>NC_138905.1:36917995-37565752 GCF_965231255.1 Vanellus vanellus | reverse complement strand
GCTGAGCTTCTCCTTGCTGCCCACCTTGCACCACCGCCACCCCTAAAGCATCATGGGGAAGCAGAAGGAGAGTGGGGGAGAAGGAAGTGTCCTTTGAGGGCCACATGTGGGGGGTAACTGGCTGGAGGCAAGCTGCTCCTGGTCTATCTGGCTGCAGTGTCCATGGGGACTGTGAGCCGAATTGCCAGCGAGGCCCCTCTGACGGCTACGCTGGACTGAAAGTGTCTGGCCACATTGAGCTGGTGGTGGCAAGTGCACTCAAAGCTCTGTGAATGTAGACATATACTGCTCCTAGCTGGGTTGGCATGAGGGACCCAGCTGGAGCCATGTGCCCCCACTTCTGGGGTACAGACACAAGCGACATGCCCTGGGGCAGGGCAGGGGCATGGGACCTGTTGGGGCACTGTCCCAGTAAGTGGGCCAGCAGCGAAGGCTGAGACTAAATCAGCAATTCTGCAGTGTGGGTAATTAACTGGAGTTTTTTGCTCTGAAGGACAATCTGGTGCTGTTTCACTCAGCAGTATGGAAGTGTTCATACATGCGCCACCCAAATTTAGCGGAAATGTCTGTAGAAGGTGTGACTGGTTGTTTAGAGATTGTAGAGGTGTTCAGTGCTTGCCCGTGGGAAGTCAAAGATGCTCTGGCTGGCTTCCAGACATTGACTTGGATATTACCTACCTTACAGAAAGCTCTTTTTTAGTATAAACTGTGCAAGGTCTGGTCTGAGACCTCTAGATCACAGGGAACCACTTAAAGCACTCTTAGCTACCAGATGATGGGCATGGGGACATGGGATGAAAGGCCAGCAGCCTGACTGGCATGGGGCAGCCAGGGAGCTTCAGGTTGAGCTGGGAGCCTGCTCCTTTGGGGACTGGGCATGCCAAGCTTTTCACTTCACTTCTGCAGAGAGCTGGCTGCAGCCCTGGACTCCTGAGCAAGATGAGCCATCTGCTTTTAGATGGTATTCCTTGAGGAGTCATTTTCCCAAGCTGAAGGGAGTAGAGCTGGAAAAACAAGGAGAAAGGTTGAGGCAGACATTCCAGGGACATGTCCCTCTCTTTCCTAAGCACGTTGCTGGGACAAATGCCATTTTTCTCTGACCTGCACAGGGGAGCTGCTCCAACTTGAAAATCGATTCCTGGAGCTTGATGGCGCCCCATAAAGTAATATGGGAGACCAGGGAATAGAGACATCGTGGTTGTGTTTTCATTTTGGGACCAACTAATGAATAATGTCACCACTGTTCCTGTGCTGCTGTTGTTTCCCCTAATGGCATACTGATTTAATAATGTTAATGGTCTTTTACCTAAAATAGGATTTACTAAGATTAAAGTCAGTTTCTGCTCAGGATGTATACGCTATGTTTTGGCCACTATAAAGGAATATATTGCGGTTGCCCTCAACTATGTTCTTAAAAGGAGTGTTCAAACTTTGCCTCTACAGATGAATTGCATCATCTGAGAGTAATATAGAAAAAGGTACAGTTAAAGCAATGTTTTGAAAGTTAATGTCTTAAAAATGGAAAATCACAGTTCCTTCAAAGCATTTTACAATTTTGGCTGTACTTATGAAACATCCATGCAGTGTAAAAGGAGCAGAAGAGATATTCCTATGCCTTGATTGTAGGCCACAGAGACATCAATTTATTTCCCTACTTGGTTTAACTTGCTACTTGCAACAATTAGTCTGGTAATACAAGGTTTCTCCATCAACTTGCAAAACGCATTAATAATGTATTTCAATGAAAAGATATGCACGCAAAATATGTTTATAAATTAGTTTCACGTCAAAGTGTCAAGCTTCCTGCAATTATGTACAGAATGCTACTAAATCCAAAATCCCAGTAGTGCTGGGATTCATATCAGCAGAAATGACTTTGCTAGAGGACTCTACTGAGGCACAGCATAAAATTCAATACACAAAGTTCAAAACAATTTAAAATTCAATTCTGTGTGAACTGAAACATCATATGTAAAAATACTTTACTCCCGTTTCCCCAATATGTACGTTTAGTACTTTCACAATGTTATGCTGGCTGAATTGATGTTTGCTGATGGAAAAATTGCATTTGTTCAATTACACTTTGGGAGCCATCTCTGGTTTTGTGGAATAAGGCAAATGATTCAACATGACTCTTTCTGCTGTTTGCTTTCTGTTTTTCCCTAGAGCTTTCACTTGACACTGCTGTGAAGAGGGTACCTAGTAGCATTTTGGTTGTCAGTGTCAGCTGGCAGGCTCCTACTCCTGTATTTTGCTGGCCTAACACTTCCCTCTGCAAACCAACGACCAGATATAGACCCCATTTGTGGACAACAAGATGTGCTGCACTTTCATTTTGCTGTACTAACCCACCTGCCCCTCAGGCCTGCCCAGCAGAGGATCTGCGTAGGATGCTCCAGCCAGTTGTCCGACACAAATACCCTCCGCCAGGGTGGGGGCACTTGGGTGCTGCGTGGTGGAGGTCAAAGGCCCAAGGGGCTGTTGGGGGTTAGATAGCCAGTGGGCAAGGTGAATACTGGTTGGTCCAAGGACTTTGTGTTGATGATGGTCACTACTCTTACAGGTCCCTCCGTGGGGAAGTTTTGGATGTGGGCAGGAGAACTGATGCCATCATATGTACATGGGATAACTCACAGTGAAGCTGAAACTTCCATATGGAGAAGGGCATTTTAGGAACTTTTCCAAAGCTGCTATGGTGAATGAGTCCAGTCCTATTACCAAGAGAATAGCCATTGTTTTATGGAAACTTGCAAACTAAAGCTGCTGCAGCTGTAGCAACAAATTCATCTTGAGTTACAGAAAGCTTCAATGACTCCAACTGCAGAATAAGAATTGTAGAGAAATATTGTATGGCGGCTCTACTGGTAATTAAACAATTTCTGTGCTTCAGCACACTGTAAAGGCAAGTAATAAACAATGTAAAGGTTTCTTAGTCTTACATTTCTAAGTTTTCAGTTCAACTGTAATAAACTATGTAAGTTTTTCAACAAAAATGGTTAGGTGAATCATTGTTTCTTCCAAAAGAATGAAAAAACTCAGCCTATTGTGTATGGTCCTTCAAGTAGCTGTGAATCGTTAAATTATACAGACAAGACTGCTTAGTATAACCCTCACCATGTAGAAGCCTTTTGCGGACAGCATTTCTATGTTAAAAGTTGTAATTATAGTTCCTTCGGTTGAAAACCCTGGAATTACTGACCCAGATTATACAAATTTTACTTAAGAAATGTAGCCATTAACTATAGAAATGTGTAGGTATGGGGAAGAGTGGATTTTTGAATGGGAAGCCTAATGGAGTGAAAAAATGAAGAAATATTTTTTTTTTCTGAGAGATATTTAGATGGGATTAGTCCACAGCAGATGCTATCAGAATAGCTCAGTACGGAGTTGTCAGAGATGCCCTGGAGGCCTGTTAAAAGTGGCTCACCTGTCTGAATTTGACAATTTCTCACTGGCTAGGGTGAGAATGAGCAGAAATGGCTAGGGTGGCCATTTCTGCTCATTCTCTCTCTGTTGCATGCTCCCCCCACCCCGATCCTGTACCTTGTCACTGCCCTGCTCATGAGATGATGTGCCCTGTCTGCCAATCTGGCCCTTCTTTGGCTTCCCTTTGTCTTCATATTTGCCCGGTTGTCTGGAAGCCATTTTGCATTGCTCTGTCAGAAGAAGACACTTTGTACTTGTGTATGCTAATCGCCAGTGTTTTGAAATCAGAATCACAGAATCACAGAATTATCAGAGTTGGAAGGGACCTCTAGAGATCATCTAGTCCAACTCCCCTGCGAAAGCAGGATTGCCCAGAGCACATTACTCAGGACTGCATCCAGGCAGGTCTTGAAAATCTCCAGGGAAGGGGACTCCACAACCCCCCTGGGCAGCCTGTTCCAGTGCTCTGTCACCCTCACCATAAAGAAGTGTTTCCGTGTATTTGAACGGAACTTCCTGTGTTCTAACTTGTGCCCATTGCCCCTCGTCCTGTCACTGGGAACCATTGAGAAGAGCCTGGATCCATCCTCCTTCAACCCACCCTTTAGATACTTGTACGCCATAATAAGGTCTCCCCTCAGCCTTCTCTTCTCCAGGCTAAAGAGTCCCAGCTCTCTCAGCCTTTCCTCATAAGGGAGATGCTCCAAGCCCTTAATCATCTTAGTTGCCCTTCGCTGGACTCGCTCCAGCAGTTCCCTGTCCCTCTTGAACTGGGGAGCCCAAAACTGGACACAGTATTCCAGTTGTGGCCTCACCAGTGCAGAGTAGAGGGGGAGAATGACCTCCCTCGACCTACTGGCCACACTCTTCCCTATGCAGCCCAGGATTCCATTGGCCTTTTTGGCGACAAGGGCACATTGCTGGGCCATGGATAATTTAGTGTCTACTAGGACCCCCAGATCCTTCTCCTCTGAGCTACTTCCCAGCAGGTCCGCCCCTAACCTGTACTGGTGCCTAGCATTCTTCCTCCCCAGGTGCAGGACCTTGCACTTGGTTTTTTTGAACCTCATTAGGTTCTTCTCTGCCCAGCTCTCCAGCCTGTCCAGATCACGCTGGATGGCAGCATGGCCCTCTGGGGTGTCAGCCACCCCACCCAGTTTGGTATCATCAGCAAACTTGCTGAGGATACACTCTGTCCCTTCATCCAGGTCATTAATGAATATATTGAACAAAATTGGACCAAGTATTGACCCCTGGGGGACACCACTGGTTACAGGCCTGATGACTCGCTTCTAAACAAGATGCCTACAATGCGACACTCTGCCAGTTGTGTGGACTAGACACCTGGTGATGTCACCTATGCATGCTCCTGCGTGATGGTCAGGATCCTGTCTGAGAGAAACTGTGGGTTTAGATGGGACTGTTTGGTGAGCACTTTCATGGGAAACTCATGGGTCTGTGTTACAGGCATGAAGGAGAGAGAGAAGAGGGAAAGGTTCAGAAAGTGCAGGAATGCCTGCCCAGAAGTTGACTTTTATGGTGGCAATGCTGAGTTTTGTGATGAGAAGGGGGACAGATGTGTGATGTGCATCTACGTGCTTGGTCCACACATGTATGATATCTCAAGAGTGCTGCTTCTTCTCTGAGCTCTTCCCTTGACTCTCCTCTCCCTCATCACCCAAATCTCATGTTTCTTCTTACCAAAGTCTGGAAATGCTGGTGAATCTCTCCAATAAGCATGTGCAAGCAAGAACAAAAAAAGACAAATTCACAGTCCTGCCAAAGACAAAGCAAAAAAAAAGTGCTTTAAGAAAAAGATATATCCTCAATGCACATTCTTTCACTCAGGACTTTAGAGGAAAGATCAAGCTAAGATCCTCTCAAGCATAGAAGCCTGCATGAAAGAAGAAGGATCTATATAGCTGACTCCTAAATCTTCGATAAGATGGATCACACCTTACAAAATGCTTATTTTGCTCTATTGACTAAAAAGGGATCCAAAATCTTGCCCGGTAATCCTGAAATCAACCATTCTATAGAAGACTCCCTATGCTTCATTCAAAAGAGTGTGAAATGGGTGTAGATGGGCCACTGGCACTGGCATCTGTTGTCTGAAACACAGAGGAACAGGTGAACTCTGGCTTAGCAAATGAAGTTCTTACATCATAGGTCTTGCCAAACGGATTGCTAATGCACTTAATGACTTAGGACTTAACAGTAATAAAATAGATTCAATACTCCAGACATCAGCAGAGCCTTCTCCTAGGAATGGAAAAAGGATGTCTACCATTAAATATACAAAAATATTTTTTAATAAGGCTGGAACATCACCAGTAGGTAGTTGAAATGCTTTTGAAATCCAAAACAAGTTGGATACCAACACCAATGGGAAATTATGCACTTTAATACCTTAATTGTTACTCACTGCCCACTGGTTAGTTATATATCTCAAACTAACCAGTGTTTTACAAGCCTTTGGGCATTAAGAAGAGTCTGTCTGAAGTCTCTGAGATTTGAAAGTTGCAAGCAATTTTATGGAAAGGTAATATTCACTGTTGGTGCCATGGTAGACAAAAAAATCTTCCCTGTGCTTGCATTTACTACAGATTTTTTTATGCTATGTGATTTTCTGTAAATTTCACTAAAACTTATAGAAGTTGTTTCTTTCCATTTCCCCACAACAGCTCATTACTGTTGCTGTCTTATCTTAACCTTTAATTATAAAGATAACAGCAACCTAAATTGCTGTAATGAGGAATGGAAAAGAAGTATTTTTGGCATGAAGGTGTAGGGAAAGAAGGGAAGGGAGAGCTCCTTGTGCTTTTTTAAATGGAGCACATTGTGGCATCCTCAAGCATGCCAGTGTTATGCAGGGCAGATGATGCATGTGCATATTCAGTATGGAGCTGTAACAACTTCACTTGCTGTGTATAAGAGATTTTTTAAAACTTTCTAGAGTCTGTAACATACAGTCCCATACAGATGGGAGGTAGTTTTTACCTGTGAAATGAAATAAAGTTTTGCCTTTTAACATGGTTTGTGGTTTAATAAAGAAGTCTGATTCAGTATTAATATATTCTGTGATGCTACTAAAAAATAGATTTGTATCTCCCTAGTCTGACATCTGACAATGTCTAGACAAACTTTTATGTTCTTATTAACTTTCTCTCATATAATGACTTAAATTTGATGCTTACACTGTATTAATTTTAAGCTAATTGTAGCCTGTCATAACTCAGCTGTATTTGCTTACTTGGTCGCTTCGTGTAAGATAAATACCATCATTTTTTTACTGCTGCTAATAAAACCTTTAATTTTCACTTTTTATGGTTCTGGGTGACTATCTGTTTTTGTCTGGGCTGAGGAGAGAAAGAAGCCTGGGTGATACTGAGGAAGTCTTGGAGCTGGAATAATTCTAGGGCCATGCAGCAGGTGAGATGAGGCCTGAGGCTGGCTCAGGTATCTACCAGGTGTGCAGCATGACCAGCAGGAGAAGGGACCATGGGACCAGCTCTTCCCTGTGCACTGGTTTACAGGATGGTAACTGGTGTGGTGCAGCTTATAGGACTGTTGCTAAAGGAATGGGGGAAGGGATGAGGGGGGGTAGGTGAATAGTCCCTGTCGCTTCCTTGGAGCACCCAGCAGCATTTCAGATTTCAATGTTCCGCTTTTCTCCCATCTGCCAAAAGCTGGTTAGAAGTTTGATGGACAAGGGAGATGACAAGAGCAAAAATAGTTTGTTTCTTCCACTTGAATGCAATGGATGCTGCAGGACCTGACATTACGTCATGTTTCTGCAAGTTGTGGCAGCCCCGGAGGAGTGTACGTGCTGGTGTACTTCTTGCCAAACCCCAAATTCAGTGCAGGCAAGGCAGTCAAGGCTAGCTCCAGGAGCTGAGACCATCACAGCACCTTGCAGTGGGTGCTTTCTTCCTGGTGATTCCCAGGAAACAGACGTCAGAGGGGTTATCACTTCAGCAGCACAACCACAGTCCAAATTCTGAGTCTTGAAAAACTTAACAACTAATCCGTAGGGCTTCCCAGTGATTTCTGGCTGGGATTCGTCTGCTCTAACTTAGGCATTCAGAGATCGCCCCCTTAGAGTGGTCCTCTGCATTTCTCTGCTGTGCGCCCTGGGATCAACAGCAATTCCTTCACATGTTCTCAGGGACCTGTCCCAGTTCCTCATCCTACTGACACAACTCCTTTCAGTCTTACCTGTGCCTAGGTAACCTATTATGCCTGCAAAGTGGTATTACACACAGTCCATGCCAGTGCAGGTCAGCAAAAGCTGTTCTTCACCCAGACCAAAGATATTCCCTCCGCAGAAAAAACAGGGAGGTGATGGATTCTTGGAGAGGACAGGCAGCCTAGGCTGTATCAGTGCAGCGCAGTCCCAGAAAGTATCAGGGGATATTTCTATGATCCTATGATTCTTCACTCCCTCAGACTGCAATTCAGCATTACAACTCTTGCTGCATGATTGAGATTGGACGCAGGAGTAGCTGGGGGGAAGGACATGGGCCTTGTCTAACTACAATTCACTATGTGAAGCTTTTTTCAGAATAAAACATGACTGGTTCATTGTCTCTGTCTGCACTTGCCTTCTTACAGCTGCTGCTGTAAAACAGCAACATCTCTACTTGGATGGTGACAGCCTGCTTAATTTTGTGACACTGAATATTTTCTTAGGGGTTTTTCCATTGAGAGAGTTCTATTCTCAGAAGCCCAGCTCTTTCCCAGTGGTCTTCACTCTCATTTTCCTTTTGTCCCTTTGTATTTTCCATGGACAGAGACATTTCCCAGATGCCCCACAGAGTGTCTGGTTTTTATTGCGTACCTATGTCTTGGCTGAGGCTGTGACTGAGCTCTTTGTGGCAGCCACAGGACACCTTGCCGCTCTTGGTCGTGCCCTCAGGGCACTAGCCACAGCCCTGTCTGGTTTAAAACCTCTACAGAGAGGTCTCCATTTGCACTGAAGTAGTATAGTAAATAGACTCTTACCTTAGAGTTTGACTAGGCCCATCACTCCCAGATGTAGTTGGGAATGCAGGAGGCACTCTCTGAGAAAGATGATCTTTGAGAAGGCACTTGGCTAATTGACAGTGCCATGTTGTTATTGGGTTTAATTAAATTAAACTCTTTGGTGCTGAGATGATTGAGCCAGGTAATTGGAAAGCAAGTGAGAGACGGTCAAGTGTGGTGAACACAAAGAAAAGACTGTGTACGTAGCCCAGAGTTGTGTGTGAGAAATGATAGTAGCATTCAGGGAAGGAAGCTGGCAGGGAAACTCAAGACTATCTGAGGGAGGTTGAGTCAGAGGATGAGGAGGACGCTTAGCACCTATTTTGGTATGAAATGCACTGGAGTAATTATCTCCTTTCAAAATGAGAGCTTCCACTCTGTATTACAATACCAAACTCATAAATATCTTAGTATAACTTCAAGCCCTGGTTCCATTACTGGCAGCTTTATGAGAACACTCCTCTCTCCCTTGAATCAACTTCAATATTTCTTCAGTGATTTAGGGATGTGGTCAGTGCTGCAATGATTGTGTGAACTTCTACATGCTGTGTGACGATTGAGCAATGACACCTATTTTTAAAATGCATTTCTTACACATTTTTCAGGAAAGCAGCATTCTGCAGCTCTGCCCCATTCAGAAACACTTTGGTGTTGTTAGCTGCAGGAATTCCCATGTTACCAAGGTGATTTATACACAATTTGTCAAGTTACTGGATTTGCCCAAAGGGAAAACTTTTAAGAAGGCACTTTTGAGGATGCGGTTTTATAACTGCCCTAACTTAATCTGAGACTGATTTGCTAACATAAGTGGGAGATCCTTGGCTAGAAGGGCTGGGGAGGGTGAAGCTGCCCTTTTTCAAGGCAGGGTACAGTTTCATCATTTCCCTAAGCTTAACTGCACAGATAAGAAGAGCAGATTTTCTTTTTTGGCTTCATTTATCCTATCATTCACAGTTCAAGCATGAGAGGATTTCTTTGGCATTATACTCTATAGACGTAAAAATAATGTGCACATTTTTTTCTGTTCTTTTTCTCTTCCAGGAGTTCAGGTAGAATTTTATTTTATTATAATCAGCATGTCAGATGTAATAGCTTGATAGTTTTCTGCCTTCATCTGTGTCCCAAAGGTTCTTGTCTGATTAAAATTCTTCGTGATGCAAGCATTCCTTTACCTGCCTACCATTTATCACATGTGATGGAGTTCCTGTGCAGTTGGGTGCACTGGTTATGTCACTTAATAGTATTTAGCCATTCTCTATTTTCCCTCTGAGAACAGCTTCTACTTTTATCTTGTGCATGAAAAATCCTATGCTATGTGATGAGAACAGAATCTGTGATCATATGGACTTCTTACATTTGATCAATGTAACAAATCAATGATCATTTGTTACATGAGGAGCAGCTGAGGGAACTGGGGTTATTTAACCTGGAGAAAAGGAGGCTGAAGGGAAACCTTACCTCTCTCTACAACTACCTGAAAGGAGGTTGTAGCGAGGTGGGGGTCTATCTCTTCTCCCAAGTAATAAGTGACAGGACAACAGGAAACGGCCTCAAGTTGTGCCAGGGGATGTTTAGATTGGATATTAGGAAACATTTCTTCACCGAAAGGGCTGTCAAACATTGGAACAGGCTGCCCAAGGAAGTGGTGGAGTCCCCATCCCTGGAGGTATTTAAAAGACGTGTAGATGTGGTGCTTAGGGACATGGTTTAGTGGTGGACTTGGCAGTGTTAGGTTAACAGTTGGACTCAATGATCTTAAAGGTCTTTTCCAACCTAAATCATTATATGATTTTATGTGTCAAATCAATGTAAGTCCTTTTTTTTTTTAATATATCAATATTTTGCACTTCAGAATTTAAAATTCTGGAACTGTAGCTGAAAGGCAAAACAGAGCAGCCAAAAAACTTTCTGTTTGCAAATGCCCATTTTTGGACTAACAGGAACAAAAGTATTTAATGTTTGTCTACCCTGCTTACATATGAAGGCTTACATGATTGCCTTTTTTTACTTTCTTATAAAAGTTATTCTTGCAAATATATTTTGTATATTGAGTTTGTATACCTTTTATTTTTCCCCAAACTGTGTTGATTTCCCACTGTTTTTCTGAAAGAACTGACTACAGCCACAGCTAGAATGGAAGAAGAGAGCAAAGTTATATGTTAGCTATTATAAAAACTTGATTTGAAGAGGAAAGTTTTTATATTTTATAAGGCATGATTAAATTTCTTGTGACTCATTTTCAGCCTGAAGCATTTCAACCAGACTGATGTGAAGTCTGACTGAATGCTTTCAGTCTTCCTCCATGTAGGATAAACTAGCATCTCCAACAAATGTGATATGGGTCATCTGGAGCCATCCTGTCACACTGCTGCAGAACATCTTCTGTGTTAAACAGGGGCTGGTTTCACTGAATTGTCCCAAACCCAGGCTAAAGCCTTGCTATGAGGGCAAAGCCCAATTATAAATAAATTCCCTATTATAGTAGGAAGTTAGGTTTGGGAGGAGGAGGGAGAGTTAATTGTCATTAATATTTTTTTTTCATGGAGGTCCCACTAACTTAGCTCCAAGCATTTCAATAAAGCGAGCATTAAGAGAAGTTGTTGGTTCCAAGCTGGTTAGTCAGCAGTAAGGAAGGTGTACGCAAAGGGACAATACATATAAGCCTGTGTTATGGTTTGAGAGACCCATAACAATTTGTTGTCATTTAGACAATCATTCTATCACCCGATGACCCCTCCCCACCTGGGAAAGGGAAATTGGGAAAAACAAGAAAACCCAGGAGCTGAAGTATAAACAGATTTAATAGAATAAGATTAGATAATTAACATTAACAGCACTAATGAACTGATATTGAACCTGACACCAATACAGAATATGCGAAGATTATACTCAGCCAATTATACTAGTAGGAAGCTGTGCAGTCCCAGCAGTGGACACCAAATGTCGGACACTGTGAACGCTATGGCTTCAGGAGGAAGGGAAGGCCTCAGGGGTCCGGCACCAGGGCACGAAGTTCTCAGGATGGCAGCCATCAAGGGAGAGAGCAAACTTCACAGCAAACTTCTAATTTATAATGAGTGTGACGTTGATGGTATGAAATAATCCTGTTGGCAGCTTGGGTCAAGTGCCCGGGTCTCGCTCCTCCTCATCCCTGCACCTGGCGAGCTCAAAAACACTGAGACCTTGAGACCCACACACCATAGCTGGCTGTAAAGTAAATATTTTCACAAATTCAGACACCGGAGTCTTCTAAAAGTGCAGTTTCCCCAAGCATTAGAAGAGAAATTAGTCCTGTGTCTCTCAAACCAGGACAGCCTGGAAGACCCCTCTAGGTGAAGGGTGTTTTCCTAATAATTCAGCATTTTCCTGCTAATGAAGAACTGAGGGTTTTCTGCACATCTCATTTTTCAGTCTACATGTCTGCTCACCCATAGTCCTAAGAAGCTAACAAATGATGAAAACAGGGATGCCTGTGTTCTGTTTCCAGTCATGCTTTAATTTAGAGATTGTATGGTTATTTATAAAGTTTGCTTTAAGGGTACTCACAGAGGTGCACACAGTTAAACAACTGAGATTATTTCTAATGTCCCAAAGTTTTCTTCCTCTGTAGACTGCCACAGTTATCTGGAAGACTTAAATGCTGGGCCATAGTGATCTCCTTGTGCTGTGGGAACTCTCGGCTGTTGGCTCTGTGCACTGGTGACTGGAGGAGCAGTTCTTACATGCATTGCCAATGGGTAAAACTTATTTGCCAGACACTGGAGTGGACAGGGAAATCAGCAAGAAGGTTATGAACCAGAGGGAATATCTTGTGTGTTCAGCCTGAAAGGCAGCCTAGATGTGTGCAAGTTGAGTCTGTCTTCCTCTGGGTGCCATTCTTCAAAAAAATCGAGTTTGTGCATCTTCTGATAGCCACTGTACCTTATAAACTGTCTATTATATGGATGGGCTTCTAAGACTATGGCTGTCCAAATATATGCCAAGATGTATTCTGCTTACACTATGCACTTTATCTGAATTACGGGGTATTGGGATGATGACCTATCTCTTTTACTCATCCTACGTATCTTCTTTCTCTCGCATAATAAATATGTACACATTGTCCATGGTATGCCTACTTTTCTGACATGCAGCATGAAATAACTCTGTTTTTTTATTATGAATAGTTTATGTTTTATGGCACACACACATAATGAGCTGTAGTTCTACACCTGTATGAATTTTGGCTTTACAAGGTAGGGGCCTCTCAAGCTGAGCCTTTAGTTGACCTAGTACAGTAGGATGTGCACTCTTGACAATATATTACAGAATTTCAGTGCTGCAAAGACTGGTGCAACAAGGATTATTTAGGCTCGAGTTCACTTAAATTCCTTTCCTGAGCGTGTATCAGGGGAGTAAATCAAATGATTCACTGGTAGGCAACTGTCAATAGTTGAAAATGGAAAAAGACAACAGTGGTGGGAAGAACAAACATTACATTCCCTTTTTAGGAATGTAAGTTGCTGAGTGAGAGAATATTTTTCAATAGACAGCCAGCTTTAAATTGATGCTGATTCCAAAGTGAAAGATAGTATACACTAGAGCTGCTGGGTTAAATGACAGGTCCCAGCTTTAATTCGCAGTAATGTATTTGTAGCAATATAGCTGGTATATGCATTCACACAACCTGGAATTGCAGTGTTATGAAACTTTCTTGCTTTGGTTTAGTTAAGAAATGTATGAGATTAAAAAGGGAAAAGATCCTGTTCTGCCTGAAACCATGGGTCTATTCTCCAAAGGGACATGTCTTCAAATTCAAGGTCTCCCAGTCAGTTACTGGATTCCATCTCTTGCTACAAAGATCTTTAGCCATGCTGTCTACAACAGACTTCTCCCAGATGTACCCTGTCCCTCGTGGCCATGCTTTGTCAAACTCATTATGCCTAGGCTACCAGCCTCTATATTAAATCATAGCTGATGATGTACAGAACCCCTAACCTGGGGGCTTAGAGGGATGTAGCTATTTGCTTGTTTGTTATGTAGACTTTCTGACCCAATTGTTGCGAGAAATAACGAATCTCACTGCTTTTAAACATAGCTTGCCAGATTCCCACCAAGATAGAAAAGTCTCTTTATAATGTTTTTCCCTGGCCATGATTATGGCTATCTTTGTACTCACCATTCAATTTTCTTTCTATAACCTGGAATCTGACTCCTTGATACAGCTGAATGAGCTAGGAATATCCTTTTTCCTTTGTTAAATCACAGCAACTTCTTTAAATGGCTCCTAGAAGGAAGCCTACACACCAGCAACCCTTTTTCTGTGCTTTTTGTAACAGTGATGTATTTTTCAGCTCCTGCTGCTATTTGAGTTTTGAGAGGCTGCTTCAATACCCACAGCTGAACTGCCTCCAGAGAGTTTGGGGCATTTTCCTTTGGATCCTCCTAGTTCCCTCTCCCTGAGCACATCTTGAGTTCACCCAAATCCGCTCTCGACCAGTTGCTTCCAGCAAGGTGGGAAAGAGAAAATACCTTGTATTCACTGCACTCTTCTGTAATAGCACTGCCTCACCCTTGTAGGACTCTTCCTCTTGGTGTAGCATCCCTTGCACACTATCTCATCCTTCTCTTTTCTCCATGAGCCACCCAACAGATTTTCAGGAGTATCCTCCTTCAGCAGTCAGGCTATATCTGCAGTCATCATCACAGTAACATTACCTGTCCTGGCATCATATTTTTCCCAGAGTAGGCAGGGGAATGCATGGACAGGCAAAGGGGTCCACATTCCTTCATTGACAGATGAGGCCAAAGAAGGCCTTGCACATGTCACTTGAATGGCAAGGAAAATACTTGTACACTTTTTTTTTTGAGAACTTGCCTTTTATCTTTCAGGTTGGTTGAGTCCCTCCTGAATAGTTCCGGTTTTATCACTAATACACTTAGTCTTGATGATTGCCTCTGATGACATATAGAAGTCTGACAAATATAGGCTCTGGAGCAACCCAATGGGACTAGGATTTACTTGGTTCTCAGATCTGGAAGCTAATGGCTGAGCCTGGAGCTGAAACTAAGCAAATGCCACCCGAGTGAAGACATAGTGGTTGATTCAGCTAGGACTGGATTACCTGAACACTGGGGGATCACTACAGATGTTTCACCTACTTTAATCTTGGTTGTTGAGAGAACTTGCTTACCCTTGAAAGCAAGATTTTTCCAGAATACACAAGCAGGGCAATGCCAAAGCCGTTACAGTGAATCTGATTGTTGAAAGCAAAAGTCCAGACAGCAAAACTCACCTGCCAGTGACAGATGATACCTGTACATAGCACTAGGGGACCAAAAGTACTCCTGCAGTACCTCATGGCTTGGCTGGATTTCAACAAGATAAGAATTAGTGCTAGTACTGCCTGCTTGATATGACAAAATGCTGCTGAAGTGCAAAAGGAAAGAATTACTGGCTAGGCAGAGAGTAAAGTGGAATAATATGTCTGGCTGTTCAAGGTCAGCAGACAGACAGCAATTCCAAGTATGGCTGAGGAGAGCATCAAAAGTGTTTTTAACAATGGGCCATAGAACTGACTGTTTTTCCTTGTACTTTATTTGGGGAGTGGGGTTTGATTTAAATGCCTTCTTACAATAACCCTTTACTGACCCCTCAGAAGTGGTGGCATTCACCATTAAACCTGTGCCAAGTACAGATAAAAGAGAAAAGTAAATGGAGAGGGTACTAAATGTTCTGGAGCATTAGGCATCATTAAGAGTGAAAGGTGCTTGTTGACTCTGTGCTTAGCACTCATGCATGTACTGTCCTTCCCATCTTTACACAGAGTACTCCTAAAGATATCTGACATGGTTCTGCCTTGCGCCAAGGAAGGTACGCAGGTTTCTGAACATGTGCATGGGGGACAAAAAGTGCTGGGAAAGGGATATTTTTCCTCCAGTGCGGTCAGTTTTCTGTTCACACTGGTGGTCACTAGTGCAGAGGGAGCTCAAAGCTCAGACTGTTACAGAGCTGTGGCATGTTATGTCCTGACCATGCCTGACCTGTGCAGAACACGTGAAAGAGAGCTCATGCGATATATCATGGCTCAAGCTTTCCCTTTGACATTCTCCCTCCTTGTTCTGGACCTTGGTCTAAGTTTATATCAGAGCAGAGGTGTAGGAGGATCCATGTTTATGGGGGAAGGCATAGGTCTGGGAGTGTGTTAATTGAAATTGTTGACCCTACTACCACCACCTCCAACAGTGGAGTTTAAGTTAGCACCAGAGTAGTCGTCACTTCATGAAGCAGGACATTATGGCGTGGTTACTGAAAGATTTTCACAACCAACATGACTAATCCTGCCCTTCCCATCTTCCACATGTGCAGCTGAGGCCTTGTGCCTTTCTGGGAGGGAGTCTTGCAGGATTTACAAGCCTAAATCAGATTTGTGTGTCTGCCTGTGGTCACCATTGTTGCATTTATTTCCTAGGCCCTTCAACAAAGATAAGGACTGTGTCCACTGGGAAAGGTTCACACATTTTTTAATGTTTTTAATGTTGCAGTCCTAAAAACCTAGCAACTGCTTTACAATAAAGTTAGCAAAGCTTCTGTAGCTCTTACAAAATTTTTAGCTAATTGGTGATTAGAATAAAAAACATCAAATGACAAATTTTAGCCAAAGGTTTTTTTGTCATAAATTAAATAGGGTTTTTTTCAATGCTATGTTTCTGTCAATCTTTTTTGAGGTTTTTGTGTTTTTTTAATTCAGTACCCTTTCAGCAGAAACCACTGAAAGCATTCTCCTCCCCCCCCCCCCCCCCCCCAATTTATTCATGGTTTAGGCTGATCTTCCTTTCTGAATGTTCTTTTTACTGAATGAAATAATTGAAGCATTTCAGTGGGAAGCTTACTGTGTCTGTAGCTCTCGCCTCCATTACTTCCCATCACAAATGTCCTCTTCATATCATAACAAAATAGACCTTTTCTCAAGAATGGCTTTAGGTGGAATATGTCACTTATGCACATAAATGTTATCAGCACATCAAAAATCCTTGCCTAGTGAGTGGAGGCAGGAGGAAAAACTGTCGTGAACAACAAACTAAATGCAAAAATGACATTGACTTTACTGAAATGGCAAATGGTATAAGAATTGGACAGAAGATAAGACAGTCGACATAAGAATATTCCAAAGGAATGCTTCTGTTCTTTCCAGTCCTCCACATAGCCATTCCAGCACTGACCTATGCAGCACCAGTTCAGGAGTGACTGAACATCTGGCTGTTGATAAACTGCATGACTCATGTCTGAGCTTATACTTCTCTTTATTTTGATCATTTGGGTACTACTATGCATAAGCAGTTGCAGGACAAGGACTGTGTGCTCCAGATTCAGTGATTTTTTTTCCTCTGTGACTTCTGTATTTTCATTGCAAACTTCAGGATTTTCCTCCTGTTCTCAGCAGCTTCCCACAGGCTTTTGAGGAGGCCCCCAGCTAACGAGGATAGAAGGGGGTATAATGGGAGAGCACATTAATTTGTAGGATTAGGTTAGAAAAGATTTTAAGGATGGATCTAGCTAAAGGGGAACAGGAAAGAGCTTGTGGGGAACATCTTGTCCCTGGGAGCTCTAGTGGGCAAAAGGTTCTACTTACTGGGGGTATCCTCAGAGGCCAAACGTACTATGACAAAGCATTGCAGCAGTGAAGGTAGGACCCTATGTGAGAGTCTGCTGGGTCCAGGTGCTCACAGAAGTTTGAAGAGATTTTTCCATGCTGGGCACTTACTCATGCCACTGATATATGGTCTGCAGATGCCTGGAGGAAAAGCTCAAACAAAGCTCAGAACAAAGCTCAGAAAAGATGACCACTCTGTATTCTCTGCCTTTTACTTTGATTCACCTGCCATGTGGCAGGAGGGATCTGGTCCAACCATCACAGATGGCTTGACAAATGCAGTGTCCACTCTCAATGGCCAGATCCCCATCACCCCAGACTGCTCTGCCTCCCTCTCACATAGTGGTGACTGCGGTCTACAATGTCTCTCTTTCTTGCCACAGACTGCAGGTCTTGTGCCTCCTACTGAGGTCTTGAGGACATAAGGTCTTTCCGCACCCCAGTGTTGAGTTTCTGATCTGATGCATGCTGGGCTCTTGGATCCCTGAGCTGACCTGGAAGGAGATAAGTTCCCACATAAGCAGGGAGGGATCCCAAGAACCTCCCTAACCTTGTTACTTGCCCTGCAGCAAGCTGCCCTCCAGACACAGAGGTTGTGGTTGGAGATGGAGATACTTGATGATATCCTGGCATTGCTTACCTAGTCCCACTTCTCATATCCTATGCTGGTTGTATTTGAATGTCATGAATTTGCTATCTGTTACTCTGAAAACATGCTAGTCACCAAGTTTATATGTTGTTTTGTCCAATTCCATTAATTCCAGTTTAAATGTCTATGGGCTTTGAGTAATTTCAAAGCAACATAGGGAAGGTCCTGTTCCTGACCCAGCTGCACGTGTCCAGCACAAATCAACATGCAATTGATTGGGCTAAAATTAAATACAGGGGGAAAAATATCCTTTTCAGTTTCTGTTGAATGACCCTATTGTCTTCTGCAGTCTGGCAGGAAGTCAGTTTCAAGTTGTGCTTCCAAAAGGATTTAAAACTAAGACTCTGAGGAATAAAAGGGGAGGTTCTCACATGGATAAGTGGTTGGTTAAAAGTAAGAAACAGAGGGTTGGAATAAGTGGTCAGTTTTCACAGTTACTTATTATTACAGTCCCATTGGTACCTTTATTGTCTCAGGTATTCACAGTGATCTGGAAAAAAGTGTAAGTAGTGAGGTGGCAAAGGCCTCTGAAGACATTATACAGAACAGCCATTACAGAGACATGGGCTAAAAGTGAGGAATTCCAGAAGAACATTGTGAGATTGAATGAATGAGTGATAAAAAGGCAGATGAAATTCAATATAGGTGCAGGCAAAAAGAATAGTTGTGAATTCGCACACATGGTGGTGGGCCATGAACTGGAATAACGTTTTGGTCTTACAATGATTCTAGAAAAACTATTAGCTATTAAGATCAGTCAAAAAACACCTGAATGTTAAGGGTGATTAGAAAAGGAACAGTACAAAACTGCTACTCCACTATAAATTGATGGTGTGCTTTTATCTGAAATTCTATGTCAAGTTTCTGTTCTTCCATTTTAAAATGGGTGATACAAATGGAAAAGTGATAGAGATAGGCCACAAGAATGATCAAAATACAGAATATACTTTATACAAGGAATGACCAAATTGACTGGAAAAGAACAATTGGGGGTGTGACATATTCATCCTCATGAGAGGGAGCTGGACAGGCTTGAGAGGTGGGCCTGTGCAAACCTCATGAAATTCAACAAGGCCAAGTGCAACGTCCTGCATGTGGGCCTGGGCAATCCCATGCACAAATACAGGCTGGGCAGAGAATGGATTGAGAGCAGCCCTGAGGAGAAGGACTTGGGGGTGTTGGTCGATGAGAAGCCCAACATGAGCTGGCAATGTGCGCTCACAGCCCAGAAAGCCAACCACATCCTGGGCTGCATCAAAAGAAGTGTGGCCAGCAGGTCGAGGGAGGTGATTCTGCCCCTCTGCTCCGCTCTGGTGAGACCCCACCTGGAGTACTGCATACAGCTCTGGGGACCCCAACATAAGAAGGACATGGACCTGTTGGAGTGGGTCCAGAGGAGGGCCACAAAGATGATCAGAGAGCTGGAGCACCTCGTCTATGCAGACAGGCTGAGAGAGTTGGGGTTGTTCAGCCTGGAGAAAACAAGGCTCAAGATGCACCTGATAGCAGCCTTCCACTACTTAAAGGGACCTACAGAAAAGGTGGAGAGAGACACTTTATCAGGGAGTGTAGTGATAGGACAAGGGGTAATGGCTTTAAGATGGTAGATTTAGATCAGATATCAGGAAGAAATTCTTTACTGTCAGGGTGGTGAGACACTGGAACAGGTTTCCCAGAGAAGCTGTGGATAGCCCATTCCTGGAGGTGTTTAAAAGCCAGGTTGGATGGGGCTTTGAACAACCTGATCTAGTGGGATGTGTCCCTGCCCATGGCGGAGGGGGTGGAACCAGATGATCTTTAAGGTCTCTTCCAACTCTAACCATTCTATGATTCTATGATTCTATTAGAAAAGTTTCTGAAATCATGAGTAGCATTGGAGAAACTTTCCTCAGTGTCTGTTTTAATATGAAAATGAAAGGTACTGAGAGAAACTAGTCAGTGGTACGTTCAATACAAAGTAGAATCCCAGGTGTCTTCTTCCCACATACGCAAGTGGCAGATGCCTGGCCATCCTAGAAGTTTACGGAGTTCAAATGGCAACTAGCCAAAACTTATGAAAGAAGAACCACTGACAGCCATTAAATATGTTCATCCCCTTTCCTCAAACTGCTGGAGAGTGGGAAAATATTTGGAAAGTACAATTATAGCCTTTTTCTCTTCTTTGGGTGTCAGCAACTAGCAGTGATAGGGTACGGACCCAGATGGCCCCTTGCGGTGACCAGCAGAGCCGTCCTGACATTAGCGTTTTGCAAAGTGGGGCTGTGAGAGGAGCAGACAGAGAAGATTTGGTCCATTGGGGTGCAGGACAACCACCGAAAAGGAAACTGGCCATCTGGCCATCTGGCTTGGCTTCTCTGAGGAATCAGCAGAGGCCCTTTGGACATTCAGTGTAGGTGAGATTGATCTGGAATGAAAATGGGAAGATATTTCCCATCTTTCCACAGAATAGTCACACATTAAAAAAAAAAAAAAAAGTAAAATAGAACAAGCTGCTAGAAAATATCTCCTTTAACTCGAATGACTCTTTGATCTCTTTCCGAGCTCATATGAAAGATACGTTACTTCAGTCATGGCAGCAGTCTATTTTTTTTAACACCATAGAAGTCTCCACTTCATAAGCTGCTTGTGCAGAGGACAAGGTGTTTTATGACTATTAGGCCATTTATCATTACATGTGCCATGATGAGGAATTTAAAAAAAATCCCTTTCTGTTTAAGGTGCTTGCAAGCTTTGCTTAAAATTCTTCAAGGGCTGAGTCACATACAATGGAAATGACAAATAGTTATTGGGAAAAAGATCATTACATAACGTGCTTTTAGCCAAACGCTGCCCAGCCTCGCAAGTAGCGAAGGGAACCTGAAAACAGGAGCAAAGGCCAGCAGACCTGAAGGATAAGAGAAGAGTCAATCTCTCTGCCACTAAACCACTATTAGAAAATCTCTTGTCAGTATTGGAGTTGGAGCTTCCAGATTTTTGGAAAAAGGCTTGACATTAGGTGTGGTAATTAATGTTTCTTCCAACCTTCATCTGTGTGCTGCTTTTGTGTCTAGCCTGGGGAGAGCAGGTGAGAAAACTTGTGACATGGTCATTGTAAGTAAAGAGAAATTGCAACTGGCCTGTCCAACATAGCAGCAGCAGCCAATGGAAGAATTTAGCAAAGTGATTATTATTTCTGCTTTCTTTTTGACCCAGGGCATACATAAGTATGCTGCCTCCTATCCCACACAGTACTGCAGCTGCACACACCCCACCATGAAGTATTTGCAGCAAGGAAACGATATTGCATTGAGTTTAATACTGAGGATTTTTACAGTCGGTATGAGCAATTAGGGGAAAAATTAGTAAGATAAATAGACGGAGCAAAGCAGAAGGCTAAGCTATTTTAACCTGTTTTCATAATATGCCTTATAATCTGTGCAGAGGGCTACCGGGGACTCATAGACTGTTGATCTGCATGAGCTCCTGTTGTGCTTTCACATATGAGAAAGGAAGTTAAATGTGGGTAGGCTTGACTTAACATGACATGTGAACCTCTTATCCCTCTAAACGAGCTTCATGTGTTAGTACTTATACAAATGAATCAGAAGCCTTTAGGTTGAAAGAGACCTTTTGAGTTCATCTGGTCCAACCTACCTGGTCAAGCAGGGTCATCTAGAGCAAGTTGTTCAGGACCGTATCCAGTCAGGTTTTGAACCTTTTCAAGGATGGTGACTCCACAACCTCTCTAGGTAACCTGGTTGAGTGCACGTACAGTAAGAAGTGTTTTCTTGTGTTGAGAACCCCCCCCATATTGCAGCTCGTGGTGCCATGTCACGGGTTTCTCTGTGTTTTGTGTGTGTTTTGCTGCAGTGCATTTGTTTTGTATCCAGTTGTGCAGGTGTTTCAAATATAAACACTTATGCCTGAGCTATATTTAGCCTTTGCATATGTCCTCCTGCAATAAGTCAGCAGATAACTGCTCTAATGGCAGACAGCACAGGGAGCAGGTGATCTGGAGAAAAGGCTCTCCAAGTTATTATGCCAGGTAGATAGCTTACCACCTCATTTCCAAACTTCTCTTGAATCATTCATTTGTCTGGAGAGTGAGAGATATGATATTCTTAGTAGGAAGTTTCTTTCCCACAGAAAAATATCAAGTTAGTGAATCATGCTTGGTTTTGGTTTCCTTCCCCTCTGAAAATAATGTACAGAAAAGTGACGGCTGTATCAGAAGTGAGTAATGATATAAACACTTATCTTGCTTGTTTAGTTTCCTTGTGTCGGTAACAGAAGACCATGTGTATAATTGCACCCCCAGCAAAGTCAAGGCAGTACTACCTGCATGATAATGTAACTTCTTGCTTAGGCTCACGTTATGCCATATCATGGCAAAATGGTCTTCCTTTTTTCACCCTGAGTGCAGAAATCTGCTGTAATTTGCAGTGTGTTGTGCACATTTGCCCTGATAGAAAAGTGCTGTCTTGTGAACATTTTAAACCACTCTATAACGCATATACACAGCTTGAGAAATTCAGCTGTGATGTGCTTGGTTTTGTTTCTGCCACTGCCAGGTCAGTACAGGCAGGTATCTGGGCAGGTCCGTTCCTCTGAATCGTAAGGTCAAATTCAAACAGGAAAGTCTCTCGGAAGAAAGATATAATTGTTTCTTCTAATGACCAGTTCTCATAATTTTCTGAGCCACCTTTCTGAACTCCCACATCAGCACCATCAGCTTTGGAACAACAACATACTTTTCTCTTGAGTCATTCTATACTGGCAAAATTTAGAGCATTCAGCTATGTTTTACTTTAGACACAAAAATTGTCCTTCATACCAGAAATGTCGTATCAGATTTACTGTCTGCAAAGAAAGTGTTTAGAATATGTATTGTCCTCTGATTTAAAGGCCGTGTAGAAGCAAAGTGGCTTTAGTGCCTCACTTATTTCTCAGAAGCTGCAAGTACCCTGTTCTCAAATATTCTGATGCAAATATGAAAATTAATTGTAATCTACTCCAGAGTTTGAAAGGATGGTGCAGGTTTACTGAAGGGTACGAGAAACGTTTGTGAGTTTGTGGTGTTATGAAGTGGAAAGGGTACCTAAAATTCAAACCAGTTTCCCGCATAAGTGAAAGGAAATTAGAAGTACTGCAAGGCAGCAGTATAGTACAAGTGCCCATGCTCTAATTTTTTCTTTTGATATCTGAATAAACAAGCAGAACCTTCAGGTCTGACAGGCACCAATACTGAACACAGTGTGAACTGAATATTTGAACAAAATCTCGGATGAATGAGGACAGGAATGGTCCAGCTAGAGTTTCTTTTAAAGCTTGGGAAACGCTTCTATCACCTTTGATCACACAGAGAAACTTTAGTGCAAGATCCACTGAAAGCAGAAGAGGAGATGTGCGAGGGGAAAGGGGAGAACACAGTCCCGTTCACTGGACTAGGTTGGTTCTGGAGCTACAGGTGGTAACTCTACCTGTGAAACCTGGATTTCACCAAAGGAAGCGAGAGGCACGACCGAGGGCTGAACCCTGGCCTCCAACCAAATCAGCTGAAAAGATTTCTTCCATGTCAGCCCCGATGGCAAAACAAGTAACACATTTGCTGAACCCTTGGCTGGCCACAGGCAGAGCCCCAGGTGACATGAAGGAGTGTCATTGCATCCAGGTCCCAATTGTTTCTGCAAGACAGAAGTTGGGAGCATTTGAAAGAACATGTGGGTTTACTGCTCCTTTTACTCTTCTCCATTGCTCTTCCACCCCATGAGCAGTTTCTCTGAAGGATCTCCTGGTGCTGTACACTGTCAGGGGAGAAACATTACCCAGCTCTTTCCCCTCAGCACGGCACAGAGACTTCACACCTTTGGAGAGGCTCTTGAGGGTGCAGAAGTCTCCAGGCTCACAGGAGTCCTGACATTTTGTGAGATGCTCTTTACCGAGATCTCCAGCAGATTCTCCGTGTTTTGTGATTTAAATGTGTCTTGTGCCTAAAATTTGAAGCTGGGAGATTTCTTCTACTGGTAATGGTGCTAGTCACAGCTTAAGCCCCGTTTTGCTTTGGGATGAGTATGAAAGCCAGCCCTTGTGCACGCTATCTCCAAATACACGAGTGATGGTTTTAAGCTTCTGTTTATCATTTGTTTCCTGGATCCCAGCAAACAGTTCAGGAAAACAATTACTCCTATCTGACAGCAGAAGAAGAGGCAGAAGAGGGGAATGGGTGGCTCAACCAGGAGTTATAGGCCAAGGAAATACAAGGAGGGAGACCTAATTTTTTCATTATGTACTAATAGCAGAAAACTGAAGGTTACCTCATTTCTGGTAGTGAAGGAGAAATGAGGAAGACTATTTTAGTGGAAGAAAATGTAGGAATTTTTATGTGTGAAACAATCTGCGTTTCAGTAACAAACCATTATGTTTCTGGTATTATTAACATGAAACTTTACTTAAAATCGTGTAAGTAATGCATGTAAGTGTTAATAGTCTAGAAACTGCAGGTGTGTCTCAAACCATAGGAACCTGTGTTGGGGATGCTCATGCAGAGCTGGAAGATGACCAGGAATACTGATAAGCGAATTAAAATATTACTTAGTGCTTGTCTGCAAAGTTATTTGAGTAATGGATGGATCTGCCTCCCATTACTGTCACAGTTATCAATCTTTATAACAAAGCATTTGGGTGTCAGTGAATCTGTTGAAATTGAAAGAAGAAATCTGGGTAAGAATTTGGGACATGGCAAGCATTGACTTTGTTATATTTATAGACGTTGAAAGGGGTTTCTACGCACAAAGGGCATATTTGATTTTTAGCTCTTCTCTACCTAGAGCACTGACAAATACTTGGTTTATTTCACAGTGCAGGAGGATAATATTAATTTTAATTTAAATAGCACTGGCTTGAAGTATTTCAGCTTATTTCAATGCTAACTGGGAAGCTATCATAATCCTACTTGAACAGCAAAGGAAGGAGATGAAATACCATGTTCTTGGCAGAAGTATTTTCTCTCTGATCCGACAGAGCTGCTCCCTGTGAGCTGAGTCCTGCACAAATTTCCATGATCTATGTGTCAAGCAGAAGAGAGGAGACAAGAACTTGAAAGAAAGTGTGTGGGTGAGCGTTGTGTGCATGTGCACTTGACCTTCACCTGCCATTCACAAAGTATCTCCTTCCCCTGCTCCCCCCCCCCCTTCTTCTTTGCTTTTCATAGGATCTGAAAGGGTGATCTGGAGTAAGGCAATGTTTTCTGCTTCGATTGTTGCTATAGTAGTGCAACACCATAGGTACATACATTGCTGTCACCTTGTCTCCAAACTCTCTACTGACACAAATGGGATACAAAGTGGAGTTCACGGTCACTAAGCTATTTTAACCCCTTTGCAATGCCTGAAGAAGGGACAAAGGGGATGAGAAGTTCAAGGCCATACTTTTTCATAGGTGGTGACAGAAGCTGTAAGCCAGCCGAGTGAGCTTGGAGGCCCATATACAAGTGGATCAATGCAGGGATCTGCTGAGAAGAGCTAATATCAGCCAGGTGGTGGAGCGGGGTGTGATTCTTTCCCAAACAAAAACAGTTGCCTGCAAGGGGACTATGTCTATAACCTTAATAGTAACCAGAAGGAGCCTGACAGCAATTTCTGACCATATGGCCACGAGCAGAAGCTTGGCATGTATCTATGTACTGAAAATTGCTGCCCCCAAATGAAGGTGGCTGCGCCCAAACTATATGTTTACTTGGCAGCGACCCTGGCAGGAGTCCTACAAACTTCTGAGCCCAGGTCACACTCACATTGAACTTGGACGCTGCATCCTGCAGGGTCTCAGCGGAATAAAGATTTGGGCAGCTGGGCACAGGCACTGGGGAATAGACATGCCGTGGTCACTGCGCAGGCTACTGCTAATTCTTGAACAACCTGGTGCAAGCACCTCACAGTAGAAGCATAGTGTCATGGTTCAACCCCAGCCAGCAGCTAGGACCACACAGCTGCTCACGTAGTTCCCCCTCTTCCCCCTGATAAGGGCAGGAAGAAGAGGGAGAAAAGGAGGGGAAAGGAAAGGGGAAAAAAACAACTCGTGGTTTGAGATAAAGACAGTTTAATAGAACGATATCAGAAAAGGAAAATAATAACAATAATAATAATGACACAAGTCATTCTCACTACCTCATAAATTGATGAATTTGCACCATCTGTAACAGTTATTGTGAATTCCTGACCTCCGGCCAACACCCATTTATATACTGAGCATGGCACCTATGGTACGGAATATTCCATTGGCCATTCCATTGTTCTGTCTCTGCTCCTTCTCAGCTTCTATGGGAAGGTGAAAAAAGTTCTTGAATACTATAAATATTACCTAGCAACAGCTAAAAAAATATGCATTATTGACATTCCTTTCATACCAAATCTGAAACATAGCAGCCACTAGAAAGAAAATTAACTCTATCCCAGCTGAAACCAGGACAGTATCCATCCTTTATTTCATGCCCAAGTCTTACACTTTTCAGTAAGTCACCTCCACTTTTCCTGTCTTTGGGGTGTGTGTGTATATATATATTTATATACACACAGAGATATCATTCCCTTAGTCTATAAGACATCCCTCTAAAATGTCAATTGAGTTCATTTAGTCCATAACTTTGGGCTCCATCTGTCATAACAGTCTTTCAGGGCAGGAGAGATGGTGTGCGTGATGTTGCATTGTGGCATGCTGCATCTGGAGCTCACAGCTGGTGCTATCTGGCACGGTCCGTGCCCATGGCCTGTGGGTTGAGGATGTTGACCTCAAGAAAGTTGCCAGGCACCAGTTGCTGCAGCCAGTTCTGGTTCTAATCACCACTGCACTTCGCTCAGTTCATCTAAGTCCATCCTTCATTAATTTGGCTGATTCTTACTGTAATACTATTGATATAGCATATAGCAACTGTAGTAATGATGACATATAGTGGTAATTTAGCAATTAACATCATACACTTTAATTAATTGGCTGTTCTCATGCAAAGTCAAATCTCCTAGAGGTACACATCAGGTTTCCCCATCCTTTTGCATCACCCACCAAGTGCACCTGGGTCCTTGAGCAAAAGCAAAGGGTTTGCCTCTGCTCATGGCAGGAATAACCCAGAGTGGTTTCCCTAACATATTTTTCGTGTGCACTGTGGGGACTTTATCCTCTTCCACAGTACGTAAAAGTTCTGATTGGGCAGGGCTACCTCAATTGGAAGATCCTCTAGTGTTAATTAACCAGGTGGCCTTTGCTAAATGTGTATCCCAATGTTTTAAGGCCCCACCACCCATTGCTCTCAGTGTAGTTTTTAGCAGTCCATTGTATGATTCGATCTTCCTGGAGACTGGTGCACGATAGGGGATAAGATATACCCACTCAATGCCATGGTCTTTGGCCCAAGTGTCTGTGAGGTTGTTTCAGAAATGAGTCCTGTTGTCTGACTCAATTCTTTCTGGGGTTCTAGGTCACCAAAAGACTTGCTTTTCAAGGCCCAGGATAGTTTTCTGGGTGGTGGCAGGGGGCACAGGGTATGTTTCCAGCCATCCGGTGGTTGCTTCTACCATTGTAAGCGCATGGCGCTTGCCTTACTAGGTTTGTGGGAGTATGATATAATCAACCTGCCAGGCCTCCCCATATTTACATTTCAGCCATCATCCTCCATACCAGAATAGTTTTAACCACTTAGTTTGCTTAATTGCAGTGCACAGTTCATATTCATGAATAACCTGTGCGATAGTGTCCATGGTCAAGTCCACCCCTCAGTCATGAGCCCATCCATATGTTGTATTTCTTCCTTGATGAACTGAGGTGACATGGGCCCACCGACCTGTAAATAATTCACCCATATGTTGCCAGTCTGGATCCACCGGAGCCACTCCAAACTTAGCAGCTTGATCCACCTGCTGGTTGTTTTGATATTCTTCACTGGCCTGACTCTTGGGTACGTGGGCATCTACGTGACATACTTTTACAATCAAATTCTCTATCTGGGCAGCAATATCTTGCCACAATGGGGCAGCTTATATGGGTTTGCCTCTGTGCTGCCAGTTGTTCCGCTTCCATTGCTGTAACCACCCACACAGAGCATTTGCCACCATCCATGAATCAGTGCAGGGATAAAGTACTGGCCATTTTTCTCGTTCAGCAATATCTAAAGCCAGCTTGGATGGCTTTCACCTCTGCAAACTGGCTCAACTCACCCTGAAAAGAAAATTAACCCTATCCCAGCTGAAACTGGGACACATAGCTAATGCCTTCCAGTCCCTGCACACCTACTCTGGCCTCACTTTCCTCCCTTGTCTCAGCAACAGACACCACTGGGAAGTATATGAAGCCACGTGTTACCACCACAGCCCTAGCAAACACTGCAACTGAGGCTGCAATATCCTTTATGCCTTATCTTATGAACGGCCAGGAAACATCTATTTTCTCTCTGTTGGTCTGTATTCCTGATGTGTGCAACACCAACCTCTCCTCATCCTGCTGTGTCATATTTCTGCTGCACTTCTGACAGGCAGTTTCTTGCTACCCACCATGTTCCCTCCTTTCCCACCAGACTCTTCACTTTTAACTCCCCATCTGCTTCCAGCAATTTCTTCCCCCTGCTATTTGCTCTCTTCCTGCGCTTTCTGTGATGCCTCTCTGAACTACACAGCGAAAGCAAACCCACAGAATATTTCCTGTCCCCTCCGTGCAAGACAGGATTTGCTTGGGCTACTGTCACCATCAGCTTGCTGAGTTACTTTGTGCCTTGATGGCCCCCCAGGATCCTTTGAACTCCGCACCTCTGCCATCCCCACGTTGAACCTCCTGATTACAGCTGCAGCCACCTCTGCAGCTTCTCCTACCTCAAAGGCTCTACCACAGCAACCAACAATTTTGCATGTTCTCTGCACAGGTGTTTCAGCTGAGGGAAAGCAGCAAAACAAGAACAGAGTACTCCAGACTCACTTCATCCCCCCAAAAAGGAGGGTGGGGGTCTATCTTGGTCAGTGGGTCCCTCTCCCTTGTTGGGACAAGGCATGTGAGGGCAGTGGTGCTGGCCTGCAGGCTGGTAGGAGGGTTCAACCACGTCATGCTGTGGGGACACCCTTCCTCTGAGAGGTGGAAATGGTCAAGCAGGAAAGGGCATCCAACAAGCTCCCAAAGAAGTTCCTGGCCCTCTTCCGTTCCCCAGCTATGCTCCCTGTCTTTCTGGAAGGCTACTGTGTGGGCAGCCCCACATGCCTGAGATACAGTGAGCTCTGCTCAGGAAAAGTGTGCCCGGAGGATGAACCAGTATGGGACCGTCATCTTCTTGCCCTCTGCAATGTCTCACCAGGAAAGCCTCTATCTAATTATGCTGTGACATTCCACAAGCTCCCTTTTTTAGAGGGCTCTTGTAAGGACATGTATCAGAGGTGAGATGTTTCTCCAAGAGAGTGTCTGGAGGCACACAGGATACCTTTATTGACTTTTAATGTCCCAAGGCAAAAGGGGCCCAAAATGCCCAGTGGAAATACACGGGTCCAGGGAAGCCCACTTCTGAACCTGTTCTCTGGACCCTGAGCCTGCCACATCATTCACATCTTGTTCCAGGATGCCAGATCACGTGCAGACATTCCCTCCTTGGTATTCTAGGGCATCAGAGGGTCCACAAAGCCTGGATAAAGTTGACTCTGACCCTGAGTAGTGTTGGAGGATAGCTGGGGCTTAGAAAATCCACAGCCACAACTGGAGAAGAGGGGCTAAGAAACCTTCTGCCGTTGGAGTAACCCTGAGGAAAGTAGGGGAGCCTGATGGGATCAGTCTTGTTTGGGAGATGAATGCACCCATCTCCGTCCCATATATGCACTGGGGACAGCATCACACATCTGGTTGCCGTTTGAAATACTTTCCAGCAGCTGTTGCTTCATCTGCTGTAGCTGCTGTAAGAGACTTTATAAAGCTGCAGTGCTGCTCCTGTCAGCGGGACCCCCATCGCACGTCTCTCAGGGTGTGTGTAGTGCGATTCCCCTTCCTCTACGCCTTTTTGTCTTCTGAGGTGGTGGTAGGAAATAGTCACAAATTAGTACAGCGGTTAGGCTATAAGAAGAGAAGCTGCTGTGAGCCAGGGTAGTTCTTTTCGGTAAATAATGACCTCCATTGATTCAGTGAGGTTAGTTGCCGATATTTTAAACTTTTTACTTGATAAATATTGTCATGTTCAATGACACTCAATGGAAAATTATATGTATTCAAATTATTCAGTAAAAGGGGGTGTTAATTTTCAGTGATTTTTTGCTGATATCAGCATTAAGTTTTTTGTGGGAAAATGAAAAGTTTGAGGGGTTTAAGTTTAAGGATTTTCACAAAATAATGAAAAAAATTAGATTAACATTTCCATAATACACTCTCAACAAACAAAAGCAAACAGACAAAAACCCAAGCCAGCCAAACTTTCTGACGGAAAACTTCCAGCTACCTCTGGTGGTTGTCAGTACAAGAAGCCACATTGGTAGGCAGGTAATATAATTTATTAAGCCAACTGATATAAATCATTAGTAATGATATCACCAACAAAACTTGCCTCTTCTCTATCCTTTAGCCATTAAAGCTACAAAACCACAACAAGGTCATCATTATGGGCAATGTGCTCTATTTGTGTTTGATCTTCCCTCATTTCCCCTATTCTCTTTGCTTGCCTCTTGCCTGCTTCTTGTCTCCTCTTCTGTCACTCCTGCATTTCCTTTGCTGCAGCACTGTTCATTCCCTCTTTAAAAATGGATTTCACCAGAAACAGCTTATTATCCCTTATTAAAGTGATCAACAGTGAAATACTTGCATATTGCCCCTTAATGTCATAATTGGGCTTCAGATTTGGAGTCTTTCAAGAGAAACTCTCTTCTGTCAAATCCGCTGTTATACATTGTCTCCAGACTCAATTTATTCATAAGTCCCATGCCTGAATAGAATATATTCGCATGCCTACAAAATCTATACATTTTTTATTTGTAAACCAAACCTTGAATTCTGCAAACTGTATATTACAAGAAGGACAGGTTTCGCATGCTTATATAAGTGGCATTTGAGTTAACGAGGCACAAGAAAGGAATTAGGACATTATCTTTCTAAATTTGGTTCAGTCCCCAAAATGCTAGGCATGTGTCATTCTGGCAAATAGTTCACATGTTTGTAAGTGCATTTCATCTCTCCAGTGCTCCTTTTCTACTGTATGGTGTCAGTTTAGAAAATAAGCAGCACTTACTTATGTAGGCGTTGGTTATCAGAGTTCCTAACTTGGGGAAGCATCTCTGTTCTACAGGAGCATTTAGAAACCTGTGCCACTGCCTTCTTGAATCAGGGCACAAATGATGAACAACAGATAACAATTCAAAACTCTTGGTCTATTCTACATATTCTCCTGCAAAATGCAGGCACACAGGGAGGCTGTTCCTGTGGCATCTGCAATGCACATACAAGTTGCTCCAAGCCCTTATATGTTTTTTTTTTTTAAACCAAAAAGACAGAAAATCTATGCAAGAGAAGCAAAAGGAAAATGCTGCATGCATTTTTTTTTTTGAATGGTTGTACACATTTATTAATTTTGTTTGAGGAAATTAATTTCCTTCAGAGTTCTCACAGAAAACATTTGGATGTGGTCACTGTATCACAAGAATATCTGCAATGTTCCTTAGCAAATGTTAGATACAGTACATACATGGCATGGCTCAGTCTGCCTAGGTTTGTATCTTGTGCAATCACCCATTATGCAAACGCTCACTTTGTATCCATAGATCCCAATGCATTTACAAAAAATTCAATTCACATTCTAAGAAGTGAAACAAAACCACCAAGACTTTAACTGATATTAAAAACCATTCTGTTTCTTCCTATTGCCCAGGGTATCTGCTTATTTCACTGCAATGTGCAATATGCACGACAGTTCCTTGGGGATTGTCTTATCATTTGGTTCCAGAAAGTCTAAAGAGATCTGTATGGTCCAACATAATTTTTGTCTATGTTTATTCTTAATACAGAAGAAATAGCCTCATTCTGCAGATAAACCAAATCCTTTCAGAAAAGTGCTTTTGCTACTTAGTGAACCTGGTAACGGATACCTAAGAGAGAATTTTCCTCTTCATGCGGAGCAATCAGGCAATGTTTTTCCATGATGCACTTCAAAATCAAACTTCTTGCATATTGATGAACTGAACTGCATAAAAGAAAAACGCATAATAATGCCATGAGGGGCTGTGTTCCTTAATTAATCTACAAGCCAATATTAATTTGGCTATCTGTCATCTTGAAAGAACATCTACAGTGCAATCAAAGAAGCTAAAATTTATGAAGACTAAACCAGTCCTTACTGCACATTCTGAATTTACTTGGAGTTCTCCTCTGTGGATTTCAATAGGAATTGTATTAAGGCTGCCAGGCAGGTGAGGATGTGTTAATGCAGCGCAGAGTAATTCTATGCAAAGCACGTGCAGGAGCAGCATCCAGAGAAGCAAGAAAGGGCAGACCAAATCTTAGTGACCTCTCTGAATGCCTATTCAGGCACACGTCTGTCACTTTGCTAGTTGTAACTGGTGTTCTTCAAAACATCTACAGAACTGTGCAAGGCAGTCACTACAAAGGAGACATTCAAAGAGCTTATTCAGCAAACTAATATTTGCTAAGAATTTCTGCTGAGGTTAGTTCATGCCAGCTTTCAAAATATAATTTTATTAATGAGCATTGCTATTCATGCTTAAATTAAAGTGGCATCTTTTACATCGTACTGCAATTATTAAAGGGAGTTCTTTAACTTAATAGCTGTACTGTGTTTTGGCAAACTCATCTGGGATGCTGCAGTCTAACTGATACCTCTGAGCTGAAGAAATAGTGCCAGCTTAGGTATTTGCCTCATCTTGATGTTCCATAGTTGTCCTCTCTTTTCCTGCCTTCCTTGTAGAAACAGGTTGAGTAAAGAGGAGAAAGTGTAATGAAGAATCACTTTTTTAGCTCTAGAGTTTCTGTACCTTCTCATGGTATTTGGGGAATTGAAAGCTTATATTGTTCATATAGCTTGGCTTGATTTTAAAAAGTCCCTTTTTGTCCTTTTTGTCCTTCTTTCAGTAGTTCAATACCTCCATGGGAAGCTCATGAATATGCAGTCTGTTACTATATATTCACCAGACTTGTAATTTTCCCTCAAGTTAATGGTTATACTGCCTTTATCCTTGCAACAGGAAATTCTTAGGATGTTTTAAGCTTAGCTTTTTCCCTATACCAGTCTTCTACAGTTCTGGAAATTATTGAAACTTAAAATTCTGGTTCAAGTAAGTCCAAACATTTCTAGATTCTTCAGGAAGTATAGCAGCTTCATAATAACATTTCATTAGTAATCAAGATCTCAGAGTTTTAAATTTGAGTAGCTGCTCCAAATTTTTAAAGCCTTTGAAAATGTGGCTCTGGCTCTCATCTCTTTGAGTTTGGTAAAAACTTTTTCCTATAGTCTTATAAAATCTGAAGACTTTCCTAAAACAGTCTTCCCGTTGCCTATCACATTTTCTTGACATAAAAAGCTGATATTATCTTAAAAAAAAAAAACAACCCCCAAAAAACCCAAACCCAAACAAACAAACAAAAAAACCCACAAACCAGAAAAAGAGCAAGGTATGCCTCGAGAACAAAAGTAACTGATTTACAGCCTACTATTTGCAGGCTGCATTCAATTTGCAAATGATGATCTCTCTTACATATTTTTATAAAGCAAATGTTCTCTACTAATTTATTTTCTAAACAAATCATAAAAGAGTGTGATATGGAGAGAAGCAGCAAAATATGTCATAAAAGAAAAATTGTGAAGTCTTTATATATCAATGGTTTTATGGGAAAATCAAAAGTTACCTTCTCAATACGCAGCCTGTCCTAGTACAACACAAAGCTAAAACTTCTTTGAATTGATTGGAATAAACTAAGCAATCAAAAATCATGCAAATGCAAGTTATTATAATGTCCAAGCATCAGAATATTTTAGTACAAGACAGTAGAAATGTAGAGCTGGGAGAACGCCAAGAGCTTACATTTCCAAATAAGTGAGTCTGATATCAAACCACAGAATACTGTAACAAAAAGGTCCCACTTCCTTGCTAAAGGAAGATGTTCCCAAACTTTACTATATATTCCTTTTCAGAAGTTCAGCAGTACTCTTTAGTGTTGCACATAGCTGATGTAGCTACTTAAATCTCTATCTTGCAATGTAACAATGACAAACATGAATTTGCTGTAGGCAACACCCAAGTTGCAAACAATTTGGGTGCTAATGTGGGCAGGGTGCTCTAAATTTTGAGTGCTCTTGATTATCAAATGTCATATGAGGATGAGGAGTAGATGGCATGATGGACCATGAAAAGCTGTGTCATATTTTAAGACTGATTGCGGACAGTCCTTCAGGATGAGGAGGAACTGAGATGAAGTTTTCTCAGTGTTTCAGGAAGTCTCTTCCAGGACTTCTTGTATCCAAAGTATGTGACCAGTGTTTTGTCCAAAATCACTCACTGGTGATTAATTTCTTTACATGATTCATACATTTCGGTTGCCATTCACATCTCTAACAACCACCGACAGCTACGTACGTTAATTCCTAGAATTTCTAATCTGGACTAGTTTAATACTATGGATGGCATCCAAAACTATTAAGCCTAAGCAGCATCTTCACATTTAAATACATCTTAGAGCTGTCAACATAAGGTGTGTTGGGGATGCTGTCTATGGGACTAGAAGCAGCTGCCTGGATCATCTTTCAGCCTATTGTTTCAGGAAATCAGAATCCTATCACAACTGTATCACATTACCTTAATGTTTACTATTCTACTATGACACTATTCCAAAAGTGCTGGCAGAGGTAAAAAATATTTTCCGAGGACTTCAGTTAGTATTTTAGGGTCTCATAGGTGACTGAAACAGCTCTACAGTGTCACATAAGCCTTGGGAGGCTTCCTAAACTTGGGATTATGCTCCCCTTGCCCTTTTTATTCCTAAACCTGTTGCATATACCGAATAATTTGTGAGTTGGCTAATCAAACCTTTTTCTAGAATTGCCAGGTAAATTCATGTGTACCTCTTGCATTACCAGCTCTTAGTTGTTTAGGTTGCCAGATTTAGATCTGCTAATTTCAAAGTGTTATTCAAGGCTTCCTTCTGTGAACCTGAGAGCTGTAACAATGTACATTCTGGAAAAAAAATCTTCTAAAGCCCCTTCACTGATCATTGAGACAACAGAATATACATTTAAATGACTTAATCACTTGTTGTGCTAGGTTCTTTGGTTATAGTAACCCAAAATTCATTTGAGCCATGATTATCTTATTGCTTCAGTCCGTAAGGTAGCAGCTTGACAGTTCTAAATTCCTTGAAAACTCTTTCTAAGGAAATTTTCCTTCCTGGTTTCTGATTTCCTTATCTTCTGGAGCTGCCCTGAAAGTTCAGAGTTTCTGTAGGGAGTGGGCCAGAAAAGGCTTCTCTACAAAGCTTCTTATTTCTGCTGGTAAGGGCCCTGCCAGTTCCATAATTCAGAAATGTTTGTTATGCACAAGGTAATAACGAAGCAGCAGAAGCGGAGACTATTAGAAGGGCACTGCACTAAGGCACTCTCCAGCAGGAGCTGTATTCTTACATTATACCCTGTCCAGGAACTGAAAATGGCACTCTACTCGCCTTAATCAATTCAAGGAATTAATAAGTAACGTTAGTACAAATCAATGTGAATTTCAATCAGAAATACATTATAAATATTGATTGAAAGTACTAATGTAATAAGCAGTTTAAGTACTTTACTAGCAGTAGGCAAGAGAATAGGTGCGTTCTGTGGCAGCTGTAGGGACACACTTGCCTCTCAAAATAACAGCCTTCCGGGGAAGATCAGATCATGTCTCCTTAACGGGATCTCGTCTCATACTGGTGGTGGTGACAGTGGCAGAAAGAGATGAAGGATGCTGACTTGTTCAAAACAGGGACAAGCATTTCCTTGAACTCACTTGAGATGATAAGATAGCGATGACCCATATTATTCAGGGTGAAAGAAGTAGAGAAAATCAGGGTTCTCACAACTAAGGGCATAAGTGTTAAAAATCAAATACAAGGCTCTATCGCAACATTGTAGGCAGAAGACAGGAAGGACTGAAATAAAGCAGCAGCAGCTGATTTAAACATGAAGTCCACAATGTTAAAGATTTTTCTTTCATATGTCATATTCAATTTATTCAAGCTCTGACCTCTCAAAGAACTTGAGCACAAGTGTGGGTTTAGATCACATATTTTACTGCCATTCCTGCAGTTGTAATGTCTTGAAATCAACCAACCAGTGCAACGTTTGAAGGCTTGTTCTGGATGACATTGCTATTATATTTGTACACGAATTACACTCTTCCTTACATGTTCTCTCCTGCTAATTCCCAGGGCTTTCCTAGATGAAGTATGTAACACAATGATTTCCATTTTTAAAAGTTTTTTCTCCTTTCCTTTATAAAAGATTCATATATAAATCCTCCTAGAAGCCTAAGAAAATTTCAGGAAATCTCCACGTGCTGGCTTCTAACTCCAGAATTCGGTTTCAAATTCTCTTTACTCCTCTGCTCTATCTGTACGCGGTCTGGATCTAGCTACACTACTGCTGTTACCTGTGTTCCTCCCTGTACAGCTGGCAGAGAAATAAAATCATACAATCTATTTTCTGTAGTCCAAACAAGCCGTTTCACATGGTTTACTAACCCTGCTACGGGCAAATTAAGCATAAGCAATGTAATGGCAAAACTTACCAAGAAACCATTAAAAAATGTTTATTCACTGGACATAAAATTATATACTTTGGCTCATAGCTTGGCTATATCTCATGGGAGTGCTTTTCCTCGCTTGCCATGCTAGTCGGTTCATTAGTACCCCCTGTCCCTTAAAATTTATTGCTTTATTATCCTTCTTTATCCTAGAAGCACACAAATTTTCCTCTAGTCATAAAAGGAACAAATAAAACATTATATGATATAGAGCTGCTAAATATGATGAGGAGGAAAGTGCAAAGAGAGACTGCTTAAAACTGTCAGGTGGACAACTTGTTTGGAGTGAAAATGATAAACTGTACTCGTTTAAAGTATAAAGCGAGAAGACCTCAAAGAGCCTTGAAGCTGCGGTAATTAACATCAGGAATTTCTCCCCGTCTGAGCACTTGCCATGATGCAATTTAACTTACAGCAATTTGCATACCTACACAAAAGTCTTGCTGTATTTGACCTAGGGATGCTAAGTACCATTCTCCACCCACAGGCATTTAAAAAACACAAGGAAATCAGCAGCCAAGATACCCAATGCACCATCTAAATACCATTAATCGTTCCCCCTCTTCCCCTCTGCTTCTTCCGGTCTTCTTCATCCCCCAAATCTTCCTCAGCAGTGTGCGAAACTAAGGTCCAGGCACCAGGGCATCACCACTGCGCCTGTGCCTGAGACACAAGGCTGCCTCTCATCGCCCTGTTTGGATTCTCCTTTCAGATTCTCATGTGTTATCCTACAGACTCTGCTCCGAGATCCGTCCACCTCCCTGCCCTCTATTTCAGCTTTCTTCTCTCTGACTTTCAATGTCTGATCCTTCTCTGCCCTCCTCAGTACCACTATTTATTTCGTTTGATCTCTGGAGAGGCCTGAGCAGAGGAGAGCCTGTGCTGTCTGCATTGAGGGGACAGCACATGTGATAAGAGAAGACACACTGGAAGCAGGTAGGGAACCTGCTCTTCGCTTCTTCTGCATGTTGAACGCGCTGCATGCCACAGCTCGGGTTAAAGACTGCAATGCGTCAGCAGCCTTCGGGATCCTAAACTTGTGTGTTAAGGCAATGATGAAATACACTTTGTATTGCCGGGTCTCATCTATTCAAGGAATTTATCACACAGCTGCAAGGACCAAAACAGCTTATACATTGCACGTTATATTTGGATTTGAAGAAGCCTGTGCCAGTCCTTACAATTATGAAAGTTGCGTGTAGATCTGTGGTAGTTAGGGATTGGAGCCCTTTTCTTTTGCAGACCCACTAGGAGGCACAATGATCACCACGAGCAAAACCCGGATGACATCAAGTGTGAGCTCTACTGAGCCAGTTGGACTGCACACCCTGTTCCTCCCTAGAGGTTTCCTCAGGCAGCGACACAGAGCACCGTGCCTATAAAGTAGCATCAGAAAATTCTGCCTACAATATGGAAATGATAAAAAAATTACCCTTGGGCATATCAAGACCTCTTTCCGTCTACCTCAACCTTTTACATTTTGACCAGCAATATGCGTTGGAATGAAAAAAAAGGTTTTTCCTAAAGCCATTACACAGACACCTCTGAAAAACTGCAGTTTTGACAAAGCGGCATTCTAATGAAAATGCATTTTGATTAAAACTTTTTTAGCTAGCTCTGTTCCAGAGAGGATTGGGCTTCAGACTGAGAGGGCAGTCTCACAGAGGATAGTCCCATAGAAATAGGAACAATGAATGTCCCATAAGCATCCATAGAACTATCTGGCATTTGGACCTCCTCCAGTCTGTTAGAAAGACTGGATCCTATTTCTCAGTAAAGCAGCGATAAAATGACTGTGGTGTTAGCACCCTGAACTACCAAGCTTGTGAGACTGCAGCTGCCACAGTATTTTCAGTACAGATTATTTGCATGGCGTTTTCTTTACATTAATGCTTGCATCAGTATTCTGTATCAATTACCAATATTCCATATCAGCAGAGTCTTCAAACCAATCACCATGAGAATACTGACATACACTGTTTCAAAACCAGTTAATTTAAAAATGCTTCAGAATGTGTTACTTAAGGATAGCTACTAAAGTATTTTTTTTCATAATCAGAAGCATTATTCCCTTTATTCCGTAAATGTTAAGTGGCTCTGTCTTTCAATTAGAATTATGCAGCAGTAACACTCTGCCAGCGTATTCTCAAATACAGTATGCATTCAGTTCTTGGCATAGGCCCGGGATAAACATGGCAATTTTGTAAAATGACTAGCTTTTGCACAAATATTTTGGACCATTTCCTAGAATCAGTTGATAGTGTCATTGTCAGTTGCAGTTAAATCCCTCAGAAAAAAAATTGTTGTGCATAGATTGTCTGTATTCCTTCCGACTACTTTCAATGCCTGAAGAGATTTTTTACTAGACTTAAATATTTTTGTAAGAGAGTCACATCTCACTATGTCAAGTGTTTTCTAAGAAGAAATCACATGAATAACCCTAAGTTCATTTCACTTCATTTTTACTGATTGCTCTTGCCACCAAACTTGCCACAAATTTTCCTTTGGTTTGGCTTAGTGTATGTTAACTGAAAGAGAAAATAAAAATCATTATTAAATTGCCCCTAGATGAATCAAAACTCGTATAAGGCATAGGGAAGCATAAGATAGGTGTTAATACAGTGATATAAACAGTGGGTTACGTATGGAACGAAACTCAGATAGGAGTAATTTAAAAACTGGCTCAAGGCATACTAAAGATCATCAAACGAGAGCCTTCAAGTTCTGTGAAATAAGAGAACTGAGAGATATGACTACTGATTATGTGCTTAAAGCAAAAACACTGACGCCGTATCTGTAGAAGTGCAAAATGTATATTAAACCTCTTTCAGGTCTGGAAAGTCTGAGATTATTCCTTTTCACAAGGTAGGTGCAACAGGAGGAAACTCAGTTCTAAATTTTTCATTTTCTGCCAACGTCAGCATTGAATGAATCCATGGGTTTATGCACCAATTAATTTAATCCTTCAGATTAAATGAGAGATTGCTGGCTGAGGCTCTAGTTAAACTGCCTCCGACAGATTTTATTGTGCCTTGGATGTGCTGAAAGTCTGAACAACCTGATGCAACAGGGAAAGGCAGAAGCTTTCACCGTGGTTTTCAGTACATTCCTTCCACAAGGTTATAAACATGCAAAGGCCCTTCGTCCCTCCAAATGCCCGTTTCCTTCGCTACTTGAAATCCGGACATGCTGGGAAGCTGCTGTGTTAACATTTCTGCAAGAGAATGGTTGAACTCTCTGACTCCCAAAGGCCCTGATCGCTATCTGCCAGCTCAGCAAGGCTGCAATGAAGGAGAAGAAGGGCAACGTGCCGCTTCTTCTGGTGACATGTAGCCGTGTAGGCTGCTCTGTGCTACTGCTTTCAATATCACACTCAACCTCCAGTTACGGAAAGAGAGAAACGCAGTAAGACAGGGGTGGTCAGGTACAATTTCCTATGTGTAAAAATACTAAAATGTGGATCTGGATGTGGGTTCAGTTAACAAGCAAAGGAAAACTTGGAGCATAACCTTAAGGCTCTGTGTTTCCTGGCCACTTTTAGACATTTGCAGACAATGAAGTGGGCTTTTGCAAACCGAATCCTGAGGGCTAATGCTGAAGACCTGTCTCCCGTGGCAGGTTTCTTAATTTCATGTTGTCCAGAGTGGGAGCTTATCCTGTCTTACTTGTTTCTTGGTCTTGTACTACAGCCTTTTCAGAACCCTGAATTCAGACTTGTAATCTGTTCTGAGTGTGGTTTGGGGGCGATTCTCCTCTTAGTTTTGCTCTGGTAGCCAAAAAGCTAGACCAATACAGTTTGTAAACAAGGCCTTTTTTTTTTTTTTTCAGGAGGCTGCGTTGCGTCCCAGATGTCCTCCTGCCTGCCTTCAGGTGACATTTCCTTCCTGGGGATGGTAAAGGGATGGGGCATCTGCTTGCCTCCCTGGTGTCCCTAGCTTTCAGCAGTCCCTCACTCAGCACACGGGCTTTCTCCCATACTTGGTTCCCATAGCTGTGATTTCAAAGGTTGGGACCTAAGTCTTGTGGCTCTCTGGGAAGGGATGTCAAACTCACCCTTACTTACTAAATAGTGTCTGCGGAAGGGAGCAGTACAGATGCTTTGAACTTGGAAACAGATCACAGGAGACAACTGTTAGTAACTATGTAGATAGTTTATGTGCTATTTACCAAGACAGCTGAATCCTCTACAAATAAACAGGTCTCCTTTTTTTAGCAGCGCTTTAACCCTGATGCTCAATGAGGAATTTATTTGATAAAAACGCTTGACCTTCTTTTTTTCCTTATATTGCTATTTTGCAACTCTAATGACTAGAGCAATTCTTTACAAAACCTGGCAGACAATTGTGTTTTGACTATGAGCAGCTACAGTTCCAAACTGTCAGTTTTCCTGAAGAAGACCCCTACTTTTTGGCGAAAAGTTATCCTGCAGAATACAAATCATCATCAATTTCCCAGGACTAAAATCCCGAGCCTGTGACTTGCTCAAAGCTTTTCTTTAGCCAAGGAAGAAGAGACTAAGACGGTCTAAAGGCAGCAAAAGTCACCACCACAACAGCAAAGGATGAATGGAAAACAGCTGCATCTGGCAACAAACCAGGTCATGTTCTGATTAGGTTTTTTGAGTATTTTACAGAAGCCATTCAGTCATCAATGAATTCAACCTACAGAAAGATATCTGGCAACCCTGAAGCACTTTTACAGAAACCTCTATGAGAGCAGAGAATATGCTAGAAACCCTCGCCATCCTTAGGCATTTTTTCAGGAAGCTGCATGCCCAGTGAGAACAAATAAAGGCTTCTTGTAAGAGCAACCTCAATTTTCTTTACCGAGACTTCAGCTCCAAGCTGAGCTCCAGGTGAATCACAGGGCAAAGATGTTCATTTTCTCTAGCAGCCTTCCCAGCAACATTTTTTTCTCTTTAGAAGGGCATTCTACAAGTTCTCTGTTAACTGCTTTTTTTGCCCAAGTTGCTCTCTGTGTTTCAGCTTTCCGTGAGCAGAGGAACTCTCTTCGTGTCTGGTCAGGTAGGAGAGCATTACTTGACCAGCTTGATGAAGCACCCCTACTTGGAAAACCGAAAACTATACCGATTAATTTGAACAACAGCATTTTATCTAAGGCTTGCCCTGTGTACACATCAATACTGTTAGAATGGAGTAAACAAGACCAGACTAGATCCCAATTAAACTAGTACAGAAACCTCAAGAGCCCCGAATTTACTTAATATCTAGAGCAGGGGGACATTTTTGAAGTACTAGATATAAGTAAAATTCTCCACTGAATTACCTAGAGCTATTGAAAGAAACAAATTTGTAACAGTCTGGTTAGATATATTATCTATAAAAACATACATATTGACTAATTTGGGGATGGACAATAAAAAAGGCATAAAAACTAGCCCTGGGTTACTTCTGTCTGACGGAGTACAACGCAGCAAAAATCAGTATCAATTTCATGTTTAACACTGCGTGTAATCAGTAGGTGCAGCCTTGTGCAATGATGCTGAGGCAAGTTTCCAGCTCTTTGTTCTGGAAACATTCTTACAAACGCTATTCAGAGGAACCAAGAATGGGTTGTGAAGGTTATACCTGAGATGATGTGGGTTTGACAAACTCTCAGTACTCTGAACCAGCACAATCACCCTTACCTTACTGTCTGGATGTTATAAATATGTCTTTGTCACACCTGAAGTTTCACCTCTTCTACTAATGGATGACATACCCAGTAGCGAATAGAGCTTTATGATCCTTACATGCTTTGCACAGCAGAGAACCTGTTAGCGGAGTTTCCTGAGTAACACCATTCATTTATGCAGCGTTCAGCTCCTGTAATGCATGTCAGAGAGACAGGCAAGGAATTCTTCTCAAGGCTGTGTATGATGCTTTAGAGGTGAAAGAAGCTTTGGTAGCTGTGCAGTAGGCTGAGTTTTCTGATATATGGCTTTAATTTCCCTCTGTATTTGACCTGAAACCTATCATCACGCACACCGATGTGTTGTGTGGTTCATGCAGTTTCCTAGGTCTAATACAATGTATAGCTAAGGTTATGGATCTGTTGTTGAAAAGTTGGGACACTCTGTGCGCGCGTGTGTGAGAGAGAGATAGAGAATGTGAGTTTGACTTACAGAGTTTTTGGCTCCACAAAATTTTCATTTCTTACCAATCCCTTCAGTAAAGTTTGCAACATCAGATGGAACAGGCACTAAGCTGTGAATAATGTGCTGAACTCTTCATAAAAATCAGGCTTTGGAACAAAGGCACCTTTAAAGAAGGAAGTTTACTGGAAACTTAGCACAGCCATATTTTTTTTGTCTGTATTCCAGGTTTCGGACTGGAGGTTTTTGCAGCTTTTTACAGAAAAGCTCATGCCAATTATTTGCACTGTTGGAGCAGGTGTCCTCCTAGACTACTGCCACTGACTACTCCCAAGCACAGGAAGGGTAGTGGCTGGTGTGGCTGTATGTACTCTCTCACAGGCTAAAAAGCCCAGAAAAGGGGAAAAAGTCTGGGATAAAGCCTTGCACAATTCTAGCGTGTTTGGAAGCATATCATCTTATTGTATTTTAAGCTGGAAGAATCTTCTGGAGTCAAAACTTTTGGAAACATCTTTTTGATCAAAGAAGTATGAATGAATCTTTAATTCTTCACCCTTTTTCCTTCTACCTGTAAAGTAGGAAAAACCCCACATCTTTTTTTTTTTTTTTTTTCAACTAAATTTACCTGCAATCACATATGAGGAGACCCTGAGAGTTTTATTAAAAACAAAGTAGGATTGGCATCTAATGTAATATTTCTTTGTTGTAATCTTATGCATTTTGCATGACCTGAAGGAAACCATTTCCAAACAAAGGGTCAAATTCAGGTTCTGGTAAAACCAGGGTGTAAATCCACACTCCTGGCAATGGGACCAGAATTTGCACCAAGTCCACTCTATCAAGAGGAAGAAAACTCTGCAGTTCAAACATGTTTAAAACAGACATTTAATTGACTCACTGCCAGGAACTCTCAAGGAGATGAAGAAATTTAAATTGTACTCGCAGAAACGTGATTTTTAGACCTATATGCTAAACTCTGGATGATATTATCTCAGCCGAAATCCTGAAACCTTTAAAAACACTAGGTTTAGTGAGTTGCTTTCCAAGTCCATGCAATTCTTCTAATAAGAATTCACTTTGCTGGAGTTTATTTAATCCCAGTGCGATGGTGAAATGCCAAAGGCCCCCATGGGATTTCTCTTAGAGCCAAAGCTGCGCTTCTTATCCGCCAGCCCCTTGGCCGCGGGTGGAAGCGGGCTCGGGGCTGCGTAGACCCATACTGACAGAGCTCCATCCACCCTGCGTGGTTACAGCAAATCTTTATTCTCAATTAAACTTTTTAATTGATAATCTTGAATTTTAACTTTTTAGCTCCGAGTGGCCGTGAGGGACCTCTCCCAGGCGAAACGCTGCGGCCAGAACAGCTGTTCCAGCGGCCCCTCGTCCCTTCCCCGACCCGCGGGGCTCCGTGGTGGCAGGGAAGGGGTCCCCCGCGTTTCCCCTCGGAGCAGCGCTTTTCCGGGCGGAGTGGCCGCGCTCCCTCGGCGGGACCGGCGGACGGGGGGGGGGGGGGAGGGAAGGGGAAGGCGGGCGCGGACGGGGCGGCGGCGGCAGCCGGGGAAGGAGGGGGCTGGCGTCAGGCGCTGGGCAGCCACTGGCACGGAGCTCCCCCCTCGCCTCGCCTCGCCTCCCGCGGCGGGGGATAAAGGCACCCGGCCCCGCCGCTCCGCGCCGCCGGAGCGGGAAGGCGGCGGGCAGCGGCGGCCGAGCGGGAGTGCGGGGGCCGGGCCGGGCCGGGCTCCGCCGCGCAGCCCCCTCCATGCGCCTCGCCGGCGGCGCCGGGTCCCCCCGGGCGGCTCCCTCGCCCGGGAACGGCAGCCGGTGGCGGGCGGCGGAGCCCGGCGGCGGCGGCGGCGGCGGCAGCAGCCCCAGCCCCGAGGTGTGGTCGGGGTCGCCCAACGGCAGCCTGGGCGGCTGGGACCCCTTCGGGCGGGACGAAGAGCTGGCGAAGCTGGAGATCGCCGTGCTGGCCGTCACCTTCGCCGTGGCGGTGGTGGGCAACGGCAGCGTGCTGCTGGCCCTGCGGCGCACCCCCCGCAAGGCGTCCCGCATGCACCTCTTCATCCGCCACCTCAGCCTGGCCGACCTGGTGGTGGCCTTCTTCCAGGTGCTGCCCCAGCTCTGCTGGGAGGTGACCCACCGCTTCCACGGCCCCGACGGGCTCTGCCGCGTCGTCAAGCACCTGCAGGTCTTCGGCATGTTCGCCTCGGCGTACATGCTGGTGGCCATGACCGCCGACCGCTACATCGCCGTCTGCCACCCGCTGAAGACGCTGCAGCAGCCCACCAAGCGCTCCTACGGGATGATCGCGGCGGCCTGGGCGCTCAGCCTGCTGCTCAGCACCCCGCAGTACTTCATCTTCTCCCTCAGCGAGGTGGAGCGCGGCTCGCAGGTCTACGACTGCTGGGCGCACTTCATCATGCCCTGGGGGCCCCGCGCCTACATCACCTGGATCACCGGCGGCATCTTCGTCGCCCCCGTCCTCATCCTCGTCACCTGCTACGGCTTCATCTGCTACCACATCTGGCGCAACGTCCGGGGCAAGACGCGCCCGGGGGAGGCGGCGGCGGCGGCGGGCGGCGGGCGGCGGGCGGGCGGCGGCGGGCGGCGGGGGCTGCTGCTCGCCCCTTGTGTCAGCAGCGTCAAGACCATCTCCCGCGCCAAGATCCGCACCGTCAAGATGACCTTCGTCATCGTCTCGGCGTACGTCGTCTGCTGGGCGCCCTTCTTCACCATCCAGATGTGGTCCGTCTGGGACCAGCGCTTCCCCTGGGTCGGTAGGTGACTGGGCGGGGGGCGCGGGGACCCGGCGGGCACCGGGAAGGGCACGCCGCCGCTTTCCCTCCGGCCGCACCGGCACTTGTTGGGGTCCTCCGGGGGCGCAGCCCTGAGACGAGCCTGGGGCAGATGGGGAGCTGAGAGCGGCACCGGGACTCTCCCTCCCTGCGCCGTCTCGCCCCCGGGGAAGAAATAGAGGCTAAAGCAAAAAAACCCTCCGTCCCTCAGGCGCCGTTTTGCGGCGAGGTGAGCGAGCCCTGGGGCCGCCGCCGCCCTCGGGGCCGCCCCGACGGCTCCGCTCGCAGTCCCCGACGGGGCGGCCCCGGGCCGGGGAGCTGCGGCGCGGAGGCAGCGGCGCTCGGCTCGACCGGTCCCGGGAGCAGCCGGAGCAGAGCGGCTGCCGATGGCAGCTGGGCCCCCGGAAAGGAGCAGCAGCCGCTGCGTCCTCATCCTGAGCAAAATTAGCTGATGGGAACTGAAATATTTGCTGAGATAGTTTGAACCATAGAATCATAGGATCGTCTGGGTTGAAGGGACCTTTAAGATCAAGTCCAACCGTTAACCTAACACTGCCAAGTCCACCACTAAACCATGTCACTAAGCATCATATCTACCCATCTTTTAAATACTTCCAGGGATGGTGATTCTACCAGTTCCCTGGGCAGCCTCTTTCAACACTTGACAACTCTTTCTGTGAAGAAATTTTTCCTGATATCCATCCTAACTCCCGTCCCCCCCCTCCCCCCGTCCCGTCCTCCCCCCCCCCCCCCCGGCACAACTTGAGGCCATTTCCTCTTGTCCTATCACTTGTTACTTGGGAGAAGAGACCGACCCCCACCTCACTACAACCTCCTTTCAGGTAGTTGTAAAAACAATCACTGTTCCCTCAGCCGCTCCTCATAAGACTTGTGCTCTAGACCCTTCACCAGCAACATTTTCTTCCATTGGAAGCTGCCGATTAATAGAACTTTAGAAACCTTTTGTGTTATTATGAAGCGTACACACAAGCAGTTATACAAGTAGGGAACTTACTAAGCCTTTTTTCCTGTAACTGCCATGCATGTGCATTCCCTGCTCTCTGGTAACGGGGCTGAGCACACCCGGAACCCTTCCTCTCAACAAGGCAGTCAACTCTGAGTAGCTCCTTTAGTCAGCCACCAATTCTCATGAAACAGTGGCAGTTTAGTGCCTTGGAGATACCTGTCCTTCTGTTAAATCTGGCAGAAAATAATTGGCCACTTTCAAAGTTGTTACATAGGGCATCACAGGCAACATAGTAACATATACCCTGTTTCCTCATAATGAGACGGCAGCAAGTCAAAATATTGGAATTCATGATTCCTTGATTTTTTTTTAATATCCCCAAATTATCACTTATTGTAGTGAGATCACTGATTGCCCCAAATATGGGACTATAGTCAAGCTTAAAATGCAGGTCCCTACAGAGAAATAAAGGCTTGCAGTGGACAAATAGATTTTATTTTATTTTATTTTTACTTCAGAAGAAATGCAAGCCTAATTGAACAGATGGCTATTTGTCAGGTTTGTTTGAAGAGATTCTTTAAATCTTATGGAACTGTGTAACACAGCAATTATACCTCTTTGGAGATGCAATATTTACAAAGAAAGCTCACTAATAATTGGTTAAACTAAATATATATGTAAATTTAAATAGATATTGAAGGTAGAAGACCATAACTGTTTTATGGCACGGCGCTGACTTCCATTTTTTCCTTAAGTAAAATTTGCTCAACCTCTGAAATCCAGATTTGATTCACAAGCCAGTAGTTACTTGAGCATTCAACACTTTTCAGCATGGAAATGTATACAGCAAAATTCAGTATTATTGAAAGCAGTGGGAAATTGGTGGGCATTTTGCCATTGCCTCCCAGGGAAACCAATTTTTAAAACAAAAGTCTGAATAAAAACTGCTCAGTATTTAAAGCATGAGCTTATCAACACATGGATAAACATCAGTGGAAACGGGACTAAAGAATTATTTTGGATGGGTTGCCCCATAACTTCTGTCACAGCTTTTTGAAGTCTGTTCAAATTCCCTTTGACTTCAATGGCAGCCTTGCACACAGAACTTTCCTGATTTTGTCCTCATTATTCCTTTCAAATGCCGCTGCTCGACTTTAAAAACTAGAATTATTCAGTAATGGGAAAAAAAAAAAAATCCAACGGTTAATGCAGCAATTGTGTGAACAGTGCAAATGTTCTTTTGATGATTAAACTGCTTTCTTCCTCCTTCCTCAGATTCTGAAAACACTGCGACTACCGTCACGGCGCTGTTGGCCAGTCTGAATAGTTGCTGTAACCCGTGGATCTACATGTTCTTCAGCGGGCACCTCCTGCAAGACTGCGTACAGAGCTTCCCTTGCTGCCAAAAAATAAAGCAAACGCTGAGTAAAGAAGATTCAAACAGCAACAGCAGGCGACAGACTTCTTTTACCAACAACAGGAGCCCAACCCACAGCTTGAACACCTGGAGAGAGTCGCCCCACTCCAAATCGACCAGCTTCATCCCCATCCCAACCTGAGACTGGCCCGGGGGCAGGCAGGGCTGGCAGCCCCCCGACAGCGCTTGGGAAGGTTACGGCACAGCACTTTACGCTGGTCAAAGGCACCAGCCACGGTAACAAGGAATGACTAAGATGGCCATAAGACAAAACGCGCCGTGTTGCTGCTATTCTGCGGTGTGTAAATTATTTTATGAGAGGTATTCAGGACTTGGGCAACTGATCAGGAAGGCGTGACAACAATAAAACAATTATTTTTCTAAATAGAATTTATTATTTTAATTTTTTTGTTTGTTTTGAAAATATGAAATGCATTCTTTGCTTGTTGTTTAGAGCTGTAAAAATAGTGGAGTTGCACATGTTGGGGTAACTCCGCTCTCTAGTGTTAATGCCTAAAACTTCTCATGATCGCTCAGTGAAGCCACAGGGAAAGATGACGATAAGAGCGAGATCACGATTTAGTCTTGGGCACAAAAAGAAAAGAGTTGGGAGAAAGTCCTGACTGTCCAGATAAGCAACATGGTTAGACAGGCTCTGAGTTATTGGGAATTTAATTGATCATATTGCTTTATCTTGTAAAGGTCTAGCAATACTCAGTTAATGAAATTTAACAGCACTTGTGAAGGCAAATCCTTCAGTGCTGTCGATGTCTGTACATGTATTGTGGGGTTTCATTTTCAGGGTGACATTTCCTATTCCCTTCATATTGATGGAAGTTATACAGCCTTTTTTTTTTTTTTTTTTTGGTGATGTTGCACTTACATTGATTTTTTTAAACTATTTTTTTAAAAATATCATGCTGAATAAGCATGATAAGCTATGACTAGCTCAGCACTGTTACAAACAGATACACCAGGAGAACTCATCGTGACTACCAGAACCACTTGCTTTATGGGTAAGAATTGCATCTTTTCTTTTTTCTTCACTAAGACATCCAGGATTAAGCCACATTTGGTTGTCAAGCAAATAGCCCCATAAATTCAGGGGAATGTGCCCATTTGGTAAGAGCTGAAGAATCAGTATATTCCAAGACACAGATCTGAGAACAAAACTCACAAGTCTTCTGGGAACATATAAAAATTGACAATGTTGTTGTTGTTTTTTTCTTTTGTGGTTTGTTTTTTTTTTTTTTTTCTGGTCAGATCGCGACAATATGGGCTTTGAAATTGGTAGTAAACTGCAATAAAAAGTCATCACAGCACATTTACTAATTATAAAGCATTCAAGGTGTGCTTGTTTTCCCTACAATGCATGCAGAGTCAAATGTAATTCCTGCAGCTTGTAAATAATACTGTTATGTCTTTCCGTGGAGTCTGCCTTTTACCTGCAGATTGGGTTTTGAAGCTCCTTGAATAGGTTTTCCCGTGGTTTTAAAGTCCTGAGGATCTCTTTGAGTAGCACAGTTACCTGTCTGCTCCCGAGCTCTCTGGGTCCTGAAATCCAGGTGTTCCCCCAGCACCGCGCAGGAACATCTGGTGCAGTCCCAGCTGGCTCTCTAGAGCAGTGGGACATGTGCACAGCTGCATAATATATGTCCTCCTTTGCAAGGAGGAATCTTAGCAGCAGGTTGCTCTTTTTTTTTTTTTCTTTTTTTTTTTTTTTTGCCACCAAAACCATCCAAACAAGGATGATCACTTTCCTAATTGCTTGAGGAAAAAAAAATAAAAATGGGGTCACAACTGTGACTTTCACTGAGGATGGTGCCGGCTGCATGCCTCTCTCAATAACAGTAGCAGAAATTAATAGAGCTTGATGCCACATGAGTCCGTATTCAACCTGGCGTCCACTCTAGGAGCTCCCAGACTTACCACAGACTATTCCAGACAAAGAATTGGGAAAAGAATATATCTCAAAAAAAAAAAAAACATTTGGGTTTTGCTGTCACTAAAGAAAATCTTAGGTCCTCTCTCTACATTTCGTGTTATCATTTTCTGCTCTTCAGGAGAGCAATCTGGTCTAATGTTTTGTTGTTGCTGTCCAAAACAGTAGAACCCAAAGGACAGCATGGTGGAATGGCTTATATTTAACAGATCATCTTTTTGACCACCTTTAGTATGCAGAGGTGACTACAGCTCTCACCAGTTATGGTGAAAGTTTGTGAACCTAAAGTTATATTTTAGTCCAAACAATGCATGCCGTGGTGCTGGGTGTGTGTGTATTTGTGCACATTATATGTACTGCATATGTTTTGCAAGTAGGTAATTCACAATTACTGAAATTACAAATGCTTCCCGTTGAGTACACTGTCCTCTGCCTAGTTTTCTATTTGTGTTACTACTTTCTTTGTACATAAAATACATATTAAAAAGCAATTAGCTGTACTAACAGAATTTTCGTGTTTGCAGAATTGAGTTATTTTTCTATTACACTTTATATTCAAACAGAGAAGATGACGAAAAACAAATGTAGAATAATGTTGGTTATAAAACTAAGCTGGGTAATGACCAATATGTATATATATAAAAAGTGAACAGACTCAAAATTATAATTTTCAGTTTCTTCCAAAGATGTTCCAAAATCTAGGCTTCCACTTGGGGCTTGTCAGTGTAAATGTACACTGTGAGTGTTCTACAGCTTCTGTAATTAAACTGATAACACTATTTAGCAGTATTTGGATTCCAGGCATTTTTTGTAAATACCAAGTTTTGTTTTTTCACATAATTGTAACATTGAAAGATACAGCCCATATTTTTAAATTGTTCATCTGTGGAGATGTGCTTTTTTTAACAGCTGCTTTGGGTTATCGTGAGGGCACAGTAACAGAAGGAAACAAGAAGTTGTGAAACTATTGCACATTTAAAACATGGAAACTTGCTCTAATAAACCTGTAAATTTGTTTGATGATAAGCATTTTGTTTCTTTCGCTTGACTAGATTTTGCAGGGCCAGAAACATATTTGGTGATACTCTATATTTTTTACGAAGTGTAAAATTTCTTCATTAATATTAATGAGTTTTTTCCATGCAAAGCTTTAAGGAGTGAACAGAACTAAAATGTTTTTCTGTTACGCATAGCGCATGAAAGAAATGTGCAAAGAAGGAACTATATGGTGCTAGTACTGTTAAAACATGTAACATAGCACTTATTCACGTTCTATTTTTGTTTTAATTTGGGGGAACAAAATGTTTAGCTTCTAATGTAAAACACGATGGAATGGATGAGCTGGCACTCTGTGCTGGCGTTACTAGAATTGCAGCATTTTAAAGACAGTTAGATTGCAGAAGTGAAGCACATGACGATACAGAAGATGGAAAGAATTTTATTCTTTTAAATAAGAAACAAAAGTTTCCAAAAATCTTCTTTATTCATTCATTTATTTTAAAATTTGTAGGTAAACATTCCGTTGGCTCAGAAAAAAAAGAAGGGTTGTGTTTTTCTCTATTACCCTGTCAAGACCAAAGTCTACAAGAACACACAAGTTCCTGTGTCCAATCCTGCAGAGAGAAAGGTTTCGTCTGCAGCAAATCTTATGGCCAGTTCCGAATTGTCCAGACCGAAGGACCTTATTGAAGTGCACATATGCTCCTTTCCAATTCATGCATATGGACACCGGGGCAGAAGGAAAGGAGCTGCACAGCTGGATGCCATCCCAGGGCAGGTACTGGTGACCAGCTCCGGGAAGTGAACCTAGATCTTACAGCAGAGCTATTGCTGAAATACAGGGTTACTTGCTGCGTAGAGGAAGCTCTAACGGAGTTGCCCTAGACTGAGTTCCCCACCTCCTGAAAGGACTAATTAAATAGAATGTCCTCCTCTAAAAAGTGTTCAAAGAGTTTCAGTTGTACGGTCCCTTCTGTACAGGATATTGGAAGACTGAGGAGGCAGCAAGGGGTTAACATGCTTAAAGACTAGTTTGGAGGTTTAGTTATTGTTACATGACAGTTTTCCGCGGTTTTCTTTAGGAGTAGGCTTTACTGGAAAATGTAGCACTTGCTACTTGGGTAAAGGAATTATAGGGTATATAAATGAACAGGTTTCAAGGTCTGGGAACAGATCACGGCTGCTCCACACGGAGCAGTCCTGGCTGGTTTGGGTAACAGTCCCTCACACTAGAGTAGGTCCAACTAGTCTGGAAAAAGGCAGGGAACTGTTGACGGTCATGTAAGTCACGCAGAATAGTTTGTGCAGGTATGTAAAAAGCAAGCAAACAACAATCGTGACTAGTCCCTGCTGAGCTTCGTTAGAGCCAGCCAGCATGGGTCTGCCTCTCCCGGGACTAGTCCTGCAGAAAGTCCTGGATCGGTACTGTATTAATGGATTAATGCTGTGTTGCTGTTTTGGTACAACCACTCAGTAATTTGCCATGTCTTAGTATAAACTTGCTTGAAGTAACAGTTTACATGCAAATTAGCCTTAGGTCTTCATAAGGACATTTTTAGCTGAATTCCTGACACAGTCCATTGGGTTACTCCGTTTCTGAATAGCAAGGCTGCGAGGCAGCATTGGGAGGGCAAACCTCTCTTCCCGGCTGTATGGTGAGGAGATGGGCAAGTCTCCGTAGTTCCAGGTGGACCAAGATGTCGTTGGGTAGAGGTGAACATTCTTCTAATCAGAGAAGATTAGAAGAATCTTTTGCACATTTCCAATGTTTTGCACATTTCCAATTTCTTTTTTCAGGGGGGTGGGTAGGAAGGGAGGATTAGGGACGTTGCACTTTCTCAGTGCTCTGTGAGCAAAGGATGGTTTTCAGAAAAAATTGTCAGGATCAGTAAAAGGTCTTATACAAATTTCCCACCTCTTCATTGGCTTAGGCTTTTTCCTTTTACTGATGAAATAAATGCAAGAGTCCCTTCCCTTTCATTTCATGCCAAATTAAGTCATTCCCAACAACAGTTTTGAATTGCTGTGATTCATTATGGGTTTCTATAAACCGTTAACACTATTAACAATTGCATAAGTAGGAATTAAGATTTAAGGAATTAAGACCTTTAATCAGAAGGTCTCTGACTGAAGAAATAAGGACTACCATTTCATGACTGCCTATTGTTTAATTGATTGTGCTCCTACTCTGCAATAGGACTAAGCGCTATTGAAATCACAGTCCTCCTTCCATGGCAGTATTTTATATACTTAGGACTATAATATTTTATTTTTCCTGTTCAAATGTGGTAGGCCTGTGAGACCTGCTTAACCAGATTTATGAGCTTTACTTCTGCCAGTGATCAGAAAATACAGGCTTACCAGAATTTAAGAAAAAAAAAACAACCAAACATGATTTGGATCCCATTTTGACTTATGCATGACTTGCTAGGATATGTTTCTTCTGTGTTGTCCTATTTGACATGAATCATTCCTGTCTGTGACCCTTGAACCAAGGAGTTTTCCGTTTAAGTCAGGAAAACTAAACCCCAAACACTGAGCCTTAGAACCAGGCTAGGAAAGATTACTCCTGCAGGGCATGAGTATCCCGGGCAATGACATCATGTGGACAAAAGTTTACTGCAGAAGCCATCCTGCCCTTGCTGTTCCTTGTTGTGTTCACCTGTCTCATTCCTCTCCAGCCCGGCTGGCAGGCACAGGTAGGGAGCCGCTGTTGACCCATGTTCACTGTTGTCTGTTCCCTCTTACAAGGGCTCAGGCTCTGGCAGGACACTCGGAGGTCTGGATTGTGCCTTTTAGTAACAGTGGCCACATATCTAGTACTGGTCAAATTAGTTTACTGGTTCCTGAGTCATCCGTCTGTATTTCAGGGTAATGATGTTTATCTTCCTCTTATAGGACACATGGATAAGAAGTGCTACGTATGAGTTCAATATTCCTTTTCCAGCAAAACACTGGCAATGCAGCCTGTAGATGGCCTATCAGCTTTTATCCCTTTCATAGAATAGAATCACAGAATTGCCTAGGTTGGAAGAGACCCTTGGGATCATCGAGTCCAACCATCTACCCTACTCCACAAAGTTCTCCCCTACACCATATCCCCCAAACCACTTGGCTCTCCAGGGCATTGAAACCCATTCTGGAAGATAAGGAATAGGCAACCAGAGCCTGACAGAGTGGCCTCTTCCACCGCTACTGCCATGATTGCTACTGCCAGAGTCTTTCCTGTCCCTGGTAATGACGGCTGCAGCAAGAATGGGGACAGGGACCACAGGAGTAGATAGGGTTTCATTAAAACACATTAATTTTAAACTCCTTTTGGAGGGAGGAACGTGGATCCTATCAAATAAAAACCCCACAGTGAATATTGGGAAAGAGATGAACTGGTGACTCATAGAGCAAACAAAACATGTCTTAGCTCAAAGATGATTTGAAAATATCAAGATGCTCTGCATTTTGCATTTGTAAGGTATGTTTTATGTATTTAGAAAAGGAGCCCCTTGTCTCCTGGATCTGTAGCTACATGAAACCTCTTAAAAATCTAGTAAGTATCTCTGCTGAGATGGCTAGCTGCAAGGCTATGTCTAAAAAAGGACAACAGTCTCTTCAAATTAGGCATTCAACATGTGACCTGCAGGGTCTTGGCCCCCACAATACAGACATGTCCTGTGGGAAATGTGGGCAGTCACAGAGCTTTCAGGGAGGAGAAAGGAAAAAGACTAAATACCAATCCTCTTTTTGGAAAGAGGTGATAAAGTCAGGCTAAATGTCATAATAGATGCCTAAATCTTCAAGCTAAAAGGCAACAGTCTTCCCAGTATTTTAGAAAGCTTCTGTTTGAAGATGTTGTGGAAGTGAGGAGCAGCGGATGAAGAACCTGAAGGCTTAGGAGGCATTTAAAGTTGTAGCATTCTTATCAAAAGGAGAAACTTGTTTAGGCACTGCTCAAAAGTTTTTCAAAGTAAGAATACTAACTGTACAAAGTAGTATCAAAAGTAACAAAAAGTTGGATAGCAAATAGGTGCTCACTATATTGAGCAAATAGGCTCACTATAAAACAGGCAGAGTTATGCAGTAGCCATCTGCACGCTGGGCTAGCCACAGGCAAATATATCCTCTGAAATACTGCAGGTGTTGGTCACCTCGGGGGGAGCTCACTCCATTGGCTGAGGTCAGAAAAACAAGGAGATCAAATCTTCAGGCTGATTTGCCACACACTTAATCTAAATAATTCTCTTCCAGAGAAGGAGCAAACATTATTAAATAGTCACCTCAGTATTTTCTAAACGTGAGACATTTCAGTGTTTCCATGGGACCAAAGGAGGGCTTCCAAGTGTTATATGAGACACTCGAGCTAAGGATGGAGTTCAGTAAAACACTTGGGCATTCGTGTGGATTTCAGTCCTTCTGGAGTCCCATTATCTCCAGTACACCAAACGCAGTGAGGGCAGTCAGGGCAAAAAAGAATTATATGCAGTAATTAGTAAACAAAAGGAAAAGATACATTTGTATCTTTTATGTATACATAATCTCATTTCCCAAACCAAATTGTACTTGTCTTTTTCAAAAGAAATGAGCAGGGATTAAGTTATATATCTCTGATAACCTAGTTCACCATGAAGCTGATGTTCAGACCCTTAAGAATCCTGAGCTCTGATACACGGTTATCAATGTTCCTTATTAAATTGATAGGTTTGAAGCTTATCAGTTAACAACATGTTATTAAATTAAATATAAGCCAAGAAAATGAGGAAAGCGCTCTGCCTTTGTTCTCTTTCTTGGGTTTTTGTATCTATTTTGGCAATTCCCCTGAAAAGCTGTATTTTAAATATGCAGTACTGGAGATGAGATGATCCAAAGCACCATGAAGAATTCCAGCTTGACTTGCTCTTTCAACATAAGATTTATCATTAATGCTTGCTCCTCTGTCTGACAGAAATCACAGTGTGAGGCATAGTGTAATTAAACAATAGATTCTCATTTCTTCCCAAATTTATGACCCAAGTGCCTCAATATAGGCACTCAAAGCTGGAGGATGCAAAGGTGGAATTAATCTGCATGAATGTACCTACAGTGCAGGTGTGTCTGTCTGAGCACAAGTGCTTATTTTTGTAGCCAAAGCAGAGCTAGGTTTTTGGAGTTATCAGGGAATTATCATAGGGAGGATGTCAACATCTGACCAGAACAATGCTGCCCTTATCTCCATTGATATAGGGACCACAAGACTGTTGATTGTAATGGCAGGTAGACAACTGCCTCAAATTGGCACACTTGTACTGCAGATAGCTGTCTCCAGGTGCTATTGGTTTTATTGTCACATCTCAGTAGAGACCTCCACGTTACTAGTTCAGGATTTTACTTTCTTTTAGGGCAACTACAAAATGTTACCATCTAATAGCATCATATTGATTTGAATGGAGCTGATGATGCTATCCCAATAGCTAACAAAAGGTGGCTGATATTGCAAAGGTTCTGCCACCTGGGTGCCTTTGTTAGTCATGTCACAAGGAAGACCAAAACCAAAATGAGCCTAGAGATCAATTTACCTCCTCACACCCAGATGAGATCTGTGGCCTTACAAAGAGGGAATGATCTCTACATCTAATCTCTCCATGTGTCCCATCTGTGCATGCTGAACCTTTTCAGGTTTCATCTCCTATGTGCTTAAAGGTGGATTTGCGAGAAAATCCTTAATTAGGCAGAACTCTCGAGATACTCAGATAATACAATCCTAAGGGTCAATGTACAGCATAGAAAGATATATCCTATTACACAGACAATTAAGACTGGAGAAAAAACGCATGGATAACATCTAAAATTCTTGGTAATATTGTGTGGAGAAAAAAGCAATAATAAAGTGAGAGTGGCATGTTAGGTATCTCTGCCACGTACAGCGTGGGAAGTCCTGCTTTCCTAAGAAACTGCACAATTATAAAAACTTTGCAAATATAACCAGTGTAAAATGATTTGGACCTGATGCCATCAATGACCATTTTCAACATAAGCAGAAGAACTGTAAGAAAAAAGGAAGCAACAATTCTGGTCAGCAACCTTCCCTCACAAGTGTTTAAATGAAAAGTGAAAGAGATGTAATGGTTTAATGGAAAAAAACGGATTTGTCCTCTTTGGTCAAAAGTGTCCTTTTACCACAGAATATGTCAGGTTCATGTAAAATAAAGAAACAAACTTTGTGTGCCTCCAGAGCCGTGTACCCTGTGGTCTGTGTGGGGAGGCCAGGGGGGGTCTCTGGTTTCCCGGGTGCATTTCCCCAGTGTAGGGAAAACAGGCAGCATGCACGAGCCCCAGGAGCCCCCTCAGCACACTCCAGCCCCTGCTGGGAAGACACTCTGGTTTGACAGTATTAATTCTGCATGTACCAACATAATTGAGTTTCTGAGTGTATCTTTCCGTTACAATTTTTAAATCTTCCTGAAGGCATGGATACAAGGGAGCGCAGAGGCTCACTGGGGACGCTCGCAGAGTACTTGGTGGCTTTCCCCATGGACCCAGTAGGAGGGTACGAGCAGGGGTTACCTGCACCACTGCTGGGCTGACAGCAGGGCATAGGATCCGTGCTTTCCTGCCCTCTTCCAGCTCCAGGTTGGCAGTTTCTGGTTACGCAGCCAGGCAGGCTGTCTCCCCACCCTGGGAGTATGCTGGAGCACCTTCAAGCGAGGTCTTTTAGACCAGCAACATAGATACCCATCTTCCCTTGCCTCTGTGTGGGCCTGGAGGGAATCTGGGTCTCTTTTGGGAGGCAAATGGTTAAAATCCCTTTCCACACGCTGCTAGCTGGGATGGGAACATTTCAAAAAATGGCAGCTGACCTTCCTCAGCAATGGGAAGCCATTGGAGGGATACGTGTATCAAGAAGAAAAATGTCTTGGAGATGAGATGAGAACTAACAGGAGTTTATTTCTGTTTGGTTTGGTTTTTGGTTTTTGTTTTTGTTTTTTTTTTTATAGCACATGCGGTAGCTGAGACTCCTTTCAGTGAGCTTGTTAGCAGGAGCTGGGAAATACAGCTACAGTAAGCCTGTCTCTTGATGTCTGGTATTTTATGGGAGAATAACAATTTTTCTGGCCCAAAAAATAGCACTAACACGTTTCAGTCTTGCTGAGCTCTGCGCTTGACCTGGCACTATGATACAACCACCAATTTCTCACATTAAGAGCTGACTAAAAATGAGTTAATATAGCTACACATATTTTGACTTTAACATTTTTTTACCAAATATAATCATGACGCTTTTGCTGTAACATTTTAAAGCATTGTTTTCCAATGATAGAGGTTTATTGTAGAATAATTTGTTAAGACAAGAATATAAACCATTTATTTATTAATATTCCCCTTTAATGTTAGTGATTTATGACTAACCACATCTTAGTGGTCTGGTTGCTTTTTCCTTAATGTAGATCTCTCCAACTTGATCTGGGAGTATAGTTCCGAGCAGGTTTGGAAATTTTTCTCTGAAAAAACTGCAAGATAAAATAGATGGTGTTTTAGCTCGTACAAATCCTCAAGCTCAGATGCCTGTTTTCATTTTAGCGAAAAAGCCACAGCAAAAAAACATATTGTTAATTAGCAGAAACCCTACGATAACATATGCTAAACATTTGGATTAATCAGTTATAAAACATAAATATTTTAAAATGCACTTTCTTCAGACTCTGATTTATAGGTATTACAAGACAGAAAGAGGGTACTCATTTTTCAAAATTGAATTAATCTAAAATGAAGAGCATTTTAAACTGTTCATTCTTTGTCTTTTTACTAATCTTCTTAACTTGAAGTTCTTTTCTGTCTTGCAATCATGTACTAAGCATGACAGAATACTTCTATCATATTACAGAAATATTTTCCAAGCATAACACAATGATCTTTATGCTTATCTGTCCTGTAAATTACAGAATCGTGTGTATTAGAGATACCAATTGTAAGAATTAAGCCATGCAAGCACGCCTTCATTTAATTTACCTTTGATCTTTTGTGTAACTATGTTTGTCATCAGAAAGGTTTCATCTCTTCATTTCAACACTTTTCAGTGAAAGCATTTGCATAAAGAAGGAAGCTCGCTCACAAGAGAGACCCAGCTCTGCCGTCTCTCGTAGGCAGCCTTCTCTGCCTTCGCTGCCTGTCTCAATGTTACGTGTAAGGAGGCAACAGCAGTGAAAGGATGAGAAATCACAAACACTCTTATCACAAAAGGAAATGGCTGCAATTCTGTCGCTTTAATGGTGGGGGAAGAAATATATGAGACAAATAACACCAGCTCCGACACTTCTACATGACCCCAAAGACTAGAGAAGGCCAGCACACAGCTCCTCCTCGCAGCAGGCTGTGTCCAAGGAGCCAGTCCTAGTGCTCCTGGCTTCTCAGTCCATGCTATTTGGGTTTCAGACAGCTTGTATACCTCTGGAGAGCAATACTAACCCACTAAAGCCATGACTTTGCATAGCAGCGCCTTAGGCTCCCAGGACGGGCATCTGCCACATCTCTGGGCAGGTTGTCCCAGCGCATCTCGTGGCTGTTGCTCCTCTGCTGGGATTGTGGCAAACCTGAGGTGAGCTGGGCTTCAGCCTCTCTGCAACCGCCCTTTCAAGGATGGTAGGCTGCTACTGGAGCACCCTGTGGCTCCTCTTTGCCAGAAGAAACAAGCCCACTCCTGCAACCTCTCCTTACACCACTGAGTACCTTGGCAGCCTGCCACAAAAACCTCTCCAGTTCTTCCATATCCCTCTTGAGCAAGGTGACCAAAATAGGACACCATGCCAGCTGTGGCCCTACTTGCAGCAAGCAGAGCTTGATCTGCAGACCACTCTTCCTAATGTAGCCCAGTTCCCAATTTCTGCCTGTTCTCAGTCAGAGTGCGCTCTTGGCTCTTGTTGGCCCAGGGATCCCCTGTATGCACAGGTCCTTTTGGCAGGGCTGACCACCCCAGCCAGTATTCTGCACCTCTCCCTCTTGAACTTGCCTTCTCCCTGCCAGGCTCATGGAACCCCCCTTCCCCAGCAGGTTTAGGTAGCTGTGATGGCATTTCCAAGACACTGGAGCACAGCCATATGGCTCACAGCCACAGCCAAAGGTGTCCTCCTCAGCACTGCTCTCACCCCAAGGACCTTTTTCTGCTCCATGGTCACATTGGGGCACAACCCAACAGGGGGACAGGGCTGTAGCAGGACTTCTTCAGCCCACCTCTGTCCTGTCTCCCATGCTGGGACACCCATGCTCTATGACAGCATTGTCACCTGTCCTGCCTGGAGGCAGGGGGAAGGGTAAAAGGCTGCTTACCCTCACACTGGCAAGCATGGCCATGCTATAGCTTAGGGTGATGGGATAAGGAGTGTGGGGAAGGTCATCTTGCACAGATTTGTACCGTGAAAGTGCTGCTGCTCAGCTCTGTTTCTACTTGGTGCCTTCAGCATTTGCAGGTCAGAGCATAGGTAATGAGGTTGCTTGGGCTGCTAGGAAAGACCAGAGGTTTTGCAAGGAGGTGATCTGCTTTTCTGGCTTCCTTTGTGTCAGTAAAAAAACCAACAGAACAGGTATATCTCTCCAGCCCTAAGCCCTGAGGCCTGGTGAAGTTCATACATGTAAATTTGCTTTCCCTCCAAAAATCCATTCTGCCTCTGGTCGCTGACTCTTGCTGACTCCTGAGTTCTTATTTGGAATACCGCAGACCACAGTTATGTCAAGGTCAATGGCACCAATTTCCTGGCACAGGTAATGGTATGTCCGTGCTAGTGTCCCAGCGCAGGACGGCTGATGAGGGCAGACGATGCCTCTCTGCAGACCTGTTTGTCTCCCATCCTCCTTGGACACAGCTGGGCTGTGCCACAGCACTGACATTGGGATGGGACCTCTGTACCTGCCGGTCTCTCTGCCTGCGGGCAGAGTGTATAGGGGAGCTGGGGGGATACACCAGCACAGGCACCCACTGCTCTCCATGGGGTGTTTGGGTGGCCCTGCTCCTCACCTGTGGCTTCTGTGAGAAGAGCAAGAGTGTTTTGTGCTGGGCAGCCTCTGAAGAGTTTTTCCTATGGCCACAAAGCAAGTATATGGTACTTCAAAACACGTGGCAGATAGGGATGTGCCCGGGGGGGATGAGCTGAGCTCTAGCTCCCAGGGACAAACCCTGCTGGACTCCCGTCAGGCTGGGGGTGCTCGTGAGTGCCAGTAGTGATGGTGGGGGCATGGGACCACATGTGGGTACTGGCAAATGGGAAGGAGGGGGATAACACCAAGTCAGGGCTCAGCCCAGACTCCCCCCTCACCCCTGCCCCGCTAAGGGGTGCTAAACATGAGTAGCTGGGGCATGTAAGAGTGCTGCAGCACTGGGAGGGGAAGTAAGTACTTGACAGAGATGTGCAGGGAGCCTGTGGCTGTGCTGGAAATCAAACCAAAGCATCTGATTCCCAGTACAGTGCTTTAAACCATCAGACAATCTCCTCTCCAGAGAGCTGACCTATCATTGGGAGACAAAATGTATGAGAAGCTACGAAGAAGCACTGAAGGGTATTCTTGAAGTTTTTCCCCAGAGGCTGGAAATTTTATTTTTCATGAAATGCTGGCACTTTGAGGACAAAATTATCTTTCTTCTGTGGTGTGCATTCTCAGGGGTAAGTAAAAGTTCAGCTTTGACAACCTGACAAAGAATTAAAGGGATGAGATATGTGAGTTGGTTTTATTTCTCCTCAGAGCTGTTCTCAAATGAGTGTCATTTGAAGTGATGCAGTAGGTAAATATATAACTAGCAGGCCAAAGTGCTTTCCAGTCTGTTGTGTACCTACAGCGCGGACAGCATGAAAATTCATGCTTACCCACTGATCCCTGGCACTCGTGATAAAGCTGTGGCAGTGGTACGAAGCACAGCCTTCCTGATAGGGAATTCTCCGCTTCCAGTTTGATTACCTCATTGCTATCTTTTAAAGACGTTTTAAAGAATCTTTTAAAGAATGCTCTTTGGTATGTTACTTTTTATTGTACTTATTCTTTTAGCCTGGTTTGGCTTAAGAACTGAGTAAGAGTATATGGCTAAATGCAGCACTTCACTTACTGGTTCCAACATGATGCATTTTTATGAGCCTTTGCTCAGCTGCAGCTGTGAATTAATCACCAAATTTCAGTGCTTTTCTCAGCCATTTGAATCCAGATGTGGTTTTATATGACCTTTTGTTTACCTTGCATTTAATGGGGTCATGTCCCTACCTAAATCCTTTATATGAGGCCTATATGCTGTACATAGGCCTCTTCCTGAAGAATGTTCCAAAAATGACAAATCAGTTTCACTCAGTCTTCCATATTAAATCAATTGGGAATTGAAGACATAATATGAGACATTCAAGGATCACGAAAGTGTTCCTCGCTTCCTACGGACAAGTGTCTGGAAGTTTGCTGAGGATATCTCTTCTGGAGTGGAATTTGTGGCCACGCAGAGCTATATTGCACAGTCCCTTCACCAGCCAGGGGCCATCAGGTCACATTGGCACAAGGCAATGGGGTGACATGCCGCAACCAGCAGCTGGCTGCAGTCCTGGATGGGACATAGCAGCATTAGTGCTGTACTGCAACCAAACGGATTTGTAGACATTTGTAACAGGAATATTAAGACTGGCATGAGTTAATTATGAATTAAAATGTTTCTATGAAAGCTGCAGATGAAACGGTAGAACAAAGTTTAGAAGGAGAGGTAAGATTAATAGCTTTATGTGTGTGATTTCATTCAAAGGAAGAGGAGGAACAAACTGACCTTAAGATAAGGTGACAAGAAGCCGAAGAACAGGACTGGAGCCATAAAATAACCAGATAAGGAAAGCAAGACTTATGAGGGCTTAGTTGACATACTGAAGCAAAAAAGCCCAAACAGCATCCGCTTCTAAAGGGCACGAAAGCAAACCCACATCAGTTCCTTATTGCTAGCTCTGGATGTGCATGTCTTGGTGCTTCTGAGCACACAGGTGTGATCACATGAATGGATAAAAACCAGCTTGGAGATTTTGTAAGTGAAAATCACCTTTCCCTCCCATAGGATCTCTTAAGTGAAATAGCGTTATAGTAATTTGCTACAAATTGGCCTTGCTGAGATGCAGGAGGAAAAAGCACAGCAAAGCACTCAATGACACAGTAATCCTGCTTTTGGAAGGGTCTCTCTCTGGGCCTACGTCGCAGGTGAAGGTGTAGCAAGTCAACAGGTGTCACCTCAATGGTCTGGACACTATATGCCGCTGAATTTTGTTCCTGTGATCTGAAATATTTGAAATAAGATTTAAAAGACTTTTGGACAGTATCTGAATTTTGTACTCTCTCACTGAATATTAAGGACAATGTAAGCATCCCAATGTCAAAACAGGAACAGATGCACCATACCCAATCTTCCACACACCCAGGAACAAAACCATTCTAGACTTGAGAAATAACAAAAACGCGTTGTCATCAGCCTTTCCAGTAACCTGCAACTGTTCTGTGTCAAATTTATTTCAATCCGACTGAGGCACAGGCCAAATTCTGATTTTGGCTATATATGTTCTAATTTTGCTGAAACCTGGAATGATTTTGGTCCCTCAACTCCAAATTTTAGGCTTCTCTGAATTTGTAATCAAACTGGAATTAGCAGACGGTCTTTTAAATGACGGCAATTGTGAAATTAGGGTTACAGAAAAGGGAAGAATCTGGGGACAAGAAAGGGATGGAGCAAGATTATTTGGGGCCACGTGACTGACCAATAAACCCCTACAGTGGAAGAAGGCTCAGAGGAGATGGACAAGAATGATGCAGCTATGAAGCTCAGGGAATAAGGTAGGATGTGACTGATCAGAGCTGTGGCAAAGAAGCTGACTTCTTTGCAACAGGACTCCTTTGCAAAGGAGGGTGTCCTTTGTTTTAGATAAACAGCTATCAACAGTTGAGTGGAACAACCCGTAGTATAAATGTTTCTCTCCTGAGTTAATTAAAGGAGTGTGAATGTGTCCCTGAGTTAGCCAGACCAGTACGGGGCAAGCAAATATGTGGCTCAGCTCAGCATAGAGTATAAAAACTAGACAACTAGCAAAATTATTTTGAAGAGGGCAATGGGCTTGAGCTGGCTTCAACCCATGTATTCTTTCTTGGCGACTGGGGATGCCCAAGGTCATGGTGGTAAGCATATTATGGAGACTGATACTGGGAATCACATTGGTATTGTTATTAAACTATTTATTGCAATTGCTATATATGTTTTGCTAAGTGTAACTTACACTGGTATTGTGATTTCAATGTATTTTGTATCACTCTGCTAAATCAGAAATCCCAGGTAACATCAACTATCTTTAAATAAGTAAATGCGATATTAAACATTACACCCTCCACATGTGGAATATCTAAAAGAATCTGATCAGAGTGTACTGGACTCTGACGGGCCATTCTTGTCTTCTTCCAGTTCTGGGTTGCCCTGGGGATGCTGCTGATCTCTGAGAAAGTGATAAGAAACAGTGTTAGCTTGCCAAAGCTGCAGTAATTCTGCTGTAAATGCGGTCCTGCACCCTCTGTTTCAATAATCCTTGTGCATGGACCAAGTCAGAGAAATCATAATGTTCTTTCTCATGCATATGATATGACTTTTAAAGGGATTTTTTTGTCATTGTATTATTTCTCTGTGCAATAATAATAAGAAGAATTAGGTAAGAAATAATAATAATAATAATAATAATGTGCTTCTCTTTTCAAATTGGTGACATTTATTGTTTGGGCTCTTGGGAAATCCTAGGACAGGGGATTTGGAGATGCCTACTTCCCAAATTTTCTTGGTTGCTTTGCAAATTCCCTCTCGTGAGTGCACTGAAAACAATTCTTCTGTTAAAAAGTTTGCTGGAATACGATCAAACCATTACTCTTGAGTATTTTTCCACATCCAGAGGTCAATGTCTGTTTTAAATTGATGACACAGATGGAGTGCTGCATAACTTTGTCCGAGTACAGCTCATTGCATGCTGCTCATTGCAGTATTCTTTAGGTGAAGAGAGAGTTGTGCAAATCTGATCCTGCACATTTCAGAACATGAAAGATTCAAATAACATGTTTTTTTCTTCACAGAGTGTAGAAGAGGCCTATAAACCTTTCAGAATATATAGTATTTAACTTTTTATCCTTAGCACGGACTGCAATAAACATCATGCACCAAAGTAATACAAGTGGGTTTTTCAGTTGCTATGATGAGGTGTGTGACTCCCATAACCTCCTGGAGTATTTTAATATCTGCCAGTGGATCTGCCAGTGGAAGGCATAGGGGCTACTTTCCTCTGGCTGTGGCTCCTTTATAACCAATTCCCTTTTCAGTGGGGATAAATTAGAGAGTGAAGACTATTTTGAATACTGGTTTCGTAAAACCTCTTTGTCCTTCTACCTCTAGGCCAAATTGTGGCTCCCAGTAACACTATATATTTGCAATATCAATAAAGTCAGTGGTCTCTTCTCCTCCAGTTTTCTCTTTAGTTTAAGGTGTAAAAACTGGGGTAGAAATTGGTGAATTTAATCCAGTTTTTGTATGCATAAATCTAAGGATAGATTTTCTTTCCTTACATTTTTAAAAAGTGAGTTCTCTTCAGAAATAGCAATCCAGTAATCCCAGTTGAACCAGCATGGTTTGACAAATTACAAATGCCATGTAAGCAAGTCATAATCCACCAGGGAACTCCCCTCTCCTCCCTGCCATAAGGATATTTATGGCTAGAAATAAAAAATGCATACACAAAAAGAAGATATAAATGGCAAATGATAAACAAATGCTCAAGAATTAAAAGCCAGTAGAAATTTTTAGCTGACCCCAAATGTTTTCCCATTTTTTAAAAGAACACTCTGTCCACTTCATGGCTTGACCAAGGTAAGACAAAACAAAGAACGAGGCAAATGATCTTATGGCACTTGTCAAAAAACAGGAAAGGAATGTGTGTGAACATTTAGGGAGTTTTGCTATTAAGAGTTAATATCTTTTAGTTAAAATAAGTCTGTTGGGGGCGGGGAGATTTATGGCCTACAGATGTCTGCCTGAGAGAGATGCAAGTGGGAAATGGGCTGCAAGTCACTTAACTGCTGGTACAGAAAACACGGTAAAACATTGAATTTAGTGACATCTATGTTCTCACACCGTTTTTGTTAACAAGGATAAATAGATACTCCCTGTGCTGTTTGTAGTGTCTAGTGGCAATAGGAACCAGGCACCCATCTGTCTTGCAATATCCGACAAGTTTTAGACACGCTGGGAAGGCTCTGAGGCAGACATTTGTGTACATGGGAAAACTGCTATACCTAGCATGAAACCTTTAGACTTACAAGGATTTAAATGTTTAACAGCTAAGCACTTGATTCAGAGGTCGGTCCTTTACTGTAAGATGGGCAGTGCAGGAGGAAAGAAAAGCTCAGTGGTCAGATTGCCTCCTTCTGTCTTCCCCAGCTAGTGCCTTGGAAATGTAAAGCGGAAGGAAGGGAAGGATGGATGTTTGTTACGGTAGCGGTACAGACAAAGGCAAGGGCAGCAGTAGAAGGATGCAGCCTTGAAAGGGCGTTGATGCCCCCTGGGCCAGGTGTGCCGAATATTGGCTTGTACCCACTGAGTGCAGCACTATGCAGGGCGCAGGGTCAGCATGACAGCGAATGTTTTTACACCATGCTTGGAAAAGAATAGAGTCTGTTACATGTGTTTTAAGGGCATGTTACAGAAATCAGTGCAATTTCTTGGTGCTGTACGGCACTGAGCTGAGGACTACCTGGTAGGTAATGTTGTGTAACATAGGGTACAGCCTGCTACTGGGACTAGGGTGGGTAAGGGCTGACCCACTGCCTCTGGAGGATCTCGGGCTCTGGGAATGCCTCTGCCAGCACTAGTCCTAGTGTAAGACTTCATTTCTCCAGTAGCTTCTGCCTCCTACTGCCTCCTATGATGCTGGTGCAGTACCAAAAGATTTGAGGCAGGGGCTAGTGGGAGAGAGATGGCTATGTCCTCTGGGTTTTCCCCAGTAAAACTAGGTCTGGTCCGCAAGACAGGGATGGCAATCACCAGCGAATGACTCAGGATACAGGTGTCATGGAGCAAATCACTGGGAAGCAGTGAAGGCCTTCTGAGAATTACCTACTATCGGCACACCAACTGTGGGTGTGCCAAATGGTTAAGGGCTGGAGATATGTACAGGTGTGAAAGGAGGGAAATCCCACATGCCAGTGCTTTGCAACAGCAGGTTGTGTGGCTGCTGGCTCACTGTGGAGGGAAGTGAAGCTTACGTGGTCCCTGGTTAACAGAAGCAGCCTTTGGGCTATGAGATAATATTCTTTTCAGGGTCCTTACATGAGTGAAGAGCCTTGAGGGAATAAGCCCATCCAAATCAGTGTGAGACTTCAAGAGGAATTCATCTACTTTTGAAGCTGGAGATCTAAGCAAATCTAAAAGCCCTGATCTTTTTAGCTCACTGCTGTATTTTTAAATTTTTTTTTCAGTTGGGTTTGGCTTTTAATGTAAGTATTAAATTAACTGACTTCCCCTAATTTCTTGGGTCATGACTGGTAATGGGAAGAAGACTACAGCACAAACATGAACTTTGTAAACTCTTACCATGAGCTCTCCCTCTGCTCTTCACCCTAGGGACAATTCATCTCTGACTTATGAGTATAGCTCTCAGCAGACAGCTAATCTGTTCTATAAACAGATTTCTATTCCCTTGGAAAAAAATCAAACAAATAAATGTACAATCTATGAAATCAATGTTCCAATCCAAAGGAGAAGCAAACAGCCAACACTTGGCATCTGTGTTGGTTTTCTTTACTTTTATGCCCTCTTGATGACAACTCTGCAAACCATCAGCTTTTCAATGAAAAGACAGACAACTTTTTTTTTTTTCCCCATGAAGGAGAAAGAAACAGTTAAATTTGGTGTCTGAGAATCCAGGAGAGTTACAGCTTATCTAAGGGCTACATTTTATCTATTCTAGTCAGTGGGAATGTTAGAAAAGAACAAGGCAAAAACCACGAGTGGTATTTTTCAAATAAAGAAAAGCCAATAATTTATATAAATAATTTCATAAATAAATATATATCTATTTTTATATATAAAATATATAATATATATTATATTTATATAAATAATAAAGATTTAGTGCTACTATATGAAAGCCAGTAGAATAATTATTTTATCAATGACTACAGCAACCAAAGTCTTCTGCCTTGAAGTCTTCCCTAGTTACAAGGACTTGTAAATCCTGGGACTTGGAATTCCTCCTCATATACTGCCACCTGTCCAAGGACCACAAACTGGTATTCAGTGGAGCCCTTTGTAGGTGGGGTACATCAGATAATCCCCATCAAGTCACTCCACCAGCTAGGTGGTTATCAAGGCTATAGGTACCTCACAGTTTCCAGGAAGGCTCAGAGGTGCTGGCATGTGAGGTGCACCCTCTCAGAACCATTTCCACCCCTCTCACTAACTACAATGATTTTCAGGATATAGATATTCCCCTGAACAGTTCTGCTAATCCCTCAGTTTGGCATAAAATGATCATGCTGTTGTAATATTGATGTAATAATTGAGATAAGATTGAGTCTGCTGAGCTGGATGAGCTGATTTTCTCAGACAGGGAAATCTGTCAATGTTTCAGGCCCACTATTATCTGTTCTCTTGACAGTGAAGCATAATCCTAAACAAGTTTTTGTTTAATTCATAGAAAAGGCTATGGGAAAAGTTTTGCTCAGACTTGTAATTCTGTTTCGGCAAAGATTAGCTCAATGTAGAAAGAATACTCCATGGAAGGTTGTGAACCATCACACACTCACGATCATCTGTAGAGGAACCTAAGGGATTTAACCCAATTCTTTGATCCACAGGTCCTTCCGTGACTCCAACGCCTCCACATGAAAGGCTGCATTGAGATCCTGGTCTTTGTCCTAGGACCACACTGTAAAATTCAGTGGAAATGACAGGATGTGATTTGTCCTGTGTAATTGCCCATGCCCCCTGCACTGAACCAGCTGTTACCAGGGATGCAGTCCACCTGAAGCCCAGCACTACGTTTCCCACCCAGGAGGGGTGTTACAGCCTGCCTTAGAGCACAGATCCCAGTACAGAGGACCGATTGCAGAACTCTGTCTAGGTCTTCCCTAGCAGCGATGGGGTGAGATGTTTAATTTGGTTGCAAACAGACTTTGCCCAGAAAATAGCTTAATGATTATTCAAGCATCAGCACCACTCCAGAAAGTCTCAAGCTCTTGTATGATTCTGAGACGCGTGTAACATGAAGAGGGGGAACAGATTTCTGCACTGTCCTACAAAGAGCCTGGGTGTTTGATTCACTTTCTAGGATAACCTGCAAAGAAAACATTGTGTCTGAAAATGTGGTGCTTGGAGACATGTTGTTGATCACAGCTTCTGCCCAGCCTGCATTTGGAGATCATAGAATCATAGAATGGTTTAGGTTGGAAGGGACCTTAAAGATCATCTACTTCCAACCACCCTGCCATGGGCAGGGACGCCTTCCACTAGACCAGGTTGCTCATAGAGACTCGTAGGTATAAGCCAGTCTGCAGATTCAGATGTTCGGTTCTCGGAGATGGGTCTGAAGACAAAGGTAAAGCATGGTGTGTTACAGGAAAAGGTGATTCTGAGCATCTGGAGACACTGCTGCACATTTTGAGCTACAAGCTGCACAGACAAGCGCAGAAAATAAAATCTCTCACATGGTGAAAAGTTTTAATCCATAGTGAGGAATGAACATTGATAGGAGTCAGTGACGGGGTCAGTGATATCCAGACTTACTGTCACCTCTCTCAAATCTTTCCACTACTGGATGAGACCTCTGTAGGTACTTTTCAAAGACTTTGGCTATAAATATATCATGTTGTAAACAGAAAAAAAAAGGTCATGAGACATTGGATTTTCTATATGTGAAAGTTCAAGAGGAGACGGGAGGAAAGACAGAATGTTTTCCTGTTAATAAAAGGGACATACTTTAATAAACATGGGGTTTTTCATCAAAAATGAGACATAATATCTCATTTAGATTTGCTTTTAATTATGCTGGCAGTCTGGCCTTGAGAAAAGTTGACATATGAAAAATTCCCTTCTCTATTAACATGAAAAAAACTCTCAGGATTTTTATGCAATGGGAATGGCATAGACTATCTGGATCTTAATTGCATGTCACTGCAGGTTTGTTGCAAGATTAGATAAATAGATAGATAGATAGATAGATAGATAGATAGATAAACTGGCAAATTATCTGCTGGCCTCCATTTTTAGTCAGTTGCAAAACACCTAAGGAGATTTTTCCACAGGACAGAGAAATTCCTTTTTACAGGTATACTTACAACTATAAAAGTACCAAATGGTGAATTTACTGAGAAGGTCACCATTCATTTTTCTGCCTGTTTTGTGAAACCAACCTCGAGTAGCAATTTTGAGCAGGAGGGTTGTAATTTCTGGAAGATAAGAAAACTGACTCCGAAGGGCCCCTCAGATGAAGTCATGTATCATTAGGAATATTAATAACCAATCCTTTTTAAAGGGAGATTCCTGCTGTCATCCTGAGAAGAAAGATGTCTATGCTGACCTATCTAACTGAATGTTACCACTCAGGAATCCCAAATAACAAAGCAAAGCAAAGAAAAGCTATACTCCTTGGGAAGCTGACGTTATGACAGTCACAAAGCCTGTTCCTTTAGAAAGAGAGAGAGTTAATTTTCCTTTATCACCCTACTTTATACATGTCAGATAATTTTGAGGCATGGGGAATAAAATGTAGCTGTTGAGTTTCTTTCATTTGGCTCTTGCAGAGCATCCTACGCCTCAGCAGCAAACAGGGAAATCTCTGTGGGTCTAACATTTTCCTTCTCTGAAGAAGGGCTTTTTATGCTCCATTTGATGATTCAGCACCAGGACTTTTTTGTTTTTTCAAATCCAAATTCAATTACTACTTAGCCAAAACCCAGTGATCAGAGTAGCAGCTAGCTGGTCCAGTAACTCCCCTCAGATGCTTTTACGAGCTGTTTCTCTCTTTTAAAAACATTCATGTTCTACTCAGACTTTCTAGGAGTTATGCCACTTTTTCAGGACCCCAATTTGCAATTAGTCTAAAGGATATTTCCTTTTAAGGTATCGAGACTATTTCTGAAATGGCTACTGCTAAACCATGTGAAGCAGAACACAGCACAGCTTTCTTCAGTTGCAGGGAGTATGGGACAGGGCACTTTTAAGAGGTCATTTTCCTCTTCACTTTAGCTGCTCGTGTTTTCTTTCAAAGTCTTTAAAAAGGGTCTGCTGCTACATCCTCTCATTATACAATTGTCACTTGTTTTTTTTCTGAATATGTAATGCATCCCAATGCATAGAAAAAAAGCCCTGTGCTTAATTAAAAAGCATCTGCTCTGGAGCATTTCAGTCCTATACTGAGATTCATAATACATCATTGTAGCACACACATAGAAAGCAAGATGCTGCCTGTATATATTAATTTTATCAAGTGTGCAAACTGCTCTCTATTCCAAGTGTTTAAAAGCAGAACAATATGTTTCACATACTGCCCTTTTTATCCTAACAGGACGCACATGATATTCCTGTCCTTATGGTGCATAAACTTAGCAAAGGTTTCTCAGTATAATTCCTTTCAAAAGCAGAATCCATCAACTAAGCCATAACAGCACAAATTATTCTACTGCGTAAAATCAGGTCTCTCTCAGTATGGGCAATAAGTAAACCTACCACAAAACTGGGACTTACCAAGAAGTTCCGCATGCAGAAGTTGACACCAACTGCATCACTGCACACTGATCATGGCTTCAGTTGTTCGGTAGTACAAAATATTCCTTTTGATTTTCTTTTTAAAATAAAGTTGCTTCTCTTGATGTTGCTAGACCCTGCAAGAATTACAGAAAAGTGATGATTGATTTTCCAAAGTTTTAGGGGCAATGATTGAACGCTTCTGTGACACTTTCTTGTTGTACAATAAAAATCCTGAGAAAACAGTCACTGTCATCCCTAAAAATGAAGGAAGCCACAGACATGACTGCTGGGTTACTCCTTCTAGTGTACAAGCTCAGGCTTGCCTGGGAGCATTACCATGCAGTGGGATCTGGTGATCTACACTGGAAAACTGTGGGAAGGTTCCAAGGTTTGACTGTGCCCTGTTGCAGCTAACATGGCCTCACACAGATTTCGGGCACGCTTTGGCAGGCACCATGCCCATCTGCAGGCATCTGCCCTCTTTGCTGGGAGAGACAGATTGCCAGCATTGCTGCAGCTTTGAAGATGGCCCAGCGTTGGGCAGGGGTCTGGACGAGGTGCCCTCCAGGAGTCCCTCCCAACCCCTGTTTTTCTGCAGCTGTAGGAGCTGGGATTTTTCATACTCCCCAGCCTCAAGGCCTGACAAACTGCATAATTAGTATGGAAATACCATCTATAGGACCTGTGCAGTAGACTAGAAACTGGGTGGGTTTTTTTCCCAACAGTTGGCAATTTTCAGGATATTCCTCTTGAATTTGTGGAGGCCGCTCCTCCTGACAGCACGCATCCGTCTCTTTTTAGACCTGTGGAGACAAACTCTGGGATGTAAAACAGTGGTATGGCCCAGGCAAGCATCTCACAACCTGCGCAGCAATCTGTGTATCGCCAAGCAAGCCTTAGCAATGGTGAAACAGACTATTAAAATTTTTGTAATGCCTGAGTCTATATAATAGTCTTTGGCAGGTTTTCAAGACACGCAGGCTGTTACCATCAGTAAAGTTGCATACTGAAACCTCACAACCTGGGGAAAACAAGTCTTGAAAGGGTTGCCCAAGGTTCCTTTCAGTACTTGTATTAATAAAGCTTGTACTTTGGTATAATTTACCGCACAAAGAATTTGAAAATATTTTAGCAATTCAACCCTTTGTGGATTTACCCTGCTCTCACAGCTGTGGGAACGCACTTTCTTCCTGACAGAAGGTCCTAACACTCTCTTTCTTTTTCTTTGGGAAGCAAAACAAGTGTCTTCAAGCTTCGTGCATCTGGTAGAGATGTAATTTTTTGTTCTCTGAAAAGTGTATTCTTATATTTTCTCTTCAAAATGCCAGTAGTTGTAGATTTTAAACAATCTATGTCCTTTTCACTATAAACTGTGCTAATCCAGGTTCCCAGACTGCTTTTCTGTGGTTGTAGTTACATGTCTCCTTCTGCCTTGTTTTCCCACGCTGTGGTGAAGTGGGAAAATAGGTTTCCATTCAAAATGCCAATAATGTGAAAGAAGGGGCCCCATTAAGAGCACGTGTTTGCTCAGACAGTGACAAAGTTAATTGGGAGGGAAGCAAATTTCTAAGTTTCCGATATTTTATTCCTTGGTTTTCTTTAAAGAATATATGGTTGTGTAAAATCATAATAACAGTTTCTTCATCAGGTTTAAATTTTTAATACAAGGCAGATAGCACTAACCAAATGATCATTGCAAAGACAAAAAAATTCATCACTTTTATGTTTTTCATCTTCCTAACAAATATTGAATTCTACACCTGCTTTTTCCATTAAGAGATGGCCAACACAGAATAGCCAATAGTATCTAAAATTGTACACTATGAGAGTTTTACTCCAGAACTGTGTCCCTAAATGTCTTAACAAAACTGAACCGATAGTCTTTGCCCTTAAATCCCCAAGATTTTTTTTCTACTTCTGATTTTGTTGTGTTTTAGGCTCATAGAAAAACAAATAAATAAGATGGACGTGTTGTTCTTTTTGCTTCACCTAACAGTAAAGTTTGTACTGTAATGCTTTAGAATCTTTAATTTGGAACGAAAAACAAAGGTGGTTGTGCACAGAGAAAATCTTAATACTGTTGCAGCTGTTTCTTTCATATTTGTCATTTTTGACCAAAAAAGGGTTTATTGAACCCAAGTTCATCAACTGCCTGAGCTGCACTTATATGCTTGTGGATCAACAATACAGTCTACGATCTGCAGCAGTTGAAGCTTGTCCATCTTGCACTTAGACAGAAATGGTACTTGAATCTGTAAACAGACTATGACTGTATCATGTCTGGATGAATTCAAACCCCTCTCTCCAAGCAACTTTTTCAGATCCAGAACCCTAGAAAAATGTTAATTGTGCAGAGAATTAAAAGGGTTTGAGATACATGAAGATGATGTGTTCAGATCTACCTGGGCACTAAACTGTAAACACTGATACAATAAAATGACAGGATCTTCTTTAGGTCTGATCATCCCAATTTCTTATGCAACCAGATTTCCTTCTTCTTTATTTTCTAAAGGAAATGGGAAGCAGTGAGAAAGAGTGATGAGCATTTCCCCAAGCAACCATCGAGACACAGTTGGGTTGAGTACCCACACCTGGGAGCTGGGATACCTTCTCACATCACACAGGACAGTCATTACCACTGGTAGCTAATTCTGTACGTTTGCCATTTTCACCTAGAAACCATTTGCTTTCCAAGACTCTCAGTCAACAGGTTTTACTCAGAGTTTTCAGAAAACTTCTCATTTCCCTGGCAAAAGTTATCCTCTCTCAAACCCTGAATTATTTAGACATCCCACCTGTCAAGTAAGCAAGTCTGCTTCAGATTTTTTTACCCTGGAGAAGACAAACATTTTCCAATTGCATGTGAGTTTCTTCTGACCAGTGTAAAAAACTTCTTGTGGGATGCACAAATGCTGACACATTAAGGACAGCATTTGGTAATTCTGGATGACAGTTTTCATGTTTTGCAAAAACAATAGCAAAGCATCTCTGCACCTGTTAGCATGCAACACATAGCATCCTTTCCTACAGTTTATGGGTTATTACAACTCTGTTTCTTACTCATGGCTTCTGAAATCAAGCTGTGGATGCTCTCATGGCCGGCTGCTGCCGCCTTCCCGATCCCCTTACCTATTGGTGCACCTGTGAATGGGAGTTTCTGCAAAGGTTTCCAGCAGAACTTCCAGACTTTGTGTATCAGCAAAATTAAAGGCTTTAGTGGTGGTTTTCCTTCTCTGATCTGTTCTTGGGCCTGTGTGTGCACTGCGTGAGTGTAGGCTGTGGGTGTGCATATGTTTACACACGAAACATGAACATAGTAAAGCTCAGTGGACTCCAGTGTTGCCAGAGCTGCAGTGATTTTCTATGTATAAGTAGATCGCAAATAAAAAAAACATATAGAATAGAGTATTATAAACTTTCCAACTGGAAAGAAAACCTTTACTACCCCTCATATTATTCATCACCCAGTCATCACCAGAAATGGAAATGCAAAAACATTTGAAAAAAATGTACCCTCAACATTTACATCTTTACAGAAATGCATGTAATTGTCTTCTTTTCCCTTCTGTTGAAGCAGCCATGCACATTTCATGCATTTTACCTCTTACTAGCCTTCCTTCCAGTGTTCATTCTCTTATTTTTTTTTAATAAACATATGAAATGTTACCCATATGAGCTTCATTTACTGTAATTTTTCAAGTAGCATCAAAATGCTTGACAGTTTAAAAACACAATTGCAAAGTGGTGTTTCTTGCAAAGTCTTATTAGGAAATTTATCTGTCCTGGATGATTTACAAAAGATCACTGGCTTTCATTGTTATGCAGACAATTCTGTAAGCAAGACACAGACCTTAGTTATTAAAAGGCATATGGCTGAAACAGAAAAATGTGGGTGTCCTCATTTACAGTTATAAAATAATCTATATCTGCTTAAAGTTGGTAATTCCTACTCTGTCCATAGAATCATAGAATGGTTTAGGTTGGAAAGGACCTTGAAGATCATCAAGTTCCAACTCCCCTGCCATAGGCAGGGACACCTCCCACTAGACCACGTTGCCCAAGGCCATGTCCAGCCTGGCCTTGATCACCTCCAGGGATGGGGCCTCAACAACCTCTCTGGGCAACCTGTTCCAGTGCCTTACCACCCTCAAAGTGAAAAACTTCTTCCTAATGTTTAATCTGAACCTGCCCTCTTCCAGTTTAATGCCATTCACCCTCATCCTATTGCTACATGCCCCAGTAAAAAGTCCTTCCCCAGATCTCCTGTAGACACCCTTTAGGTACTGGAAGACTGCAATGAGATCTTCCCAGAGCCTTCTCTTTTCCAGGCTGAACAGCCTCAACTCTCTCAGTCTCTCCTCACAGGAGAGGTGCTCCAGCCCTCGTATCATACTCGTGGCTCTCCTCTGGACACATTCCAGCAGGTCCATGTCCTTCTTATGTTGGGGACTCCAGAGCTGGATGCAGTACTCCAGGTGGAGTCTCACGAGAGTGGAGTACAGGGGCAGAATCACCTACTTTGACCTGCGGGCCACACTTCTTCTGATGCAGCCCAGAATATGGTTGGCCTTCTGGGCTGCGATTGCACACTGCTGGCTCATGTTGAGCTTCTCGTCAATCAGCACCCCCAGGTCCTTCTCCTCAGGGCTGCTCTCTAGCCATTCCCTGCCGAGCCTGTATTTGTGCTTGGGATTGCCCCGACCCAGATGCAAGACCTTGCACTTGTCCTTGTTGAACTGCATGAGGTTGGCTTGGGCCCTCTGGATGTCATCCCTCCCCTCCAGTGTGTCTACCTCACCAAACGGCTTGGTATCATCAGCATGGACCTTTTAGATGAAAAAAAAAAAAGTTTAAATTATTATATTCTTATCTTTTTATTTTGTTGCAGTTAAATTAAACCTTAACTTAATAGATCACATCATCTGTCCCACCGCATGCAATGTGAAAAAGAACCATTTTGCAACCTGATAATGAAATGAACATTCCTCTAACACCACTCTTACACCAGCATACAACTGAAAATGTTCTCCTTTTCCTTTCAAACCACAAATTTCCTTTCTTACAATTTCTAACAGCAAACATGAAAATACAGTTTTTGGAAAATAGCCTCGTGTTTTGTTCAGCTATTGTGAGACTGGATTTTCATTGTCATCATGAGAGCTTGAATCTTTCTTTAAGAAAGGAAAATTGAGATGCTTGAAGTCACAGGTGTCCTGAACCTCTGGCAAAGCAAAACAGCCATTGATGTCAACAACACACTCTATGTCAAAATGTTAGTGGTAAAGTGCTGGCAGCTGGCAGTCCTGCAGCTGCTCCCTAATCACTCCTGCTAGTTACCTAGGGGGGAACGCTTTGTGCTTTGGGATTACAACACAAAGATCCTGTGAGCATCCTAATAAGCCATGCAATGGCTGTGACAACTGGGTTTACATTTCCAGTCAGCAGAAGACACACTAGAAAGATCCCTGTTTGGCTTCCGTAACAGATGCAAGACACTTCCTCACCAGTCCTGGAAGAGAATTCAAGGCCTCGTCAGACAAAGAAAAAGGACAATTCAGATCAGTGATTGATGAGATCTTTTTACATTGCCAAAAGCATTAATTTGAGTCCCCTGTGTCTCATCAGCTCACGGCTGTTTATTCTCAAACACAGAATATTAATTTCTATCAGAGTTCTTCTAGAAACACGTCAGTTCTTACTTCTGCAAAGCCCTTTCTGTGCTGAAATTCCTTCATGTTATGCACACTGCTTTATTGTTACAATATTCCTCTTCACCTTTTCCTGGAGTCAACATCCATCCACACCTTTTATTAGGGCTGCATGCAGATTTTGGTGTTTACCGCATGTGTCTTCATAGTTTACACAACTTCACAATATTCTACCTCTATTTTTCACATATTTAAGGGCCTTGATCTGAAATATATTATCATAGCTGAATTGTGAAGGATACAAACTCATTTCTGTTAGGCTTTAAATGCTCAGGCATTCATTGTTTCTACAGAAAACCTTCATGCAGCTATCCCAGTAACAAAAATATCAATAGCCATACAGTAGGTGTCTTCAAGTGATGATGTATTACTACAGACACCTTTTATTATGTTATAGCTTGAATGAATTCCTCATTACCTTCCAATATTTATTTTTATTTTTATTTTATAAACAGCTCTTTAGTTTAGAAATGTGTTGCAATCTATTTCACAAAGCATTCATTCTTTGCACTGTACTGAGGGGGTTATCCGTCTTTTGGGTTACACTCATTAAAAATCATGAGGCTTTTACAAACCCTTACATTAAATCTAATAGGGAATTGCCATGCAATAGATAGTTTGGGGCCAAGCAGACAGTGTAACTCGCAGCTGTAGTAATAACAAATGAACTCTCCAAATACACATCAGTGTGTGAGGTGGGGAACATTATGGCTCATACTGGTGGTGGCGCAAAGCTACATAGTCCTGGGGTAGGGACACCCCTCATACAACTTCTATAGTCTCTCTTGTAGGCAATGATTAACACTGTAAAGTGAATGTCTGGGAGACAGAGGTGCAAGTCAGCCTTTACTAGTTACGCAGGCAACAAGCTCCTAAAGAAAAATAGCATTCATTAACAGTGCTTAAGATACTGTCTGCAGAGCATTATATTAGCTCAGGAAAACCAAGCTGGGCCTCTTTCTTCTGTGTCTGTTAAAATCACTGTCAGGGGTTTAACGCACTTTATCTGTTTAACTCACTGTCAAGGAGCCTCCAGAAAAGATCATTCAGACCTGAAGAGATCTTGAACGAGAAATACCAGCGAGTCATTTACTTGTAGTTTGTTCTAGTCCTCGACGCAGCTGCCTGTGCCTTGCAGGACACTTCAGCAGGTTATGTCAGTCCGTCCAGGCTCCATTGTCATGGCTTTGCCTTTGCGGAGGGTTTTCTGCACCATTAAGAATAATTTTCTTTTAGCAAAAAATGAAGAGGTTGTGGAACTCCCAGGCACGTCACCGCCTGTTTTCCCCTTTAGACCTGAGGCCAAAGTGTCTTTAGGTAGAAGATCTGTCACTGGTAGGATGCTCCTCAAACAACAGCTGGGTTTGGATAACCCACCTGTCCACCTCATGGGGTCCGTATCAACGAAAACAGACTTTCTTTTCAGACAAAATTGTGGTTTTCCACAGAAAGCTGAAACTTGGGGTAAAAGTATTTAAAAACCCATTTTGCCACCAGAAAGAGTCTGAAAACCCACAGCCCACTCTTGCCCGGTTCTCCTGCAGTCACCAGTGGGACTGGGCATCCCAAGAGGTGGTAGCAGTGCTAGGGGAGGCCCGTGTGTCCTTCATCATTTATGGGTCTTGGACTCAACCTTTCCATGGGTGCTGACCCTGGTAAAGGACTGGTACTCAGCGGAAGAGGTTGAGCCACATTGGTTTAGGACCATGTAACGCTGGGAAAGCAGGGACAAGTGGAACTGAAAGAGCAACACCTTGAGCTGCGTCAGTATTTGGACATCCTGAAGAGGAAGGAGGAAGACTATATTTGCCTCAGTGAAAAACAGAAAAAACATCAGGCACTGGCTCCCCTCAGAAGATGTCACCACTGCTGCGAGGAGGCCCAGATCGCTGTTACACTGGCACCACACTGTGGACATTTCGTAATACTGCAAAAGCACTTGTGCTTTTTAAATAAGTTTTATCCTCAGAGGTAAAACATGTTTTAAAAAAATCTTTGTCTTATCGTATAAAGTAATCAGAAATGTCAGCTTTTCACCTGACCCATCTGTGACAGGCAGTGGCTAAGTGCCATTTTAGGCGGCGGTCCTGGGAGCAGGGCAGGAGGCTGGTGGCACCCTGTCAGTGCCTGCCGTCTCTGCAGACTGAGCTGAGAAGGAGGTGGACTCCGAAGAGGGAGAGTCAGCTCCACGAAAAATTAAGTGCTTCCTTCTCTCCCGGGGTGGAGGATCTTGGGTCGGCGCCTTGCTGGGAGAGGGGTCTCCCACTAAGGCCCTGTGCCTCAGTGGCGGCAGTGGCAGCCATCCCACCCTGGGCCGGGCTGGGTGCTGGTGCCCCTTGTTATGTCCTCTCACCTCTCTTCTGTGGCAGCACACATCAGCCACCCCCGCTGGGGAAAGAGCCTTCACTTCATATCAGTCAACACCTGCTCCGACACACATTCACCCTCCCATGCAGACTCTGGCATAACAGAGGGACTTCTGGAAGCGTACCTGCAAAGATCTTCCTCACCTTTTCCAGTATAAATACAGGTTTTAGGGCAAGACAGTGAACAACTAAATTCAGCAGAATATGTTTTTCTGTAGTGTAGCTTCACTGACTTCGAAATGTTAAAATGTGTTAAGAAGTTATATCTTGAAACTGAAAGCTGCTGTAACAGAGCACACTCCCGTTTTTGACTGGGCAAATATCTGCCATCAAGACCTATTTGGGACCTACGCAGAGTGCTAGCTGATTTGCAGGTTTGAATATTTTGCTCTCCTGGATCAGTATATATGAACCCTTCCTAAAAATAAAATGGAGGTAGGTGCTGGGAGGCCTTGGTTCTTTAATCCTTTACTTATTTGGCGTGGTACGTTGTGGGAAGGGAGGTCTGAGCGGGCATTAGCAGCTGCTTTTGATTTGCCTTCCTCCCAGGCTGGCGAGGCTGTGTAAGGTGCAGCCGGGCTGTGCTGGCCTCAGTCTCTCCATCAGCGCCCACGGAGCCGGGTGTCAGCCGGAGCCTTCAGCACCTGCACCGGAACCTCCAGCAACTGAATACATTGGTCTGATTTTCACACGTGTTGACTCATCACAACCAACATAATTCAGAATCTCTAAAAGACTTGGGCACTTATTTGGGAATATAAATATGCACTCAGACATCAGACTAACAAACAAGGTTGTGCTGTTAGCTTGTATTAGTAGTTAAAGAACATTAGAATCATAGAATCATAGCATGGTTAGAGTTGGAAGGGACCTTAAAGACCATCTAGTTCCAACCCCCCTGCCATAGACAGGGACACCTTCCACTAGGTCAGGTTACTCAAAGCCCCATCCAGCCTGACCTTGAACACTTCCAGGGATGGGGCATCCACAACTTCCCTGGGCAACCTGTCCCAGTTTCTCACCACCCTGACAGTAAAGAATTTCTTCCTGATATCTAATCTAAATCTATTGTCTTTCAGTTTAAATCCGTTACCCCTCGTCCTATCACTACACTCCCTGATAAAGAGTCCCTCTCCACCTTTTCTGTAGACCTCCTTTAAGTACTGGAAGGTTGCTATCAGGTGCCTCTTGACCTTTGTCTTCTCCAGGCTGAACAACCCCAACTCTCCCAGCCTGTCTTCATAGGAGAGGAGCTCCAGCCCTCTGATCAAGCACTAATAATGCTGATTTTTATAAAATTTTTTTGTAAGATATTGCTCTTCATTCTACAATGTAAATTGCCACAATATGACATTTTTGACCACAGCATGATATAGGTAAGATGAAAGAAAAATAGGAGGACAGAAGAATCAGATGACAGATAAAATCCCATCAAGGTCTAAACGTTTCACCTACCCACGTTTAGAGCTGATGGGTCCCCATCGGCTTTTCTCCTCTCCCCAGGAAAGCGGTCCCAAGGCAGTGGAGGGCCAACAGGTACCTTCCCAACTGTCTCTGTGGGAAATGAGAGCTGGCTCAGTGGCTGCTGCAGGAGAAGAGGAAAGGAACAAAACCCAGAGCCAGAACTTTCCAGGAGTACTGTCCTAAAGGCCTGAGGGCAACTGACTTTCCAAACAAAGATCATCCCAATGAACAAAGAGAGCTGCTCACCATCCCTAGTATTTCCATAATGATCCCTAATCCTTCTGCCATATGGCACGTGCTCACTCGCTACCATATTTAGACATGCACTGAACCATGACTTTGGCTGTCCATGTAATAACTGTCCACTTCCTATAGTCTTTATGTATCTCACAAATAGCACATGTAAATAGCATATAGATGACATCCTGCACGCTACCACCAAACAAGAAATCTATCAAGTATGAGCTGTTTATGAATTTCCTTTCTGTCTAAGGCTTGTCTTCCTTAGATTTCTGTTATTGGCACTACCTCTACAAGAGAGAGTGATAGGCTCCTTAACGTCAAAGCCTGACCTTTTAAGATCAAAGTCTTTTCTTATTTTGCTAAAATTATTAAAATGAGTTACTCATTGCTGAAAACTCTTGACAGTTTAAGAAATATCAGTCTACTGTAATTAAACACCGGCTGGCTGCCGGTAATTTAGAAAAATGGTAACTGTCTGTTTCAGATCACATATTGTAACTAACTGTGATTCACAGGGGCTTTTTTAAACACCGTTTTCCAGTGACTGCTCTTGCCACATGCTGCAGGAGCCTTTCTGTGAAACCACAGGTATGTCAAACACTTAATGTTCATATATGCTATACTGCTTTCTGGTGGAGTAGATGTTTTATTGATTGATATATGCTCTATATGACTGACATCCTGTTTCCCATAGTTCCCATTTACTCTTGATATTATCCAAATATTGATTTAAATAATGCACTGTAGTACAACAATGCCCCCCAGGTTGGTAACATCTGATTCGCCAATCAATCTGATATCTCTGTATTTCACAACTGGGGAGATGTAAGTGCAACTAACGTAAAAGGACATCTCAAGGTATGTTGATAAATGTGTGAGCACCGCCAAATAGCTAATTATTTTATCAATTTATGAAGCATAAACTAAGGAATGAATTATTGATATTTGAGCAATTGCTGAGCAAGTTCAGAGGGAAAGCATGGAGAAATTTCCTAGGATGGTGCTTTTCCTTTTTTGATGATTCCTTACAGTTAGAGGCTGTCTTTGCCAATTTGAATGACTCATGGAGATTTTTTCAACAGCTAAAGATGTTTTTTTTTACATGGGCACTGAAAGCATTTAGGCTGCTTTAAAAATAAAAGCTAACTGTATGAAAATAAGTGGGTTTAGAAAGTAGGTTAAACAAGACCAAGTAAAACTTGCTCTCCTCTTGAGTGCTCCCATACTCATTCATGTTGTAGGAGCATAGAACTAGATGTACCCAGGTCCCATCTACTCCAGCACCCTGTTCTGGGCGATAGCAATGATAGATAACTAGGGATAAGTCGGAAGAGCAGGCAAACACGTAGCGATTTCTTCCCAATGCAGTCCTGCGGCTTCCCCTAGCCTGTAGCTCATAGGCTTCTTCACTTGGTCTTATTATAATGATTTATCTTCTAGCTTACACTTGTCTCTTGTTAATGCGGTTATGCTCCTTCAATGCACCTGGCTCATTTCAGCTCACTGCCCCTGCCAGGCAACACTCCCACAGACTAATAAACAAACAGTAGCAGGAAGAAAACAAGGAGGAAGAAGGAAGAAAAGGCCTCATAACATAATGAGGAAAAGCTCTCATCTCATAATTGTTCATTTAGAGCCCTTGTAACAGGATTTAAATATTAAAGCTCATTACAATGATATTGATATAAAGCTGCTCCACCAAAATCCCGCTCCCAAAGGAGTCTGTTGGTTACGGTGAAGTACAGGGAAAACGCGCACTGATTCATCTTCATGTTCTTGTTTGACTTCCAAACTGTCCAAATAATTGTTATTGCTGAAGCAAAATGCTGAAGACATTCAGGTTCTCTGAGGGGGCTACAGAGAAGAATTATATGCAAACTATGACGAGCAGAAAGAAATAGTGGTATTTAGTTAAAGAATTACAGTTTGCCTGTCTCCAGGCTGCTTACTGAATTGTTTCTTTCCAATTAAATACTGTCATTTGTTTCATATGGCTTAGTAATAATCTTTTGTTTCTGTCTCTGTGTAAAATATTTATCACAAGCAAGATGAATAAAGTTTTAGGTGATATTTCTTTGTTAATCTATTAATTGCTTTATTTTTCTGTGACACACACTGAGATAAGGCTCACAGTTGATATGGGAGATCAGAGGAGAGTGGTCCCAACAAGAAACTGGCTGAAATGGCAGTTCTTTACTGCTTGTTTGTATTCATTTTTACTAAGTTTTTTACAAAATCATAAAACAGTAATAGTCAATAACAGTAAGTATTGTTCTCACACTGTCCTTTTGTCAATGTCCTGGCATAGTGAGGACCCCATAATTAAATAATGGAGGTCACATACCTGACTTGACAAAAGGAAAAAACAGACTCTCCCCACCATTTCTTGTTAACTAAGTGATCCTGATTTAATAATATTTGAAATCAAATTACTTGATGTTTTTGTTTGCAAATTTCCCTTTCTTCCTTACACAGATAATCCTCGTGCCAAAAATGTTTTGCTGCTTAAAGAGCAAACGGAATCTAAGATTGTGGTCTGGAATAATTGCGTCAGTCGGCGGGGAATAGACTCCTTCTGCTCTTCCTCTTGATATTGCCCTTAAAAGCTGCTTATAGTCCTAACCACTTAAGTAGAAGAAAGATGTAAGTACCCTGAAAGTAATGGAAAGAGCAACAGGGATTAAGGGGCTGCAAGGATTCATTTACAAAAAACTATTTTTAAAGCATTGCACTTCATAGACACATGATTTTGTCCTGGGTGGAAGTGTTTTACGTAACCACCACCACTGTAGTCAGCCAGGGAAACCACTTCTCTCACCATCTTCTGTAACCTGTAGGTGATCTTCCCATTAGATTTTCTTTTTTTTATTATTTTTTTTTTTACTTTGCTGCATCTCTGAAGTGTATAATATCTGCAGGCCATAAACATCAGGGTGAGTGGCAAATTGCTGGAGCTACAGGGCAAAGTGCACACATGAAAATATGCCTTGGCTATATCAGGAACTGCCTGCTGCAGGGTTTTATTAGACTGTGATACAGCCTCTTAAAGGAAGCAGTGTAAGTTATACAATTTAAGATATTTTAAATAAGACCAGATATTGCTTGAGGGAAGGTACTCCAGCTGTTTACATTTATGTAGTATCTTTCATGGCTGGGTCTCAGACTGCTGAACCAATAACTACAAAATAAAATTATCAGCACTTACTCTGCAGGGAACCAGTATTCCTTTAGTCTTCTTTCAAGTGCCAAGATATAGACTGAGCAGCGAATTTCATAACTTAATTCTGAGTGCAGAGTTGCCACATGCCCCTGTCTCCAACTGACCCGAGTTAATAACTGAGGCAAAGTAAACATGGCATCCTGCTGCTTCGGACCTTAATGCACTGCCCTCAGGAACATACCCAAAGAGTGGATTAGCTGGAAACTGCTCCGCAGCCCTGGCTCAGGACTCTGAATGTGAATGAAGCAGACTGCGAAATCAATATGTAATCTGACGGTAAACCAATGAAAAAACAACAGGACTAATGGGACATGTCTGGTAAAAGAAGAGCTGTATTTTGACTGAAGATGCATCTTAGACACAGTGCAAAGCAGAAATACAATAAATAAGCATTACAGATATGTACACCAAACCCCAAAGAAGTTCTTTTTAGGGTTACATCTCTTTTCCTACGTATCAAAAATCTGAGAATCATAACCAAATAAAATAAACATTTTCTTCTTGGTGATGTAGGCACTGAAACATGGCTGAACTAGAGGATAAGGGATGACCTGGCCTGAATATTTTTTTTAATTCATATAATGATTCTACTGTTTGACTTTGACCAGTACCCCTTCACGTACACATTTGCCTGAATGCAAGTACCTCATGAGAGCACAAGGTGAATTCTGCAGACTCTGCTTTTAAATCCAGTAACTGTGGAGAGTTTGCAATAGGCAATCTCCAACATGCAGAGACTTAGTGAACATGCCATGATGACAGGTAACCAGAGTTGGTGATTAGAAGTGTTAAAACTGTACAGAGCTACAGAAAACCATTGTTTTTGTCCTATTGGACTGGTGCTGGTCTCCAGGTGCTGGTCTTCTTTTGCTATTCCTCATGTAGAAGACTGGGACCAAAGCGAGGAGAAAAGAGCATGGGCTTTGCTGTGCTTGAAAACCCATGCTGCTGCACTTCTTGGTGCTGACCAGCTTATCATTTTGCTCCATCCAGTCTGCATTCTCAGCACGGTAACTGTAAGAAGAGAGAAAAACAGCATAGCTGGCAACTTATGGTTCCATAAACTTTATTCCCGTGGGTCTAGTCACATCCTATTGACAGTATCACACTGGGAAAAATTGGTGATACTGAAAACGTGAAGCACTGAAATGGGCAACCCCAGGAGAAGTTGTTTCTCTTCAGCAATTTGAAGAGCGTTTTTAGAAATCACAGGCAAACTTCCACCCTGCAGACCATAAGTTAGAAAGGTAAAGAAAAACAGCTACATTGTTTTGCCTGAAATGAAGACCACTCTCCCATCTGTCTTCAGGGTCCTTGATGGTTGGCTGAGCTGATGCCAGACCCTGTGGCAGCACAGTTTTGCACCAGGGGAAGCACTGCTTTAGCACAGTTTTAAAAATTCAGTGACCCAGTTGCAGTTTGAGAACCCATTGCAATATACAAAGGACATTCAACTTGTCCCTATATGGCATGGGGATACGGAAACAGGCCTATTCCACTGCTGCCAATATGACACACCAGTGTGGACATAGCAAAGTTTCAGCACTCACAACGTGCATGGCTGGTCCCTTGCCACCTCCAAATGCTGGAGACTAAAAGGAGACATTTACAGAACACCACTGCCCTCATCAGAGGAGGAGCTCATTTAGTCTGTGTACCCTAAAGCAGGTGTCCCAAAACAGTGAGAAACCTACACCCTAAAAACACCTTTGCTGACTGCAAAAAATTCCTAAGGACCCACTCATTTGAAGAGGTCTGTACTGTAGGTTTCTACAAGTTCCGTATGACCATCACCATATATTCACAAGCAAATTATAGTTCAATGAATGGCCTTAAGGACGCTTCACAGAATCACAGAATCACTTGCTAATGAACAGGTATTAGTTGACCCGTGGTATCTGACGTGGCTAAGGAGAGCTGTGTGAAACCACCCATCCGTGAAAACCTGATGCTCAGAGACAGGCAAAATTCAAAACATATGATCATTTCTTCCCCTTCTTTTCTTGAGGATGACACAGGACCTCCACAACCATTACCAGCATATTGCTGGCTGTAGAAAGCAGTCTGAAATAAAATAACTGGTAACTTGGATGTATGATGAATGATATTTTGATAAAAGCAGGGGATGTTAATCCCTATGCTAAACCACTTTATCATATGATCACAGTTTTTGCCAGTCTAGCTCATTAATATACTGATATAATAAGACACACCTACATTACATAGAAAAAAAAATACAGAAAAAACATTGCTAATGCTTTGAAGGGCTTTGTCATAAAAACAGTAAATGCACATCCATAGCTGAGAGTAACCTATGATTGATTGGCTTATTCTAATTATGCAGTTAAACCTCCAAGACGAAACACAATACTTTTCTTGAAAAAATATGGTTCTCGTTAGAAGGCATCTGGCTATGGTGCATAATTGGTTATCCCGTTTTCAATAATATTTATCTATCTATTTTGTAATATTTTCTGCCTGCTTCCTTGGCAACGGGATAATACCTCATGAGCCATCACCATAAACACGAATTATAAATTCCAATTCTTTGGGCATTAGGCAGCAGGTGAATGGTGGTCCCATTGGTGGCTATTTTTTAGCAGAGATGGAAATGGTAGGCAAGGGCTGACCTGACCTTTGCCTGACCTTGACGGGGAAAATGCAGCTTGCCCTCAAAATACTCGAGGCCAGCTAGATCCCATAATGATAGCAAGCCTTATTTTTAATCTATTTTAATCCAAGCAGGTTAAAATGGCTCCAATCTCCCACTAGCCATCTCCTTTGCCTGCAGCCAGGGGTCGGCGGGATGCAGGGGCTGACAAGGGGCAGCACTGAGCTGTCTGGGATTTAGTTTTGCATTTTTGGTCACCAGAGGTCAGACTAAGCCAAAGCCTTCATAAATCCTGCTCATGATGCAAAACTCACCTCTTCCAGTCCAGATTTCCCATATGAATATTTTGTTAAACTGCCCAGGTAACGTGCTTATACAATAAACCTAATCTGTCCATAAGTATACAGCTTAAAATTGCTGAGGGGAACTACTTCTTTCTCATTAGCAGGGCATGCAAAACTGATTAAAAATCACTAAGCCAGTCACTCCAGCTTCTTGTCTTCCCTTTATCATGCTAATTACAGGGAATGGGAAAGTGACTGATAATTTACTCACATCATCCAAAAAATATTATTCAGCCCAGCTGAAAGAATAAGTGATTCTTTCTCCAACACAAGGAGGAGACATGTTTATGAAGTCGGAGTGACTTGACTCGAAAAAGCAGCAGAATGTATTTTTTTCATTTTAGTGGGACATTTAAACAAAAGGTGGAAGATTTTAATTTAGCCATTAGAGGTCAGTAAATCCCAGGTTATTCATCAGTTTGTTGAATTCAATTATCGAAAAAAGATTAGAAACAAGAGAAAGATAAAAATAATTACGGCATTTCTGAAGGTTTAGAGTTAAATGCTGGGTGAAATAGTCCTGGAATAGAAATTTTAAAAGTAACATTTTAGTTTTCAGCCGAAAGTGAGCACAGCTGAAAATTTGTCCACATCCTTCAGAATTATTTCAATCACTTAAACAAAGATTTAAGCAGATGACTGCCCAATACAAGATGCAGAATCAATCCAGGGAGCAGTAGGCTGGAACTAGAGAATGCTTTTCTCATATGTGGGTGCACAACCACTACATTATGCTGCAAAGTTACATTCTTGTATACTGCTGCCCTCTCAGGCCAGGGATTCATCTCTCCTGCTCCACAGCAGCCCAGCTGCAGTGACAAAGGTGCAAGGAAATACTTGACTTCCACACACATACTGGGGGACAAGAAAGTTATATTATTTCTCTTATACTACTGCCACTAACGGGAAATTGTCTTAATCTAAGTAAGGTAACTGCACAAAATTTAATAGTGTCTGATCCTAATCGATGCAACTTAAATAATGTATCTATTGACCAGCTAAAACTAACCTTGCTTTCTGATCCCTGCCAGAGAAAAACTTGGGGTAATTTCTCTCCTGAACCTTCTCTCTCCAATGTTTTTCTGATGTCTAATTTTCTGTTAGCCTGTCTGAAGCTAACTTGATGCATGCTGCCTCTGATGATTGCTCAAATTTGCTATAACAGCTCTTCATATTCTACTGTTCCTGGGTGCCCAGGTGCTAAGCTGCAGCCTGGAGGCATCTTCTTGCTCCATGCAAGAACATCCCTCTCAACCTTATGTCTTGCTCTGCCAGGCTGCCATGTTACCTGGTACGGACCTTGACGTTGATGCCTAACTCCCCAAACATTTTAAACAGCGGGAATGCGAGCACCAGTTTGGTGAAGTGCATCCCCTGATGTGCAGATTCACTCTCATTATGGGAATGTGCCAGGAGAGGAGACAGACACAGGTCTCTTAATGAGTTACAGGAAGACTCTTAGGCTGCCAATGTGATGTCCCTGTCAAAAAACCAAAAGCCAACGTGAATGGGATATTCTTAGTGAAAAAGTGTTTATAACATGGTACAAGGCCAAGATGAAACTTCTAGAATTGCCTGCAGTCCCGTGTCGGACAGTCTGACTTCCAGGCAAGGAAGACTGCCCAAAAGACAAATGGATATAGACAGGGCCAGAGTGATGATCAACAGAAAAACAGAGAAGCTAAAACAACACAGCTTGTCTAGCCTGGCAAAATGAAGGCTGGGGATAGTTATAACAGTTGACTATAAATACACTGAGGAGTGAATGTAGAGGACGGAGACAAGCTATTCAGGATGAAGGATATACTTGGGACAAAAACAGATGGGTATAAATTGCTTTTAAATAAAATTTAGGCTGGAACTCAGAAAAAGATTTCCAGGTCTCTCAAACGCCTCCATTTCCTATTGGCAACAAATGATTAACTCAAATGCAGATCTTTGTTAATTGAAGAAATGACAATACATGATTGCCCATGAGAGCAGGGGACTAGAATTGGTGATCCAGCAGGCCTGTAGGACCTTTAGCTAGCCAGACCCCTTTAAAAGTGCTTTACAAATAGGTCTTCAAAGAATAGCTCCATGGGGTCCAGTTCTGCCGTGTGTGCTCACACGGCATTTCATGGGAATCTGTCACACTGATGAAATTAAGGCTTCCAGTCACTGACTGACGGGTGATTGCCAAGGTCTGCATGCAAGACAATAGGAGGTCACAGCTTGTAGATCATGCAGGCTTTACGTCAACATGGAATATGGACCTTGGATGGGTGAAGAACCGCCTTTACTTATGACTTTCAGATATTTGCCTTGAAAACCGTGGCCCTGGGATGAAGGGGCAAAATAACAGGGCCACTCTTCTCTAAACTCCAAAAGCAGATACACACAGAGGAAGGTTTCTACTCAACACAGAAAGGAAAGACATTGAGGATATGTTCAGTGTGTGTTCAGAAGCTTCTTCTTTTATTTGAAGAAATAAAACTGAAGCAGTGAAGTAAAAGGAACTGAATCCTGTGGTTGGGGATTTGAACTCAGGCTGGTGAGTCAGCTCTGTGGCATCCAGAAATAGTCTTCTGCTTCGAAACAAAATGTGTGTCAGCAGGGGGTTCTTCCTTCTGAGGAGGGGCTGGACCACACCACTTTGTTGGTGACTGTGGCATTGGTTCAATAAGGAAAGACTTTGCCATCACCTCTGGGGTAGTCGGAGGGAGGGTAGGGGCTTTCACAGCCCTGCAATGGTAGGTCATCCAAATCAGAGAATGGGGTTGCTGATCTTGCAGAGTCACTGTGTAGCCTCTGTCCCTCAAGGAAAACGTGCTAACAGATTTTGTTCTTCCAAAGTAGAAGCTGAACTTCATGGTCTTCTGACCAGATTCAAGAGCAGTCTGATTTTTGCAAGTCTTGAGCAGTCAATAACTTTCTTTAATTTCAGTGGGTTGGGTTTTTTTTTTTTTGTAAATAATGTATCATTCTGTGTTAATAGAGAAGAATGCTGCAAGACTGTCAAAATAATAAACAGGTGTATGTGACATTTTAATAATTCTCCTCCTTAAGTGTCATAGCTCTTACCATCATCCTAACTCAATGACAAATGATTTGATCTTTCATTTTCTCTAATCAAGAGCTCTGGAACTAAATCATTTTACTTAATGGGAACAGCAAAGTCACTTGAATAATACAGGTTCAGAACTCAAGTCAGACAAGAATTTTGAGCTATGTGCTATCTGGGTCAAACTGTGGATAAAAAAAGGAAGAGTAGAGACTAGGTTGAAAAAAGACAGAAAAATAACAAGAGACAAAAAAAAAATTAATCTGTTTCGGTTTAGAACATAGCACATCACATTAAAAGCCTAGAAGATAAACACATCATCAGCTCTGTTTTCATCACTTAGAGTAGATATTTTAAGAAACTTCATCAACTAAGTAGGAAGTTGCTATGTGGCTAATAAGGAAGATTGGATGAGATAACAACACAAACAGCCTCAGGAAAACCCCATGATATAAACTGATGTCCACAGCTAAAAGCTGCTATTTAAACATTTTTTTTATTGATGTAAGAGCTATCATGTGCTCTTCACACTGCAGTATCCACCATGAAGGTCATATTTGAAACAATGCATATTGATCTGAGCCTATGTAAGAGAGACATTGTAGATGCAGAATAACGATTTGGTCCCTGCACCATGCTCTCACGCGCTGAGACTGCATGGGCACAACGCAAACCACTTCTGACATTCCTCTGCAAACTGCCCAGCCCTTCTCCCAGCGCTGTGACATAAGGCAGGCTGGCGGCCCTGCAGAAAGAAACTTTCTGCTGGGAGTGAGCAGCAGACATGATTCCCCAGGCATTGCTTGTGTCCAGCTCTCACTGTGCTGGGGCATAAGAAGTCCCAGAATACAGCGTAAAGGGTTGTGAGCCAACCTGAGCAGCAAGAGCTGAAAGCTACTATTCATACCAGCCTTCCTATTGATTTAAAAGCAATTATTTGCCTGAGTAATCCCTGCTTATCTGAGAAACGGTTTATGAAGCCATGGCCAGAGGCTTCTGAAAGCTATCAGTCCCAGATGTGTGCACTGAGAGACTTGCCCTCTACTTTCATGAGGTGCTTACAGTTCTGAGTCTTTGGCCATGTCTTCTGTGCTCTCCTGTTTTGGAGTTATTCTACATGGCCATAGCATTCCTTGGTGTCTTTTAGAAAGATTTGGGGTGTGTCTAAGTTTGGCAAGCTTTCTAGGTGGTTCTGAAGTACAAAGCCCTGTCAAGGGTCTTTGCTACTAGCCAGCCCTTGACATGGTCTACCAAAACCAGCTTGGACTTGTGAGAGGATGGGGAGAGGACAGTCTTGTGTCCAGCGTGGCTGCAGTTCCCCAGAGATGGACCAGCCCTTTTCCAGAGAGCTAGAAGAGGGTCATGAGCTGAGAGGATTCCCCATTTCTGTACTCTCTGGCCTGCACTGTGTATTAGGACAGCCTGAAGGCAGAGGTGGAGGAGACAGCAACAACCTGGATACACTGAGAGAGGGATGACTAAAGAGGCAGCCCAAGAACTGGTTATAATCACAGCAGCCTTCTCAGACAGACATGTCCAAGTTGCATACGGCTCAGCTCTGGGCACATTTTTAACCTGACTGTGCTACATCTGGACTGCGACTGGCCATCAGCTTGTCCATCCCTTACTGTCTACTAAATGGAAAGGGCAACTGTAAACATTTTGCTCCAAGCAATAACAAGCCTTTGGTCTAGGAGAGAAAGTCCTGAGAAGCAATTTCCAGTGTATGATTCCTAAAACTCTACAGCTGTGGAGAGGTTGAGTGAGTCAGTGGACTGAGATTATGCAGGCAATAAAAATTAATTCTATTTGGCTTCTGGTTTAGTACATAACTTTTGGTCAGCCATTTAATCTTTCCCACTCTCCCTTATGTGTAATAGTGCAGTGATAGGACCCAGTTCAGGGCATGCTCTGATATTCTCTGGAGCTATAAAGGTAATATAACTGCTGAGCAACACTTGTGTCATGCCAGTTATGGACCTTAGAGGCTTAAATGGTAGTGCTGACAGATCCTTAGGAATAGCAGTGTTACAGGTATTAGCACGTCTGTAAGTACAGGTAAATCTCTTCGGGTTTATTTTGTCCTCAATTGGATCACCAAAATCAGTCTCTTGCTTCACACACATTAAATAACCTGTCTTGAATCTTAAGAAATTTTGGCTTTCTGTAGCACAAATCCTCTGCCAGAGCTTGCAGATGGCATGAGTTAAGCATGATCTGATTTGCTTTCTTTCCATTTCTTTTCAGAGATACAGGTCTATATGCTGAAATCATGAAGCCACATTCTCATGTTGCCCAGTTTTTACTTTCTTTCATACACTTGGTGTGTTGGATATTATTAACATTCAAAGTACTATGAGTATGTTCAGTCAGTAATGAAAGTCTTCACAGCTTTCTCAGCTACTGTTCATCACCTAACTAGTACTGAAATATGAAGAATGCGTACAGCTTGAGCTTTGCCATTTGTTTTTAAAAAACATTGGTTCTCAAACAGTGTGATGGAAAGTTCTGTAGTATCAGTGTCTTGGGTGATACATAGAAAGACAAGAGTCATGTGGTCCTCCAGCACCTATTTTCCAGCTGCTGAAACTGAGATGCTGATTTTTATCTCCATAACACAGATCACGAAAGAGGACAGAAGAAATAGCCTTGACAGTAGCAGAATAGCAGAGAAATAATGACAAAATCACTTAGGAGTTATCTGCACCCTGGATACATTTGAGAGGCCCATAATAAACTCTTTTCATTAGAATGCCTGGGGTTGAAACATGAAATGAGTGGAGATACAGAGTTTGTGGCTGATGCAAGGAAAACACTAGCTATTCTCACAGATTAATTGCAGTCCTACCACTACAGATCATAAAAAAAGAAATTAATCTGTAACCATAAAGTTATTGTACTCTATTCCAAAAGGGGGGGGGGGGGGGGGGGGAATGAATTATGCAATGTGATACTTTGCATTTAGGAAGGTACCTTGAGTGGTCTTCTCGCAAGACCAGCCCAAAGCAAAACCAGCTCTGTTAAATAACTGCTGACAGACATGAGTCTTATCTGTTCCTAAAAATCTCCATAAATAAAAGGTCTCCACCCTTCCATTGTAAACTTAGATTTGTTTTCCATAAAGAGAAATTTAGCAGTCTGGACCTGTTTCACTGAAATACCAACTTTTATCAGAAGAAGTTTCCTATCAGTCACTGGTGCTCTCTCACTCCACTTTGCTGAAGAAACTGCCTGCATTCAAGAAACTTTCCAACCTCACAAACGCATATGTTGTCCCTCCTAGCACTGGAAAGCTTCTTGACCAAAGTAGCCACTGCATAATCCAGAGAAGCGTTATGATCTAGAAACCTACACCAAATTGAGATCTGTACCAAATGAAAACCTAAAGCAGATAGTCCAGGTATTTAGACACCCCCCCCTGCACTTGCCAGCATGCTGTTTGTTACCAACTCAAAATACTTCTCCTTTTTCTTTGTCTACAATGGCCTTCCTCTACTCCTTCCCAACTTAACTTACTCACACTGACAAACCTCTCCTTCTTCATGGTCCCTGCTCTATTGTAGCCCACCTAAACGATATTTCTAGACCAGATTTTGTGAAAAGCAGATGAACACTGAGGGGGATATCCTAATATACTCGGGTACGACTTCAATACCTCAGAAACTCTTCTGCCTATGCAGAACATGGAGAGGTAGCAGGTAGATATGTCCCTCTGGGCATGGCAATCGCCATGACCACAGCTAATCCAACATTTAGCCAAAGAACCTGTCTGTTCATTTTATAACTTCTACCAATGCAGTGCGATTTTTCGTACTGCCACAGTGATTTTGCAGCCGCTATTGTGTGCCACCGGCCCCCCAAGTCCCCTGACAGGCAACTGATAGACCAGCCCCGCTGTGCTTTTGTGGAAGCGGCAGTCTGTGCCCAGTCTCTGCGAGGAGGACCTGCTGTGATGGACATATACCTAATCCTCACAGGCAGAGGGGAGCCAACACCTGCGGGACTGCAGAGAGCCTCTCTTGCAGACTGTGCTTTTGCTTTCTGAAGGAACAGCTGTCAATAGCCATTTTCTTATGTTTTTGCTTTTAGGATGTTGAAAATCGTATCCAGGAGGCCTAAAGCAGTCCACTGGTATGGCTGACTGAGAAAGGCAAAGCGTCTGAGCCTCGATGTCCACCATGCTTATTTATGAGGTGTCCCACACTAGGCCCTCGTACCGAAAATCTGGCCCACATATTGCAAGTCCTCATCATCCATTAATCCCTTGATTTTTTTCTCCTAGACACCAAGGCATAAGACATTTCATTCTCTCTTATTCCTTCCCTAAGATTCATACTGGGATGGAAAAAATGATGCATTTTCTCCTGACGTGTTAAGTGTTACAGCTGACTCACAAGTGTTGCTGCTCCTCCAAGACTGCGGCTGCTCTGTCCCATTCTGCCTTGGAAATACCGAAAGGATTAGGAATGACCCTCCCTTATATATGTAGGTAACATGATGTGCTAACTTTAAAATACTCACCCTTGTGTTGTATCCCCCCATTTATTTGATTCCTTCCCTTTTCCACTCCCACAATTTTTGCATCATGAAAGACTTGCAAACACAAATCCCTCAGGCAACTTTTAAAATATCAGCCTTTATCAAGACTGTTTATTCTGCTGATAGATCTTTTCCCTTGTCTAATTTTTCCTTTTCTACCTTCTCTAGACCAATTCTGTGTGAAGGAGGAGGAATGCATTTTCCTCCCCTGCCCCTCTTTTAAGTCTTTACAGATGTCCCTGGACTCCCTGTGCTGTAGAACAGCCTTATAGGGAAAGGGCCAGAGATCGCTTTGCTCGGGGCTTCCTGCGCTTCCCTCCTATTCCTCATTATCTCCTTTCTCTTAGGCCTTCACAGTCCTTCTTTCTGTCTCCTTTACAATGTTTTACCTCTGCTCTCTTGCTCAGTCAGCATGTCTCTGTTTGGTCTGCCTCAGACCTCACACACCTCTTCTCTCCCTGCTCTCTCCGTTAGCACTTTCTTTTCCCCACAAACACCCAGAGAACTTCTCCTGTTGCCAGTGTTTTTAATCCCTTTGGCTTGCCCTGCATTTGTGAATTTACTCAAGGCCCGGGAAGACAGTGACTGTAGTTACGTCCCCAGTGAAGAGCCTGCAAAAAGCACCAGTGTCTCCGGTCGGCTCCATGGGGACCCCACTGACTCCTGTTTGTTATTGCTGGCCTTCGGCCAGGCCAGCCCGGGCAGCGGGCTCACTGGCAGTGCTTGTTCTGCTTGCTCCGGCTGGATGAAGGATCCCCTTGAGGAAAACCTGGGGACTGGAGGAGCAGTGTGCCTGCGTGTCTGTGTCCATCGCTACCCAGCAGCAGCCCTGGCTCCTTGTGCAGGATCCCACGTCCCTTTTATGGCTAAATTTCCATTTTCCTGGAACCCTGAAGGGGCCTCTGGCTCCTGCGTTTCCGGCCGGAGCTCGCTGGAGTCTCCTCCGGCATTTCTCCATGTTGCCTCACCAGTTCAGGGGGAAGAATAGCACTTACTGAATGGCCCTTTCACTCCCTGGTAGACATGCAAACCACACAGAAAACACCAAGGGCTCCTCTGCGGAGCCGGCTCAGTCACAAGCACCTGAGTCTGCAGGAGACTCAAGGCATCGGTGCTCCCACTCAGGACTGAGCGGACATCACCGAACAGCAGGTCAGCATGGCAGACTGTGCGGGCAGGCCCTGTGCCATCGCAAGGCCGTCATCCCCTGCAGACCTGGCAGCAAATTAACAGGCGACAATGGCCTCTGAAAGGAGCCTTGCGCTTCTCCTTCAGCTCCGAGAGAGGAGCTGGATCATTTCCAAAGGCAATGTTATGTGTACTCGTCTGGAGGTTGTGTAAACAAATCAGTTCAAGGAATTAACTGGGTTTTCTGTGTAACTGCGTCTTCCTCCCACTGAACCCTCGGCACGGCAGTGATCGGCTCCCCTCGCTGCGGTGTTGACCACTCTGCTCACTGTGCTGCCCCCGGTCCGGGCAAAACTCTCTACTGCCCAGGATAAACTGCCCATGGCACTTCCATCATTCATACGCACCAACTGGGGAATATCTGTACCTTGTTTCATATGGGATCCTTTTGTGCCTGGTTCTATGTAAGGAATTTGCAGCCTTAAAAAAGGTTGGGAGTGATTTTCAGCCTCTCTAGACAAAAGTTTATATGATGGGGCTTTAATTACATTTTCTGCTGGCACCGCTGTTGGTGGTCGTGGTACCTGCTACCGTGCTACTGGTTTCCAGAATCAATATTACCTTATATTTTAAAATGTGCTTTAGGAAGTCCCCAACATGGGAAAACAGGTGAACGTAGCAATGGTGCCAGTGTACTGGCAATGGTGCCCTACAAACAGCTGCCTTGTCTGCTATTTTGACAACAGAAGATGTTGAGAAAACATAATCCCGAGTCTGATTGGTTGGCGCAGTGTTCACTTCTGGCGTTCTACACGTTATACTTTCATATCACATGTTTTTTCTTTATTTAACTGAACTTCAAGTTTTGGTAAAGGAATATAACGTTTTAGATAAAATCCACCACAAAAGTGGAATGAGGAGCTTTTGTTTCCAAACCTGACTGGACTTGTGTAAATTTTAGTAAAAATCTCTTTTTACATATTCATTTTTAAAACTGAAACAAGGTTGTTTGGGTGCCCACCTCACGAGGGATTGAGAGGTGCTTCAAAGACCTTTTGAGACTGAAAATACTTTACTACTCTTCCCCACTTACATATTGCTTGGAGGCTCAGACCATCAAAGATGTTGGGGTGACTCCTGTTATTAACAAGGATTAAGCTGGATAGGAGTAATCCAGGAGATGCGGGGGTCCTAGAGTCATAATGCTGCCAAGGATATTGGCAGTAACCATTGGTCTTGACTGCAACTTTTCCGTGTGCATGCAGTTCATTAAGGGTGCAGGAATCTCCAATGCACACATCCATAGACACACAGATTCAGATACACAGATGCATAGATATGAAGGTAAAAGGGATTTTGGAATACCCAAGATATTGCTGCTGTCCCTTTGGAATGAAAAACAAATTAGTAGCTTGATCTTGCTGTCATTACACAGGTAAGAAATTCACAAAATCAGTGTGACTAATCCTGTGATTAAGGACCGCAGACCAGGTTTGGGACTTAATCTCTTCTGAGAAAATCCCAATTTAACAGGAGTAAAATGATCCTAGTATTAGGTCACAAGGGATAGTGTTTCAAGCATGTTGAAGAAGAAATTATAATTGATTTTCAGTTTGGAAGGATATTTTTGTGTTTAGGTGAGGTGAGTCTATTATACATGCAAAGCAATTGTGTGTTTGACTGAAAAATAACGATAATTTCTATGAGAAAATTAAGATCATCTGAACGCAAGGCTCTTTCAAGACAGCACAGTGATTTTGAAGCAAAAAAGGAAGAACACAGTTGTTTGCAGAAAACTCAATGACAGAGAGGGGATGCAGTGTCCTTTTTCAGGAGTCACATTTAAAGGGTAAGATTAGGAGTGCATTATCTTGATGCGGGATTACAGAAAGCCCACTTGCACAGCTGGTGCAACTGGCCCTGACAGGAAGAAAATCTGCCTGCTCTCCAGCTTCTAAGCAGTGATAACGTCATGCTGCTTTCAACATACTGTAGGATAACACTGGGGAAAGGGTCTTACTGAATTTTAAAACAATTGCTATATATGTATATATATGTGTCTCTGTGTGTGCTGGTGTCTATGTGTGGCTAACCATTGTCTTTTGCTGTTTCCAGTTTCTTCAATATCACACAGAGCTGTTTAATTCAGTGCAATTTTTTTTAAACTTCCTTCAACTCTTATTTGTGAATGTCCTTCTTTCAGTGTGCTTTCCAGGAAGGGAGGGAAGAGGGAGCAGAATAAACATCCATAGCTCGGTCTTGTTTTCAGAGCAGTTCAGTACGTTCCTGCAGGCTGGGTAGAAGAGGAAGAGTGTCTGCTGTGTTTTCTCAAAGTTACAGGCGGTCCAGACACTTCAGAGATTATTCATTTGGGAGGGGCACATTTTGCCCATCCACATGTACTGAGTGGACCCAGAAGGCAGCGAGGATACAGACAGACGCAGCCAGCACGCTTTCCAGGTGGGACGGGGGGGGATCTGTGAACTGAGCCATTAGACAGCACAGTTTGCCCCCTGGATTTTGCGAGAGTGTCATGTGCTACCTGCAAGGCTGAGACAGAGAGACCTTCGCAAGTTGTTTCTACAGATAGCCTGAAGTTGATAACCAAACAGTTCATAGTCTTTCTCCCCATAGTCATTTTGTTTGCAGGTATCTAAACCGCTCAGATAGATAGAAGTTGTGTCTGTGATCAAGCGTTTGCAGGCTTAGAGCCTCAAAGGTCGGGAGGTAGCTGGGCTAAATTCTTACCCTGCTTAGCCCACACTACCCATCCCTAAACATACATGTAGAAAACATAAACATTCAGAAGCTAAGGAACCTGTTTTTGTAGAAATGTCCAAAGTGTTGAAGCCTATCTCTTTTGAATGGTGGATTTGGAGTATTTGTTGGAGATTTTCTAGACCGTTGCTGCACCTTTGTACAGCAGGTCCCCTGTGATGCAATGTTAGCAAGAAGTCCAAGCTGGCTGCTGAGGCAGCACTCCTGGCCTGGTTTGGAAGGTAACTAATAAACCGGCACTGGCAAAATAAGAGCTGGAAAGACAGTTCAGATGGACAACTGTTCCTCCTTTTGTCATATAAAATGTTTTCCCTTTTGTAGCCCCTTAATATGCACATTATTTTTATTCCGTGCAATCAAATGATAACAACCTGAAAATACCATTAGCGATGAAAGCATGTTAGAGCTGGTAGCCTGTCAGTGCTCGACTTCCTTGCTGTTGGTTTGGGTTGCCCACAGACAGGCTCCCAGCATGCTTATAACCAATAAAGGGAGTTTGAAGAGATCAGAAGGCATATTCATAATCACTTATTACTTGATGCCAACTGGGAGCATAACAAAAGCTGCAAAGAAGGAGGCCACCAATTTCTTAATGCATTCAGTGAGCTACTGAGAAATCAAACCAAAAGTCATACTCCAATAACAACTAATGTCTCTGCTGAGCTCCAAGCTTATTTTGTGCTCGCAATTTCTCTGAAACTGACTGGCTCAAATAATTATCTCATGAGTCAGGCCTCCGAGGAGCAGCATTTGACATCCTGGTGGGCAAAATGTAGCTTTAATTGCCAATATTTCATAATCTGAAATTTCAAATTTGGAGCTGCTGATCCATCCTGATAAGATACATATTTTCCTTATAAATGGTATTTCTTTTGATCTTTAGTTTTTCCCTGATGCATCTCTGGCTGCATTTAAGAGGGGTTACCACTCACTTGCTCTATTATAATTTATTTTTTTCTCAAGCGCTCCACTGATTTACCTCTTATCATCTTCTTTTCATTTGAAAATACAACTTACTTGTATTTGTTTAATTCTTGGCCCACAATAATCTTCCTCATTATCGATCAATCACTATCATCAAGCATGCAAAAAAAAATAATAAAGGGAATAAATCATTAGTGTCATGTGATGTGTCTGAGTCTAGTTATAACTAAAGATATGAGAGCGAAATATTTTGTGTAAAGAACCTGCAAATTACAGTGCTACTCAGATCCTGTTATACATATCTGGCAGAAATCCCTTCTCTGTCTCCAGGGCTTTGTTATGAAGGAGAGGGAGTGAATTTGCTTTTCTGTATTCAGTCTCTTTTCTTCCCTAAATTGGATACTTTTGGTTGCTGCTTCTTCCTGAGAAGAATTACCGGCTGCCCCAAACCTCCCTGATTTGTTCCACTTAACTTGACATACAGAATCATTAGCATTTCTCCTTTGGCTGTTAAGCAAAATCTATCAATTAACACAAGAAGTTTTTGCTAGTTTGGGCAGAAGAAATGCCTGAGTCCTTTCTCCTCAGTTTTTAGAGGACTATCATAGAAAACACAGCTCATTTCAGTGTAAAGTATTAAAGACGAAGTTTGAGCTTTTCAGCGTGCCCAAGGCAGGACCTAGTTGCGCTCTCTGAGAACAGGCCAGGTCAGGGAACGAAACTCATCTGCAAAATTAAGAGCAGGTTTAAAAGCAAGGCCATGTGCATCAAAGCCGTTTGTGTGACTGTTGCAGCATCCAGTGCTAGAGGTGAAGGCTGGGGTCAAAACCTCACGGCCATGGTCCAGGAGGGCTGTGTTCAGCCTTTCTGGTGGCTGTGGAAGTGTCTGTTTCCACTGGCACTGGAGGGACTGGGGTCTGCCCAGCGGTGCCGAGCACTCATCTGTTCTCCCCACGGACAATGTCCCCAAGCTCCGCTGCAGCATGCCCTTGAGCGTGTGGTTGCACACAGATCATGCAAGGGAGAAGCGGGTCAGGCTTGGCCTTGTGTGAGCTGCATCTTAGGCAGACACAGCCGTGACTCATCACTTGGACTCCCCTTGCCGTAGGCCAACAAGCTCTCCATAGCCAGACCATAGCTGGTCTCCTGGCAAATCTTCAAACTTTTCGGGGCATTATGGCCAATAAGAGCTATTTGAAAGCTATCTAATGAAAAAATCCCTAGTCCCAGGGACCAAACTGGTTGTCACACAGATCACAGTGTCAGTAAGCCTGCTCTGCCTCCAAAAGAACATGCCTCCGCAGCCTGACCAAGGGGACTCTTCCACTCTGCATGGAACCAGTCAGCTCTGACACTTGTAAGCAGGTGCCCGTGACAAACTGGCTACCTAAAATACTACAGTAATCAATTGGGAGCCACTGAGTGGCTAGAAAAGTCATATTAGCCTAAATGTAAAATGAAAGCATCTTTACACCCGAGCGGGAGGTCTAATTTATACATCATTAGAATGCAAGGTGCCATTCAAAGGATAACCAAGCACTGTTTTTTGTTTTCACAATCAAAATTAAGAACTTTATTATCTGCTTACTTCCACTAATAAGATAGCAAAAGTATTGTTTCAACAAGAAAAATTGTATGGGTATATAAACTCTTCCAGTTTATCAGTCAGGGCACAAGAGAGCAAATGGAAGATGCTCATAAATGATTCCTCTTCCTGAGGAAGTCTGGGTCCTTCTGGTGGCAACAGCTGCTCATGGAAAAGGCAAGTTTGGGCCTCCTGGCTCACAACATGGGCTCACCATGTGCAGCCTGAGGAGGGGTTAGCCTCTTGTAGACGTCTTACTCACTGCAATGACTTTTCAAATGTTTTATCAATTCTGGTAATAAAATGTTTGCCAGGCATGCCACTCTTGAAACACTTTCAGTCTCCATAGGTAAATTGCAAACTTGAACCTGGTGTGACACTTCTGAGTTCTAGTTACTCACTTCTCGCCAAGGGGCAGTCTTGTGGAAATGCAGACATCTGACAGTTTGGAAGAAACAGCGACTATAGCTGAAATCACATTTTGGCAATGATGACTTGAGTGGCTAAAAATCACCTCCCAGTAATTGTGAATGGTGAGGATGCGGCCCTGAGCATAGCGCTGCAAAAAGGCGTCTCAAAATGCAGCAGGATAGAGTTTAATTCCAAACTGTTCATCACCATCTGTTAAGAGCCACATCTTAGAGAAGAAAAAAGACACTGCAGTATAAATCCTTTTTATTTAGAAACACTAAATTTAGGATCCAGAAGGGAATTGTCTTTTTCCCCGCAGACTTTTGTGCTTGTTTGCGTCTGGGTGAGGCAGCTTTACCTCTCTGCCTTCGCAGGTGCTGCTGGGGGAGGTAAGGCGAGGATGTCAGTGGTGCTAAATTACAGCATCCATGTCGCGCACGCCTGCATCAGCTATGCCCGCAGCAGGCGGTGCGCTGCCATCCGCTTCCTGCCGGGGTCACTCTGATATCCCTGCCGTCATCATAAATGAGGATGGAGAAAGGTGTTCCTCTTTCAGCTTTAACTTGAAGTGGACGAAAGAAACCACTCCATTCTTGTAGCCTTGGGCATGAGGGTTCAACTATGGCATGTTGAGGCAACAGCGACACTGTAGTGAGAATCCTATTTTCTCATTAATATATGGAAAAAGCATCTTCCCCTGTGTAAGTAAATTTCTCCAGCTGAATTCCTGTACTTAATGCAACTGTTTAGAAGGTTAAATACCAAAACCTAACCCAGTAGGAGTTTTCAAGTCACCACAGTAAGTGAACCAGTGTTTCTGAATGTTTATGCTAACAGTCTTTTGAAACAAGAATCAAAATCTGAGTTGATATTTACTATTTCGCAGTGCTCAGTAGCAGCCTGTGCCGCTGTTCAGAGGCTTCAGCTCAGTTTGCCAGGGGGTAACAGTTTTGACTTCCAGCATTTTGCCTCTGTATCTTTGCAAAAAAAAAGAAACTAGCACAGTTCTCTCCTACAAGTGTATACTTGGCAATCTTAACATTAGTTTTTGGTACCCGCAATGATCCCAGCTGCTTAGCACAGACACAAGGGGCTGTCAGCGCAGTGCCTTAAACAGGCCTGCAATCTGCCTTGCCCATATAAATAACAACAATAACAAAAAAAAAGCATGGCAGATGATGAAGAGGCAGGTTATATGGCAAATCTCAATTTTTGGTGAATATGCTGAGTTATTTGGGCTTGTGCTTTGGTCACAGTTTGCTTTGGCCCAAACAAGAATCACCCAGTAGCAGGAGGCAGTTTTGTGACCTCTTATTGCACCGGTAGCGGTGACATTTGGCTGCCACCAGAGCAGATGCTGTACCCAAACCTGGACATTAGTGTCAAAATCTGTAAGAAACAACTCCACTGTCGGTGGGGACAGACCAGTGTAAAACCAGTCACAAGGTAAGAATTAGGACCCTTCGCTCATGAGAGGAATCCCTGGCCGTGAGAATAGCCATGGGCTATTACTCCAAATACAAATTTTACAATACAGAGCTGCTGTTCTTGGGAGAGCTGGTTATCACACCAGCCTGGTGCTTCTCCTTGTATTGAGCTTCTAAGTCACAGTAAAAGCTACAACTATATTGTGAGGACTTTCTAATATTGTTATCCCATGTAAACAACTGCTGCAGCTGCTGCAGAGACTTTTATGATTTTACACGATAGCTGTGCCCAGCTCTGAGCAGCACTGCCATGTGCTGGGGCACCCGAGGGAACCCTCAGCTCCATCCACTTGGAACAAGCCATTTCTCCCAGGGCTGCTCTTTGCAATCTGCTCTGCTCTGTTCATTGGAGGGACCGGGCTGCTCCTCGTGCTACGTGGCCGCCTTCTTCCCAGCCAAGCAGGGCAGAAATGGATAAGACCAGCCAGTTCCTTTTTCTTTGTCGTGATCTTTTCCACTGTGAACAAGAGGCAACCCACGAAAATGTGAACAAGTAGAGCTGCCTTCTCCATCCACAGTCCTTCCCTGCAATTAATAGGTGCTGCTAGTATTTATCTTGCAGGCACCCAGGCCTTAAAGCTCCATATCAAGTCCATGGATTGTCCATTTGCTTGTGAGGTTCATGTCTGTTATCACTGAAACAAAAAGGAAGCCCCTCTGCCTATTAACTTGTTTCTCTTCTGTCCTCAGAAAATGAAACCTAATTTAAATTATTGTACACCTCCACATTGCCCAAAACCCTTTCCTCATGCAGAGGGAAAAGCAAATGAACATCTCCAGTAGTTATTTTATTATACAGAAGCAAAGAACAAAATAAAAAATAATTAAAATTCATTTTTAAATTGTAGTTAGATCATCCTCATTTTGAAATACTGGTGTAATACTTTGGTGTAATAGTCCTTCCCTTTGGAGTTTTCTAGGACTTGGGGAAATTTAGGAACATAGCAGGGTTATTTTCTTTCACTTCAATATCGTGGATTTCCCCTGAGTATGGTCTTTGGTTTGATTAAGAAGACTGCTACTGGCTGACAGAATACCAGTGACCAAGACAGCAATAAAAATGCCTCTTTTTTATTTGGCTAACAATCTAAATAACTTAATACAGTAGCTTAATGCTTTCCAAGTGAGAATGAGGATGATGATGGATAGTGATGAGAAACACTTTTCTGCAGCATATACAGTTTAATGATGGCCCCAATTCAGCACCATGACTAACCTGAATTACTTCTGCTCATAACATTACATTAAACCCCTGCTGAGGGATTCTGCTTTCACAGCCAGCTGTCCAGTAAGCATCGACCAACATGAATTTGACTTCACAATGCTGACATTTGCCTAGATTATTCATTTCTCTTATTTTATTTCTCTATTTGTCTCAGGCAGGTAAGGAAAATAAGACAGAATGCACCACTTCAGCTAATGGTCTCTATACTGCAAACATTTGCCACACGTACTTGGCACTGTGGCAAGTCCCCACAGTTCAAAATCATTAATCACAGAATTCACTTTCAAATAACAGGATTAAAAAATAAAAAATAAAAAAAAATTCATACCTCTTTCAATTTTCTGTTTTGCTGCTGACCTATTAGGGTGCACATTTCCAAGTTTCTCTCTGCAATCATAAGGAATGGCTCAGCTTTTGATGAAATTTTGGATTCTCACATAATATGAGATTTTCAGAAACAGGGTCAAAGAGAAAAACTGCTCAATACTGTTGTGGCTTAACCCCACCCAGCAACTAGGACCATGCAGCTGCTCACCTACTCCCCAGCTGTGGGATGGGGGAGAGAATCAGAAGGGTAGAAGTGGGAAAAAACTCATAGGTTGAGATAATGACAGTATAATCAGTAGAATAAAAGACAAGGAATTCATTCACTACTTCCCATCAGCAGGCAGGTGTTTAGGGCCATCTCCAGGAAAGCAGGGCTCCATCACAGGTAATGATTACTCAGGAATTAAAAACACCATCACTCTGAACATCCCCCCCTTCCTTCTTCTTCCCCAGCTTTATATACTGAACATGACGTCATAGAATCATAGAATAGTTTAGGTTGGAAAGGACCTTGAAGACCATCGAGTTCCAACCCCCCTGCCACAGGCAGGGACACCTCTCTCTAGGCCAGGTTGCCCAAGGCCACGTCCAGCCTGTCCTTGAACATCTCCAGGGATGGGGCCTCAACAACCTCTCTGTCATGTGGCATGGGATTTCTGTTTGGTCATTTGGGGTCAGCTGTCCCAGCTGTGTCTCCTCCCAACTTCTTGCGCCCTCCCAGCCTACTCGCTGGTGGGGTGGTGTGAGGAGCAGAAAAGGCCTTGACTGCTTAGCAACAACCAAAAACATCAGTGCTATCAATCAACAGTATTCGCATCCCAAACCCAAAACAGCACTAAACCCACTGCTACTAAGAAAGTCAACTCCATCGCAGCCGAAACTAAGACAAATGCTTTGCAAGTTGGAACGAAAATCAGACTTGGTAATAAGAACAGTTTTGTTGTCACCTATGACTTTCAGGGTATTTAGTAGCATAGATTATTCTGTTATAAAAGAAATTCTACACATTGCCATTTGTCTAGACTCAGATGAACAGGAGGCATAAGTTCATCATTTAGGCATTCATTTGGGGCTTTGGAAGCTCAGCTGGGATGATTTGCATTTAGAGTTAGACATCCTGCTGAATCAGTGACATAGAAGTGTCCCCTGTTATTAAAATGCTAAAGTGACATGTCTGTTGGCAAGAAACCACTCTTGTGTTGATGAAAGCTGGTAGAGTATGGTGTGGTTATGGTGTTATTGCATTGTCATATTTTAATAAGATTCTTCTGCACAATGCACATAGTTATCCAGGCTCTGCCTTGGTACCAAGTGAGGAATCGTCACTAGTAAGGTTTCGGGACAGTCATACTTCGTTACTCTCAGATGTGCAAAACTGGAGTCTGCTGAGGAAAGAGGCTGAAGGTGACAGAGATGTCTGTTTGCATATCTAACCCGACATCCCAGAAGGTACAGTGCCTGTCGAGAGCCTGGGTCTGAGCTGTTAGAAAATCTCTCACATTAAATGAGCTCCTGGGAAAGCTGAGAGTGAGCACTTTGGTGCGGTACTCAGGGAGGAGGCGTAAGGATGGCCCTACCCTGCCACTCCAGCTGAATGTGAAGGCTAGGGCAGGGATCAGCGTCCTGGAGAGGATGGGGTGTCCAGGAGACAGGATTCAGCAACAGCTTTGGTTTCTCAGTGGGGAGGACATCACACCAGAAGAAAGAGTCTGTCTCACGCAGGGAAGTGAGAATGTTATCAGGCACAGACTAGGCAAACTAGTAGAGGTGGATAATGCAAGTCCTGAAATACAGGGCGCTAAAGCCCCCCAGGAATGAAAAGGGACAAGAAAGAAAACAGTGGGATGACTACATTGGAAGTCTGTATACTAATATAAGAAACATGAAAAACAAATTGGAAGAATTTAATTCACGATCGGAATTATTACTTGACCAATTTGATAGGTTAATGGACATGATACATTTATGATTTTGGGCAGGGGGAGATGAAGAGGCATGTTTCCAAGGCGTGCATGGTGGTTGCGTATGCCTGCTGTGAACGCCAGCAGTTGGAGGCAACAGAGCTGCTGAAAGTCTTTGAGCATAAAAGAGGAGGGGAAGCAGCCCTGCTGCAACGGAGATTATTATTGGGTTCTCAGAGAGCGAAAGGCTCTTTTGGATCTTGATTCTGCCGAGCGAAGAGGAGTTGATCCAGAGGGTGAAGGGAGAAGGCAAACACTGTGACGGGGATCATCAAGAATGGTATTCCTGACACATAGCAAGGGAAGAAAGGAAAAGAGAAAAATAAAAATAAAGGATTTAATAAGGGAGCATCACTCAACTTGGAGAACTGAGAGAGAAGCAGGGCCAGGGGAAAAGGGGAGTTTAAAGGAAGTTCTTAAAAAGGCAGCCTCAAAAAGACAAGCCCAGATTATTTCATATGAAGGAGATACAGGAAGTGTAGTAAGAAACCACTTTTGCTAACTCAGGAGTTTTTTGGTGACCTGAAAATTATTCAGCATGGAAAGTAGGTCAAGTTACTAAGAAGATATATGTAAGATTAGCACAAACCTACAAGGACAAAATCAGAAAGGCCAAGGCATAGAATAAAATAGAATTAACACAGGAGGTAACAAGAAAAAAGAACAGAAAAAGTACCTTGAAAGAACATTTGCTAGAACATGAAGGCAAGAAAAAAAGTGGTTCACTGCTAAGGGCAAAAAAAAGGTTAATATCTTACATAGGTAGGAAATGAGGGAAGAAGCAGTAGTTTTCTTTATATTGGCTGTAGCACTGCTTTTGACTTTGCTTCCCAGGGGACTCTCATAAGCAAGTTAAGGAAACAGTTTTATTGAAACCACTGTGAAATTGTTGTACAACTGGCTGGAAAGCCATACTTCTAGAGAAAAGGACAAGTACATCTGTGCTAGGATTTCTCCTGGGTGTGGTATTATTCAATATTTAATGGTTTAGACACCAGGCAACGTAGCCCTCTTGTACAGGACACAAGCTGGAGGACTCGACTGGCATTCAAAATTATTTTGAAAAATGGAAGCGGTCTGAAATAAATAGTTTAGGTAGTAAAATTCACAGTATGAATACAAAATTGGAAATGGTGGACTAAGCAACTGCTTTTTAGTAAAGGCTCTGGGGTGCACAAGAGCACATGGATGCGTATGACCTGAGCCGGTAATGTTGCGCTGCTGTGAAAATACAACTTCACAGCAGCATATACAAACAAAGGAGCTGTGTGGAAGATACATTCTGCCTTGTTTGTCACTGGTAACGTCTCAGCTCTAATTTAAGAAAGATGGTGTCAGTTTGAGAGAAACGAGGGCAGAAGCTGCAAGTTTAAAGGCCGAGAGTCCGTGACCTCAGAGGCGAGACTGGGAGCGCTGGGGCTGCTTAGACGAGAGAAACCTGAGGAGAAATATGATAACAGCTTCGACAATTGTAAAATTGTTCTGCGGACCATGGATCACAGGATGAGAATAAATGGCCTTAAAAGGTGCCATATGGAGGATTTAAGTTAAACAACATAGGTTTCAAATAACTTAGCACCAGGGCTGTCTGTCTGCCAGGGCAGCTGCGAGTCGTGAGCACGGGCATGGGAGGATCTCAGAGGCAGGTTAGTCCAACCTCTGCCAGAGCTGAGCCTGCCTTGGGCAGGGAGTGGATTACATGACCTCTCAAATACCCTGACAGGGCTGTTTTCCATATTTCTGCAGCGACTTAAACACTCCCTGCAATGAGAATGGTCGTCACAGAGAAATTTCACAGAACTGACATTTTCCCTGTTAAAATCATAACTGCATCTGTAAGAGGAGTGACCAGAATACCTAATGACTCATCCAGTTAAAAATATCTTAAGGAGCAGAAAAATGAGAGCACTTAACATCATCTAATGCAGCCTTGAGGGGGCATAGGAGCAGATTTATTTTCCAAATGTGACATGTGTAAAAATGGCCTATTTCAGACACAAACAATACGTCTGCTATCCTGATATTTCAAAGATGAGAAAACATTTTTCAGAACATCCTTTTAAAATGAAACTATTGGCTCATCAGTGTTCATTCTAATTAAATATAGGCAATAATTAGAAAAGGCTATAATCAAAGCGTCTGTTCGACCAGGCTTTTAGGTCCATGGGGATCTAAAAGTAGAGATCCCGATTCTGGTGCACCAAACCCACATCAAAACAGTGCTGCCACCGAGCACTGAGCCAAGCCTGTCTCCTGTTCAGGACCAGACGGGATGGTGGTGGGCATGAACTAGTTGGTTTTGTGCTTTGATTTTGCCTGAAATTATATTTGACTCTCACGGTGAAAATTGACTGGAGCAAGAAATTTGTTCCGATGTACTGTTTACTCTCTATGTGAAAAAAAAAAAAACAACAAACAACAAACCAACAAACCCCTCTGCCTCTTTCTGGTTATGTGGTACACATGCACATATTGGCACTTAAATGCTTACACAAAATATTTTGATAACTCTCTGTAATAAAGATCCACCTGAGTGTTGGGAAGGCAAGTGACTGAATGATCAAAATTAGCAGACTAAAGCTGAAAACATGTCTTGGACTTCAATCATGTGTGAGCGGCTCCTATCTGAAAGAAGGGATGGTTTTTTTGTAAAAACAAGCTGAGAAAGGCAGATGGAAATCATGTCCCTGCCTTACTATGGCATTTTGCTACAGGCAAATATTATTACCATGATTATCTATACCAAAGCAAAATGCAATAGCTTATGTAGTTGCAACAACTCAAACAGAATTCCTCATTAGGAAATTATCTAGAGAGTTGTTTTAGGAGATGAAAGCCATCATCTTCACCATTTATTCTCATTCTCTTTTCCTCTTGTCAGCTCTGTAGACGGATAACTTCAAAGATAATCTCTTAAACTGTATCTGCTACAAGTCCAGATCTGATAAAAGCACAGTGCATTTGTAAGTTTAGGCACAGCAAGTATTCCCATTGATTTCAGCGCACTGTCTGGTATATAAGGATAAGTGTAACACAACTCCTGGAATGATTAGAGCCTTACAGTGGTTCTCATCCTTACTGGAAAGAAGAATAAGGCCTTTTCTTCCCAAAAGGTCATAAACAACAAGTTAGCCTTTTATTGCCTTGTATATTCCCTGGGAAAAGGGGCGATCAAAGGCTAGCAAAGGGCCAGGAAGCACTAGCTAGAGCCGTGCACTTTATTTAAAATGTACACATGAGTAACCTAACAAGAGCCCCCACTAAGAGGAGACTAATTTTTTTTTTTTTTTCTAAAACTCTTGTTGGGAAATTATTCCCCGCAAACCGCTCTCAAACTCCAAAAAAAATGTAGATGTCCTTATATAACACAGACTCGCACCTTGATGCCTGGCTCGGGGCAACCTCACAGAATAACCTTCATTTCTCAGACCTGGAGGAGATGCTGGCAGCCTCTTGGGAAGGCAGCAGAGATGAGGGGGCACAGGGCGGGCAGTGTAACATGGGGCTGGCTGCGTGGGGGGGCTGAGACGCTGATCCCAGGAGACCCTCGGCAGAGCCACAGCTGACCTGGTCACCTTGGCGTGGGAGTCCTGCCTCAAGTGAGGGGTGGTTGTGTGACACCCGGGGTCATTCCAGACTACATTTCTGTCATTTTGTGATGAATACTGAAGCACAAAGTGTCATTTGAACCAGATCCACAAAGAACATTACCTTTGCACTTGAGAAGGGTTGTGTTTGTGTGCGCTTAACAAGGATATCGACTTCCCAGGGTGGCTGTACATACATCTGCACTTTGAATAAATGCAAGGGTGCCCTTAAATATGAGAAAACATTTCCCGATTGTCATGTAAATTCTAAGGGCTTCGGACAGCAGGACACATGTTGACGATTGTTTGTTTCTGGATCATTTGTGGTGCTGCCAGGATCATTGCTCGGTTGGGTCCCTCCTCTTGCCAGGTAGTCAGTAGGGGAGGATAAAGCAATGGCCAACGTTATCTTGGCCCCTTGCACCGCTTGCAAGGAACAGAAGTACTACTAAGCCAAGAAAGTTTGGATATCTATTGAGGCTGATAATACCCCAATGAAACACATGTATTAATTATTGATACAAATGGCATCAGATAGCAAAAATTCGTGCATATAAAATTGACTTATATTTACATTTGAAACATTTTTGTTTTCTCCAGCATGAAAGTTTGTCTTTAATGGCCTATTAGTGTTTAGTTAATGCTGCATTAGCTGATTTTTAATGTACTGAACTAGCAACAAAGAAATCGCAATCCAGACATTACTTCAAGAAGAAAGTGCAGAAGGAATCATGCATGGGAAAGAGGTGCTTACTTTTCTTTTTTCACTGTCTGTCTCGTCAGACAAAATTCATTAGAAATACAGTCTGTAAAATAATGCTCAGCACATTACAGAAGGTCATGTCAAGGGTAACCTTGTAGTGTGATAGCAAGGGAATTAAGGCAGCCATTCACATTAAAAATAACAAGTATTCAACATCAAATCACCTATGTATCATCTGAAAATTTTCCCCTGAATGAGCATGTTAACATTTTACCCCTTTTTCATAATGAGTTTGCCCACTCAGGAGGGAAAAAGAATTCTAATGAAATGCTAATGCAGTACCTGTAGCTTTATTTGCAATTTTACATAAATTTTTAAAAATTAGTTATTTAAGAGAGCTATACATAGGTGATATAAATATAGTAAATATTTATTTAATCTGTGGATAGCTGATAGCCTCTACATTGCATTGAACTATACAGTTCTTCACAGAGATGGTGTTACCATCAGAGGTTACTGGATGTAACAGCCTAGGCTGATAAAAATCGTGCTAATAGGAACTTGAGCAAAGTGAAACTGTAAGTGGCAAATAATGTCAGAGATGATAGGTATGAAGAGACTTTCCTCCACAAAGCCTGGCTAGAATTAGCCTGATCACAAATTATCGATCCAGGTAAACTGCTGGGGGTGTATGGGCTGGGGCAGTGGGAGAGTTGACACGAGACCCTGGTTGAGACGGTCCCCTGGAGGTGGGGAGCAGGGAGAGGTGCTGCACAGCGGGAGCACCACGGCCCCCTCGCAATGATGGCCAGGGTGGGGGGCTTCCAGCCAGCGACTGAGCAAACTAAGAAAGCAGAATCCACGGGAAGCAAGGGGGTTTTCTGTCATACTAAAACACAGTGCAGACGAATAGTGTACATATAGGTACTCTTTACTCCTTATTTGCATGCTTCACTCTTTATTTACTTAATGAGCTGTACGCTCAAGATTTTCATTAACAGACAGTTAAGTACGTTGCTTCTTAATACTTGTTTTTCTGGGGAAAGATCCTTGATTTCTCCTCATTTATACTTTAGATTTCATTTTTCCTTTGTGTCTATGTTATGTCTCAAACACAATCTTTGCTCGTGAAAGGTAGGATTTCTGTCACTTAATTTTAGCCTCACAGAGTTTAGCATCTTGTCTGTGCTTGTTGTCCAGGTTCCCTCTATTATCAGTGGAGAGACAGAGGCCTCTGCAGGGGGCAACTCATTTGATTTGTCTCAGATGCCTCCTTTAGACCAGGATGAATCACTCAGTCGTGTGTGATCACTCAGGCTTACATCTCTGCACTTTGATTTTAGAGAATGCGTGTCTAACTCCTTTATACCTGGTGCCTAGCTTTTAGATGACTGAAGTCGGGGGAGCTGGATTTCATCTTTTCCTGCTATAATGACATTCCTCTACAGAAATGGTTGGTTTGAACAGTGAATAAGCCATAATCTCTATCTGCTCAGAAGAGGACATACAGCTAATTTGGACTCCTTGATTTTCCCTGGCTGGATTGGCTTGATAAAATCTGTTTGGTGGTCAAAACCCTACAGCGGCAGGGCTCAGATTCTATTTAAAGGACTTCTTCCCAGCCCTGACTACTAATGCCTCCAAGCATACGGCCACATGACCTGCGGTGCTGTCAGGGCAGTAAATTATTTCTGTAGGAACTGCTTCTCTTTGGGGAGGCTCTGTGAGGGGCTGGGTGGGCTCTCCCTCAATCCAAAGCATTTCCAAATGCTTCAGTTTCACCAGCGTGCCACAGGCACAGAAAAACACCTTACAGCCTTTTCTGGTAGTTTAAATTGTAACCTAAACCATATAATGAATGGGCTCCTCTGGCTGAAGAACAAGCCCGAATGAGTTACAATTAAATTACAATTAAATGATGATCCTTCTTGTAGTGATTTCAGCCTGGAGATAGCAAAGTATTTCATGGACTTCAGGGCAAAATTAATTCTGTGCAAGGGTGTAATGTAAGGTCTACGTACTGCTTAATTTTCACTCATGCTTTCTAAATAACAGCCAAGGACCACTTCAGATGTGCAAAGGTCCTGGTCTGGTCTTTTGACTTTCACTAGCTAAGTTAGGATCAACCTACTAAATGGAGAGTTTTAAGGTCATTGCAAAGTACAAGGAAGGTCTGAAAATAGAAGCCAGTTCTTCTCAGTTCCTAAACCCCAAGGACTTAGGTGTCCTTATACATAAAGATACTTACTTCCCATGCCAAAACTATTAAACATCTTCCATAGAAGTTTTTCAGATCTCTTTTTTTAAGCACTTCTACAGATTTCAGGAGGTTCTTAACACCTTGTTAGCATTTTTGCAAATTGATCTCTGATGACTTTCTCCCTGGTTATATATTCCACACCTGCTGTCTTGACAAGGCAAACAGCAGGAATCTGCTCATCTTTGGGCTCCCTTAACTTTTACAAGGTGTATTTCATTCATACAGAGATGTAATTAACAGCCTCCTGGCTTCTCCACACAAGCACACCTTCTAACTGATCAGAAACAACAGGGTGTTTTCCCTAACAACATTTTCATTTGCATTTAATTGTGCCGTATCAGATGATATTGAAGGTGACACTAGAAAAAGTAAAATAGTTCTGTATTGATTCAGGAAGATGGTAGCAGTTTAGTTGTTTTTAATGAGGGAGATTGTGCTATGTGGATGTTTCCAAATCTGTATGTAGCGCCTCTCCTGAGAAGCGGGAAGTTGGCTGGTTTTCACTTTCAGCGTAACCAGGATGTTCTAAACTTTCTCATTTGCAGGGACTTGCTCCATTTACCTTCCTCTGATTCCAGGTGGAGTATCTTTTCCAGCCTATCTCTTATTTTCCTAATCAAACATTACTGTGTGACTCTATAAGAAATAGTCTTCATGCTAACTTTCAGCTGATGATGCTTTTGGTAAGATAACTTTCTTCAGTAGAGATGTAAGCTACAAAGTAAGGTCTCCTTTAAAGCAGTTTCCTCTCTTACGGAATCATGGAATCACGGAGTTTCAGAGTTGGAAAGGACCTCTAGAGATCATCTAGTCCAATTCCCCTGCCAAAGCAGGATTGCCTAGAGCACATTACTCAGGACTGCATCCAGGCGGGTCTTGAAAATCTCCGGAGAAGGGGACTCCACAACCCCCCTGGGCAGCCTGTGCCAGTGCTCTGTCACCCTCACTGTAAAGAAGTTTTTCTGTGTATTTGAACGGAACTTCCTATGTTCTAACTTGTGCCCATTGCCCCTCGTCCTGTCACTGGGAACCATTACCTTCCCTTAATGATCAGTGATCCAACATCCCTCTTCTTCCGGAGCCTTACCCAAAGCCTGCTAAAGTCAGTGAGTCTTCCCATTGATGTCAGTGGTCTCTGTCCCCCTTGGCTAACGACTCAAGTAATTTAGTGCTTAAAAACCCATGAAATGAATGAGTTTGTATCAGCAACTCATCCCTATTGTTTGCTTATTCCAGTGTCAAAGACCTAGAGAGCCCGCATGACCCAGAAGCAGCATCCCACCAGGCTGCTGGAGTCTGTCTGCCGCACAACAGAGGAAAACTCCCTCACCACCACTCCCTCCCCAACCTCCAGCAGAACTTACCTTACTGATAGACATTTGCCCCATCAAAGACACAAATTCAGTTATTGACCGCCGATGTCATTCACGCACCGTAGGGTCTATGCGTAGTGGAAGGAGAAGCAGAATGGCACCAAAGGGTGTATGAGCACTGAATGCAGCTGTAGAGGTATGGTGAACTCACAGGATCTACTGTTTGCTGCTATTTCTCAAACACTACTTGTTATGTATTATTCACCATTCCCAAAGATAAATAAAATAGCAAACTACTTTACAACGTAGTTCCACTGAGTATTGCTGTTGCAAGAATCATTTTTAAATGTATCAGAAGGGTTGGGATCCAAAAAAAGTCTGTATTTTTAATGATGTGAATATGGATGAGAACTCAGGAACACAGCAGACTGTATCAGGAATATTCACGCAGGAAAATTCAGTATAATAAATGAAAGAAAATATTTTCTTGTGTGAAACAAACAATAATTCTTTCACAGTTTATAATTCTCCTCTCTTTACTGAAGTCCATGATCAGGTGCATGACTGAGTATACTCTGTCTATGAGATTTTAAATTTCTTCATACCATTTGCAGAGTAACCAGGAGTGCATCAGGTAGAAATGTGGTATCCTTTTGCTTTTTTATGAGCTGTGGTGGCTCAACAAAGGAATTGGGAACAAATTCTATAGCTTCTTCACACAATGTCAGTAGAAGCTTTCTTCCAGCTAGTTCTGGCCTGACATTTACTTTAAGAAAGTACTTATCTCTGGGAGCACACCAGGAAGGAAACTATAAAAATACATTTGAGGATCTTGTCAAGTTAAAAGTGGGAGACAAAGAATAAGCCTCTGCTGATACTTCAATGCATTCCAGAAACTCACTCTGTTGGCCAATTGCGCATACCCCATACCAGAAACAGAGGGATTATTCCTGATTTCTATCTTTAAATTTATGGGTCTATTTTCCCTGTAGCTTTCCCGTCACTGCACTTTTCTGTAAGGCTCAGGGAGAGAACTTCACTGTGTATTTCAAGTGAGGAAAAGAAAGGCCATCCAGTTCGTTCTTAGGAAATATCTGTTGACCTCCAGTTGGCCCAGACGTATGTGCCCAGAAGAAGCAGAGTTTTACAGCGCAGGAAGTCAAATCAATAGCGAGTCTGTTTCAGAATTAGCAAACAAAGATTTAACTCATATAAACTTCAGTTCTAGAGGCATTTGTAGAAAGCTTTAATGACGACAGACATACAGTCTTTGTATGCCATAATCACATGTACATGCTTATACTTGTATACTTCACATTCTTGCTCACTTATTCTTTGTGCGGAAAGGGAACGACGCGCATAATAACTGTGTGTTGCAATAGCAATGTGTGAAAGAGCAAAATCTGCGGTCTAGTAACCACTCTGTGGCATGTAGCTAGAAAGCTGTGGGCCAGACAGACTTGGTGAAGGCAGCAGACCTGAGGGAGCTGGGAGATGTGCTCTGCACCTCCCGGACTGCCTTGTTACTCTCTGGCCAGATGCAGACCAGCTCTAACATTCAAGGGAGAGGTTCTGGCCAGCTTTTAAAGAGGCTGATGGTGAGATGAAAAAAAAATGATCCAAGCACCTAGGTGTCCACTTTAGGGTGACTGAATTGCTTTCTAGGCCTTCTCTCTGCTGCACTGAATAAATGTCCACTGACTTCAACGGGAACTTACATACCTACAGGTTGATTCAGTTGCTTAAATATAGGCATCAAATGCAGCTCACGTGAGATGCGCTAGGTTATCCCACCTGCCTTCCCCTTGCCACCCCAGCGGGACATGGGGATCCCATGGGTCACAGCTGCCCAGCCCACACGTGTGGGTGGCTCAGATAACCACAGTTCAGCAGATGAGCAACTCCGGTTGCTGCAGAAACATGTAGTCAAGCACCATGCCCTTAGCTCACATGCAGATGCTTAAATTTGGAAGTTGTAAGTTCAAACAGAATTAGATTAATTCCATGGTTTTTTGCAATAAACCATACCCAACTCAGCCTGTTTCTGAAGTGTAGCCAGGCAAATGCCAGAGCACTGTTAACTAACAATGAGTTTTCATTTCAGTGCCTACTATGCAGAACTAGATTGGTTTTACTGAGGTTTCAACACAAACCAAATGTAGGTGCCACACAGATTTCTGCTGTGGCTGCTGAGCTTTGTGGATAATGGTTTTTACTCATTTTGTAGAGTAGAATGGATATGACATGATATTTTACAGGGACTTAGAGACAAATCCCTGCCCCAAGAAGCTTAAATGATGTAAGGAGTTTAAAATGGATTAATTTCTACCGCTTATGGGAACCTTAAGGTGTATAGCTTTTGCTCCTCTATCCATTTTCTACCCAACTAACCCTTATCTTTCTCTGAGAGCTTACACTACCAGGTCCTGGAGAGCAGAAGCTAGCTGCAGCCTGCATTGCTGAAATCCAGTGTATTGAACTAAGCTGTGTCTTTTAAACACAAGCCAGGTGGTAGAAGGTTGTGGGAAAAGAAGTAAAGCAAAAAGTGGACCTTTAGCCGAAAAAAATAATCCTGAAAATGACTCAGAAAGAGCTGCAGACAGGAGTTCTCACATGCTCTGCAGGCTGCAGTGCGATCCATTTGTGTGCTGAGCTGACAGTCCTCTGCAGGGCCTCCAATCTCCATTACTTACAGTTGAACATGTGCAGAGCCACAGGAGGAAAGTGCTCTTTATTCACCTGAACAGCCACAGAGGGCCTCAGCACACAGCACGTTACTCTAAGGTCTGGGTAGCCATCAGCTTTTTTAAGAACTCCATAAACAGACCTGCTCGTCCAAGCCGTGAAAAAGGTACATTGTGGAGGTATAGCGCCTATAGAGGTTCAAGTCAGGTACACGAGGGAAAGCTTTGGCCAGCAGTAGCCGGTCACACAACCATTTCTCAGATTTGCCAAAATGGCAAGAGTATTGTCATTAAAATGTGAATTTTCAATTCGTGATACTTATCATTCGGATAATTCTGACATAATTTCAGAGACCACTTGGCCAAGCTGGACATTCACAAGTCCATGGGCCCTGATGGCATGCATCCGCGAGTGCTGAGAGAGCTGGCGGATGTTATTGCTAGACCACTCTCCATCGTCTCTGAACGGTCATGGAGAACAGGAGAGGTGCCTGAGGACTGAAGGAAGGCTGACATCACTCCAATCTTCAAAAAAGGCAAGAAGGAGGACCCAGGGAACTACAGACCAGTTAGTCTAGCCTCTGTCCCTGGGAAGGTAATGGAGCGACTCATTCTGGATGTCATCTCCAAACACGTTGAGGAACAGGAAGTTATTGGAAGTGGTCAACATGGATTTACCAAGGGTAAATCATGCTTGACCAATCTGATCGACAGCTTTCTATGATGTTATAACTGGTTGGCTGGATGAGGGGAGAGTCGTGGATGTCATCTACCTTGACTTTAGCAAGGCTTTTGACACTGTCTCCCATGACATCCTCATTAGGAAGCTGAGGAAGTATGGGCTAGATGAGGTGACAGTGAGGTGGATTGAGAGTTGGCTGCGGGACAGAACTTAAAGGGTTGTGATCAGCGGCACAGAGTCTAGTTGGAGACCTGTAACCAGTGGTGTCCCCCAGGGGTCAATACTTGGTCCAATTTTGTTTAATATATTCATTAATGACCTGGATGAGGGGACAGAGTGTATCCTCAGCAAGTTTGCTGATGATACCAAACTGGGTGGGGTGGCTGACACCCCAGAGGGCCGTGCTGCCATCCAACGTGACCTGGACAGGCTGGAGAGCTGGGCAGAGAAGAACCTAATGAGGTTCAACAAAAGCAAATGCAAGGTCCTGCACTTGGGGAGGAAGAATGCTAGGCACCAGTACAGGTTAGGGGCGGACCTGCTGGGAAGTAGCTCAGAGGAGAAGGATCTGGGGGTCCTAGTAGACACTAAATTATCCATGGCCCAGCAATGTGCCCTTTTTGCCAAAAAGGCCAATGGAATCCTGGGCTGCATAGGGAAGAGTGTGGCCAGTAGGTCGAAGGAGGTCATTCTCCCCCTCTACTCTGCACTGGTGAGGCCACAACTGGAATACTGTGTCCAGTTTTGGGCTCCCCAGTTCAAGAAGGACAGGGAACTGCTGGAGTGAGTCCAGCGAAGGGCAACTAAGATGATTAAGGGATTGGAGCATCTGCCTTATGAGGAAAGGCTGAGAGAGCTGGGACTCTTTAGCCTGGAGAAGAGAAGGCTGAGGGGAGACCTTATTATGGCGTACAAGTATCTAAAGGGTGGGTTGAAGGAGGATGGAGCCAGGCTCTTTTCAATGGTTCCAAGTAACAGGACGAGGGGTAACAGGCACAAGTTAGAACATAGGAAGTTCCGTTCAAATACACGGAAACACTTCTTTACGGTGAGGGTGACAGAGCACTGGCACAGGCTGCCCAGGGAGGTTGTGGAGTCCCCTTCTCCGGAGATTTTCAAGACCCGCCTGGATGCAGTCCTGAGTAATGTGCTCTGGGCAGTCCTGCTTTAGCAGGGGAGTTGGACTAGATGATCTCTAGAGGTCCCTTCCAACTCTGAAAATTCTGATTCTGTGTGATTCTGTGATAATTCAGATTTAAATAAGTGACACAAGCAATATGTACCTCTACCTCACTGGACCTTTCCTTTCTTCTCTCCCTCTTAAAGCAAAAGTAGCCAAGAGCAGATCAAAGGAAGCATTACAAAATATTTCCTAACCAAATATTGAAATATCTTTAAAAGTTATATTTGATTAACATCTATTATAAGCCATAAGCCACTTACTGTTCAAGAAATCGGGGTTTTATCCCACCAAATACTCATTTGAAGTGAATGAAAACCTTTCATGCTTCAATAGAAATAAAAAGCAAGCATTAGGAGACCAGCAATTATCACAAGCCGTTGACAGTACCCTTCAGGACTGGAAGCTGCCTACAGTCACCTTCACCTTCACAATAAACTTGAGGGAAATTTGCAAACTGCTCACAAGTGTACTTTCAGAATATTTTGTATGGAGAAACATAGCTTTCACCAAAGCCCAAGGCAATCATGATCTAAGCTGTAGGACACCTCCACCGGGACTACACGCATACAGCCAATTAACTTGTAAGTTATCATAAGAAATTAAAATTTGGTAAGTAAATAAAAAAATCTGATGATAATCTTCTTTATTTCAGAAATTGTTCTTAGAAAAACTCTTTTATCTACCCAGCATTTCAGGGTAAAATGTTCTGCTCTTTTTTTTTTTGTCTCTCCCTAAACTCTTACCCTCTGAGCAAAATTGTCATGACATTTTTCAGCATCTTCTGTCAACAGAACAGAGAAAACATGATGCGCCTTTATCTACCTACACAACAAAGTAATGGCCCTAGAAGTGGAGTACTGCATACCAAATACTCACATAAAATTGCTCATAATCAATCCCCCAAAGTCATTAACATTTTGAATAATTAATAAATTCAAGAAAACTACAATCTGTTCGAAGACAATCCATGAAAAAAGCCTAAGACTGCCAAACAAGTTATTCATTGCAAATTACCTCTCTGCTGATACAGTTACATCACATAAAATGAAGCACTCAACCCTTCAAGAACCAAATGTTTCACTACCCTTTCTAATGGGTGGAAAACAGATGAAATGAAGCATGAAGAGAGAACTAGCAGAGAAGAAACCTTGCAGTGACAGGAGATTATCCTCAACATATATGGCATTTCATGTATCTGGAGCACTGAGATTCCCTGTAAGTAGAAAAATAAAAAAATAACAAGGTAGCACCAGAGCAAGGGGGGTGATGAGTGTCAGCCTGCATTTTCATTAGGCACAGCTGGAAGGTCTAAGAATGTGTTGTGTAACCAGGTCTATTAAAATTAAACACTGTGATAACTGCTGACACAGCAATTGAGCAGCTTATACCAAAGGCAGCCCCACAGCTGGTGTACAGCAGCACACATCCCCACACAGACCAGTGAACACCAGTTGATTCAAGAGGTCATCAGAAGCGTTTTTTTAAAGAATCTTCAGAGACTGAGAAATGGCAACATTGAAAATTACCACTAGGTTTATAAACTGCTGCCAGATCTTTTGTGGTATACGTATGATAGACTTTAATGAAATGTGGCATTTTCTTCCACAATATACTATCAAAAATATCTGGTACAACAAAGGTAATATCTGAGAAGCTTTCATCCTCCCAGTCTTCTGTTAATAAAACAGAGACGCTAATCAGATGTTGCCTTTTAAGTGCAAATCACAGCAGAGATTCACATCGTTAAGGGTGTTTTTACAATGCTTTGTCCTTCTGTCAGATATGAAGTGTGTGCAGGCTGTACATGGGGAACTCAAGACACTTCTTCCCTGGGATAGTTTCAGTATGTTTCCATTATTCAGACCAGATTCCAGACATACCTAGCTATCTCCCCGCACTGGATTTGTGCATCAGAAAAGTAGGAATTTGCAGAGGGGATCAACATGTTAGGGGGTGGCCAAAGAGCCTTGTCCTCTCTTCACGGTCTGGTAAAGCTAGAGGTCTGGAAAGCTCATCTGGCTTCTACTGCTAAGAGGAAGGTGGACAGGGTAGAGAGGTGTCTGTGTAGCTGCTGCCCCGGTTCCTTCCATCTCTTTAGTGGCAGCAAACCCATCTCCCAAAGGCTCTTCCCCCTAACCCGGTTCACCTTCCACGTGAGGTTTATCCATAGGCTTGTCCATCCTTCTCCCCTGGGAAGTGTCCCGGCCCACATGCAGATCACCACTCCTTCGTTGTGCCTGTGCTGCTGAGGAGCCTTCAGTGCTCTGTGCTGTTTGACTGGACCACAAAACAGAGTTAGAAGAGATTCTTAGGACTTCAATTCTGCTTCCAAATCTTTGAAAAAAAGAAAGCTAACATCTACTTTTCATTCCCAAAGCATAAGACATCGTTTTTGCAGTGGACTTTACCCCTGACTAATAAGATTTCACCTAAAATAATTTCTCCAGAACAGCATCAAATGCATTAAAACCAAGGAAGAAAGATCCCTGGCTACTTTCCAATCAAATATCAGTACTAAATCCTTTTATAAAATTTTGCATGGATGTAAGATAAATGGTTGATTCTTCCAAAGAAAGAGCGCCCTGTGAGGGTTATGCCTCCAAGTGAAGGGAAACTGAAGTCACAACTCAGTGATCTTCATTGCAAATAGTTGTGTCTGCACTGTATGGACCAGAGGACCTAGTGCCATCCATTATGCCTTCCTTCTTGCTGGAGTAAGCAGATTTCTTTCCAAAAGCAGCTACTGGGCACTGAGGGGATGGTGCACACCAATGTAGGATGCCACCATGCAGGCCAGATGTTGCCCATTGCCACCATACAGGTAAGGTGTTGTCCATACGTGCACCTCCAGACTGCACTGAGGACCACCCCATACAGCAGGAGGGACACAGACGATGTAGGTGTCCTGCATTTAGAAGCAGCCGCCATAGAAGATAGCGGACAGAGATTAAGTTGTGCTTCAGAAGTTACCCAATCAGAGATTTCAAAGAGCTTCAGAAACCAGGTTGGGCAGTGAGGAGGAGCAGACAGCACCTGAATACACCACAAACCCAGTGGTGCTTTAACATGGGTACTGGTTAGTAAGTTAAATACCTTACTATATATAAAAAGGAAACCTCTTTACCTCATAGCATTCTTTCTGCTAGCAGCTTCCCTCAGCACGTGTCACCATGAGGTAGGTGCCTCCATGGCACAGAGACAGCCCCATGTTGTTGCTGGAGGCTCCAAACCTAAATCCTTCCTGTCTGCACATCTCACAGAAAGGGATTTTCGACTCTCCCCCAGCATGCCCCCACCAGCCAGCACCAAGATGGTAAACTGATATACAAGAACCTTGAGGTAGTCATATGTTCAAGTGTTTCCTTATATAAACAATTTTGAGGATTTAAAATTATAAGGAAGCCATTTAGCAGGCGGTGGTAAAGGAGGTATTGGGCTGTTGAAAAGAAGCAAATAATCAGGGTAAAAAACGTTTTGTTCTGCTGCACATCTCTCTCTTCACACATTGCCAGGAGACGGTAATGAGCAATGAGTCATGAGTAGAGTTTCACTGGAATGAAAAGGGGCAGAAATAGACCAGAAAGTACACCCTATCCTTTTAAGATTCCCCCATCCCATAAATATCCAGATCTTCATTAATTAAGGCCTGAATGTAAATTATTGTGATTATTGCAAATTAATGCTGGGAACCAATCCAACAGCTCCTTCCAATAGATGTCACTGAAACGCCAAGGCACATATGCTTTTCCCCAAAATGCCACCGGGAGCCTCATCTCCTTCCATGGCTCCCCAGTATGTACGTGCTCCTGGCGAGGCATTTAACATCATGCCTCCAGCAGCTTTGAGGCCTTAGGGCATAGAAAAAAAAATGAGGTGAAGCAATTCTTAGGTTTATTGCAAATGTAGCAGGTCTTCAGAGCCTTAGAAACAGTCATTTGACACTCGGCAAAACCTTTTCCATGGATACAGAGGGCTCAGACAAAATACCAGGAAAAAAAGTCATCTAATAATTGTTGAAAGAATAACTTACAGAATGATTTCTGCTGCAGTAAAATATCCTCTTTGCAGTCTCGCCCGTGTGGTTCTTGTAGGGACGAAGTCCTGTCTCTAGGGAATAACAGCAACTACAAAGGCCCACCTGAGACTTTTCTAATATCCTTTTATCATTAACACCGAGACTACCCAGATGGGAATGCTGTAGCTATCTGAGTAACAGAGTAACACTGAATGGCATATTACTCACTACCTCTATAGTGCTTGGATGTAAGTCTCCACCTAAGTATTCCAGAACTCCAGGTTGACTGAAATCATCCACACCTGAAGTTATTCTCATTATTTGTGTTGTGATCACAACAAGAGGCCAGTGATCCAGGATGCCAGAGACTGTAGGAATAAACAGACTGTCCCTTCTCCATAGCTTTCGCTCCTGCAAGAAATCAAGAAATAAAATGTACTCGGGTCACCACATGAAGGTCATGCTCTGTCTACAAGGCCAGGAGTACAGAGGGGGCTGGGAAGTCTGCTGGACAGGCGCTTGCTTCTTAAGCCCAGGTTGTCAGAGCAGATCATCCTGGTTTGGAAAAAGGCATCCCAACTTCCAGAGCTCAGGTGTTTTCTTGAAAGTGTCATGCTGATCCTTGAGAGCCGGTCAAATCTGAAGTGTTCTTTGGGCCAGCACGGGAGGAGAGGGAAGACTGGATCTTTCCCTTCCCCTCTGCTCTGCATTCTTTATGTGAACTCTTTTAGCAGCAAGTTTTTCTCTATTCATGACAATCTTTCTATTGCCAGAGAAACTTGACCTCTGGTTATCACCTGATTTAAAAGGGACGTACAAGACTTCCTGTCTACCTTATGTTGCCGTATGTATGTATTTTTGCTCAGATATGTTACTGACAGGACAGTTAAGTAGCCTGAGTTTTCTGCAACATATCTTCCAAGTATGCTCATCACCCTGCAAGGCGTCCTTCTGTTGCAAGAGCCTACAAAAGCTTCCCAAATTAAATTTGTCCATGTCAGCTTCCCTGACTGCTTACATGGTGATCTATTTTGTCTCATCAGGACCTAGCCCCAGATCTCTATTTCTGCCAATCTTTGCTTTGTCTTGCACCTGAATGCCCCCATCTTAACTCTGCATTCTTTCATTCCTCCTCCTTTACCTGCGTTTCCACCAACCAGGACTCTGCCCCTTCTCATCCATGCAAGACAAGCTGCAAGTCCTCAAGCCATCCTCCCCTCCTCATTCAGAGCTGGCTCATGTCTGGCATCCTGAACCAGAAGCACAAATACAGGCTTCAAAGCGATGTGTGTGTGTGGCAACAGCAGCCACAATGGCAGCTCGGAGCTTTGGCTGTGCCCTTCTGCCAGTGGATGGAGGTGCCTGTGTCACGTCTCCTGAAAAGCTCCCACACAGAGAGCTGGGAGAGGTTGCAGCTGCTGCTTCCCATTCAAACATCTCATACAACACTTGAGCAAGGTCTGGTCAAGTGTGATAGTTGGAAGAGCCACCAGCATGTGGTCTGTATTTCCTTGCCTGCAGTGAACATCTGGATGTGATCTGAGAGGAACCTCTGCTTCTTAACTCTGTGCAGTGATTGGTCCCACCTCTGATGGGGCAGGCTGAGAAATCCCACTCCTCAGCTGACCCGCTGGTCACCAGCACAAGCGATCTTACATGCTTATAACAGATGGCCGCTGTGAAAACACTGCATTTTTCATGACGCTTTACAAATCTCCAGGGAATTAACAGAATTATGTGGAAAACTATGCCAGATTTTACCCATGCACTGGGATCCGCAGACTGCTGTCTGTAAGCAACTGGTGGGATCTTTTCAGCGTCTGGGGATCAGTCCTCTGAGCAGGACGCAGCCTGACGTGTGGCTGAAGCAGTGGCAGAGTGGTGTAACCTGCAGCTCCCGTCTCACTCCCAGGCTCTGAGAGCAGGGCTTGGTCCAGCTGCCACACTACATCTGGCAACACTCTTCAGCCATCCTCAGTAGGCATCTTTGGCATCTGAATTTCCAGCTGAGACACTGTTTGAAGATGCTATTGAGAAAAACTGGTAACTGAGGAGGCAGAGAAAGACCAGTTCTCACAAAGTCAGACAAGAATTCTCAATTTTGTTTGTTCTGCTCTGTATCGTTGCCTTTCCAAGGCTGAGCCCCCACTTCCCATGCACACTGGTCATCCCAAGAGGCCTTCTCCTTCTCGTGAGCTTCACCCTGACTGCAGGCATGAGGCATCTGCAGGATGAAAGGCTTCAGATCCTCTCTTTAAGTTGAAGAGAGGGAAAATCAAGCACTTGTTCCCCTCCAGTCTTGCATTTTAAGCTCAGCTAGGTCACTTTCAGAGGTGGACAGACTATATTTCTTCAGTGCTGCCACTTTTTAAAATGTGGTACTTTTTTTTTTTTTTTTTAAATCTGTTTTTGTCTTCTGGTCTTAATTTTATCTTAATTTTGGTCTTTTCACACACCTTGCCTATAAGACTTGCTCCTTAGATTCATGATTTTTGGAAAGGTTTGACGCCAGGCTTTTGCAGAATTATTTAGAAACTGATTAAAACCTGGGAAGAGAGACAAGCTGGTTAAACAACACACTCCAAAAGTCAGCCATTCGGTGCGACATAGGAAATGCAGATTCTTTCAAACCCATGTTGTTTCATCATTTCAACCCATTTGATCCTACAGTTATCATTATTTTAGTGTTATTAGGGAAAGAAAAATTATGACCACAGTATGATGTGCTGTCACTGTGATCCAGATACCCATTTGCTGCTTCATTGTGCTAATTCTCAGTGTTTCTAATAGTTTGGTTACAGTCGTGGATTATGATAGCATGTACGCACTGCACAGCAATCAGAATTATAACGAATTTGAGTTAAGTCTTTAACTGCACTATTCCAAGTGTTCATTAATCATTATGCTTATCAAGGGGCTTTTTAAATGCATTCTTATTCCTCTGGCAGCAAATGCAGTTTACTTGCACATGCAGTGAAAGATTTATCACTGTCAAATAATATAAAAGCAAGCGAATGACCTCCATCACCATAACAGCCAAACAGCCAATTTGGCTTGCAGTCCTTGTGTGGGACTGTGCTGGAGCAATGGCTACAAAATATATACCTAAATGCATGATGCGGAACAGGGAGCACTGGGAATGCCACACAGCGTCGTTTGTATGTGGTCAGCTCAGCCTTATGCTTTCTTGCTTTGCTGGATGTCCGCATGCAGATTCAGCCTCTCGGCGTAAATGCAAAGTGACTTTAAGGCTGTCGGAATTTTCATCTGCATTGAACAAGTGCAGGAAAACCTGTAGAGCTTGAGATTTGCTGGGGTTTGTAATACAGGTAGGTTTTCCCAGAAGAAATAACAGAAGCTTAGCAAATCTAGGACCAAGTGCCTTGCCAAATCTCATATTCCTCCTCCGAACTGGAGGGTTGCTACAAGTACTTTACAGTGGAAAAAATATTAGGTGTTGTGAAATCTGCCTCCTATTCCTAGCATTCCTTTCCATTCCGTCTGAACTTTTTGAAATTACATTTGACATTAAAATTCAGTGTGAGGTAGAGATCAGACAGAAAGTATGGCTGAATCAGTTGAAGATTCTTAAAGGAAAGCAATTGAAACAGGAGGTAGTATGAAAGGCTTAGACAGTCCTAATAAAGGTGTCTGAAAAGCACAGTTTTAATAAGCAGATAAACGCATGATGTTTTCCGTACAAAATTCAGTGCCACTCATCCCATAATAATCAGTTTTCTTAATGTAACAAAATGTTTGTAACACCTCCATCACTGCCTTTAATTCCTGTGCAACACAAGATCAATTACCCTCTTTTCAGACAGCTGTTCTTTTACTTCATATTTCGCTTCAGAAGAAATCATTAATATCTTTCATATAGGCATACACTCGGCAGTCTTATAACATTGTTATCTGAAACAGATTACAGAAACAGGTTCATCAGTTGAACGATCTTGGCCTCGTAATATCTTTTTCAGTCTAGGGGAAAATGGTCTGTTTTATTAATGGCTGCTGTTTACCCAGAGTTTTTCTGCAGAAAAAAAATCATGCAGCTATTTTGCTATCTCTGTGGCAATATACAGTGTTTTTTTCACAGACATATTCAAGAAAAAGGACTGTTCTTTTCTTTATCATTTATTGTATCTTCATTATCAAGTCAAGTCCCAGCTGAAGTAAGGACCTCGGTGTACTGGATTACAACCGTGCAATAATATTTGTCTCTCATGTATTATACCCACCTGCCATGTATTTTCCCTCTCAGGATAAGCATTGAAAGAATAGGTAATGGGGATGCATTCGATATCTCTGTTCAAAAGGGAGATATATAAAAGAGCAGCTATCCCACTAGGTAGTTGTTTATTTTGAAGGGATAAAGATGAGTTTGCACCAAAGTTTCCTTTGCATTCCAGTTTCCTTTGTTACCACTCTATTTAGGCAGAGACAACAGTTTCTAGTAGTTTTTATAGTTAACATTGCAGAAGCTTCTATTTTGGTTTGAAATGTTCTTTTGACAGTAGCATTTACTAACGTACCTTAACGACCAAATAGAATGTAGTTGAAGCACTTCAATAAAATGTATTTTCATTGCTAATAATCACTGACAGGTGATGGCCAGATTTTACCAGGCTGCATTCGATTCAAGGTCATGTTTGTAGGGCAAAGATCCCTTCAGGCCACTGTTATAGTCATTTTGTATGAATATAGCAGTTTCCAACAGAAGTTAAAATGGATTTAGGGACAAATGTTGAAAAATATTGTAAATAGACACTGACGTTCTCTTCAGTCTGCTGCATTATGCTTTTCCCTCTGCTATTTCTCTTTCCACTAATTTTATTTACAGTTTCATTGTGTAGATATTTGCAGGAAGGAGAGCTGAGCAAACAGCATTTTCATTTTGGGGTGATCCAGCTATTTACATATTTTGTCCCAAATAAGATTGAAACCAATTTTTATGGGAAGAAAACACGTGAAGAATTTCAGCTGAGAAGCGCAGAGGTGTTTGCTGGGTGTGCAGTCGTGTGACAGCCAGGATTTGTTACGGGAGTCTGCAGAAGGGATGCCCTGGCGCATGATAACAAGGGAATTTATCCCAAGGACCTCAAGCACTGAGGTTGTAGTTCAGATTAAGCAAACCCAAACCAATCTATTTTATTTCACTACTCTCAGTGCAGCAAGTCTGCAAATGTAACATTTTCTTGTGAAAATCTGCCATTTCGCAAGACTTAATTAACGGTTAAAACGCTGTATTTTCTGGGAAAATCCCTAATCAGGCCCAGAAGTGTGTGGAACCCAGAGCTGCACACCGACATATTCACAGAAAATGAAGTTTTAAACGAAGCCGAGCAGGTTAAGTATACGCTTGCCCGGGCAATGAATAGTGCGTGACTCGCCTTTGCAATGGCAGCTACTCAGCAGGGGGAGAAGCTGATGTTTCAGCCTAAGACGTCTTGTCATTCACTCTATGGGATAAGGCAGTTTGCACAATAAAACAATCCAAGAGATTTCACCAAACGAATTTGAGGAAACCATTGTATGCTCCTAAAAATTTTGTGAAAAAAAGAAAGGGTAAATCTCTCACGAAATACGTATTGCTGCTATTCCTTCTATTGCCTTGGCTATAAAATAGTGTCACTTACAAGATGTTGAGGATATCATTAAACTCCCTTCCAGAACAGAAGTTGCTCTTCTTCAGCTCATTCAACTGTTTTTCTATTATCGTTTAGGAATTCCAACAAAAATATTTAGCCATAAGGAAACGTTGCGAGCAAAATACGACTTGTGCGCAAAATGCTTCAATTTAAAATAGAAACAGAACTTCTTTGACAAGGTTAAATGCAACTTTTAACACTCGAAGGATGCCAGCAGATAAAACATGGAAATAAAAAGCAGGGAGCCAAAAGACGCATATGGAGTTAACAATGCTCTTTAAAACCTCAGCGGATGGCTGCGACGCACATTTGTAAAATATTTAAGCCTGAGCGGGCATATCAATGCCAGCACCTTGTGGAACTGGGGCTGGTGTTCTCACACATGGCAGCACCTTCAGTGAGCCCTGCAGGGGATGGGGCCACAGCTCAGGTGTGTGGGATGGGAAACAGCACCTCCTTTGCCCTGCCTCTGCCGGAGGTCCTCCCTTCCGCATGGGCTGCTCCCAGGCAAACTGTGGGCATCGGGATTTATGCCGGAGGCTGGTGTGATGGGTGCTCCTAGGTCCGGCCAGCTACATGAGCGATGGTTGCGCTGAGCCTTGTGCCATGTCATGAGATGATAGGGCTCACTCTGTACACCAAAATCCTGGCCAGCACTCAAGGAGGCAGTACTCTGACCTCCACTCTTCACCTTTCAAGTTATTTGCCTCCCAGCAGGGCATGATTTAGCATTCAGTTGGCTAAGGAATTCGAGGGCTAAACACAGCTACAAGAAACTGTTGACATCTTTTGATCTCAAAAGTCTCCTTTGTAATCGCAGCTGAGTCATCTCCTTTCCGCTCTGGGGGATGCTGTACCTGTAACTTTGAATCACAACGGAAGAAGATGGATAGGGGCTACAAGGAGCTGGGAGTGAACCCGATCTTTTCCACAATGCAACAGCTGTGATTTTCGTGACAGCCCACACTTGTTGTAACTTCCCCTGTGAATCATACTGCTTCGCCAGCAACGACACCAGGGGAAATCAAAACACTGTGCCCGATTCTAACCTGCTGTCGTGGTTTAACCCCAGCCAGCAGCTAGAACCATGCAGCCACTTGCTCAGTCCCCCCAGTCACGATGGGGGAGAGAATCAGAAGAGTAGAAGTGAGAAAACTCGTACGTTGAGATAAAGACAGTTTAATAAGTAAAGCAAAAGCCGCGCACACATAAGCAAAGCAAAACAAGGATTTCATTCACCACTTCCCATGGGCAGGCAGGTGTTCAGCCATCTGCAGGAAAGCAGGGCTCCATCACGCTTAATGGTTACTTGGGAAGACAAATACCTTAACTCTGAACACCCCGCACTTCCAGCTCCTTCCCCCAGCTTTATATACAGAGCATGACGTCTCATGGTATGGAATATCCCTCTGGTAAGTTGGGGTCAGCTGTCCCGGCTGTGTCTCCTCCCGACTTCTTGTGCCCTCCCAGCCTACTCGCTGGCGGGGCAGTGTGAGGAGCAGAAAAGGCCTTGACTGCTCAGCAACAACCAAAACCACCAGTGTGCCATCACACTATTCCCATCCCAAATCCAAAACATAGCATTACACCAGCTGCTAGCAAAAAAAATTAACTCCATGCCAGCTGAAACCATGACATGCTCCATCCCTTATTCCATACCATTTACATCACGCTCAGGTCCCACACTACCCAATACACCCTCATTAACCACCACCCCATTTGCTTTATACTTGTGCACCCACGCATCAAGCCACTTGCATTGCTGGATGCCAATCACATCCAGTGAGAGGAGAACTGGGCCACTTACTCAAGAGCAAGCTCTCTGCAAGACAATGTGTACACCAGTATAGTGCCTGGCCTGGTCCAGTTACTTACGTGCTGAACGGCCGCCTCCGTGCTGCCTGGCAAGGGGCAGCACAGCACAGCGGTGAGGGGCTGCCGGCTGCCTGGAGGGCGGCCGTGTCCGTGCAGGGGTGGGATGCCCACGCTCTTTCAGACCGAGACAGACTCGCTCATACTGCCCAGACTAAAAAACCTCCTTCTTCCGCTTGAACCCATGTATGTTATAGTGTCATGTGTCATCTGCAAAATCTTAAGGTGTTTTATACCAACTATGTGTGCAGGCGCACGAATAGCTTGTGCATAATACAGCTATTTTAAATTCCCTACAGTGAGAACTCTTTGCCTGTACTGGATAAGAAGAAGCTGCCAGCCCTGGGGCAGCTTTTTTTCTTTTCTTATACCACATTAAAACATTGCTATTCAGATTGAATTTTAGTGTGAATCATATGATCCCATTGATGCTTCAGTATGTAAGTGCAGAATTCCCTTTTAGTATTAATGGCATTTATGAAAGAAACCAGAAGAACTTGTTCAAATTTAAAATGTGGTAATATTTTGCCTTCTGGTTATTTTTAAATTTTTATTCTATTTCTGCTAAAGTAGAAGAAAAAACAGTCTGAAGACATTTACATGAAAAAATATCAAAAGATCATTGCACCACCCTGAAGGAGATTCTCGCACGAAGTTTCTCTCAACAGCGTTCCGCATTGATTCTGATGTTGTTGTTGTTATGGAATTAATTTAGATTTTATTAAAAGAATTCTGAGCTCATCTTCACTTTTCATTCTACAAGATGTGGAACTGCTCTATTAATGGCGGGCTAGAAGTGATAGGCAGAAATACTGAGAACTTGTTTGGAAGAGACTGAAGGGAAGAACACATATGACTCATACAAACATGTATTCAGCATTGCGTTTCTACAAAAGGTAACTGTCCACGGGCCTGAGGAGCACAAGCTGCTGGGGTCTCACGTTCTGTGTCACAGAGAGGCCATGCTGGCTCTGCATCTGGGCAGTATGATTTCATCAGGGCAGCCCTAGCTGAGAGTGCTTCCGTTTAACTGGGGAGAAGCAGAGGCCTGGGCTTCAGAAAAGGTTGTGGGGACGTTATCAAGAATAATGCTGGATATTTCCTCCGGCACCTCTGTCATGCTGACACCTGCATTATTTCATTTGACTATGACCATTGCTGTTACCCAAGCTATCAAAACTAAAACTACAGGCACTGCGACTCTCCTTCACTGCTATCTTTGGTATAGTGATTATCACAAAAATAAGAACAGAAAATATGATTATGTCCTAACCCTGCCGATGTTGGCACATCACTAATTTTACATGGGTGAGCAATTCTGGCAAACTGTCATATAAAAACATAGCTGGGTTTATGCGTTCTTGCAGTATTACTATTATGATACAGTAAGTTTATTTTTCCAAATCAGTGTTCAAGATAGAATTGATGACGTGTGTGTTAGGAAACAACAGGAAAACATGAGTGTTGAAGGCAACAATAGGAGCCCCTATTTTGATGAATTACAATCACCAGGACTTTTTATAAGAATTACTATTTAGTCAGAACATCAAAGCCAAGTGCTCATCTCCAGATCCTAAATACAGCTTTGGGCACCTGATGGAAAACACACAGCTTCTCAGAGCTGCTAAGCACACACTAATTTTGCTCAGGCTCAAAGGTGGCTGCAAAAGAAGCCAAGTGGAAGAACTTTCTAAAAATCAGGTTTGCTTTCCTTGGCAGCATCAGGAGCAGTTGGAAATGAGTTCTACCCCCGTAGTTTCCATGAAGATCTCATGGCTGTGTTGCGGAGAATAACAACATCAAGGTAGCTTAAATTTCCTGCAGCAAGGTCTCCATAAGAATGTTTAATACAGGGCTATAAAATTACAGGAAATGTTGTTTACATCAATAGCATTTACTATGACCTACCAAATTACCCTTGATTCATTAAATCAGAAGTTTCCAAACTTTGATTTTCACCAAGGACCGGAGTCTTTGCTGAAAAACTATTGTGGAACTAATAATGGTATTATTATGATAATAGTCCAAAACTATTCAAATCCGTATTACCAAATTAATATCTTCATGATTCCTAGATGCCTCTTCCCACCTGACCCAGACACCTCTCTTATTCCTGTGTTGCTTCAACCCTCCACTGCCCCGTCTCCACCATTTTTCCCTATGGGTTAGCTGGTACCATCCACAAACCGCTTCTCATTGTGTCTTGAACATTTTATTCCTTTCCCAGGAGGGGTAGGGACTTGTCACCCTATAGGGGTACTGTTCCCTGTTTCCATCCTTTGGAGGATTTCTGGTCATTTGCAAGTTTATGCTCAGCGAAGAGAACCCCACCTTGGGACAAACCCCGCCAGGCAGAGGTACCACATGATAATCCTGGGGCACCATCGCTGGTCTGCTTGGGTGAGCCCCCTGCGTGCTCCCAGAGAGGGGCAGCAAGCTCAGTATACCGCAGTGCCAAAGACCTGTTTCAGTCCCTCGTTAAAAAAAAAAAACCAACCCGAATGTAGACACTCACTGAATGGCTGTAGGGCATCTGGAATAAAACGATAATTGTACATGTGAGCTATAATCCCACGTCACAAAATCCCCCGTGAGGAGCACATGAAAACAACCTGAGGAACAGAGCGGCACAGTGCTTGCACTGTTTTCCTTAAACATGTTTGCTTAAACTTCTGGGAGTGGCCGGTTTTGACTGAAAGCACCGGCAGGCCAAACCTTCCCGAGAAACTTCTCCCAAAGAGCTTCATCCTTGAAAACCCGCTGCATCGATGTAGCTGCCAACAGGGTCAGAAAGATACCTGCTTATCAGCATTTTTAAATGCTTCCTATGCAGTTTGTACAAGCTTTTCCTACCAGCTTTGAATTTCAGGCTTCATCAGATTTAATGGAGCACCGTAGCTGTCTTTGTGCTGTCAACACTTTTCTTCGGTCTCCTCTTGAGCTGCAGGCTCTTTCCCTGGTGTCACACCAGAAAACTTTTTGACCCTGACTTCCAGACCTGTATCTCCCACTAACTGCTGCTGAAATAGGAGGGCTGCCCAGAGCCGGGTGGTTTCAAGCAAACTGTCAAGGTGAATATCTTACAGTGCTCCCCACCCACCTAAATCCCTTCATTATTAAATAATGCATAAACATAGATGATACGTTTCCAGATTTTTATTAACCACGGGTCTTTTAATGGGGTTATAAAGGTGCAAATGGAGACATCACAGCCTTTGACATATTGAAGTGCGCAGAGGGAACCACCTTTTGGGTGCACAGAGCACAGGCACAAAGGACAAAGGAAAAGCGAGTGTAGCCGAGACCATGGTTCCTGGGTTTTGGCACAAGTAGATGGTTGTCTGAGGGCTGAAGGCACCAGGACTGGGCTGAGCACCCCCAAAAAATGCCCCACCGCCTTCATTGTCAGCCCCACGCTGGGGACAGGCAACAAGCAGCAGCAGCAGAGTTGTTTTACTCTCGTCTTCAGGGAGACCAAAGTCGGTTTTACCTAGGCCGCTGACAAGTTTTGGACCAGTCACGGGGTACCACAGCTGCACCGCAGCCTCAGGGGCTGTGGGGTTCGCAGAGGGCTGTCGTGCCGGCCGTGGGCAGCGAGACCCCACCACCTCCCCGCTTCAGGCAGGGCTTCAGGCAGGGCTTCAGGCAAGGGCTCAAGCGGAGGGAAAAGGAGTCTGAAAACACGGGGCTAAGGGAACCGCCCGGCACCACGGTGAGATTTGTTTTCAGTGGCTAAGGTGAGAAACGATTGGCAATAACCAGCATTAGGTTATAGCACACTAACTAACTATTGACTCTTGTTACTTAAATGTATTTGAGGTGCATGTATTACTCTCAAAAGGGGCTACAGCTCCATAGAAATCATTGAAGACTTTTAAAAACACTCTATATTTAAAAAAAAAAATGGTAAACACAGATGTTTAATCACAAATAATTATATTTCCAGAAGTTCAACATATTTATTCTATGTCAGTTATTTGGTTGTTTATGATGCTTGCTTTATTGCTTTAAATCTGTTAAAAAGCATCTTTTCTATCCGGTTTCTTAGGTTGTCACACACAATAGTTGAAAGGCCATGACCCATAAAAGTCAGAGGTTAATTTGATTTTCAGATACATCAGCTGGAGCAAGCAGAAGGTCGTGCAGATTGCCTATTGTTGTGGCAATGTGTTTGCTTAGGGCATTTCCCGCGGCTGCCTCCGCTGCGGAAGCAGCAATGCCTGGACAATCCTGTTTGTGCTTTTTCCCCATCAGCCTGCTCCAGAGCCAAACAGACTTCTCCCTCGTGCGACCTTTTAGTCTGACTTTAGGCCTCCAGTTCATTCTTTTTTTTTTTCTTTTTTTTTGAGAACATCTAAAGAAGCCACTTTCTGCGATCTCAGAAGGGCCTTTAAGTTACCCCGATGGGTGTATTGCAACACAACTGAAATGGGCCCAGTTCCCAACCACTGGAATTCCTCAGAGTCGCTATATGCAGGATGGCCATAACTGGCAAATTGCTAATGCTCTCTTACATGTCTGTCCCTCGGCTGGCAGCACTGCAGTACTGAATGAAGTCCTGGGTTTTAGTCACTGATTTGGTTCAAATGAGGAGAAATGAAGCAACTATAACTGTCACTTTTTTTTGCCTTGGGCAAGCTATTTTAGGAAGAAGCATGAAAAAATATTCATTTTCTATTACTATTATTATTATTATTATTATTATTATTATTATTATTAAACCCACTCTGCAGAAGACTGTCAAAAGCCATAGCTTCTAGTCCATAAAAAAGGAAGTAAAAACCAAAGACAAATCAAGCCAAAAAACCACCAATAAATAAAACAAGTTGAGGAAGAGTCCATCTAAATAAAACTGTCATGAGCATTCATAAAAAAGAGCGGTCAAGTTATAAAACAAGTATGTGGGAGGAAAAAAGCAATGTGCTTGTCCAAGCTAAAAATGGTTTAGGTCCCATACTACTGACACAGGTCTTTGCAAAAAAAAGGGGGCAGATACTATAACAGGAGACCTTTGAAGGATGCTGTAGAAGAAAGGACAAAATTTATAGTATCTTATTACACAACTAAACCAGGAGAGCTCTTTTTTTTTACTCTACCACAACATAATAAATATTAATATACACACTTTTACCTCTTTGTAAGACTTTTGGAAGTGCAAATAAATTTTAAATACTTGCTTTTGCCTTCTTTTTTTCTTGTTTCTTTGGCTGTTGACAAGATTCCGCATATTATTCATTGCATTCTGAATGATAGTGTGTTAATATCAGAATGTCACATATTTGGGAAAGCAGATAGCCAGGCTGACTATGCAGGGCCACAGGCAGCTCACGAGCAGTGCTGGAAACGAAAAAATGAATGGGAAAAACAGTTTCCATATTCGTGCTTACAGAACATGAGCAGAAATCCAAGAGCTAAATACAAAAGTAGCATAATTTCTTTAACTTTCTCTGCCATCATTCAGTATAGCCGGGGCTGTGACTTCTGACAGCATAAAACATCTGGTAAACTCAGCCTGAAGTCTAGGAGCCTGGGGTTTTGACAACTTGCTCTGAAATCCCACTTCCTTCCTTGGCAAGGCTGGCTGAGAATGAGTGCCACGTAAGGCACCTGGGATTTTGTATGCCCAGGCTGACATTCAAACCTTGAAGTTTTGCCAGAACTGTATATTTAATCAATATTTAAAAACAAACAAACAAAAAAAATCAACCTGTCCGAAATGAAAAGGAGAAAGAAAAAACAAGAAGAAGAAGAAAAAAAGAAGTACTGTCAAACTTTAAGCAAGGCATGATGGTTAAGGCTCAACCATGCTGCAGACAAGACCCCGGCCGACACGCAGTTGAAAGCCGGTGCCTGGCAGGCCTGAGCTGCAGGAAAGCTTGTCCAGCAGACACCGCAGCCCAGATGTACGGAGAGGATCCTTCCTGGTGTTCGCCATCCGCTCCTGAGCCGCTGTCGGCAGACAAGAAGCCCCTCGCCCACCCGTCCCGCTTACTCCTGAAACAGCCCCATTTACGGAGCGCTCGCAGCAGGTTACTCAAAAATTCCCCGCTGCTTGGTATATACAAAACAATTCCCTGTGTTTTTAACCCATACTTAACTCAGGCACGATTCAAGACCCTCTTATATTCTGAAACACGCTCCCACTCGATCCGAAACGTTGAAGCAGTTAAAACACATGTGCCTGGGCTCAGCCAAGCTTTTCGTGCTGCCCCATAACTCCAAGCACCTACAAATAACCCACACGTCCTTTTACCTGCTCGCTTTCCTGTTGTCTCGGTATCGCAACCGATTCGATTGCTTTCAGGTTGTTTTTTTTTTTTTGCTGAGACTGCCAGCAAAAGTGTTGCCGTTGCTGACATTTTGAAGCATCTCACATCATCATCAGGGCAAGGTGTTCTTTCGCAGGAGCCAGGGCAAAGGAGCCCCAGAGAGGATATAATCATTTTGCTCCACCTCCCCTATGAAAAGCTGCCAATGGGAGCACATAAACAAGCTAATCCCCATTCCATCCTATTATTAGCAGATTTAGCTACAGGCATTAAAAAGGAGCAGATAATGGAAAGTAAGAAGAGGCTGTAGAAGCAAAATCGTGATGATGATGTTTATTGTGAAACTAGGTGTTTATTTTCAGGATACTTGCAGGTACATTCTTGTAGAAAAAGTCGTTCTGTAATTTTTGGCAAACATGAAATTCTTACAGGGTTATAGACAGCTTACGTTATGTTTATATATGCTTATATTTATACAGAGTGCAAGCAGCTACAACTTTTACTGTGATTGCCAGTCAATTAAGATCCCTCTTTAGGGCCTTTTTTCTGCTTGGGTACCTAAACCAGGCCTGCTGTCCCCCAGCTCAGGATGTTGCATTTATTAGTCCTCCATCATTAGAAGGGTTATGAACCCACTTTTCTGGCACAAATGCTTTCACCGCTCAGCAGTACAGAGTATTTTTGAGGAAGGACAAGGCTGTGACAGGGCTCCACATTGCATCACCTCCTAAATATTTCTGGGAAGGGGCAGAAAGAATGAGTCTGCAAAAGCAAGAGGGAAAGCCTCTGCCAGGGAACGGGGCACCTGGGTTCCAGCTCCTGCTTTGTTAAATCCCATCCTGATTCAGTACTATAGTTGTGCTCCGAAAATACCTTCTAGATTAAGTCCTGCTGTTGAGAGGAGTCTCTACCTTTCAGATGCCTAAATGCATAGGTTTCTAGCCATTCAGTATGACCAAGAATGACGGTAGTTCTCCACGTACATTGAAATAAGGAGGGGGGTAGACATCTTCTGGCTCCAATTCCTACCTGCCACCCCAGGGCTCCCGGCATGTCCATGTTGCATATCAGCATGAAACCCATGCATACAACAGTTTTATCCCTAAGTTCATCCCAGTCTAAAAGAAACCTCGGATGTTTGCTTGCCCTCCCCATGCCCCCAAACTGCACTGTCCAGGTCTCTGATATAGGCAATGATCAGAAAAGGACCCGCAGATGAAAGGCAGCGTGCCATGAAAGGTGAATCTAGCTACAGTCCCTGCAGCCTGTCAAAGCGAAAATACTGACGGGTTTTGGTCACCTCTTGCTTAGAACAGTAATGCCCTAAACTTTGTGCTTGAGAATGAAATATACAGGGGGTTGGCCCTGATACCATTTTGTGGGTTTGGCCTCTTTGGGTAGCCTGCAGCCTTCAGTGGGACTACCCGACTCATGCTCCATGGAGAACTGGATTGCGCCCCAAAGCCTCGGGACCGTCACAGTAACCACATTCTGCTGGAGATGCTCTCTCTGAATTTTAGTCCCTTAAGTCTCTCAAAAGGAAATCCTGTGTGTGAAATGGATATTGACTAGAGGGTGGTGCAGTAGAAATCAGAGATAACAGAGGAAACGTATCAGTCCAAGTATTGCTAGTATTTATTTATTTTCAAATTTACTTGGTGCCCTTGCTCGCAAACTGGCAAGAGCACCAACGGCTTCGATCTCGTCAGCTCTGACAAGCCTAGAAATGCTGGGGGCTGCTGCAGGCACGGATGGGAGATCTGGTGTTGCGGGAAATAGGATTGATGTCTTAATAAGTGGCATTTTCTCCTCCACATCGCTATGGTGCCTCAGGCACTGTACTTTTGAAGGGCCTTCCTCCGGAGATAAAGAGCTTCCTCATGCTTATTAAAGGTCACGCAGTACTTTTGAAAAGGTAAGAATAACTTCATTGATTGCCACATGACATGGTGATCTTCCTAAGCAGAATCATGTGCAAAAATAAGGCTCTAAGTCTTTTTTTGTTTGGGGGATTAACAGAGAAAAACAACCCTCAAAAAAAATTTTTTTTTTCCCCTGCAGATACAGTCTCATCACCATAATGTCAGACACCTATTCTGACATACCTTCTGAATTAATTCAGCAGCAGAGTTCACACCTGTGGATATTCTGCACTTCTGTGATAATATAACACAGAAGTTCATGCTGGTAGAAATGGTGCATTCATCTCACATTAGACCTACTTCTGCTCTCACCGACATCTTTAGGAGTTTTCACATTGCTTTTATTCAGAGCATGAAAAGCACAGGAAACAAAGCAAGCGAGCGACGTAACGTATAAACAAGGTACAAGCGAGTCGGAGTCCTACTGCTGAAATAAAATCCACATTCCTCTGATGCAGAGCACCAAGTATTTCCACGTTCTGTAGAAGAAACCAAAAAGGGCCTGTACCAGAATTAATTTTCATGATCAGAAAACATGTAAACACGTTGAGTCAATGCACTTTCATTGGAGACACTTCCAACCACTCCACATAATATACCCTCTGCTCATGTACTCTGTATACTCAAGAGCCAGAACCAGAGTCCCCATAGGCAAGTGGGTATTTTGTCTTGCAAGCTTTTCCTTTTTTTTTAAAGTAAATTTTGTTACAGTTCTTTAGAAAGTGGCTGGCAAGGCGGAAATACATAAACAGTATATTTATATGCTTATAGTATATTTACATATTTTTATTTTTAGAGAGCGCGAGAGAGAAAGCCTCTGATAGCTGTGAGTTTTTCATTGACTGTAGGTATTTGTGTCCTTCCCCCCAGGTTGTGGTGGACGAGTTGATAGCTGGAGGGCACAGCTGCCACTCCAAGGGATGTCAGTGGGCTGGAGAAATGGGCTGACAGGAACCTCCTGAAGTTCACCAAGAACATATGCGGAGTCCTGTAGCTGGGATGGAGTAAACCCATGCTGAGGGCTGACTGTCAAGAAAGCGTCTTTGCAGGGAAGGGCCTGAGGGACCTGGTAGACAACATGAATATGAGCCACCAGCATGCCTTTGCAGTGATGAAGGCTAACCGCATATTGGGGTGTATTAAGAATAGTCAAGGGAAGTGATTGTACCCTTCTAAATGGCACTAGTGAGAGTATCGTGTCCAGTTTGGGGCTCCCCAGCTGACCTACTGGAGTGAGACCAGCAGTGGGCCATCAAGATTGTCTCAAGAAGATGCTGAGAGAAATGGATTTGTTCAGGCTTTAGAAGGCAAGGCTAAGGGGGAGAACAACTACCTAATAAAAGGGTAGAGAGAGGAAAGAGTCATATTTTTCGTGGAGGTGAATGGTGATAAGAAGCAACAGACACAAACTGCAACAACAGAAATCCCAAATAGGTACCAGGAAAAAAATTTTCTCGGGTGGTTGGTTGAAGATTTGAACTGGTGCCCAGAGAGGCTGTGCTATCTCCATCCTTGGAAATACTGAAAACTTGACCGGACAAGATTCTGGACAATGTAATATAACTTTAAATTTGACCCTGATTTAACAAAGAAGTTGGAGCACATGATCTTCAGAAGTCATCTCCAATCAGAATTACTCTATCATTGTGTAAAAGTTTAGAGTACTCTCTGTGTAAATCTGTTTTCATCATGGTTAAAATGCACTTGAATTTCTTGAATGCTGAATATGATGCATGGTAAGGTGGCATAACATAAATCAGATGTTTCAAAGAGCTCATATGAATGTGTTTCTGGCCCACACGCAACTTCACTAGTTCCACGGTGTGATTAGCCATTCAGAGAGAAAAGTATATTTATCCCAATATCACAAATATGTTTGCGTTTTTAAAAAATCCAACTTGTCATCTCTCCTTTGCATTAGTCATGGGATTACAGAAGGACACAAAGTAAATTTTCAAATATTTGCATAGAGAATTCAGCCTCAAAATTTTATTTGAAGTCAACGTCCAAACCGTTGGAGGCCTACCCATCACCAAAAAAAATGTCTGGCTTGGACCAGATGGACTGCAGGCTAGGAGATTTGAGGAACTTGCTGAGATCTGCCAGGCCTGCTCATTACTTCCTTTGAGAAGTGAGCTTCACCTTTGACTCAAAAGTCTACAACATGATCTTCTTTCCCAAAGAGAACTGAAATCAAAGCGTCTCTGTACTTTTCAGTATGAAGAGGCCGTATCATACCTGTTGTATCCTTACAGCATTCTTGTGCCAGAGGCAAGCGTCCACAGAATTTCAAACAGCACACAGATTTGTTTTGAGTGGTGAGCTGTTAAGCTGTCTCCCTATATGTCTCATCTGAGCTTTTCCTTGTCATCTTGCAGAGATAATAATTTAAACTCTAACAAGCCTATATATACTCCCTTACGTTTCTCCCTCATATTTTGTGCCAAGTGATGACCGCAGATTGGGCAGGAGGACAAACACTGCATCCTCTCTTTCTGAGTTTTAGTCAATGGTATTTTTTTAAGTCTTTGGGTCAAATAAAATGCAAAGTTTAGTCTGCTGGTGAAGCCTCTCCAGGAGTATATTTGATAACCTGTGAGGGGCTCTACTTTTACAGAAAAAAATGAGCCTCTCCAGGATATGTGTCAAGTTCTGCTCATGACCCTCTTCTTGGTCCTGTCTTCTCCAGAGGGCAGGTCCATTAAAGTAGTAGTGAGGGAAACGAGGCAGTGCCTGTCTGATGAAAAAACACTGGCCAGCCAGCAGACAAAAGAGAGTATAAAGAGATTGCCTTTGGGTGGAAGAGGCTGGGAACAAACTGGGACCAGAGATATCAAATACTGTTCAGGCCACCGAGTAGAGTAGCCAAGGGGGCTTTGGGAATCCCACCACCTCAGGCTTGTCTGCCCCTGTAACATGTGAATGTGGATGAACAGCTGCTTGTTACAGCACCCAGACACAAGGCCTGTGGAAAAAAACAAACAAACAAACAAACCAAACCCAACTCTGAATTTAAAAAGTCTTTAGTTTCTTTTTATTTCTTAACATATTTTCTTTAAAGTAACAACCTCTGCAGCGTAACCAGGAAACAGAGTAAACAGAAGTGCATGAAAGGAAGAACTACAAGGTTTCCATTATATTGTAATCAAATGGTGAGTTAGTCACGTCAAGTATTTTTTGATCTGAGAGGTTTACTGTTCCTCAAAATATCTATAATATCAGCCCTGGAAACGACTAAACTAGAGACAGGAAAAATAACCACCTCCTCCCAAAGGAGGCATATCTATAATGTTTAATTTGGGGTGGATATTTTTCCAACTCTACTTCAAGCAGCACTTAACACACTCTTAGCATCCCTGTTCACTAATCTACTTTTGGCTCTGTAGATGTTATTAATAGACAGCTTTATCATAAAAACTAGTAAGCGTCGCTTCATCGTTACATTTCTCACATCTGTACACAAGGAACCTGGAGCAAACACAGGCATTGTTGGAACTCCGCTCCCAAGAAGTTGTGTAATAACCATAAATCGAACGTGCTCACAGGGCTTAATCTCCAATGCTGTAACTGCGTGTTCAGTGGTACGCCAGCTGGCTCCCAGTACGAGCCAGAAAGATGACAGCAGATCATCCCCACTAGCCACGCATGATGACTAACCAGCTCTTCCCTGTGAAGTCCCAGTACCGTGCTACTCTCCCAGCTACCTGCTCCGTTGCACAGGTCACGCTGCCTTTCAGTGAGACTTACAGCTCTCAGGAGCACTGCAGTATCACAGGGCGCAGGCACAGCCTTGTTAGAGAGGATGGACTTCCTACATCTTCCAGCTACCTTTCCCTCACCCCTATTTTGCCAAAGCTCGGCACACCCAAACCCGCAACCTCTCCGTGCATTTGGGCAGACCTGCCGAGTTTTGACGTGAAAGAGTATGACATGGTCAACATGACACAGCCAGGGAAGGAGGGGTTAAAACCTCTATGCCCTCAAATTTGAAGGTATTCAGGCTTGTCCCTTCCCTCTTGCTCGAGGACCGGCTGTGCGCAGAGGCACCCAGGGGGCTACCCCAGCACCTCTGCTGGCTAGCCAGCAGGCACAACCCCCGGGGCTCGTTGTAGGCCACCGCCACTGGCCCGCCCTCACGGTGAGGGTACTTATAATTATTTTTTTTAATAGCAAATTATTTTGTAGGAAAAAAAATACTTGTGACACAATTAAGGGGGAGAAGGATGACGAACCCTTCAAGCGGGAGCCGTGTCCTACCGCACCAGGGGGCTCCGCCAGGGGCTGGCGACGGAGCGTCCCGCTTGGACTCAGCCCCGGGGGCAGCAGGGACGGGGGCACCGCCGGCGACCACCTCCCCCGCGCCGGTAACGGACCTCCCCAGCGCTCCGGGACCCCCCGAGCCACTCCGCGTGAAACCTCGACCGGGCAACTCTTTCCGCAGGTGGCCGCGGCCAGGACCGCCCGCCGGTCCCAGCCCCCCACCGCACCGCTGCAGGCAGCCGGGGGCGGCCCCGCCGAGGCCCCGCCCGCCGCGCACCTGCCGCGGGCCCTCCGTCCGTCCGTCCCCCCTTCCTCCCTCCCCCTTCCCCGGCGCGGGAGGTGGGCGGGGGCGGCGGCCGCCCGTGCCCGGCGTGTGCCAGGAGCCCGCCGGTGCCGCAGGAGGAGCAGGAAGCGCCCGGGCAAATCCAGCCTCGCTATCACATGACTCAGCAGCAGCAGCAGCAGCCGCCGCTGCCGCCGCCGGGCTGAGTTCACCCAGCGCCGCGCCGGGAGGGGGGAACCTGACGCCGCTGCTGCAATGAGCCCGCGGCCCCGCGGCTGCCCCTGAGCCCTCCGTTCCCTCGCCCGGCTCCGCGCGGCCCGGCGACCCCCATTGCGGAAGCGCGGCGGGGGCTGACGGAGCCGCCGCCGCTGCCGCCGCAGCAGGAGCGCTGCCCACCGGGGCTCCCCGCTGCCCGCCCTGCGCGGCGGTATCGGCGCTGCCGCTGCCGCCGCCGCCGGCGGGGGTACTATGCTCACGCGGGTGAAGTCCGCCGTGGCCAATTTCATGGGCGGCATCATGGCTGGCAGCGCGGGCGCCGACCACGGCAGCGGCGCGGACTTGCCCCTCCGCTTCCCTTACGGGAGACCCGAGTTCCTGGGACTGTCGCCGGACGAGGTGGAGTGCTCCGCTGACCACATCGCCCGCCCCATCCTCATCCTCAGCAAGGAGACCCGCCGCCTGCCCTGGACCACGGGCTACGCCGAGTGAGTACGGACACCGGCTGCGGCGGGCAGGTGGAGGGCGACCGGGCCCGTCCGCCCTCCCCCGCCGGGCTGACCCCGCTCCCGGGCGCACCGGCGGCGGTGCCGGGTGACCCCCCCCTCCCCCCCGCGGCCGGTGCCGGCGTTGCCGGAGGCGCCGTCCCGGGCCTGCGCGGCGCCGCGGGCAGCGGGAGCCGGGGAAAGTAGGGGGGTTGGGATGGAGGGGAAGGTATCCGAGGCGCCGTGTGCCCGTCCCGGCCGTGGCTTTGCACCTGGGTCGCTCGTTTCTGGGAGGCCGAGGATGCGAACGGTCAAGTGCCGGCGGAAGCGGTCGGTACCCGGTGCGGGCGAAGGATGGGAAAGGGGCGGCAATGCCGGGGCTCCTCTGCCCGCCCTGACAGCTCCAGGGGCGCGGGGGCCGAGGATGGAGAGACCCCGCTGGTGAACAACTGTCTCCGTTCCCGACCCGGGAATGAAAAGGGCCATTGATGGGAAACCCGGGTTGGGGGTTGTGTGTGTGTGAAGTGCTTCCCGCTGTCCAGAAGTGGCGAGACGTGTGGGGTTTGGGGCACCTTGCTGTGGACCCGGCAGCCCTCAGGCTCGCTGGTGGCAGCTGGTCGCTCGCTGCCCAAGCGCTTTCCAGTTTCGGGGGGATGCTTGAGGAACATGAGCTCCAAACGGAAAGAAAAATCCATTGGCCAACCCCAAAACTAGGCTTTCCCAGCATTTTTTTACTCTGACTCACTCATAGTATTTACTTTAGGTGGTGTCTGGTCGGGACCTGGTTGTAGCCTTGAGCCCAAGCAAACTAAGTGATTGCGTGCAGCACCTTAAATACCAGCTAGGCAAAGAGCAGTGTTCGTTTGGGTGCAGATCCTCATCCTGCTGGCGGTGGGAGTAGCTGCAGAGGCAAGGCATGTCCTTGCACTTCATTCCTGTATCAGCACACGTGTTTTTTTCTTTGTTGATACTGGGAGCAGGACTCGGGATTTGGTTTCTCTCTGCCGCACTCTCAAAGCCTTGAACATTTCTGGCCATCCATGTTGCTACCAACTCGCAGATTACAAAAGTTACACTAAACGAGCTCTTCCAAGTTACATGCCGTTTTGCTGTAGAGCACTGTCTCTTCAGGCATCCATGAATTCCCAGCGAAGGTACTGCAGAAACTACAGTGAAGGCTTCATGCTGTTAATGAGCAATCACTAGCTTTATTTAAAAGGTTGTTACATCATTGGGGACACTGAAATGGGAAGAGAGATTTAAGGAATTTTAAATTGGATTGTTCTCTTCAGATTATTAAAGAATTGAATAGACTACTGAGCAAATTCCCTGGGAACTATAAGTTTAAATGTTTAAAAGTAAGCTCTAATTGTTCTGCTACTATAATAGTCCCTTAAAAAGCAGTGCTTTACCAAAGCAACTAAGTGCTGCTATTTATAGCTTACATGAGGTGCTGTGGCTTTCAGCAAGTAACTGTAATTGCAAGTTGGTGACAAAGTGGAAGGGAGGTTCTCTGGCTCCCAGGTATGCGCATCCACTGCTGCCCACAAGCTTTGCCTGAGACTGTTGGGGAAGAAAAACGTGGGTGCCAGAAAGTGAAAGCCCAGGTACACCCTGTAGATGAAACCTGTGAGGGAGTGCTTGGAGATAAAGTAAATGGCTATGGTGATCATGAAAGGAGAAGAACACGCCAGGATCGCTTTCATATACTTGTTATTTTTTTGACCTTTGAGCAGTTTGGTTAATTGGGAGGCACAAAAAAGGCACCAGCTTTCTCAGTTCCTATTGTTATCTATGCGAACAGAGGTTGGCCTTTTGCTTTTTCTCTTTTTTTTTTTTCTTTTGTCTCATCCCCTTCCAGTGCAGTTAGTGGTTCCAGTGCTGGTAAAGCAGAGCTCAGTGAAAGTTACTCCGTCTTAGAGAGAACCAGTGAAAGTGTTAATCAGGCTCTTCCCAGAAACATCTGTATGATCTTCCAAAATGGGGTGCTTGGTTGTTACCAGAAGATGTCAAAATGCTTGCTGTCTTTAAAAAGAAAGCAGTGCTACCAAAATGACATTGTCCTCCAAAGGCAGAGCAGTGCAACAGCCATTGATGAATAAAGAAAAAGAAAGAAATAGGGACAAAGTTGGGTTTTGCCAAATAAGACTTTCTTTTTTTTTTTTTTTTTTTTTTTTTTTTAATCCTACGGTGCTATTACCAGGCTTTCTGAAAATAATTGCAAGACTTGCTTGAAGGTATATGTTCAAAATACCTGTTTTCCTTTTGGAATGCATTTGAGTTATATAGAGAAAAGAAATGGAAGAATACCAGGAAGCTCCAATTACTGTTATACATAGTCTGAAGTTTGTTTGCTTGGATGAAGCAGGGGGTGAAGTACTTTTATGCTATTATTTAGCGTTTTGTTAGTGTCTTTATTAAGGAAACTATCAGAGCAATGTTTGCCTTTTGTTACAGTACAAGTAAGCACTTGCAAGAATGTTAGGAGGAAGTTTGGTGTCCTCACAAGGAGCTTGTGACATAATACAAAGGTCAGCTATTTAACTCACATTTTACTAGTTTGCTTTGATATGAAGGAATCAGAATATACGTGTTGTACCCGCAATGCTGCCAGGGCCAGCTTCCCTCAGATATTTCTTTTCCCATGTTTCCACATTGCAGCAAATCAGCGGAAGTGCACTGACATTTTTACTTCTTGAAGTTAAGTACGGGTTTGTTGCAGACTTAGAAGGTGGAGGAGATTTGGCCCAGAAGGTGAAAGGAGAGAGCACGTGCCACCTTTATCATGTCTGCCCTGATGTCATGGGCTGTCCACACAGCAGGGTTTGAGTCGGTGGATTTATGCTCCACACCCAGCACCAGCATCTGTCTCACTATCTTTAGGAGGAAATTTGGCTCTGAGAACAGATCACCTGGAGGCTTTGGCTCAGGAAAGCATTTGCAATGTTGATGTTCTTTAGTTGTAAAACATGTCAGTTTACAGATGATAATGGAGCTCCTCAATGTCATCATGTCAGTGTTTCATCCAAGCTGGAGAAGGTGTTTTGGGTAGACCTTGTTCCCATGCAGGGCTAAAGCAGTCTGAGTCCACAAAATATGTGGGTTTTTTTTTTCAGGGACTTCCTCTTGTTCCTTTGACTCTTGGTGATAGGGTTTTCTTACTAATTTAGGTGGTGATGAAGAAGCCCACCCTGTTGACTATTTCTTTTCCTTAGCATCTGTGGTATATGCCTGCTCATCTGACTTGTTCCCCTGGAACAAGCACTGCTTCTCCTTCTCTTTTTCTTGCCTCTCTCATCCTGAACTTTTTTTTGTAATAGATATTTTTGCAATATTGCTCATCCATGTCATATATTTTAACTTATTTTTAAAATTACCTACTTATCTCTATGGTATTATGCAGTGAATGTAAATTAGCCTTTATTTTTTATTATTAGCTTCCCCTGTTTTCATAGTGTGATCATTATGCCAAGCATGTAGGCAGGTAAATTAAATCTTCAAAAACATACTTGATGCTGGGATAAAACATCATTGCTTCCTGAAATTTCAGTGGGAATTCCATAGGGACTTGGCTTTCCTTAGTCAGTGAGCAGCCTGCAAATTGTCTTCAAAATGACTCTCTTGATGTCTCTCCCTTGTGTGGAAGACCGGAGACCTTGAATTTCAGTTCACCTCATGCTACAGGATGGTAAAAGGCTGGTAGATGTTGCAAAGAGATATTCTTATACCACAGACGGTTTTCTGATGGCTGTCAAACTCCATAGAAGCAAAATGAAAATTGTATCCCACATCCAGTAAGCTTTTTACTAGTCTTTTAAAGGTATCGTTTTACTTAGAAATAAACTTTTTAATCAAGGGCACCCTTAACTTAGTTTTACTGCATGTTGCTTGCTGATACGTATCAGGAATGACCCAAGGAGAGGGTAGTCTGTTAACAAATACTCCTTTAAGTCTGCCTTTAATCCAGAGGAGTAAGGAGATTTGCTGCGGTCCAAAAAGTTAAGTGATTTATTTGAGTAAGTGGGGTGGTGGGGATCTGGCCTGACACTCTATTTACTTGTTGCCCTCACTCCCCTCCACGGGCAGCTGTGCTCTCGGGGCTGCAGGGCTCTTCCAGACCTTTCCCTGCCTGAGCTGTGAGCTGTTTTCTGAGCTTCTGCTTGGATTGTCCTGTTCCTGGGAGGGAAATTTCTTCTCTCGTCCCTTTCTGTGCCGTTTTCAGTGTGGTACGACCTCTTCCCTGCAGAGCTTCTGCTAAACTGCCCTCAGCCCTTGCGTTAAACTCTGAAAGTAACTGGCAAAGTGGAAGCAGTAGCATAGATGGAGCATATAACGTGAAATGACTCAGATGGTATTCACTTGCATCCAAATTCTGCCCAGAACATTATTTTTCACTTTTTGCTCTTTTGCTTTATCTCGCCCCCCCCCCCCCTGTGAAAGTAGAAGATGAACAAGGTAAAGCAGAACCTTCCTCTTCTGGTTGAATTCCCTGGACTACATATGGTACGACAAAATAGATGCTAAATTTGCAAATGACAAAGGACTAGCCTGCTGCTCATGCTGGTGGAGTTGCAGGGAAACTGCAACTGAGTAGCATTTTGTGGTAGAAAAACAAGACTAGTCATTTTCCAGCTATTTTGAATGTGTATTCCTGGTAGTCCAGAATTCAGTACTATAATTGCTTTTCTAAATTGTACGAATCCTGGGGATGAGACCATAGCTAGCTGCTTCTGTATCACATGCTTTCCTCTCTTTACTGTTACCTTTCTGCAGTCTCTTTGGAGAATATCAAAAGGTACTATTAAATACATTTAAGGGAAATGGGGAAAGTCGTAATCTTATATTGTCTGTGACCTTATGCAAAGGACAGTTTTGCCTGCCTTTTTTTATTCATTTTTTAAAAATTTCTGTATGACCCTTTAGATAGCTTTGCAGTTCCAAGTTATAATAGGGAGCCAGAAACTCGACTTTCATGGTGTGTGTGTTTCTTGGCTTATAATGTCAATTTATTATCCCAGCGGTGCCTTTTGTTTGATGAGACACAAAGTCCAGGCTTGTTTTCCATAATGTTACATTTCAGAGACACTGTGGTTTCTCTGCTCTGCAGGCCTACAGTAGCAATTACATTTTCTCTGTGGTGTGGTGACTAGTGACCCATAATGGATGCAGAGTTGTAGGTGAAGTATGATGACTGTGTCCCTCAGCAGCATTAGTACAGTGGCACGTTGTTACAGCAATAACTTAAGTTAAAAATGAAAAGGATGGGGGGAAGCTTATGGATATTTTTTTTCTGCTTTAAGTATTCATTGCTTTGTAAGGCTGATGATGTTGCATCATGTTTTCTCATGCTGTGTTACTTAGCTTGTAGGAAATGAATGTTCGTGAGAATTGACTGGAGGTTTTTATTAAAATAATTTCCAGCCTTTCTCAGTGATCATAAGTTTTAGGTTGGCAGAATCAACATGAAGTATGTTGATTTTGTGAGTTAAGATAACACAGAAGTATTTTTCCACCTGAAGTACCTTTCATAGAATCCTAGATTATCTCAAGTTGGAAGGCACCCATAAGGATCATGCAGTCTCCCTGCTTCTCGCAGGACTACCTAAAACTAAACCATATGACTAAGCATCATCCATATGTTCTGTCTAGACCAAACTATTTATACAAATGTTAAGTGTTGTAATAACAATGCAAAGCAGGTGAAAGCTTATCACTTCTGTGAGATGAAGTAAACCACAGCACAGAAATTGCTTGTCCTGAGTTGGACAACATGTTGTTGTTGGAGGGGAGCGTAGGGCTTGCAACTACTGATGCCTTATTCTAATCCCCCTTGCCTCCTATTAACAGGAGGTAACGAGGTAGTCATGCTCCTGTGAATTGAAAGTTATTCTCATTTCTGGGAGCTAGTCTTTCTAACCGTCAGCTGGGAGCATGACTCATACCTCGTCGGTAAACACATTTCTTGTATGTATTCTGTTTGGTACAAATTTCAGGAGGATGGTACGCCTGGGAGAAGGAATACCTTTTTTTATCTTGTTCTGTTTGGCTGCCTTCTCAGGTTAAGTACACAGAAATAAGAAATTAATTTCCTTTTTAAACTTTTTAAAAAATTGTTTCCACTTTTTTTTGTCTGGATAAAATTATGTTTCTTTATTCTTTCTGTAGTTCTGAACACAGGACTGACCTGATGAATGAGCTAAAACCTGAAATCCCATACGTATACCCAAAGACGACTAAACGTTATTCCTGTGTATGAATTATTCTTCTATGCATAATGTTATGTTAACTTTAATGTACATTGCCAGACTCTTGTTTAAGCCTGAACTCATATAAAACAGCCTACAGAAACCTCATGATAGTTTTAAGAGCTTCAGAAATCCCTTTCCTTGTGTAAGAGCTTATACTATAGCATCTCATATTTATGTAATGCCTCTAATCTGCCAAGTGTCTTGCAAATAATGATTTCAGAATAATCTTGGAGAAAAATGCACATGTGTAAATGTTCTGGTTCCTCAGGTGAAGAAACCAAGGCAATGCGGATAAGCTTTGGCACGAGGTTTGATACGAATGTGGAGAACGAATCCTGAGTTTAAAGTTCCGTGCTTGGATGACACACTTGTTTTTTCTGCTGTTGTGTGCTTGGCGTTTCCTATGTGGTCTCTGATGTCTTAGAACTAATGGGGGGAAAAGGAGAAAAAAGGGGGACGAAAAAAGGGGGGGGGGGTAAATCATGTGCTCTAGTATTTTTAATGTACTCTGAGTTCCACACATGTGATTCCTAACGAGGCAAGTATGAAATTCATCCCTCTAAGCTGTGTTGTATTGCTAGTCCCCCAGAGGCTTAAGGCTAGTGCTGTCTCCTGTGTTTCTAAAAAGCTCGCTTGAGCATGGCCCCTTCTTCTGAAACCAGGGGGTGGCTGTGTCCTCCCAGGCAGCCTTCTTTGGCCCTGGCACTTGTGGCAGTCGGCAGATGTTACCTGCAAACACTTCAGCTTTTTTCGTTTGCCTTAGATGCAGCTGCATCGCTTGGGAAAAGTGTAAGTGGGAATGGTTTGGCGGAGTTATCATCATGCTATAAAGTAATCTGACAGGTCTGTGCCCCTCAGGGTGAACCGCTTGGAGCCTGTGAATGTGATCAAATGAAATGTGCTCAGGTAGACCTTGAAAAGAAGCAGTGCTGCAAAGCACAGGTCCTTCCTGTGATGGGATCTGTGTATCACGTGAGGAAGAAATATGGTTTGTGGGTTTAAGGACAGGTTAAGTCAGCTCTGTGTTGAGCTGCGTCCTGAGTGAGACTTGGAGTAGGGGAGCGCTGTTAATGAGTGGAGGGAGACATTTTTGGTGGATTTGGGCAGAGCAGACACGGTCATTTTGCTGTGGTGCGGGGCTGGGGTAGAAGTAGGTGCTGCATGTGTGCTGGAGCAGTGTTTTTGGGGGGAGATAGAGGCTCTTGGATCACACCTACCCAGGATCTTTATCCCTTCTCTTCTGGATTTCTGTTCTGATTGAACTCACTGCTCTGAAATGCAAGACACCCCTACTGGGCAGCAGCAGCTCAATATTAATGTTGCATTTTGTTGCCTCTTAAGTGTCTTAAGGATTATTTTTCTCCTCTCTGTCCTTGTTTGAGGTAAAACAGAACCAATTTTCTGTTCAGTAATTTTACTTTGCAGCTAAGCCTCTTCTAACTAACTGAACTCTCTGAAATTAACAGCATATTGTCCTGACACTGTTTGCTCTTAGAGTGATAAGACCTGATTGTTTCTAATTTATCCCAAGGAATGGTATACAAAGAGGCTCTTGCTTATACTTACTGCTCTAACAGCCAAAGCCACCTAACTTTGTTATATGCCCTGTTGGAGGGTCAGAAGCGGAAAAGCGTAGAGGTGTTGCACCTGCAGGGAGGAGCAGACAGGACAGGTGACCCAAAACTGACCAACAGGGTATTCCATCACCTCTGCCTCATACTCAGTATAAAAGCTGAGGGATCAAAGTGGTCAGCCTCTTTCTTCAGTGGCCGGCATCCTAGGAGGACTCTGTCTGTCTGCCTTTGACTCTTATCCATGCATTCCTGAATCCAGATGTGGAATCCAGTTCCCGTCCATCACCGAGTCCGGTCTGGGACTTTCCCAGTGCTTGCTGGTGATGTGATCATCATCCTGTGGGCTCAATATGGCTTTCTATATATTGTATATATTTCATTGTTTTATTTTTATTGTTTTATTAATATTTCATTAAAGTAGGTTTTTTGTTTGTTTGTTTGTTTTTAAAAGTCCCTTTCTCTCTCTCTCCCTCCTCTCCTTGGAGAGGGAGGTGGGGGAGAGCATCTGTCATTCATTTCAGTGGTCAGTCCAGACCAAACCACAACACTCCCCGTTAAACAGAAGGAAGAAGGTGACTTGTAAGAACTGATTTCCATTTGGCAAGTTACATTTACCTGATAGGGTGTATGTTTGGGATGGCCAGCTATGATACACGGTATTATCCAGAGTGGTTTCCCTGCTCATAGGTTAGGTAGAGTAGAAGGGGTCATGGTTTCAAGTGCTCAGAGTGCACAGCTGGTGAGAGAAGTCCCAGCTTGGGTCAGTCCCCTCCACATCCCCAAATCCAACAGACACAGGGTGGGAGTTTTATTGCATGTTAGTCACAGAGGCTCAAGCACATTGGAGGTGGCTAGTAGGTCCATTGCAGCCATTTGGCCAGCTTCACCGTTAAGGCCTCCTGCCCAGCTTCCCCATCCAGCGGCATGCTTGCCATCTAGTAGACACTGCCAGCTGTACGTGTGGTTTTAAGTGGCAGGGTGCTAAATGGTTGATGGTGCATGAGCTGTTCAACAGATGAAGCTCATAAAATGGCTGGAGGCAGGTATGATTCCTCCCCCTAATACTGTACATAAGGCAAATGTTTGTCTGCAGAGTTTAGTGTTCTCTAAATACTGCACCCAGTATTTCTTCAAAGGCAAGCCATGCTGGAGTAAAGCCAGTCTAAGGGACATCTCTGTTTCTTGATCACAGCATGGTTTAATTGCTGGAGTCTGAGAGGGGAAGGAGAAAAATAACCCCGAGCTGAGGCATCCAGCATTGGCAAGTGCAGTGGTTGGAGGCAGGCTCTGAGCAGAGAGGGTGTGAGCAACACGTAGTTGGGGAATGCCAAAATATGGACCCTGTGCATGACTCAGCACTCATGCTGATGGAAAAAAAAAAAAAATTAAAAAAAAAAAAAGCTGTCAGTGTGCTGTGGCGGGTAGGCCTTTCTGGCATGAAGCAGGGTGGCAAATCTGGAGCTTCACTCCTTGTTTGGGATCTGTATTCAACATGGTGAGGCTTAACAGGATGAGAGTCTGCTGGGGGACTCCAGGGCTGCTGAGCTACAGGGTGTATGGGCAGCACTGTGTCCTTGGAGACCCTTTGGCTTGACAGAACTGAAAATGCATATATTTTTTGAAAAAGGAAAAAAAAATCATAATGGTAAGATGTTAGTCCCATTCACTGCAGTGATTATAATCTGTGTTTAGCTTCAATTAATTTCCTTCCTTCTTTTCTTTGATATCAAGGGTGGCCCTGGTCTTGATGGCTATGACAATGCTTCTCCTAAATTGTCCCCATCCCCAAGAGGAGCAGGAGTCAAATGGGTCTGGATCCCAAGGGGAAAGAGAGCAGCATTACATTGACCTCTCTCTGCTCTGGTATGGGGAGGTCTGTCTGTCCATCGATTTCACTAGTCATAATGCCAGGTTGTTTTTAACTCTGCTAGGCATCTCCTCTGCTGGAGTGAGGATCCTGCAGACTTTGAGCCTTTGCTTCTTGTGAAAGCAGGTCCTGGGTCCTGGTGGTGACTGTGGCTGAAAGGTGAATAGCCATTTCCAGTCTCCCCCCCTCCCCCCCACCCCCCAGCCCCCCTTCTTTTTGAAGTGCTACCATGAGCTATAGTCAATCTTGACTGATTGTTTTTAATGCTCTTCAGGCTCCTTTGCAGGCAGTGATAATGACACTGATATCATGGCTCAGGATGGTCAGCTTTGCAGCATGTCAGGGAGATAGGGTGGGAAAAAGAATGGGAAACCACGTACCATCATGTGTATGCTTTCCATGGTGATTTTCTGCTACAGTAAGAGAAGAAACAGATTGAGCTTTGATTGCATCTTTTGCTACTTTTATTTTGCACTGTAAACAATTGGGGGGTTTTTAAGGGGGAGACGACACAACTGTATATGTGTGAGTTGGAGTGGAAGAAGAGCACGTGCTGTTTGGGTGTTAGCTGGCAGTGATTTTTTGTGGATGAAGCTCTGATCTCTTATATACCACTGCTTCAGAAATCCTGTGACAAAGTGTCCTTGGACTCACATTAGAGGTCTGTGAGATTGTCTAGGGATTCTTTCATAGGCATAGCTCGGCTTCCAAAGTCTTCCCAGTTAATTTCTCCTTTTATTAAATCTGCTGGTCCCATCGCTAAGTGCTCTTTGTGCTGTTGCTGTCTGTGTATCTGCCCCATTAAAGGTACCAACAGAGGCAAGATCTTTCTTCCCCTCTGCTCCCCCTGCGAGTCCTGGATTCCCCCAATTTGTTCCTCTGTCCTTTATGATGTTATGATAATTTTTACTCTGCAAACTCCCTGCAGAGAGGCAAAGAGATCCAGCTCCAGCCAAGCTCTGCAGCAGATCTTTTTTTATTTTTTTTGGCCAACATTGATTCATTCAGGCCAAGTATGATTTGTCTATCTTTAGGTATGTGTTAGAGACCTCCTCAGAAACAGATGATGTGTAGTGCATGTTTGTAATGCTGTAAAATACTTGTCAGCTAGCACTAACAATCTGGTCCTTGGTGGAGTCTAATGTTGCAGGTGGGACTGAGGGTGGGTCTCCAGCTCTTACAGCTTGAGCAGTGGTCCATTTTGTGGAGAAGTATTGCAAAGAAAAAAAAAGTTACCCTACTGTTCTTCAGAGATCTCTGATGTAGCAGGTCACCATGTGGACAGACACGCTGTGGGTTCTCACCCAGGAAACACTTGATACCCATTCCCTGGGGTGAAACAGGATCCTTTCCATGGTGAGCTACCTGGGCAAGAGGTTTGTCCTTTTGTTCAGGTGTGATGTTTAAAGACGCAGCTCTTTGAAGGCTAAGAAAATACCATAGGCATTGATGCTTTGCTTTCAGATGGGTTTTGTTAGGTTTTGAAATGGTTTGAATGAAAGGGACCTGGAAAAAGAAGTTGTCCAAAGAGCCACTCGTTTTGGGGGGTCTTTTTTAGTTGTTATTATTATTATTATTTTTAATTATTTCTTTCTTTCTTCCTTCTCTCTTGAGGGAAGTTGCTTTTTGTCTTTGGTTGTGGACTTTTTTTCATTTTGATTCACAGTCTGTGCTGCCTGTCCACGAGGAGGAGAAGGTGAGAGGCTGTGAGACTTAATATTGGGAAGCAAACTTTCCTTTACTTTCTGGTTGGGAAGAAATCAGTTTGGGCTCAAGTGTTGTAACTGAAAGCAGGGTCCTCTCCAGCAGGTTCAGGGTTGTGTTGGATGATCTGTTTCAAAGGCGAGAGCTGCCACATCCCCCTGCCTTGCTGACCAGGCTCATGAATCAGCTGAGCAGCTCTACTCATACCCAGGAGTGCAATGTGTTGCACCTCTGTTAGTTTTGGTGGCCGTGCGGGGAGCTTAGTGCCTCTTCCCATGTCCCGTCCCGTCCCCTCACCATTAATTCCACTGGCTCCATGTCTGTGCAAGTGCCTTGGCAGGCTGAGTGTGGGTATTGGTTTTTTGTTTACTTGTTCATCAGTACCTGATGCTTTGCAGAAGCCTGTGGAGTGCAACTAGGTTCCTTAAATTGCTGGTTATAAGTGCTTTTAAAACAGCATTTGGGAAAAAGTGCTTTTTCTTCTGAATATGTATTAAGGGTCTTTGTTTCACGAGTGAATGCTAAATTTTGGAGTAGAAATTGGATCTAAATTCCAGTTTGATCTAGCTTTTGTTTCTCTTTGCTGAACTTAGTTGTAGATGTCTTGACTGAAAAAGGAAATTAAAAGTGGGATTTTTTTTTCCCCATTTCTTTCCAAGGACATTTCTTTCCAAATTCAAACTTGCAATGTTTATCCTTTAGAAATTTTAAGAACCTGCATTGTATATGCTGCTGGGGTGCTGGTGCTGCTGGGGATGGAGTGTGCCTTTAGATTCAGGTATTTGGTTAGGCGTTTAGAAATGAAAAATACTTACCATAAAGTTAACCCCGGTAAATTTCGTTGCTTATATCACCACATAGATCATAAGCTTTTGTGGGTAGTTGATCTAAAATGAGTGATTTACATTTTGCAGAATGTAAATAGAATTTTTTTCTCCTGTCTTCCTCCTGCCCTTCGCACAAAAAAGAATTGTTTTTCAGATATTTTCATGCATCATTTGAAGGTGAGGACTTATATCAGTCACATAATGCAGGAATTGGTAAGGCATTAAAACTTATGCTGATCTTTTTAAAAATTAAAGAAAGGTACATCAGCATCAGGCTTGGAGGGTGATTCCCTCTCCCTTACCTTGTCATCTCTCTTGTTAATCACATCTCTAGTCCTGTGCTTTCGGTTCATTTCTTTATTCTTCTCAATAAACTTTAATTAAGATCAATGTCTCCATAGCCCTTGCAAAATGTAGATGACAACTTCTTCAGGCTGAAGCTCCCTCCGGCGTACTTCCCAATGTCATCTTAAGGTCTCTTCGTCCCTTTCTGGTAGTGCAAAGCCAGGAATTACAGCCCAGCGCGTTCCTTCGGCAACCTCTCCGGAGTAATCCCTGAAAATCCCAGGTCTGTGGATGGTAATTCTATTAGCCGTTCAGCAAGCCGAGTCTGGAAGAATGCAGCTGGTGTGCGGGAATGTGGGAAGTTCCCCATCTCTGCCTTTAATCCTGCTTTTAGAGGGGAAAAAAAATATAGGCTAATGTGATTAGCTGTAATCCCATTCTTGCTTGGTTTTTCGAAAAGTGCCTGATTCCTAAATCGCAAGCTATGAAGTGCTTTTGTGGAGGGGATGAGGAATTATTTGGTACTCAGTTCATTTGTCTTTGGAAAAACACTGGAAGCAAGAGAAGAGAAAAACTTTCATAGCTGGCAATGAGTTTCTAGGTGGTGTTGCACAGCATAATTTAGAAATCTGAAACCAAGAGCACATAAATGGAAACACAAAATGAGCGTAATCCTTTCAGATATCTAGGTATATGCATACATACGGGCAAAGAACAGCTTACGTGTACACTGCAAATTGCTCTTTAGGGCTTTTTAGGCCCAAAGGTTTACATTGGGATCTTGTTATTTGCTGATATGTTGCTGCTGCTGCTGAAACTGGTGGTGTGGTTGGTTCAATGTGGGCCAGGGCCAGAGCTGTCTCTAATAAAAGCCACAGCTTCTACCTGAAGTGAATGATCTGGGGATTTTTCACCACCACCACCCCCCATTGAGGCATTTGTTTTTCCTTTTAGCGCTAAGGGAACGAAAACTACCTTCTGTGGAAGCGCTGGTGGGAGGCGTTAGAAGTGCTGTTGGCTGCCGGGGAGGGGGAGAGGCAGGATCCTCCCTGACAGCAATGGAGCACACCGCTGCCTGTGCACACTAATGGCACACCGCTCTGGGGACAAAGGCCGCCTTCTTCTTGTGTGAAAGGCAAAGTGCAACCTGAGATCAAGGTCTTTCAATGCCATTGTTTATTAGTAGCAAATTGGTTGCGCTCAAAGGTTTGGTGCTCCCCACGGTCCCTGTTTGGGGAGGAGGAAGCATTCCCCTCGCAGGCCCGGCCTGTTTTCTGTTTCCAGGGAAAAGGAGGGAGAAGGCGGAAAAATACCTTGTTTGTTTGCTGGAGAAACTGGAAATAAGCGTGGTGGGTTTTGGAGTCAAATGCTGCCTGAAGCCTCTGGAGTGAACGACTCCGGAGAGGGATTAGGGCTGAGGGCCGAACTTGTTGCCTTTTTATTGAAGCAGCAAATTTGTGATAGTGCAGTTCACAGAAACTGTGTGAATTGAGGGTTTGCCTTGTCTTACCATCAGGTTCCCCCTCCTCGTATGCCCTTTCTTGCCAGCGTGGCGGTGGTGGTGGCATCGGGACCCTGGGCAGGGAGGTCCCTGTGGTGCTGGGGAAGGGAGGGAGCTGTTGGGAGGACCGCCTGACCGATGCTGTGACACAGTTCCCCAGAGGATTGCAAGGTGGGAGCAAAGTCACTGAAAAAGGAGTATTATTCTCTTTTGTCTCCTGTGTTGAGTTGGCCTCAGGTATCCGTCCTGTCACAGCAGTTCAAATGCTTGGGAAAGGTGGGAGGAGTGGGAGAGATGATGCTGTAGCGATAAAATGTTGCAGTACTAATCCTATAAATGTATAGGCTTAGCCAAACTGGTGTTTTGAGAGGTTGTGTGGGACTGCCCTGTTTACAAATAAAAACTATCACTTAGTTTAATTACAGTGTAAGGCACGCTGCCTCTCTTGCACTTGTTTACAGGTCTGATGTTTTGGTATGTGGTATAAATGCTGAACTCTCTCACAGCTTTCTCTAATGCCAGAAAACTGCTTTAGGCTGTCAAATAAATAACAGTGTGCCTTTAAAACAACAACAACAACAACCCCCTCAAACCTCCCCCCACTATCAAATAATTGAAGGGAAAATTTTTATTCTTCTTTCCCTCCTGAAATTGTATCATACTCCCTGGAGAACTTGGAAACACTAGATGAGTAACTAGATGGATTTAATCTTGGAGAAATGTAGTGGCGTTTGGCAAGGATAATGTGAACTAGTGTTACACAGGTATGTGTTTTGAAATTACTGTGAGTCCTCTAGTATCCTTCTAGAGAGCATGCCGAAATGGCTGCTTGGTACATAGTCAAAAAGCCAAAGAAAGTGTTAGTGTACAACAGACGTGGGATGCGATAGTGGAAAATGGATTCCTTCTGTAAAAGTCTACATTTAAAACACTGTTGAGAAGACTGTGTTCACCCTTAATTATGGGCAAAGATAAAGAGGAGGAAAAATGACTATGGAATAAAGACAAGTAGGAAACATAGAGGAGTTGGAAGAAAAGGAACAAAAATGAAGCCTACAGAACCAGGAGAGAGCATACTGAAGGCAGGCTAAATATTTTTGTATTGGAGGAAAAGTTTAATGAGAATAGAAACCCCTATGACAGAAAACGAAAGGCTGTAAACAGTAATAAAAGATAACACTTCCCCATTAGAGTATATGGGCAGAATTAATTGCTTGAGGACAGCTGTGAAAGGCTTCTTTGGTAGGTCAGGGTCTTCTGTTTCACAATGTTCTGAGACCTTGGATCTAAAGGTTTTTAAAATAAAGTTAGAGATGGGTGTCATGAAACCTGGAGTATTTTTTTTCTTTTTTTTTCTTTAAAATAGAGAAGATACAACCACTCATGCTTTCCTGCAGGACAGATGACTCTACTGAGCAGTAAGGGGATTGTGTTGCTATGGTTGGGTTCATTCCTGAATTAACCTGGTTTTTCTCACACTTCCACCTGGAATACCTGGACTCAGTCCTGCAGCAGAAAGCAGTGCCATTAGTGGGGCACAAACTGAGCTGCTGAGAAAATTCTTCCAAAGGTGTTTTTTCTGTTGTTTGGAATGATAATCAATCCAGACTGTTCTCTCCCCGCCCCCTCCCCCCCCATCCCAATCTCTGCCACGGGATGGGAGAGAGAATTGGAAGGGTAAAAGTGAGAACTCGTGGGTTGAGGATAAAGGCAGTTAACTAAGTAAAGCAAAAGCCATGCCCACAAGCAAAGCAAAACAAGGAATTCATTCACCGCTTCCCACCAGCAGGCAGGTGTTCAGCTATCTCCAGGAAAGCAGGACTCCATCACAGTTATTTGTGAAGACAAACACCATCACCCTGAATGTCCTTCCCCTCCCCCCCCAAACTTTATATACTGAGCATGATGACATTTGGTATGGGGTATCCATTTAGTGAGTTGGGGTCAGCTGTTCTGTCTGTGTCTCTTCCCAAATTCTTGTGCAGCCCTAGCCTACTGGATGATGGGGTGGTGTGAGAGGCAGAAAAGGCCTTGACTCTGTGAACTCAGCAGTAACTAAAACATCCCTGTGTTATCAACACTGTTTTCAGCACAAATTCAAAACATAGCCCCATGCTAGCTATTATGAAGAAATTTAACTCAGTCCCAGCCAAAACCACTATACAGAAGAAATATGAAAATGTGGGAGAAGGCCCTTCCATGGAGAGCACAATAGAAATTGAAAGTGGCAGCACAAACTATACCAAAAAGTGGTGCATGGATTTTCTGCATAGGAAGAAAATTCCTTTCAAAACAAAAGCTCCTTTAAGGGCGGGGAGTCTTTTCATTTTAGGAATCCATAGTTAAGTACTGCATAAAGCAACTTTTTTTGTTCAGCGGTAGATGTGCTTATTTTATGGTGTTCCAAAGTAAGAGCTTTTCCCCAGCTAAGAATTGAGGAGGGCTACCTCACCAAGGAGAAAAATAATTATGACTGGCCATTGGTATAATGTAACATCTTATTTTTCATTTTTCAGTTCTTGTGTGATATTTTAGCCCACATTCCTGAAACAAAAATGCAGAAGATATATGCAGATACCTATCTGTTTTTTCCTCTCTTTCTGGATCTCCTGTTGAGATTCCCAGCCCTCCGGAAGCATCATGGAGCTGTGCGGCTCTATACCACCTTTTCCAGCATTGTAGGAGTACAGACTTGACAAAAATCAAGTGAACATACTGCTACAGTAAACACTTGAGCATTGTTACAGGCAGGTTGTAAGGCACAAAAGATCTGTGAATAGTGAATGGATTAGTCATAAAGAATCATAGAACAAGTAGCTCAATCTGGAGGAACGACAAGGTGGTCTTGACTTTGAAAATAAGAATGGAGGTTGGAAATTGTTTTCCATTTGAGAGTTTTAACAAGACCCAAAGAAACTAAAATATCTACACTGAAACAGTCATACTTGCAAGCAATGTGGAACAGGCGGCATTTGTTCTCAACGCAGAGAAAGGCACTTGCAGTACAAAAGCACGTGGCGCTCGCAATAGTGTGTCACGCAGCATAGTGAGGGGCGTAAGTCATACAGAGCTAATGTAGTATTTTGCAGGAGAGCTTATCTGAATCAAAAGTAAAAGGATGTTTGTGAATGTATAGACAGAGATGGGGTTTTTCCATGTAGGTGGCATGAAGTAAGCTTGTTTAGGAATGCTCCTGGTAGAACATCTCCATGAGCTATTACTCTCCTACATTTGAAACAGTGAAACAGGCACTACGCATATCTGCAGATAGGAGCTTACACAATATTCTTCAGCAAACTCAGTTGCAAATCAAATAGAAAGTAAAACCTGGTAAACCGTGTGAGATTAGCTATGTAAAAAGTAAATCTATGGGAATATGGGAGGAAACATGATTGGAGACTCAAAAGTCAAGGTGAAAAAGTTCCAACTTGTTTTAGGAGACAGGCAGCATGATATCTGAACAAATACCTGAGATGTAAGAAATAATATCATCCTGGCTTGTGTCAGAAATAGTGTGGCCAGCAGGACTGGGAAGGTGATTGTCCCCCTGTACTCGGCACTGGTGAGACCGCACCTTGAATAATGTGTTTAGTTTCGGGCCCCTCACTACAAGACAGACATTGAGGTGCTGGAGCGTGTCCAAAGAAGGGCAACGAAGCTGGTGAGGGGTCTGGAGAACAAGTCTTATAAGGAGCGGCTGAGGGAACCGGGGTTGTTTAGTCTGGAGAAAAGGAGGCTCAGGGGAGACCTTATCGCTCTCTACATGTACCTGAAAAGAGGTTGTAGTGGGATGAGGGTCTGTCTCTTCTCCCAAGTAACAGGACAAGAGGAAATGGCCTCAAGTTGCACCAGGGAAGATTACGATTGGATATTAGGAAAAATTTCTTCACCGAAAGTGTTGTCAAGCATTGGAATAGGCTTCCCAAGGAAGTGGTTGAGTCCCCATCCCTGAAGGTATTTAAAAGACATGTAGATGTCATGCTTAGGGACACGGTTTTAGTGGTGGACTTGGTAGTGTTAGGTTAATGGTAGGACTTGATGATCTTAAAGGTCTTTTCCAACCGAAACAATTCTATGATTCTAATGCACTTCCAGGTAGCTGTGTAAGCTGTGCATACCCTTTGCACAGGACTTGATGAGCTTTGCATAGGTTTTAGGAAAGGTCCTCCCAATTTCCTGTGTCTGTTCACCTGGTGCTCTGCTGCCTTGCAGCAATGCAAGATGCAGAGCTACAAAAGCTTTAATTTTGCTGCAGCAGTGTTAATTTTTGTGGACAAGGAAGCCAGTGGTAGCATGGCTGTGGAGTGGTGGACTAAGCATGTCTGTGGTGGTCAGCAGCTTATGGGAAGAAGGATTCACTATGGAAGGCCTTGGGTTCTCACACTCTCTCCATGCAGTCTCTCATTCCAGTGTGAAGGGGTGATGTGACTACAAAGCTGACATCTATCCATCTCATCCTCCGTGTTTCATGGGTGCAGTTTCTATTACAGAAGAGTGAAATATGGCTCCCAGTCTGACAAGGCACTTAAGAAAATGTTTTCATTTGATCAGCTCTGAATAGGAATTTGGTCTAGAAATCTGAAAATAAGAATTTGACAACTCATTGAAGTCTAGGACCATTACTAGTGTTGCCCCATTACAAACAGAGGTTTCGTGTGTGGGCAGCTGCCTTACTTGGTGTGAGCAGCTGGGGAATGTGTACCACAGCTGAGAGTATAGGCTTCATCTGTATGTGTTGGCAATGGCATATTAGATGATGCTTTGAGGAAAGCCATTTTGGACAGGTTTTTAAAGAAAACATACCCACAACCTTTCTCTGAAGCAAAGCCTTTCCTTACTCAGATCGTGCCCAGCAGCCTGCCATACTGAGAGGCAGTTGTGTTCTTGAAAGTGTTTTGTTTTCTTTTGCCTATTGCTTTCCTTTGGCCTTTCCCATCAAATTGCTCACTTGAAATCTCCTGCTGTTTGTTTGCAACAGTTGAATGAAATGGAAAACTTCTAATTATATCTTTATCTAAGAGTGCTGCCAATCTTTACTTAAGTACCGTTTGAGATAAAAAAAGCTATGTTGCTCTACTTTTCAGCTGGACTAATCTTACAGTGTGACAGATATATTTTGTGAATTATGTTCTTCTGTGATCATTGATCCTTCTAATTAATTGTGTGGCAAATCAGCATGAAACGGAAGACTTATGTCTGAAGAGAGCCAATATTATTAATTTCCTCTGCCAGCTTGCAGTATGTGATGTCCAATGTGGCTGTGTTGTCCATTTGGCCTGTGGAGTGTTAGGGGACAAGAAAGGTGTCGTCATACTTTAATTGCTCAGCCCTTGCCAAACTTCTGACGTCCAGCCCACAGACCAAGAAACCCTCATCCCCCAAAGCAGCAGGCATCTGAAACACATCAGCGAAGTGTTATATGCAACTCAGGTGCCAACGTAGCACTCTAGGGAGAGCCCTATTTCGTCTAAAGAACACTGTTGTTTCTCTGGACGAGCTGTGCCCATGTCTCCTAAAACATTCGGAACAAAAATTCTCATTAATTGTTTATCCCTTTATTTACCATCCTATTCTGTGACCATGATAGATCAGTGCCTATTTTACAGCCAGAACTGGAAGACCAAACCTTCAAAGAATTTTTTTCATTATAATTTCATGATAATTTTCATTATTTCTTTTCTGCCCTCAATTCTTGAGCCTTCAGAATAGCCATCAGCCTTATCAAAGTCTTCAAGATATGAACTTCCAATGGACTAAAAAAACCCAACAAACCCAACTGAAACCAAGCTGTGCCAGAATAGCACGCGTTTATAATGAATGCTTTGACGGACAGAGCTGTAGGAATTCCCGAAACCTACGTATGCTTTGAATACAGTAGACTCCATCCAGAGCAGTACTGCCATCATGGGAATTGTGTGGGTGACTACACCCAGATACTTTCCTGCAGACAGTTGGTGAAGGCCTGGAATGCAGTTTTCAGCAGGAAAAATCTTTTGTATGTTTCCATCATCTTCCTGGCCTTGATCCTTCTGAGTTATTTTAAAAGAAAACCCCCCAAAATTCAGAACAAAACAAACAAAAAGCTTTAAAAAGATGAATTTGGGAAATCAAACTACTTGTAGCTCTCTGGGATATGCATAATGGATAATGGTAGGGATATCCCTATATATGTATAGTGGCTTTATGCCCCGCTCAGCTGTTTTGCCCCTCTTGTTCCTAGTGTGCCCTTTCTCCCATTGTCTTACCAGCTCACTGCTTGTCTTATGACATGCTCCGTGTTCTACCAGCAACTTGTTTCTTTATGATTTATCTGCATTTAGTTTGAAGTTTTGTGAATTTGTTCACTTTTGGAGAAGTTTGGGGTTACCTGGGTGAAAACACTGGGCAAAGTCTGTCAGCTAGTCTTGTAAAAGATGTTATTGCTCTCTGGACACCTGATCTCCCTAATATTATTTTGATAGTGGCTATTTTAAGCCACAATCAAAAATGAAATAAACCCCTCACTTGATTGTTAAGAGAGGCATACCACAGACTTACCGTAAGTCTCTTGGAAAAAAGCCAGTAGGATTAAGTGCTGTCTGTGCACTCCCAGATGGTGAAGCTAACAAAAGATTACACTTAAAGATTTTGTGAAATTCTCCTAGTCACCCAGAAATAGTTATAGCGTGTGGGATGCTTGAGCAATACTAAAACAATTCTTTGCATAATACTGTAACTTCCATTGTCAAATGTAATTGTCACAGCTCCAAATTTTAATGATCCTTACTTATGCTGCATCTTTAAGATCCTGTTAGAACCCCTAGTTTCAGAATATGGAGGTATTTGTTGAGAGTGAAACACTAATGTGATTCTTACAGGTTCTGCTTCTGCTACAAAAAGAAAATGGGTATTTTCCTCTCTTATTTCAATTTCAGAGTCTGTTTCCAACCATTGCTACCGTGCCTTCTGTTTTGTTCGGGACCTGGCAGAGGGATGGGAAGTGTAGGAGGACAGGCAATTGATGTTTAATCCTTCATATGTTTTCTGATTTATACTGGGACTGATTATACATGCATCTAGAGCAAATAGGCACACATGCATATTCTAAATAGAGATACATTATGATTTCCCTATTACAGACAAACACTGTATCATCTTCCACGGCCTCCATGGTTTGGGCCTGGTAAAACTCCTTATTATGTATTTTGGTTTCAGCGCTGTTCTTGCAGATGAGAAAGCTTTGATAAAGATTCATTGCTTGAAGTCTTATTTCTCAGGAGTTTTTGTCAAACTGTCACTTAGATCAAATTTGGGCCTTTCCTATACTAAGTGATTAAAAATGCTGTATAACTATAGAACTCCCTTAAGTAGTTGTGATAATTGAGTGGTTGAGTGATCATTTTATATGAAAATTGCAATATACTGAATGCTCTGTTTAAAAAAAAAAAAAAAAAAAAACCAAACAAAAACAAAAAACAAAACAACAACAACAAAAAACCAAACCCCTGTGGTATTGTGAGAGCTTCACTGTCGCTAATGCAAGGGCATCACTGCTGCTTTGTTACAGGGCTGAATTTGGCCCTTATACCTCTTTTGTCCATATAGGCAAGGTATCTGCTTTGCAGAATTGCCCTTTATTCCAGGATTAAATGCCTGGGCAAGTCTGATAGCTGCTCCCAAAGGGTGCTTTGGGGGTCCTGTCTCCCTGGTGGTGTTTGCCAGCAGTGGGGAGTACTGTGCAGAGAGTTGAATGCAGTTCTTCCTGGGGTGAAGGTTTATTGTTTTTCTGTTTGGTATTTTAAGAAAAGGGTAAAAAGAAACATCTCTGTCCTCACATGAAAGATATGCATCTGTAACAACAGTGAATTATTTCCGTATTATTGAGCATTTCCTGCTTTGGTAATTATTGTTGTGTAGCAGTGCTGTCACTGGAATTGCTGCCAAATTGGTTTATAAATCTGCAGAGACTGCAGCTAGCAAGGGAAGTCTATTAAAATAACACAGACTTGGTTTATAGGGTTTCTTTCACAATTTGAATTTTCCAGGTTGTGGAGTACAGGCAACGTGTTTACTACTTAATACTGTATTTTAAAGGTCACAAACCACTCTTTATCACCTTGACAAAATTTGAGGTTGCCATTGTGCTTCCTGAGGTGAGAAGGGAAAGCTACAGGGACATACCTGATAGGAGTGGGTGCAGGACAGATCAAGTCACTCCCAGTGGAGACTTTTCAGCTGTCCTCTGTAGGCAGAGCTGTTGGGGAGTTCAGCAGAAGCATGGGGATATCAAGCTGGTGTGCTCCAAAAGAGGAAAGAGCAAAAGAGGAGACAACGCAAAAGGTCTTAGAGATTAATCACTGCCCAGTATAAGTGGGCAGAGCTGAAGGCTTTGGGGTTTTGGTAGCTTGGGCCCTGCTTTTAGGGTTGACAAGTCTATGAAAAGACACTCTGTGCTTTATAGACAGCTTGGCCATGTATCTTTCTTGCATCCATAACATGCCCCAGAACTGCAGGGTGTATAAGGTTTTGCCTCTGCATATCACGTTGCGGGGGCGCTGGGCAATGTTCTGGTGTCAGCATCCTTTAAAGGATGTTGGAAGAGCTGCAGGGTGAAGAGGAGGGCTGTGAAAGTTATTCCCAAGATGGAGAAAGTGCCTTACAGCAGGGGACTTGGATGTAATCTAACTACTTGATCGAAAAAAGGTTGAGAAACGAGCTGATTAGAGTTATGAAAATATTTATGGGAAAAATGCATTATGAAGGGACTCTCTTTTCTAGTGAAGAAAAGCAGGAAAAAAAAAAACCCTGAGGCCTGGATGCTAAAACTGTTAATTCAAATAAGAAATGAAGCACAAATCTGCTGTGGCGTAGGTAATTCAGGGTGCTGTCAGGGAAATGGGTGAAGCTCCTGTATTGCAGTGCTAACTTGGCAACTGAATACTCCAGAGACGCCAAATGTTTCTACAAACACAAATGACTGATGTTGATGCTAAGATATTTCAATCATATATAAGGTTCTGTGGTACATTAGAGGTCTGACTAGATATTCAGCTTCTCTCTTCTGGCTTCAGAACGTTTTGTAAATATACTTTTTAGAATATATATTAATAAATAAAACTAACACAGCAATTGGCTATAGCACTTGGTTAAAGTGTTTCACATCTAACTACTCAGTGTTGCTTATACTGCTCTGATTAGAGATTGTATCAGCCTTATTAGTAGCTACGGAGATGCTCTGCACTTTGACCCATTTAGAAAATATTATCTCAGATAGGTTTGTAATTAAGCAGGTAGCCAATTAGTTGAGCAGTGGCTGAAAGCCCAAATGCTGTGTGCGTGCATACAAAATAGGTGTGTTAGGTGGTCCTTGTACCTGGTGGCAGAGTTGTAAAATAGCCCCGGAGAAGCAACTGGGGAGTGATGTGGTGGCAGTGATGTTAGTGGCATTGCCACTTGCAAAGTGACAGCCTTACCACTTCAGAGGAGCAGCAGCCCACAGTTTCAGACTATCAAGGCTGAGTTTTAAATGTGGTTCTTGAAGATAGTTTCTCACAACTGGTCTGCAAAATACCCCAAAATATTCTGCAAAGGCGTATCTTTGTCAGTTTACAGTCTTGAAAAAAAAAAAAATTAATTAGGCAGTGCCTGTGCTTGGAATGTGTATATTTCTGCTATGTTATTTACTGTATCGTCACATTTACCCTGGTGCTTCTTTGACTGCTAGAAGAACAGATTTGTATTTTGATTGATTCTGATTAATTAAAGGCGAGCATTTGCGTCACCACATTTCCTTCTTCCTTTGATTTCATTTTATTCAGTCCCCAAGGAGTCATAAAATATCTACTTGCTTTCTGCAATATCTACATAAATACTTAATCATGAGGTGACTGTATAAATAGAATTTCGTGTTCCTTATTTTAGTTTAATGTGTATATGTCCTTTGGTAACATGAACAATGGGAAGAAAAGCCTGCTAAATTTCACATGTAAAGAAAGCAATGATCCCCTGTGAGAAACAATGTGTAGGCATCTCTGTCTTCCTCTCTCTAAATATATATATAAGTATAACTGTATATTTATAGATATATTAAATATATCTGTGTGTGAATATCTGTATGTGTGTGTATATATATCGATACATGCATGTTTTAGAATAAGTTTCCATCAAAATATGACAGACCATGTGGGTCAGCATTTGGAGACTTCACATGTGCTGAGGGCAAAGAGAAATCTTTGAGGACATCTGGCTTGCAGGGCTAACATTTTAACTTGCCTGCTCTGATTAGTCTTACCTTTGTGCTGTCATTGTAAAGACTAGTGTTCTCATCACTAGTCTTTCTTCCTGTTATCTTACTCTAGATAACTGGGTTTGGAAATACCATAAATGGAGTGGAAAGATCTGTAGTATCCTTTGCCTGTTTCAAAATCTGTATTAAAATGAAACTGATTTTACAAAACAAACAGAAAAAAAACCACATAACTTTATGGGTAAGATGAGGCCCAATAATTTGAAGGACTTGCTTCATCACTTAAAGTTTTGTAGAGGGAAATTTCAGCCAAGCTTGTCCAAGGAGCAGGGTTCTTGAGTTGAATACTCACAGACTTCTTGAAAATATCTTGATTTATCTGTTCTCTTCAGCCAGGCCTGATTGTCAGTCAGGATGGGCATATTGGCCAGTGAGTCAGCACAGGTTTTGCTGGGAACTGGGCATAACACAAACTGACTCTTCCCCTGCAAGAAAGGATGTGCAGAAGGAGCTGGAAATAATCTCAGATGATCAAGTGCTGTTTCATAAGAGAAGGGGAGAACACACAGGCTGTGGTGATAGCTGGGACAGAGACAGGTATGGCATTACTGTGCTTCAAGAGGCATAAGGATATGAAAAACCAAGTTTCATTAGCTCTGCTGCTATCATTCCAGTCTTCTGAAATGCAGAGAAGACAATGAAGCCATTTATTGACCTTCATGGGAGCATCAGTGCCCTGGTTCCTAATAACTGATGTGTTAAAGCAAGGGTCAGCTGATATCACAAAGCAGAAATAAAATGTATCGGTAGTAAGATTTTTTTTTTTAGCATTATGTTGAAGCATAATCTATTCTTAATGGGTTTCTTTTTATAACTTGCTTGGCTGTGCATTTAAAAATATTGATTATAGGACTTTAGCGGTTCTAAGTGAAAAGATGCTTTATATGCTACAAGATAAGGAGGAAAGAGGACCCATTTTGTGCCCAGTTTGTTTTATGGTTTTAAGAAAATGCAGAGATATGCTTTCTCTCTTATTTTCCTGATAAAACGCTTAGAAATGAAGTTATAAAAAAGGGGAGGGGGGACGGACACAGAAGTAAAAAGTTAGTGATAACTGCTTATAATTACTTCTGTTAATGTTCCTAAATGCAGTTTGGAGCACTTATTTCTGAACTCAGACATCAGCTAACTAGAAGCCTAAACAGTTTTGCTAAGGGTGGGTTTTTTTGTTTTTTTTTTTTTTTTAGTTTGTCATGGTTTGGGCCGGACTGGCCACTGAAACGAACAACAGATGCTCTCTTTTACTTCTGTCTCTTCAGAGGAGGGAAAGCATCTCCCTTCAGGGAGAGAAGGATGAGAGATAAAAAGAGAAGAGTTTAAAAAAGAAACTAAACTACTTTAATGAAAATATTAATAAAATAATGAAATCGATACAATATATACAAAACCATATCGAGCTCGCAGGATGACGATCACATCACTGGCAAGCACTGGAAGAGTCCCAGACTGGACTCGGTGATGGACGGGAACTGAATTCCAGATCTGGATTCAGGTATGCACGGATCAGAGTCAAAGGCAGATGAACAGAGTCCTCCTCGGACACCAGCCACTGAAGAAAGAGGGATGACCCTTTGATCCCTCAGCTTTTATACTGAGCATGAGGCAGATGGGATGGAATACCCTGTTGGTCAGTTTTGGGTCACCTGTCCTGTCTGCTCCTCCCTGCAGGTGGGACCCCTCTATACTTTTCTGCTTCCGACCCTCCAACGGGGCAAGTAACAAAGTTAGGTGGCTTTGGCTGTTATAGCAGGAAGTATAAGCAAGAGCCTCTTCATATATCTTTCCTTGGCATAAATTAGAAACAATCAGGTCTTAGTCTGGAAGTGGACTACAGTCTTAAAAATAAGTTGTTAATTTCTGAGAGTTCAGTTAGTTAGAAGAGGCTTAGCTGCAAAGTAAAATTACTGAACAGAAAATTGGTTCTGTTTCACCTCAAACCAGGACACATTTGTAGTATGTATTTCTTGTGAGCCATGTAGATGATTTTGAACACTAATGTTGTAGTTGGTCCCAAAAACAACTGTCCCATGCAGCACCATGCACCTTTAGATTTTAAAAACAAGCTAACAAAATAAGCAAATAAAACCCATACTGTCTGTGCTAGTCTTTTTATCAAAATTTACCAAAAGTGATGGCATCCATCCTCTAATACAACATAGTGGTAAGGATTTGAAAGTTTAATGCTGCCAGACTTCCTTCGAAGTCTGGACATCGGGGATGTTAGGTTAAATCTGACCTCCTTCAGCAGGATTTGACATTCATGGCATCTCTAAATTTCATAAAAGCTGCAAGTCTAATGTTGCCTCTTTAAAAATTCACTTACACCAGTGGAATTGAGTTGGTGTATGATCAAAGGCAAAGATGTTGGTGTGCTTTTCTACATTATCTTGTTATTCTTTGAGTCCACAAAAAGACCTGGGATATGACTCTTTAGGGGTTGAAGGACTAGCCTTTTTTTTTTGTGATAAACTACAGAGGTATCTCAGCTTGCATTCCAGATGAAATATCAGTTGTTCATATGAGTTGTTACCTTAGAGTTTAATTCTACTTCTGTTGAAGTTAGTAAGTGCCTTCCCTTTGGATTAAGCTGTTTGAGGAAGTGAGTCTTTGGGAATATATATGAATTGGAGGTGTAGGTTCTAAAATAATGCATCTCTCCTATGTGTATATCATTAGTCTGATGTAAAGGTGGTCTGACTTTCAAATAGGCAAAAATAATTCTCTATTTATGTATTTACACTTTGATCCATGCAGGTAAAAATTTTACTAAGATGGGGAAACCTGGGAATAAATATCTTATACTGTATTACCTGAAAAATCAGTGCAGAAAAAAGTGCTTTGCACATGTGGTAGCATCTGTTCTAGTCACTGTACATTAATCCTCAGTGTTTTGTTTTGTTTTTTTTTTTTCCCAATTGATTGCTATTATGAAGTTGAGTGTTCAATCGTTTATTTGGAAAAGAATGGATGTGGCCTAATATTAAAATCTCAAAGCTATACAGGAGCATAATGTTAATTGTTCTGTAAGCGATGCTCTGTCTGGTATCACCAGCCTGGCTCATGTGAGGCTCTTTTTCTTTAGGGACCTTCCCTGTTGTTGGGGTGGTGTATCTTCCAGCACAGGCTTGAAACGAGTCTGTTGTGCATGTTAAATTACAGTCTGGTAGCAATGCCTGCCATTTGGTGTATGAACACGGTGTGTGTTATGTTGCTGGAGGGTTAATTGTGGTCATCTTTAGAATGTCAGAAGCCCACCCTTTTTGTTTTGTCTTTGGATCTCTTTCATTTTAGTGAAAGTGGTAGAAAGAGTCTCTAAAGCTGTGACCAGAAGAGCCACAACTGACTTGGAAAGGATGGTATCAGGCAAGTGGTGCGGGGAGGTGTTTGGGAGAACTTGGGTGGCAGATGACACCCTCATAGCTGTTGGTGGCTGAAGAATGACTCGTGGCCACCGGGGGCTGGAAACCCTCCAGGTAAGGTAAGCCTTTGTGTCGGCTGTGCTGTTATCTACTGGGGTTTTCCTTCTCAATGCTTTGTCCTGACTGCTGAATTAAATGCTACCCTGATGTGAAGGTGGGGCTTTCTCCTAGGGGGTTGGAGGAGGTGGAAGACCCTAGCCAGCCCAAATGTTGTGTCCTGGTGAGAGGAAAAGCTTCTCATTGGAGGCAAAACAACAAAACATGCCTAAAATCTTAACGGTTGGTGCCAGAGACAAGGAAAGGCTCATAGGTGAGACTAGCACTGTGGTTGTAGTGGGGAACATAGCAGATCCAATGTGAGTGAGAGGAGATGATGAAAAGCGTGGCCCGAAGGGGCAGGTCCTTCCTCTCCGGGCTCCCTGGGTTGTGTGGCTGCATGGTCTCCCCACATGCCTTGAGACTGTGTTAGCCCCTGGGAGCCAGTGCCAAGTGCTGTAGTAACCATCTGGTAGACTTTAGGGTTGGGGGCTAGATTTTAAAAACAAACTCGTTCTGAGAAGTATTATTTCTTTCTGCTGCATGTCCAGCTAAGCTGGTATTTTGTGTCAGTGTGGAGGCATGTTTTGAAATGGTGCTGCAGAATCCACAGCAGAGCCATACCCAGCCTGAAACATGGCAAAGGCAAGAAGACACAGAGGAGCAGTATGATGCAAGGCTGTATGAGCAAAATTAGAAATGATCTGGCAGAGGTGAGATGCTAAAAAACTTAAGTCTGTTAATGCTATTGCAAGCCAGCAAGGGAGGCTGGATGGAGGAGGAGACTGGGTTTGCTGTCATTAAAGAGCCAGGGAGAGAAGAGGAGGAAGCAAGTGGATGCAGAGCCATGTGCCATGTGGTATGCTTTAAAATAACTTGAAGGTGATGCACACAAATGGGGAGACAGCCTGGTGACTGGCACAACTGAGTCAGCAGTGATGCCTTGCAGGCACAAGGCTCTTGCTGTAAGTGGTTCATGCTGCTGAGTGGAGTGGTGCCATGGCACGGTCTCCAAACCCAATGCCACAGTTGTTCGGACTGTCTGAGAGGTTTGGGCCATGCCATCTGGTGCTTTTAGGCAATGCCTTGGGGGAGTTTGGGGATGTGCATGGACTAGGGGTTGTTCCCAGTAGGCAGTATGGATAAGGCTGTCCTGAGGTGAGGTAGAGGGAGTGGAGGCAAGGTTTAGATGTACCATTGTGAGCTGTGCTATTTCAGAGGAGAGTCTCTGCATCATCATATTCACTCACATAAACAAGAGTTGTTTAAAAAAAAAAAAAAAAGGCAAAACCAAAACACCACAACAACAAATAACCTCAAGCAAACAAAAAAACCCCACCCAACCAAGAGGACGTGCTAGAGTATATGGGAGAGTGTTTCAATGTCACGTATGTGACATTTCATGGTAATGATTAACAAGATGTTGGGGGAGCAAGCATAGGATGACAACATTGGTCAGAGGGAGATCTAGGGGTCATTCTCCAAGCCTCTTCAAGGCTGTTTTGAGAAGATGGCTACACACCACAAGAGCTGCTGAGCCTGCCATGCTTTGAGATTTGCCCTTTTCTGGGTTTAGTTTAGAAAGACTGTATCCTCCTCGTGCCTTGCTCTTGCCTTGAAATCCCAAAAAACCCTGAGAGCTTTGAGGTCAGAACAACTGCTGCGATAACCTGCCTAGGTGACGGGGGTAGAGGTGCCAAATAAATTGATGAATGGAGTCGAGGGACTTAAAACTCTATGCTGGTCTATCATGAAGTGTGGGGGAAAATCTTACATACCTTAGAAGTCCAGAACCCAATAGGATTTAGCACTTTGATATTGCAGAGACCTGGGACAGGAATTTCAGATTTATGTGGTACTTTGATCTCAGTCTGGTTTTAGAAGGTGTTTAAGAACAGATGTCTTTACTCATTCAAGATACTGAGAATAACCTTTTTAAACTCTTGTTAAGAAGGATACAGGCCACAGAGAAACATTCATCAAACTGTGAATGAATTATTTCTTGTGTAAGTCTAATAAGTGCTTCAGTGAAGTGACCTGAACGCTTTTATGGCTGTTATTAGAACTTGGAAGATCAGCTGGTTCGTGGAAGCAAGACAGACTTACAGTATGCCATAGGTAGTAAATCCTTGAGTGGGGACTGTTTATTGTGGAGAGGCTGCTATTAGATGATGACTTGCAAATATCTGTAATAACTATTTAAAAGAAAAAAAAAAAAATCCTTGTTTAAACTTGAACAGTCTCATAGTTGAACTCTCTGTACCTGACAGTTCATTTCCCCCACAAGGGTCATCTCTCTCTATTCTCCAGCTGAAGAATTTGAAAGGTGTCATTATGTCTTCAAAACACTGTTCATTTCAAGTAGGAATAAGTCTGAGACAAAGAATTATAACAACCTTTTATTCTCATTAAGCAAACTAGTTATGAAAATGAATTGTAAACACTGATACAGACACAAAAACCTTAGATGGACCCTGTACTTCAGTCTATCCTCTTTGCATACACAGTTCTCTGCAACGGTCAGGTGTTTGTCCCAGGGTCATCAATTACTGTTCACTAGCAGTTTTCACTGAATTTGCTTCTGTTTCCTTTAATGTATTTAACTAGTATTATTAGTTTATTGTTCTTTGACTACGGTTTCTGTACTTGCTTCTATAAAAAGAGTTTTTCAGTCATTGCATAAAAAGAAGCTTTGCCATTGGTTTCAATGGAAGCAGGATATGGCCAAGACTAGGTGTGCATGTCCAGAATGTCAGTCTGCACATGCAGTTGTCAAATTATGTAGTCAGCTAAAAATGTAACCTAATTATATGGTTCGGTGAGAAATTGCATAGTACAGCTGTAGCTAGTGAAATCCTATGTGAAAGGAACATGCGATTTGAAAACAATCATCATCTGTAAACCCAGAGAGAAGGGAGCTACATGAGGATTTTGTCTTTCCTGAAAACCACAGACGCAGGGATCGGCACTTCAAACATGGACTCTGCATACAGAGTTTGTTTGTTGGTTTTTTTTTGGCTAGAGAGCAGTGGCTAGTGTACAGCTATTGTCCCTTTGCTGGAAAAACTGTGGTCCAATATTTCAGTTTGAGTGTAACGTTGCTGGGAGTTTGGGGAGAGCTGTGGGTATAGGTCTTGTAGGAACTCTGTTGTCCAGATGTTTATGCTGTATTGCAGAGGAGAGATATGAGTGTTCACCAGTTTTGGTGATTTTGGGGACATTGTCTTTGCCTCTTGGTGAGTCCTGGGAAAAATTTTTGTAGGATCAGTGTTTTATGCAGGTGCTGTGGAGAAACTGATATGCCTCTAGAAGAGGGGTTGCCTTGTTAGATTAATTTTCATCTTAGTATGTGATGTCTTTTGGAATCTCTTGAATAAATGGCTTTTTGTAAAGCTCCCTCTACTAGACCAATGGTCTCCAAAACAGAGTGTGCAAGATGATCCCTTAAGGTGCAGGAAGAGAATATTAGAACTTTAGTAATACATGTATATGATTTGTAAGTAAATATATGTATATTGTGGGTGCATGATCAACTTTTTTTTTTTACTGATGGGATGCACAATCAGTGTGGAGGCCACTGTTTTGGATAACAATGTATTGCCTCAAATAAATACACAGAAATTTAAAAAAATGAAGTCCTGTCAAAGACTGTTTCCTCCTTGTGGGGAGTTTGCATGTTGTCCGTCAGCTGAGAGAGTAGGTGCTCTTAGTTATAACAATATCTCCCATCTTGTTCTTATAATAGAGAAGCTCTGAATTAGAGCTTTATTGTTAGCAACAAAAATTGAATTCAGGGAAAGACTTTAATAGAAGTTGGTTAGGGTTTTTTTTGTTTGTTTTTATTTCCCTTATTCAGGACTCATCACATAGTGTGGCTCAGTAGTGTGGGTGGGTTTCAGCATCAGTTCTAGCATATAGAGAAATATCCTTGGTCAAAGCCATTTCAGTGTTGGTCCTGATAACTGTACAGTCCATGTGGGGAGGGGAATGGATGTTTCCTCGGGCACCATGGGGGTTGCTGCTGAGCACCTGAAATGAGGAGAATGTCTCGCCTGGAATTAGGTTGACTTTTATAAATAACCCCGAAGAAGCCAAAATGGCTATATGGATATCAGTAGAGGTGAGTTTAAAAAAAAAAATTTTCTTGATTATTATTTATTTTAAAAGTATCTTTATCTTTTTATGTACTGGACCTCACAGGGTCTCTTCTTCCCTTCTCTCTCTGAGGGTGTGCATCCCCCTCTGTGCTGCTGTCATTCTTAGTCTCCTTTACGTGGATGGAGCATCTCAACTACTTCAGGTGGCTGTCACCTACACACGTTTATGTTCCAACCAAAGAACTTGGCAAAGCCTGATGCTGTGCTTTGGCATGTTATTGGGTTAACAGAAAAGTAAAGTGTTGTTTCTCTGTCAAGGATGAATTGTCCTGACCCCTCTTCTGTTGTGCCACTGAAGGGTATTGTCACATCAGGGCCTCTGTTCCTCCTGCGTATTTGCTCCAGCCTAGACCTTTGTGTGGTCAAGAACACAAGAGCGCTTATATTTAACAAAAAGTACTCATACTTGCTTTTTGTTTCTATAAAGTTATTTCCTTTATGAGCTCAGCAGCTTCAGAGTTAAGAGCTTCTGATCTAGCTCTTGTGCAGAGAATTTGAGTGCATCACAGAAAAGGAATTTACTTCAAAAGCAGGTGCATCTTCATACTTCTGAACATTTTTTAAAGGTGTAGGAAATGTCCATTTTCATAGCCCTTTCTGTGGATAGACGCTTACTTTATCTAATGAAGATTTTTTTATTTTATGCTGCTCCATCCCTCCTTGCCCCACAGCCATAGGCACCCAGCGGTTGCAGCCAGCCTTCATCCTTGCCTGCCGGTGCAGGAACTCGCAGCCAGTGACCTGTGCTCTGCTATCCCAGGTTGCATTCGTGATATTCAGGAGGCCTAGATTATATCTTTCTTGGTAGTGTAACATTTGATCTTTTTTGCTTAGGACTTGATAATAATGATTAATTACACTGCTGCTTCAGATCTCTAGACTGTGTATTACTTTTTCCCTTATGCTAGAGAGCAAGCTTAATAGCAGTGTTTGAGACTGTTGACCTCCCCACTCAATTAGTGTTTGACGCTGGTTATAGAAATCTTAATCTGGGGTTTCCGAAATGATTCAAAAGATGTCTTTTTATCTGGAATTTGTGTGCTAGCAGACATTAGTACTGGCAGCAGGACTGTGGCTGTAGATCTTTCTCTTCCATGCTTTCAAGGGAATACTGCACCATGTATGACTAGTTCAGAAATCATAACATTTCCCAGCATGGAACCTGTCACCTTAACTGATATCCCCTAGTTCATTTAAGAAAACAAAAAAGGAAGTGGTACAAACTAAGGTATGTCAGTACTTTTTAAACACCTATTTTAAAGGCCATTTTTTTAAAAAAGAGAAGATGAAAGGAAACTTTGTATATTTATCTGATGAACTTTTTTTTTCATAGCTGGCCGACTGAGTACGTACTCTGTAACCCAGCTTTTGTGTTATGTGTTTGACCCGATTATTGAATATTTTGTTTTCTTTAATTCTATACAGTTGCATCCGTGCCAGATATCTACTGACTTCACTAATGACATTTCTCTTCTCCTCTCATTTGTTGTGAGGTCTAGATAACTGATCTCTGGAAAAAATTGGCTATAAGTTCCATTTGTGACTGTCGCTGACCTTGCCAAGGTTGTTCTCTAGGATTTACCCTGGACATGGCTGTCTTTTACTACCAGAGCACTCTGGTGTTAATAGGCAGGTACCAGGCCAAAAAAATGGGGCGACAGTAGAGATTTATTTTAACCTGTGCAACTACCAACGGTAGCATTTTTATGGGTTGGCACTCACGGTCCAGTGTTGTTTTTAATGAGTTATTCACTTGTATTTTTAACTGGCTTGAACCTGTTTAACTGCATGATGAAGGACCTACCAGAGGAACCAGAAAGCCTTGTTCAAAGAGTCTCTGGCTGATGTAATCACTGAGCTGGGACCAGCCAGGCTGAAACATGGGCCACCTGTACCCGGGGTCACTGGCCTGCATTTCTGCAGGAATCGAATTTTGCTGCTAATGATTGTTTGATTGTTAGTGCTTTTTATGACTAACGCATCCAGTAGTCTTGATTGGTGCTGTCTGCTTTGGGTTGGTTACTAGCAATGAAAATAACTTGCCTTTGAAGCTGAGCGCTTTTTTTCAGCCCAACACCATTGCTTTTGGAACAGAGACAGCTTAAAAAAAAAAAAAAAAAAAAAGAGAGAGAAAACAAAAGTCTTCTTCCCCCGCTATTTGTTTTCAACTGGAACTTTGCAGATGCCCTACAGTACAGCTCTTCCCCAGGGTAGAAGCCATCCCATGCAAGGCGTGAAGATTGCCTTCTCTGTTTGGCATGAGCTCCTGCTTATAACCAGCTGCAGGCTTCCTGAGCTGGACTGAAATTCAAAGGGAATTAGGAGGCTTAGTGACAGATCCAGATCATGTCAGCGCTTGAGACGTGTCTTCCTGAGTCTGTATTTAAGAGCCCAGTTGGCAGAACTAACATCTTGTGACTGGGTATCTCCAGTGAATGAATAAAAAAGCTGATTCAGCTGTTTGGCTGGGCATGGAGAGGATAGACAGACAGACTCTGTGAAGCCCAAACTTGAAAGAGTCAGTTCCACATATCCATTTTTACGTGGCTGATGCTGTCAGCTACCTCGCTGGTCATGTCCACCTGCGGTTGAGAATCTGTAGGATTTGGTATTTTTACACTAGGATTCAGTTCTTATGGTGTGCCTCTTTGCAGGAATGCTGATAGGTGAAGTGCTCAAGTGTCAGCTGCTGGCTGATCCAGCGTACTCCTGTGTCCCAAGCAAGAACTGTTGTACTGTAGTTGGGATATTTGCAAGGGGCATTTTTCAACCAATTTTTACACATCCAGAGTGGGGAATGTATTCCAGCAGGAAGAAGTAATCATAGTGAAGGAAGCTTCTGGCAGCTCTGCGCTTGCGTTGTGCCCAGGCCCGTGCGTGGGATGGAGGAGCAGTGCCATGGCGGTGGTGCGTGTTCCCAGGCACAGCTCGTGGACTGGCCCAGGTTGCTCACAGCTACTTTCTTCTTCCCCAACAGATATAGAAGGGGTCTTAAAACACAGCACTGAAGTTCATGGCTTGGAAGGAAAGGAGGAATGCTGCTCTAAATAAATTTTATTTATTACTTTATTTTTACCTCTGTTTTTGCCTGCTGTCCTTACAGGTGGAAACAGCCCTGAAAATGTTTTTGCTTTGCTATATGTAGCTACTGCATGGGTGTAGCTGGGAGGGACGGCAACATAGAGGGGGAGAAATGATCCACAAACGTTTTTGTGATTAAGATAGTTGTGTGCATTGTTTGGCTGGTTTGGGGGACAGATATGGGTGTGTGTGTACGTTGTTTCTTCCTCCGCCCCCCCACTTGTACGGTATCTCTATGCTGATCTGCTTTTAGCCTGTGAATGTGTCTCAAGTATTTATATTTATTGTATATAATTTATTTCTTGAAACATCTTGCCTAACTTCATTATTTGAATAATACAAAAGATAAAGTTCCCTGTTCAAGTCCTTATGCACGGCTTACTACTGAAACATTTACATGTAAGCATGCAGGGTGTGGATGTGTGTTGTAGGTTAGGGGAGAAGCAGCTTTTTTTTTTTTTTTTTCTTCAATAACAAGGATATACCTGCAAGCAGGTACAGAGATTTGGGTGCTTCTCTGTCTGAGCTCAGAGAGTCACGGATGAAAGCGTTACTTCTGCATCATGTAGAAGGGAGCGGGTGTTGGTATAATTACTATGGTACACTTAAAATTGGCAAGGAGAGTCTATGTGGGCAGTGTCCATCAATTCTGCTCAAATTAATGAAATCCTTCACAGAGGTCCTCTTGATATTTGAGTATAAAGTAAGAGCTAAAAGGCCTTTGTTCATTAATTTTTAACAGCCTAAATGCCTTCCAGGCTTTTGATTTTTAAGGCAAATCATAAAGCAATAATTCACATGGGAAAAATCTGTCAAGTTTAGAGTAGCAGCAGAATCTTGTGGGACTTTGCAGAGGAACACATTTTCTGATGTTTGATGACTTTTAAAAATTGATAATAGGACGTGTGGTTTTCACTCTCATGCTGCATAAACCTGAGACACCTTCATCATCAGGTACATGTTTACGGATTGGGAAATGCTTTATATCATACTAGATACAATGCAACAGTGGTAAAGGGAGGTAACTGGACTTTAAAGTTTTGTAAAGCTATAATTTTTCAGGAAAAAATACTTTCAGCTTTTGACTAGGCTTTTTAGCCTGATGGCTTTGTGATATAGCTGTCCTATTAGGCACGGCTTTGGTGGTATAACCTCATGTTGCTTTCTAGTCCCTCTAATGTTTGTCCAGAAGCAGCCGTGGGACTATGAAACCCAAATTCCCCATAGTGTGGGACAGTGAGAAGAAGGAGAGCCAGCTGCAAGGATAATGATGTTCTATCTCTTGGATGTGAGCACTGGAGATGAACTGCCAGGATATGTCATTCTCTGCTGAACGTTTTATGTTCGGTGATATCCTTAAGCTATTAATCAAGTAGTAACATATGTTGCATAATCCAATGTTCAATTCTACTGGAATTATATTCCTTCCTAATTTCTTACATGGTTACTTAATACCAGCAAAGAATGGTTTGAGTTTTGTGCTTCTCTGTAACATAAGATGAAGTCTCTCACCTTCTCAGTATAAATTTCTGTAATTGTTAGGATTTTTCTCATTATGATTTAAACAAATCTAGATTTGAAGTCAGAAGGCTTTATCTTGAATTTTCTTCACTCCTTGAATGTAAAGAGAGGAGAAAAATTCAGATTATGAGAGATGGTATATAGTTGGGTCATGAAAAGCAGCACAGATCGATAACCTCTTAAATGTTTGCTTCAATAACTTTGAATCTCTTAAATGAAACTGGTATAATCGGACAACTCTCCACAGTTAAGACAAAGCAAAAATGACAACCCATTGAATCACGAAGTACACTCGTGAAGTAGTTCACAACTTTTCAAAAGCCATCAGAGCTGACTCCTGTGAAAAGATAGAGGTTTAGATGACTGCTTTGTTCTTAGGGCTTTAATCCTAGACAGTTGTAAAATCCACTTCAGTTTTCTGCATGTGCGGTCTGAATGCGCATATATGTCTCCATCATCACTGGCGTTATAGAATCATAGAATTATTTAGGTTGGAAAAGACCTTTAAAATCATCAAGTCCAGCCATTAACCTAACATGGAATGAAATATTGGGTTATTATGAAGGCATGTCACTATTTCAGTTAAATACGTGAAAAGTATGCATGCTGCTTGACTTTTGTTTTCTCCCCCATAATATTAATCTGTTTGGTTCAAAGAAATTAAGCTGTTGCAGGATTTTGACAACGTGCGATCAGTAAATGATGCTAGCTGGGTTATTACTTTTTTAATGCATCATTTAAAGAGAAGGTGATTAGATCGGGTTTCTCTGCTGGCTAGAGTGTTGGAAACAGATGTGGAGGCTTCTTGCTGTTCCAGGTGTGGAAAGCTTGCATTTGTGTCTCCTCAATTCAGCATAGGTTTGGACTGAATGTTAAAAACAGAAACCCAATCTAAAGCTATTAAAAGTATCCACCAAAAGAATAAGAATATTTCTTTACTTCACTTTTCTGATATGATAAACAGTTAATAGGTAAATGTCCCCCCCTCCCCATCTCTTGAACTCAATCTTGCTTCATTGCCAAGCCCTCTGAGATTATTTTTGCAAAGTCATTTGCTTATTGATCTGCTTTCCTTCCTTGTGTCTTAAAGCAGTGGGCTTTAAACGTGCTTCCCCCCTGAAAAAAAAATAAAAATTCAGAGGCAGAGAAAATTGGGGAATGGACTTCCCTTTTTACCCCAAGATTTCAGGTTTTCTTGCATCTCCTCAGGTAATGCGTATTTGTCATCTTCAGGACTGTGAGTGGAGTATCGGTGGGGTTGTATTTGCTTGTGTCTTTTTTGCAGTTTTACAACAAAAAAGCCTTTTTGCTGACAGGATAAGCCTCATATGTTGTCTTACACTGGGCTTCACATAAGCTTGTCAAATTAGTTTTGCTACATGTTTTAGGAGTAGATCCTGCTTTCTGGGAGCACTGAGTATTGATACAATTTGCTTACTGTTTTTAAGTGGAAGTGTAATACAACAGTGTCATCTGATACTACCACTTATCTTTGAATTCACAGTTGGTCGATTTATTCTGTTTTACCCATTGTACGTGTTTTGGAGCTACATTGTACTACTTGAAATGCCAAAATTGTGCTGGGACTCATGATAACTCTGCTCAGGTACAGTCTCGGCAGCACCTTCTGAGAATGGCTTCTCACCCTCAAAGTGGAGATGGCTTTTCCGGGTTTCTTCACAGAGGGGGTCATCCCACTATGGAGAGAATTAGCCTCTGCTGACCTGACTTTGCCATGTAACACTGTAGCTTCCAAATTTGGTATATTTATTTTAAAAGAATTTCCAGTGGATAACAGTGGCAAGAAGTGATGAGACCCAAAATCCTAAAATTTGGACTTAATTAAAAAATTAGAAATTCAGGAGGGCACGTACATCCATGCAGTTCCTCATGCTCTTCCATAGGCATCTGCTGCCAGTCCCACCAGGCTGGGTCTGAGGTGGGACATGGTGAAAGATGGCTGCTGTAATCAGTGCTATCAGTCAGGTGTTTTTGTGCAACTCGATGGCTCTGTTTCTCTCCAGCTCCAGCTGTGTTTGCTTTATTTGATTTAACAAGGGGATTGAGGGAGGAGGAAGGTGGAGGAACACTTGTAAATTAAACTGGCCACCTCCTGAATCTGGGCATAGTTTCAATGAGTTCCCAAGAGCTCGTGGTAGAAAAGGGTTGTGTTTAAAGTAAGCCTTTCTCATGTTTGGATCATGGTTACAGTTTTGCCTCTTGTTTTCTTCACTGTGCATGAGGAAAAAGCAGACAGCGTCCAGGATAACTGTGTGTTTCAACACTGTCAGTTTGATGCTGTGAATTCTTGCCTGGGAGGATGGTGTTCTAAATGTTTGGCAGGTGGATGGTTATGTATCGCCTTTGAAAGTCCTGCGGTTTTTAGCTTCTCCTGAAATGAATCCATTATGTCTTGATCTTACAGTGCTAATAGTTTCCCTTATCTGTCTGGCAGGGGGTTGTTGGTTTTAATGTGATCTCATCAGTATTATTAGATAAGCTTGAATGCTGAATTTTTTTTTTCCCTTTTATTCCAGTGCCAAATATATTTATGTGGTTTTAAGATGGAGAGTATGCATCAGAATTACAGCACAGTATAAATAGCAAACACTTCTCAGCTGGCGAGTGAAAATAATTCTAATTTTTTGATGACCAATTAATTTCTTCTTTTTTGATCTTTGCCCTTTATCCAATATGTATTGCCCTAACTTCAGGTTTTATAATGCCACATGAAAATAGCTTTCAAGGTCATTGGACAAGCCTTCTACCACATCCAAGTTACAAGCATCAGAGGAGGGTTTTGACTAGCAGTGAAGGAATCTTCTTGGGAAGAGGAGGTACCTCCTCACCAGCTGGGATGTGACTCTGCTGTCAGTAACCAACCACAGCTCATGTGCAGTGTGTTAACATGCTTGCTCGTTGCCAGGCATGTGGTGTGAAACCCAAGAACAGAAGAATTTGGATCTTTTCCTCTTCTGCCAGATTAAACAGTACACTCTGATCAACCAGTCTACACAAAGTACTTGAACATTGGGTGCCAACACCTGTTAAGTTGCTCTAGAAAATGTTTTATCTGTTATGGAGAGGAAAAATGTATGTGCTTGTCTTCTGTAGCCCAGAAAGGAGCTCGTTGCTCAAGACAAACATTGATCAAAATCATCAGTAAAAACTTCTTGGAGGGGGTGGAAAATTCTCCCTCAAATTTCCCTGCTGTTGTGATTGCTGTGCCATTCCCCTCAGTGAGAAATTTTAAACGTGATTAAATATGACTAAAGAGAGACACATCTGCATCTGTCTCATCAGTGTCTGTCAATGTACATTCATATTTCTGGGTAGACCCTGGAATGATTTTTTGCTACAATCCAAGTGTTACCTCAAAACAAAAATTTTCCATTTTCCCTTTTATTTTTTTTCTAAACTGACCATCATTTCTGGACTATGGCAGCGACCCACTGGAAACATAAAGCTATTCAAGGTAAAACTGATGTAAAGGTTGGTCAAAAATATAGTACAACTTGCTATGGTCACCAAAGTAAAATGGTATCTCTGTCAGTTCAAATCAGGCTGTAGCTGAATTTAAAAGCTTAACTCCTGCCCTGTGTTTTGATGACTCATATGCCAACTTCATGTTCATTGCAGAATTCCTTGAGGACTCTCGAGGTTTAGACATGCTTAGAGTGAACTGTTGAGTACCAAGGAGGTGACCTGCCCACGGCTTGTCACATAACCTGATTCTCCACCCAGATCCCTGCAATGACCCATGCAGTCCCTGTGTGACTGATAGTTTAGTAAAGGAGCATGCTGTGATCCTCTGAGAACCCTTGAACTCAACTGGGACTTGAACATCACAAGAATCATTCATGTCCTTGCCAGTGGGATGCCTTGTTATGTACCAGATGTCCTGAGGTCAGACTGGTTCTAAGGAAAAGTTTAGGGGTAAAAAATACGGGGGTTTTGATCCACTACAGGAAAAGTTTGTTTTCAAAGTTGTAAAAAGATGACACATCAAAATGTATTTTTAGGGTTATGCTTAGCCATAAGTTGTGGGGGTTTTTGTTGGTGTGTTTTGGTTGTTGTTTGTTTTTGTTGTTGTTTTTTGGTGTTTTGTTTTTTTGTTGTGTGTTTTTTTTTTTTTTTTTTTTTAACCAGGAGATTCTTTCTTAGCTACTTCAGTATCTTAACTACCTTGTGATGGTGGCTAATAAGCCCCGCAGCTGGGCTAACATGTCTCAGAGAGTCTCTAAAGCTACATCTTCCTTCTGTATCCTGTATCCTCCTTCAAGGTAATATGTCCTTTGAAGGCACTTGCCAGAGCTGGTGAGAATGGCGGCTCTGAGTTATTTTCCCCTCCCTGCCTAAAACATGAGGAATGTCCTGACTTTTCCATCCTCACTTCTTTCACTGGACACTGGCCTGTTATCTCATGGTGTGGGAGATGAAGTCATTTCCCTCCATGCCCTCCAAGCTCTACTAGTTAAAGTTTCTGTTGAGTATCTCCCATTCTGGACCTCAGATGCTTACAAGGCACATTGTGCTTTTAATGTTTGTCATCACATGTTATGGTTTACCAGTATAGAATGTAAAACAGTATAGTAGATGTAGAGAAAGATTGAATATATTAATTTCAGCTTAATATGCCTGTAGTGGGGTGATTTTTTTTTTTTTGTAAGCATCATATAAAAAACAAACGTGTTACTGCAGAGCTGAATTTGGGTGTTTATATTAGGTAACCCTCTCTTCCTGTAATGTGCAGTGTTAGTTTTGAAAAGAGGAGGAGGATCTTCTAGGATATGTTTGAGTATTTTTTTAAAAAGTGAGTGTGATAGTGTGAAAAAGAAGCGTGCAACTCAGGCAGCTTTTCTTTAATGAGTTATAAAAATATATTTTCATTTGGGCAATATTTCTACTTTATTTAATGAGGTACAAGATACAGTCTGTACTTGTTTAGGAGTATGCCTTCAAGAAGGTGTGCAAATGAGTATCAGGAATTTAGACAAATTGTATCATGCTGAATCTGTTGTAGTACTGGTTGTGTCTAGCTGTGTGCGAAAATCAGATTTCTGATTAAAACCTTTTTAAGCTTTAAAGGAAGCTGGAAGCAAAGCATTGAAACCTGGTGTTTTGGGCATTATCTCTATTATGCTGCACTGGAGTTAGAGTGCAGCTTTGTGTGATTCTTCATTCTGTAGTTATCTACTTGGTAAAACCACATTGTTTCCCCTAGTTCTTCAACAAACAAAAAAAACCAAAACCCACCACAAAGAAACCAACTTGCCATTCCTGTTGAACTCTATAGTCTGGTCTACACTAACTACTCCTCTTTTTTATTTAATCTTTGTTATTGTTCTGATCAATTATTTACTGAGTTTTCTATGGAAACAAGGTCTGTGTGAATGCTACGTGTACATATCCTCACTTGGTTGAAAACAGTCAATGGGTTTCAAACGAAGTTTGACAGTTACTACATGTTTTGTAGAAATATTGATTGGGTAGGGAGTGGTTATTTGTCTAATAGTGGATATCAGGTGCTGGAAATATCATGTCTTTTAACTCTGTGCTTTCCAGGGCACTTGCATTTTTTTTTTTTTCTTAAGCATCAGTACCGCCTTTTGGGGAGAGACTATTGCTCGAGCTCTGCTGATCAAAGACTCCAGAAAACAGATGCAGGCTTACACTGAGGAATTGTTCAAATTCCGTAGCTTGCAAAATGGCAAAGCCACTTGCCATGTCGTCTCTCCTTGATCACCTCTTCTAAAGTTTGAAAAGTACCCACTGAAAGAAGCTGCTGCTTAAAGTGAGGACCAGGAAGCTAAAAAGACACTCTAACTACTTCAATCTCTTCTCTCTCAAACTTGTTTTATCCTATGGGTATTGAAGAGTTTTCTCTTGAAATGTCTTCAGAGTTGATTAAGATCACAAGTTGCACACAAGAAATCTTGTACAGTACAAGACAGCTCTCTTACAATCATGTCTGGTGTCTGTCCTGCGCTGCTGCAGCATTCAAACCTTCAACCTGTGTTTTGCTGAGTGAAGAAACCACATCAAGGTACGTATAGATCACATGCAGAGTGCGGCTGGCAGAAGGCTAACCAGGTAAATGCCTTGTGGTCAGGGCAGCCTGCAGCTTAGTGCAAGCTGTAAAACCTGGCTGCAAAGCTGAGAGAAGGCTGCTGACTTGAACAAACCCCCAAAGCGCTACTGGCAAATTGGAAAGAGCTCTTGTGCCTTAGCTGCGTTGATTTACACTTAAACATCTTAGCATAAATTTACCTTCATGAGCCATCTACACTGAGCTGAATGTGAACCAGAGCAGCTGAGGTACTAGCATACGCTCCAATTTTTGTGGACTGTAAAGTGGGAGATGGGATAGCATCCAGGACAAGGGTGCAACAAACCTGAGCCTTATGTTTCAGCTTAAAAAAAGAAAAACAAAACCACACAAAACCACCACAGCCGCCTCCTCCTAAAAAATAACCCAACCCAAATCTGGAGCATCCTTTTCTTTTGTATTAGCTTTAGTTTCTTTTTCTTCATGTCACCTTCTGTTCTTTGGAGTCTTTGATCAGACACTGAGTTAACATTACTAATAGCCGAGTTCACCATCTCGCATCCTGCCATCTCTCCAGAGTAACACAGGTGATTTCTGCTACTGAGTGCAGCAGTAGAGAAATAACTGTTGAGGCATTACATGGAAGCTGTAGTTTCACCTCCTAAAACCATGTTATGGCTGAACTTCATGGAGGAACAGTTTTAAACCACATCTTCCTTAATTCCCTCTTCCTGTGGTGCATACAGACGCTGCTGTCCAAAAAGACAAAGGCAACAAAATGGCAAGCTGTTATGCTATCCTTGCCTGAATTTCTAGATGATGGAGAGAAAACTTTTGTATTTCATCTGCTGACACTTTTACTTAAAGGTTTTAAGAGTCCTCACAGGGAGTGAGACTTTTCTCGTGGTTGGCTTATCTAGGGCCTACTGATACAGTTTTTGCCCATTTTTGCCAAGAATATAAATTGGAAATTTTGTCCTGAGTGGAAGCAATTTTCTCAAAACCTCACAGCCGGTGCCTGACAGAGTTGTGAATGGGAGCAGGTCTCTGAACCCGACCTAGCATTGTGCTGCTTCGTGCTTTGCTGAGCGAGGCAAAAGCCTTCAAGCATCTCCCACAGGAAAACCGGCATATCTTAGGATAGCCTGCTTTGAGCTGCTTGCCTGCACTGTCCACCAGAATAACCATCTCTTTGTAGCAGTCATCAGGATAGCGTGGTGTCTGTGGCTGGGCCATGTTGGCTGGCGTTGGTCACTGGAGGAGGCTGGCTTGGCTGGGAGTGAGCAGGCAGCGGGCTGGAGGCGGGTTGTGGAGTGTCAGCAGGAGCAGTAAACCCCGGCGGAGAAGGTGGTAAAGACACCCGGAGGGCAGTCAAGGCTCAGCTGCCTGTTTGCTCAGCTGATGAGTCAGGTTCGTGAGGGCTTATTGCTTGAGCTGAACCCTGAGCCTTTGGTTCAGCGTAGTTATTTCTTGATTTGATGGGAGGATAAAAGCCTGACCTACAGGCTTTTATTGACAAAAATTTTACAGGTTATCTGATCCAATACCTGGGTTATCTCTTTTGCTGAGGCAAAAAAGGCAGTTGCCTAAGGCAACCAATATGTTCAGTGTGATTGCAGGTTGTGATTGGTAAACCTCTGTGCGCTTGACAGATATGACATAAAAAATGCGTTGCCTTTTTCAGTGCAGTGCTGGTTGCAAATCCATATGCATTTTGCTGGTTTTGTCCTCCTTTGCCAATGTATGTTAAGAACATCTGTGATCTCCTAATAAATGAGATGCTGAATGGGAGCCAGCTTTTCCTTTTTTAAAAATAGTGCTAATATTGGTTTCTGCTGCATTGGAATTTGTCCTGGGTATGCAGATGGAGCTGGATATTGAAAAAGTTTGTTGTAATCCTTTCTTCCACTGGCTTAACTACCACAGCTGAAGGCCAGAGGTGAAGAGGGTGAGGGGGGTGAGCAGAAGCGCTATGTAAACCACCCACTGGTCCTTCCCAGGGAGCGGAGTATGAACTCACTGTTTGCAGGGATGGGGAGAAGCAGTTAACCCAGTTCAGGTCTCAGGGATGTGGAACTGCACCCAGGAAAATCATTTGCTTTTATGAGTTTACTCTAGGTTGGTCTTCCAGTTTCTTGCAGATATAAGTCTGATTTGAGGTAGTAGGCCTAAACTTAAAATACAACTATCCCATGCCCCCCTCTTCTTAGCTTTTTCATCACTGCTTTTGAGGCTGTCGAAGTTTACCCCACAGTCCTCAGCTTTAACCCCACAGTCTCAGCAGCCTCTCTGCAGCCAAATCTGCAGAATTGTCCTTTAACACCGACCTGTGGAATGGGTTTCCCCAGTCTTGAAAGCAGCAAACCCTGGTTTTGGTATGTGGGAAATTGCTGTGGGCTGAGCATCAGCAATGTGCCACTGGCCCCTGTGTGTCATCACTTGGCGACAACGGCAAAATGTGACACCAAAGGCTGCAGCTGCTGTCAAGCAGGTGCCTAAGCTGCCGAGAAACAAAACTCTTGTTGCCCTTTGCCGACAAACCCTCAGGGAACAGGAGCAGCAAGTGGAGATCTTCAGCCTCAAAAGGTATGTTGCTGAAAGAGTGTATTTGGTTAAACTGTCTGTCTGTAGGTCTCGCCACAGATGAGGGAAACTCCAGGTAGTGTAAAGCACCCTTGCTAGTTTTGTAAGGGGTGGGAGGGGAGGACAGATGGGGTGGTGGGATTTAGAATAGGGAAATATTTTTCTGACCCTTCACCTAAGCCAGATGACTTTTGTGTTGGTGAAGAAGGCTGTTTGTTAGTCTGAAAGAAATGTGCATTTTTACAGTTCTGTCTCACCTGAGAGATGTGAGGAGGCAATTATTTTCTGATTACTACTTTGTATTTCAAAAGTAACAAAAAGATACACATTGTTAAATGCAAAATTGCTGTCTATACTAATTCTTGAGATACTTGTTTAGAGATGTACTCTAAATCAAAAACTGACTAAATCAAAACTGACTTTGAAAGACTGTACTACTTTATTGTTGGGGATGCTGGTAGATGGCACCAGTCTAAAACTGACTTTCCACTTCAAGAGACCTGTAAAACCTGGAAAAAATCTTTTAAACTTTCTCTTCTTCCACTCTACTTATTGCAGTATCAGATCCATTCATCTGCCACCTTCCTCTCCCCAAGCTAGAGTTCCTCACATTGGTTCTCCTCCGTACTGACTTGTGTATTTTAGCAGACTGGGAAGTTTTTGTTACTGTGCATGTTACCACTGAACCCTTCCCAGTGGAAACCCTTGTAGATGTGTGTGCTATCAGTAAAGCTTGTGTGTGGTGCACGAGCGAAGCTGATGGGGGGCTGTCCCTGAGCTGTGGTGTGAGCTCCTGCAGGAACCTCACCTCAATGTATAGCCTTGGTGTCGACTAGGCTTGCAAGCTGTGTCCTCTGGTGTTTACCACCTTCTCTCAGCCGTAAATATAAATGAAGCTGTGGTCTGATTTTTATATATGTGAGAGACAGTTGGGATGTAGTCTGAAATCAGAAAAAAAATTGGTGTATTCTAATGAGCAGCGGTCCCACCTGTGTCACTGCAACTGGCCATCAGTCAAAGTGCTGTGAAATGTATTGTAGACTATAAGCCTGCATGGCTGGGCTACTATACAATAAGCTACTGTAGGAGAAGAGAAACATTTTATTTCTAGGGTTTTTTTACATATATAGTGGGTTTTGCATTTTTTCATTTATATAATTGCCCATGACGGTTTGTGGAGTTTCATTATTATTTTTATCTAGCTCCCAAAGGCTTGGAAAATTAATTATTCTTGTAGTCTGTCAGGGCTGGAAAGAAAAGCTTTTTGTCCCATTAGGCCGTTTCAGGCTTCTGTGCAGTTTTTAACTTGCTTTTAAATATATGAAGAGCTGTGATTATCAGACTGCCTGAAAAGTGAGGAATAAGCATAATGCAGAGATGACTCGAGCTCTGTACGTATCTCTCAGCTGTTGCTTGTTTCCATTAACTCCTGACCAAAGTGATAGTGCCTGAAAGAGTGCCTACCCCTTCACTTGCTCAGACAAGCAGGAAAGCCTCTTTCCTCAGATGGTTACAGAAATAGTCCTCTCTTTGAATTAACAGGCATCATAAAATACATTGAAAGCGAAGGTGCTCTCCTTATTTTTTGAAGATAAGCCAGTGGTTTTGGAGACCCAAAATAAATTGGGTCGAGGAGTGTACAGCTTGTGGGCTGTACCTATATATGTTATGCAAAATAGCCCCACAAACAATATATATATATTTATTTATATATATATTTGACTGTATTATAATCTGTTGAGTATCATAAATGCCTACAGAGACGTTATGATGCAGGAAGTATTCTTAAAGCAAATAAGCTGAGTGTGATTCTTGTCTCTTTGCTTTCTTGTGCTGTTAATAAAGTGATACTGCCTTTGTTACAGAGGATAACCCTCTTCGTGTTTTGAAGACGGTTTGTAAAGGATGAGGCCCGAGATGATTAAACAATTTGGGGAGTATTGTTCCCATGTCCAAACAATGGATGTCTGTATTAAGATTGAGTAAAAAATCATCTGTCTTACCTTAAAGATATTTTTGAAAGTCTCTGTATTATTGAGAATTAACAGTAACAGTGTTCTTGTTTAATGTTTTTATTATGATATTTAAAGCCCAGTTGAAGGCCACTGTGGAGTCATAGGCAGATAAAAGATGCTTGAAGCACAGAAGTCTAATGGATACAATTATCATTGTAGTGTTCTTTGCAGTAGTTATTGAGGCTATTCAAAATGTTAATTGGACACTAAGTTTCATCTCTAGAGAAAATATCTACTAAATGTTTAGGTCACGTTCAAAATATGCCAGATCCTAGGAGGATATTAGTTGCTACGCTTCACAGCACATTATACCAAAGATCTGTTATCTGATGAAGGAAATGCAAAAAAAAAAAAAAAAAAAAAAAAAAAAAAAAAGATATACAATGGATGCCAACTACCAACTGGAATGTTTGATGGTTTTAATTAGGCATTTAGATTATAATTTTTTTCCTTCCATGTAGTTCAGTTTGTGCTGGTAGGCAGGAGATAAATCAGGGGTGGGGGGAATAGAATTGTTGTCATAGAGGTAAGAAAATAGAGTGCAGTGAAATTTTTGCCTGTGTATAAAAATGGGAAAAATGGGATACTTGTTGCTTAATCCTCTGGCCTCTCATTGGTGTCTTTATGGCAGAAATTCAATTTATATTCAATGGGTAGTTATAGGCTGAAAAGTACAGTAAATCCAGAAGACTGTACAGAGTTTCATGCATGTGGAAATAAGAGGATTAAACAATTTTAGTACTTTTTTTTTTCTGTAATTGAAAAACCATGCCTTCTTAAGCAGAAATACTGCTTGCAAAAACAAAAAAGGCAGGCAATTTCCCTTCAGCATCCAACCTCCTGGAAAAGCCTCTTTCCTCATAAAAGACAAGAAGTGCCAGCCAAAATAACTTTCCCAAGAAGGGAAGGAGTCACATATGTGGGAGATGCATTTATTTAAGCTCAAGTGATAAAATGTCATTAACTGAGATCAGAGCAACTGTCACGTACATGAGAAGACCATTGAGCAGGAAGTGGGCAATTCTTTTGGCATTGGAGGTGTCTGGTCCCGGGACTCCAGTGGGAGATAACATTCCTTTATAAAATGCTCTACTATTAGTAAAGTGCATAATCACTCTACCCGCTCCCTGCTGCCTCCTCCAAAATGCTACCTCAGAGTCCTGAGACATCAGGGACAGCTGAGCTGTGCCAAGGCAGTTCTGAAGATGCTTCAGAAATTGATTATTTATTTTTGTTCCAGTTTATATATGGAAGCAGATCATAAGGACCATGGAGCTGTCAGATGGAAGCTTGGCATCCTACCTTTCCCCTTGGCACCACCATCCCTTAGTGGGTAGGGGAGCAGAAAGGCATAGTCAGTGCTGTTGTCTGCTGCCAGCTTGTTTCTCTGCAGACCCAAATGGGCAGCCTGCTCACCCCTAAGCGTGTAACTCTGCTTGGGAGGAAGTCAGTTAATCCACCTTCTCTCAGGTGTCTTTCTTTCCCTTGTTTGACACCAGGGAGCCGCACAATTTTTAATTTATACATTACAGGAGGGAGGCGTGTTTAGGGCAAGTAATGCGGCAGGAGGCTCCTTTACCCCTGCTGCAACTGCCACCCATTCATCAGCCACAAAAGGATGTATTTCTTCTGTTCAGAAATGCATTACTCAAATTTTTCTCTTTGTAAGATTGAATTTTGTACTTACTGATATAATCAATATTTCAGAGGAATGGCAAATTTTTGCTTGCCCCCTTTTTTTTTTTTTTTCTTCCCAGTAGAGGAGGACTCCTCTGAGGTTTAAATCTTTCTTTTCTAATTGCTGTGCTGATTACTCCTGTATTCTGTGGGACATTGCAGTTCTGAGAGCATTGAAATAAAGAGATTGGATTTCTTAATCTTTGTATGGTAAATGAAATCTGTCCTAACCAGATAAGTTTATCCCTGTTTAAAATATATGGGGGAGGGTGTGTGGGGGGGTGTGTATACATCTCCAAAGAAGACGGAAGTAAAGGAAGTATGGTGATTTAACTGGTCCTGAAAACCCCCTTTAAACTCATACAGTAGGTGATATGATCATATTTCGTGGCTATTTGAGTCTGTTGAGTAAAGGATATCCTTTTTTTCAGTTGAAATATTTCCCCAACCCCTGACACACATTCTGAAGGGAAAAGGTGGGTATTCTAAGATGATTGATGGGTAAAGGGAGGGAAAATTATATTAATGCCATGACTTTGCCAGTTAGAAGCAAGAAATCCAATGCAAAGATGAAATGTTCTGGCTGCTTCACTCATTATTTTGAAGATATTTTTGTGTGTGTTTTTGTGTATTTGTATATAAGATACAGTACAACTTATTGATTATATATAGGTGCAGTATTATTTAAAGAAAATATTTTTGTATTAAGCAGTTGCCCCTTGTGCTTAAAATACTCTTTTCTGTCTTTTTGTTCTCTTACTGTGTAGGTGCTTCCAAGTTTTGTTTGCTGTATATGCAAAACCCACTGGATGTTATATCATTCTACTGTCTTGTACAATGCATTAAGAAATCTGGAGACAAGAAGTTACATGTCTTAAGCTGCTCTATTTTCTTATATTAGGAGACAATCTTGTGAAGCTGGAGGATAATTTTGAGAATCAGTTGGAAAGTAATGTATATATTGGTCTGCAATGAAATTTCTGTTTACTGCTGGTAAATAAACTACACAGCTGGGAGTGTTCTTTTTTCCCTTTCTTTTAGTGGCAGTATCTTTGGACAGTGTTGGCCGAAAGCAGGAAATATTTCCTTCAGCTTCCCTTCAAGGAGGGTGTTGCAGAAACCAAAAGTTCCTAGTAATGAGAAAAGAGAAACAAGTTTTTTTGGTGGTGGGACAAGAACAAGCTAGAGAAGGTTGAAGAGTTGGGTCAGAAAGCTTGATCCCTTCCTGAGGGCTGGGGGAAGGGATGTGGCCCCACCACAGCATATCCCTTTTAACCAAGTGGCCTGGCGGGGCAGAGGAACCTGAGACAGAGTGAGTTTAAAGAAGAAAAGTTGTTTTTTTTCTTTAAAAAACAAACAAAAAAACCCAACAAAAATCCTCAACGTAACATTACAGTTTTATCTAATGGTGAAGAGAGCTCAGGAGGACTCTGTTTGAACCCTGAAGAACTTGTCAGGGGACTGGAGAATGTGAGGCAGGGTTAGGCTTTATCAGGTTTGGTTTAGCTTAACCTATTGCTCTAACAGCCAAGGCCAGCTAACTTTGTTATTTGCCACATTGGAGGGTCGGAAGCGGAAAAGCGTAGAGGTGTCGCACCTGCAGGGAGGAGAGGACAGTACAGGTGACCCAAAACTGACCAACAGGGTATTCCATCCCATCTGCCTCATGCTTAGTATAAAAGCTGAGGGATCAAAGGGGTCAGCCTCTTTCTTCAATGGCCTGCGTCCGAGGAGGACTCTGTTCATCTGCCTTTGACTCTGATCCGTCCATTCCTGAATCCAGACCCAGAATTCAGTTCCCATCCATCACTGAGTCCACTCTAGACTTTCCCAGTGCTTGCTGGTGATGTGATTGTCATCCTGCAAGCTCCTTATGGTTTTGAATATATTGTATATATTTCATTATTTTCTTATTAATATTATTATCTTTTTATTATACTATTAATATTTCATCAAAGTAGTTTGTTTTTCAACTCTTAAGTGTCTCTCTCTCTCTCTCTCATATTCTCTCTCTCTTTTCTGAAGGGAGAGAGGTTAAAGAGCGCATTGGTTCATCTTAGTGGCCAGCCCATCACACACTACAAGACAGTGACACTGTGGTGCTCATGCTGTGCTGTTGTCTCCACACAGAGTTGGGACTTGCTGATTCACTGTCCTTCTTTGTCATTACTAACATCTTGGTTAGCTAGTTCAAAAACTACTATGGGCTTTTCTGCACTACAGAACAGTCATTGTATTGGTAAATTCTGGCTGCAGAAGAATGGTTAACTTTTATTTTTCCTTGAGCGCAGCAACAGCCTTCTCAATAAATAATACAAAACCTTTGGAGAAAGAGCTTTTGAAGATGAATGATTTTTAATTATGGTGTTTGTGATGCATAACAGCAGCTATCTGTACTCATCTTTCATTGCAAAATTATATTTCAGGTGGATTGTATGATGAAGTAAGAGTGGGTTTTCTTTTTCTTTTCAAGAGAAAGTGCACAGGAAAAACGAATTAGTTTTTGTTTCTGTGAGGTTCCTGAGAACTTCTCAACTAGAAAGTCATGGTTGAACATCCCATTTGAGTGTCCAGCATTTACAGGACTGCAGGAATTCCTGAGTATGGAGAAGGATAAACTGCCTTTCATTGCAGGTCTACTCCTGGCTGCCAGGACAGCGTTCATACTAGGAAATACTACTGAAGCAAATGTTGGCTTCAGTGCTTGTCCTGCATTTGTGCATGTTGTTTCTTAGCGTTTCCCCAGCACAGCTGTGGCCTGTGTAATCTGGTGTTTTTCTAAATGGTGCCCAGGAGCAGCCTGGGCAGCTCTGGGCTGTTTTGATGCAGACACTCAGTTCTAGGAGAGGATGAAGAGAGTAGCCCAAGGCCCTTGGCCAGAGAAGGGCCAGATGTGTGTAGTAGCAAAGGTGTAACCCAGGAGCAGGCTTGCACAGCGGAGCAGGTGCAGAGTTTGCTGCCGCCTGGCTGGGGCAGCCGTGGTGCTTCCCTTTCACCGGGCTCAGGGTCTCCAGCTTTCTGCTGGGCTGACTGAACTTGTGAAACCATCAGGAAATGGATCTGACAAAAAAATGAATTCTATTTGGGGGTGTTTGTCTGGTGGGTGAATGAGCAAAAAATCGGAGGGATGGTTCTGGTGCAGGGAGAGGACAAAACATTGAGGCAGAGGACAGGCCCAAATGTGTCCACCTTCCAGCCTACAGTTAAGGGAATTTTGCATTTCTTCTCTCAGACCATTCTGTCAGAGTCCTAAATGCTTTTTTATTCTTTAAAGTCAAGACTCAACTTTAAAAATACTTTTTTTTTTTTAATATATTTTCTGTAAAGGAGCAGATGGAAGCTGCATGCAAACTTACCAAGCAGAAGAGTTTTGGTTGCACCCCCAGTCTGGGTTTTGCAGGTTTTCAGTCAGGAGAGAGGCGGGTTCTCAGATGGCTTAGAGGGATATATTTAATTTTTTTCTCCCCCTACCTTGAAAACAGATTTTTCGTGTGCTGCCTTTACAGTCCCCACCCCAGCTAGCATGAACACTGATCTCCTTGGAATATGTTGATGAATGCGGGACAGCCTGTGCACCGCTTTGAAGATCCTGGCGCTGCCTCTTTGTGGCTTCTCCCAGTCGAACAGCCGTTTCTTGATGCTGCTCTGGAGGCATTTTGTCCTTGGCAAATGATTTGCAAATCCTTTGCCACCACTTGTTGATCATTTTGATTTGAGTATGGATTAATTATTAGTTTCTTTAGTGGCAGCATTGGCCTCTTAATAACCGTTATCCAGCCTTCTTGTGCCTGTCTAAATATCATGTGCTCAGATGACTCCAAAGGAGCATATCTGGGTAGTGTGCAAGTGTCTAAATATAGCACTAATAATCTCTAGTTTTCTTCCTTTCAGTCAGCAGAAGAAATTACTGGATACACTTCCGTTTGTGTGGAGTACACACTGAGATAAGTCTATGTTGACATCTGTTTCAATACTAATTTCTGACATCTCCCCAGTACTTTCAGAAGAAGAGAAACTCTTTTTCTGTAAAAATCTCTGAACTTGTCTTCACCCTCTGGTTGTGAGTTGGGTTTTTTCTCTGTTATGCCAGAGAATTACAGTTTTCACCCCCTTTCCAAACGGCCAACTTTCTGCTCCATTGAAGTTACTTCTGGCTCCAATCCCAGTATTTTGGGGGAACAATAGATCCTATTTTAGCCTATACAGATTTAATTGCTGTGAATAAGGTTTACAATTATCTCCTTTTGTGTCTGAGAATCCCACCAGCTGTTTTAGATGCATTTAAATTACCACACCATGCTAAACTCGCTTGTCATATCAGGATCTATAATGCCAAATTTCAGGCACGTGGTAATCTGTCCGTGCCCTTTATTTTAAAAATAATTTTTGCTGCATTTAATTCTGTTTCTTCTACTTCCACTTCAACCTTGGTTCTCTGCACTGGGTGGCATTATTAGTCATACCAAGGGACTTCTATATCAAAGATGCGTTTTGAGGAAAATGCATTTCAAATAGCAAGAAAACCTATTGAAAGAGAAGTTGGTGGGGTGGGTTTTTTGGTGTTTTTGTTTGTTTGTTTGTTTTTCCTCCTCCAGCTCCCTAAGCTCAGGCACATAAGGTGGAATCATCTGACCACATGCTGACAACCTGCTGTGTAAGTGTCTAGGTTCAGCTTTATTGTCCACGAGAGGAACAAACATTTCATGCTAATGTAAACAACTAAAATAGGTCAGATGAATCATGCCCCCAAATGTCCTCTTTCTCTTTGCTTATAAATAAAGTCTGGGTGATTAGCTCAGACTTAGCTGTCTGCACTGTAGACGTCTGACTAGATCTCACCTCTGGGGACCATACTTATGTGATACTTATAGCAGCAGTCACATGTAGGTGACTGTAGACACCTAAGAAGATTAAAAGTACTCGGCTTCTTGATGCAAAGCGACTGCAAGTGCCAAGGTGAAGATGCTCCGGGCTTGACTTCTCAAAGCTGAAGGCAAACCTGAGTGGATTTTCCCAAGGACGAGACAGATCAGTATTTGATGTCTGCAGTTACATAGCACTAAACTGTGGTACACCATCTTTTATAAGTCTAGGAAGCTAGCAACTAAAAAGATACTTCATAACTTCTTTTTCAGAAATGTGAGTTTAGGCAGGAACTCTCCTCCCTATCATCTGCTATTTCTGCCTCCATATGGTCTCTTCAGTCTTGCTGTGGCAATATGTTGATTTGGGTTTAAAAAAAAATAATTTCACTGCATAGGTGTCCCTGTGGGGCAGCACACTAGCATGTGAAGGTTGCTTACACTGGGAAAGCCAAGAGAGGGGATATTTGTGAAAGTTCACCTTTCATCCTTTGCCTGAGAAGTTGGCTCTCTTGCTAATTTTCTGAATTGTTAAACAGTTGAATTCTGCAGGGTTTTCTTTTCAATCCACATACAGCTTTGTTTAATGTTTATTTACAGTCTTGTCAAGGGGTTAATAAGTTCCTTTTGAATGTCCAGCTTCAGTCACTGCCTTAGTGCATATTACACATTTGTGCAACTGTAATTATAATTTCTGAAAACAAGTTGTTCCTTGGTGTTCCAGGATGCAGGGACACACTAATACTTTATTATTTCCTGATACATATTTTTACAGATCTTGACATGATCTTAATTTCCAGGTGGTCTGAGAGGAATGGGGAGGGTTACATACAAGTTACAGTAGTCAATTGGTTCTGATGTTGACTTTGTTCTTGTTACCTCTCTGGGACTGTGAGGGCCTTTGATCATGCCATGCAGGATCTCTCCCATGAGTGCTGCTTAGGTCTGTTTGTGCTGGGCTACCCCATCTCCTGTGAGCTTCTGCAGACACAATTGACTCTCCTTTGTTCTAGCTCTTAAAATATTTCATGTTGGCCCTGCTTACTATGTTTGTGCTAAGTATTTGCCAGTCTGTTGGTTTTCCAGTGTGTGGATGAGTTTGCAAGCGAAGACTTGGATCGAAGTTTCATAGGAACCAGTGGTGCTTTTGCTATTGACTTTGGAAGGGGTAAGATTCATAATTGAGGCTGGTTTGCAGCACAATTAGAAGAAATAGTAGTACTGGAGAAGCATGACCTGGTAGTAGCTGCTCCCATTCAGCCAGAGCTGGGTCAGAGCCCCATTCCCTGTTTCAGGCTTCATAAGGTGGCAATGAACAGGTCTTGCTCTGTCCCAGATCCTGTGCACGTACCGGGTAAGGCAGGTCTCTGTTGATTTGTGCTTTGCTCCCTCTGCATTCCCCTATGGACAGGGTCCTGGACAACCTGCTTTAGGTGACCTTGCTTGAGCAGGGAAGTTGGACCAGATGACCTCTAGAGGTCCCTTCCAAGGCCAACCGTTCTGTGATTCTCTGGTATTGCACCTTCCAAAACTGCTCCTTGACCTTCCTGTGCCTCCTCTGCTCTTGGGTGGGGGCTCAACTCTTCATCCCAAACCCCCTGCAAGGGCAGCAGAAGCCTGTGGGGACAATTTGCCCAGAGGTTCAGCCCTGGTGCCTACCCAGTGCTTGAGTCCTGAGGCGCAGCAGGACTGGTTGCAGCACACCCCTAAGACGTGTTGTCGTATACCCTGGTAATAGGTGGTCTGGATAAAGGTAGTGGATGGGGCTGGAAAGGACACACTTGCCTTTGAGCTCTATGCACAGGTTCAGACAGACACTCACTTGTTGACTGCTATATGCCTGCTCTTAGGTAGAAATTCTGCATTTGGCTGTGATTCTTCTTTTTACTGGTGCTGATTTTACCAGGGTCCCCATGTTGACTGTCTCCAAATGATCACTGCACTCGACATTTTGCATATGTGGTGTCTGAACAATTGAGCAAAATATTAAGCACTTTGACCTATATTACATAAAAAATAGATGTTTTCAATGGCATAACATTTAACTGAACTTTGAATAGCTTTCCTGAGAAGTACAGTAGGTTTTTATACAGAGGTGTGCATGTATGTGTATGTAAAATACATGTAAAAGAACTGCAATATTTTCTTAATCCTGGTTTGCATTAAATACTGTGACTGTTTTTTTACCTTAAGTTTGGGAAAGCTAATTTTGGCATTGGCTGTTACTCCCAAGCAGAATGAATGAATGCTATACAAATTGTTTGATGGATTGCTGATATTTCATTGGCTTGCATTTAGCTTATATTTTAACAGCTTCAAAGATGAGGTCTATGGAAATAATTTTAGTAACAGAAGTAAAAGACTGGGTTTTGAGGCATGTTTCTATGGCAAAGAGTTATTGTAGTGGTTTTTGCACGTGGTCCCTTCCTGCAGATCTGCCATTTAGTGTTCCCCCAAAGGAAAAGTGATAGATGTAAAACTCCAGCAGCAGGGTGTAGTTTTTCATATGCGTGGTGTTGAATTAATTTTCTACTTGTGGATTCTTAGTAATAAAGCTGTATGTAAAGTTTTCTTTTTTCTTTTTTTTCTTTGCCTTGCATATGTGTGCTTTCATACATATACAGTTTGCTATAATGACTTTTAAAGAATAAATTAGCAGATTGACTTCTTTCAGGTTATAGGGGCTTCACAATACCTGCTGCAGTAGAGGGATATTGTGAATAAGGCATTAGTACTTATCTGTGGAAATGTGTACACTCGCTGTCACACTTGCAAAGATTAGCTTGGGGCTAATTTAAGTTGACAGCTGTATAAAAGGGATTAGTACCGTCACCACGAACTCTCGCGGTTAACTTTCACACATGCTAAATGTGAGAGTTTTTTTTTTTTTTTTTTTTTTAAAGCTTGGACCGGTTTTGCATAAGCCATTTATCTTGATTTCTCTTAACCCTGAGAGAGCTGAGGCTGCAGTCTACAGCATCATAGCCTAATGGTGTGGGATTCACTGAAGTACTTTACAATGAAGCAAGTTATGTGTTTAATCATAAGGAGAGCTTTCATTTGCATATAATTGGCATTGTTCTACAGAAGAAAGGGATTATTTTGGATGTGCTTTCAAAAGTAGAACTTTGGAAAGGAAATCAGAGGGGGGGGAAAAGTGGCATTTTGCTTTCTTCATGCATCCTTGCCATGTGCAAACACTCATTTGTGAGTCTACAATAAAACTAAAATATTTTAGTTCAAGTTGAGCACTTGGTTGGTTTTTTGTGCAGTAGTAGTAGTTGTTGTAGTAGTAATAGCAGTAGTGTTTGTACACAAAGTGAGTATTTCTGAGGCTGGGATGCCCCTTGCTGTAGAGGTTAGGGGCAGGCTACTGTCCCTGCCCTTTCATCGCCTTAACTTGTGTGATTTGTGTATTTCTGTCACATAACTGTGTGAGGACAGTTGTACCTCATATGCAACCATTCTTTCTTCTATCAGACTTGTCTCTACAGTGTCCTCCTTATGAGGGATACTTGTGGTCACGACCATTCTCAGCCTCACATGCACAAGGAGTTGTACAGCTCATGGGAACAGGCATGGAAGCCGCTACTTTTGCCCTGCATTAGAGGGAAGGGAATGGCAGGACTTGGGTTCTTGTCTTGAATATAAGCTCAAGGATAGATCCAAGATGTTTCTCATCTAAAAATAGTTCAAAACCACTATCCATAGATGTGTTTCTCAGTGTGCAGTGAAAAGCCAAATATTGGTCATCCGTGAACTTTCAAGATCATGCTTCAAGGCCAGAGCAGCAAAGTCATGTGTGATAAAATGGCTGGGAACAAAATAAAGAAAAGTCACTATCATGATGTGCATAGTGTGTTCTCTTAAGATTCAGCTAGGTGCCTCAGTTTCAAGACTTGTCAGTCCTAATGTGTAAAGTGAAGTCAAAGGACTATCCACAGGCTAGTGAACCACGATGAAGTATATTCCTGTAGAAAGGTTCCTTTTGTTTTCACATCTGTTGTGCTTGTTGTTCCTTTTCTTTTCACACATGTTGTGTTTATTGTTTAATGTTTTCTGCTTCATTTTGAAGCTCTAAATTTGTCATACCAGCCAGAGCTGATAAGCATTCCTTGCCTTAAAAACAATAAAAATCTAGAAAAATCTAATGATGCATAAAAATCTTAAGATATGTGCAAATATATCCATCTGAATGCCACCTTCAACAGACTGAATATGCCCTGTTCACATAAGAAGCATCACTGAAGAACTTTCAAGGCAACTTCTTCCTGTATACCATGGAAGTAAGTATAGACCTACTTTTCCCAGATCAGCAGGTGACTTATTTGAAAATTCACTTAAGTAGAAGAAAAAGGTGCAAGACAATGTGTTAGTGGAATTTGAGCTAGAAGGACACTGGTCAACATGAAGTTGTTTGTCCCCATTATCCTCCAGGTCTCTAGTTTTTTCAGCAAGCTTTAGACAGGGAGTTGCTTTAGGTAGGATTATGAGCAGTGTGACCAGGCTCTCTTTGCAGTTGCTTTGTGGGAAAGAAATGGTGGTTCTCTTTTACAGTGTCAAGTTCATCTTGTTCATGTTGAATCTGGCAAATCAACAAATGGCTACAGGACTGGTGCCACAGCCAGGGGTTTGACTACTTAGACCATGGGACTCACTTTGAGAAACTTGGTCTACTGGGGCCAAATGGGGTGCACTTGTCTGAGAAGGGGAAGAGTATCTTTGGTAGGAGGCTTGCCAAGCTTGTGAAGAGGGCTTTAAACTAGAGTCACCCAGGGGAGTGCAACCTCAGTCCATCCCACTCCTACCAGTATGATCCCGATGCCAATAACAGATGCCCAGAGCCTGGAAAAGGGTCACAGGTTAACAGGAGAGTACCTGCAGTGCAGCAGAAAGGAAAACCAGCCACCCCAGCCAGTAAGTTAGCTTCATAGAGGACCCAGCTTACTTTTATGCAAACACACATAGCATGGGGAATAAACAGGAGGAGCTGGAGACGTGTGCATGTCTGCAGGGCTGTGATCTTATTGGCATCACGGAGAGGTGGTGGGATGGCTCCTATGATTGGAGTGTTGGAATAGAAGGATACAGGCTCTTCAGGAAGGACAGGCAGAGGAGACGACAAAGGAGTGTCACCCTCTATGTCAATGACCAGCTGGAGTGCATGGAGCTCTGCCTGGGGATGGATGAGGAGCCAACCAAGAACTTATGGATCAGGATTAAAGGGAGGGGAGAGACAGGTGATGTTACAGTGAGGGTCTGCTACAGGCCACCTGACCAGGAAGACCAAGAAGATGAGGCCCTCTATAGACAGATAAGAGTAGCCTCACGTTCACAAGCCATGGTCCTCCTGGGGGACTTCAGCCACCCTGATATCCGTTGGAGGGACAACACAGCAGGGCATAAGCAATCCAGGCGGTTCCTGGAATGCATCAATAATTTCCTTTTCCAAGTGATAGAGCAGCTAATGAGAAGAGGTGCTATGATGGACCTTGTTCTCACCAACAAGGAGGGGCTGGTGGGAATGTGAAGCAAGGGCAGCCTTGGCTGCAGTGACCATGAGATGGTGGAGTTCAAGATCCTTAGGGTGGTGAGGAGGGTGCACAATAAGCTTGCTACCCTGGACTTCAGGAGGGCAGACTTTAGCCTCTTCAGGGATCTGGTTGGTAGAGTACCATGGGATAAAGCCCTGGAGGGAAGAGGGGCCCAAGACAGATGGTTAATATTCAAGGATTACATCCTCCAAGCTCAGGAGCGATGCATTCCAACAAAGAGGAAGTTGGGCAAAAATGCCAGGAGGCTTGCATGGATGAACAAGTAGCTCTTGGACAAACTCAAACAGAAAAAGGAAGCCTACAGAGGGTCTAAGCAAGGACAGGTAGCCTGGGAGGAATACAGAGACATTGTCTGAGCAGCCAGGGATCAGGTTAGGAAAGCTAAAGCCCAGAGAGAATTAAATCTGACCTGGGACGTCAAGGGCAACAAGAAAAGCTTCTACAGGTATGTCAGCAATAAGAGGAAGACTAGGGAAAATGTGGGCCCTCTCTGGAAGGAAACCGGAGACCTGGTTACCCATAATATGGAGAAGGCTGAGGTGCTCAATGACTTTTTTGCCTTGATCTTCACCAGCAACGGCTCTAGTCACACCACCCAAGTTATAGAAGGCAAAGGCAGGGACTGGGAGAATGAGGTACTTCTCCCACTATAGGAGAAAACCAGGTTTGAGACCATCTGATGAACCTGAAGGTGCACAAGTCCATGGAACCCGATAAGATTCATCTGCGGGACCTGATGAGATTGATCCGCAGGTCCTGAGGGAACTGGTGGATGAAGTTGCAAAGCCACTATCCAACATATTTGAGAAGTCATGGCAGTCTGGTGAAGTTCCCGCTGACTGGAAAAGGGGAAACATAACCCCCATTTTTAAAAAGGGAAAAAAGAAAGACTTGGGGAGCTACAGGCCAGTCAGTCTCACCTCTGTGCCCAACATGATCATGGAGCAGATCCTTCTGGAAACTATGCTAAGGCACACAGAAAATAAGGAGGTGATCAGTGACAGCCCACATGGCTTCACTAAGGGCCAATTGTGCCTGACAAATTTGGTGGCCTTCTACGATGGCTTTACAGCATTGGTGGATAAGGGAAGAGCAACTTATGTCATCTACCTGGACTTGTGCAAAGCATTTGACACTGTCCTGCATGACGTCCTTATCTCTAAATTGTAGCAACATGGATGTAATGGATGGACCACTCAGTGGATAAGGAATTGGCTGGATGGTTGCACTCAAAAGGTTGTGGTCAACTGTTCCATGTCAAAGTGGCAAGCAGTAACAACGGGTATGCCTCAGGGGTCAGTACTGGGACCAGCGCTGTTTAACATCTTTGTCGGTGACATGGACAGTAGGATTGAGTGCACCCTCAGCAAGTTTGCCAATGACACCAAGCTGTGTGATGTGGTCAACATGCTGGAGGGAAGGGTTGCCATCCAGAGGGACCTGGAGAGGTTTGCGAGGTGAGCCTGTGCAAACCTCATGGAGTTCAACAAGGCAAAGTGCAAGGTCCTGTATCTGGGTTGGGGCAATCCCAAGCACGCATACAGGCTGGGTGGAGAATGGATTGAGAGCAACCCTGAGGAGAAGGACTTTGGGGTGTTGGTTGATGAGAAGCTCAACATGAGCCAGCAATGTGCACTCGCAGCCCAGAATCAAAAGAAGCATGGCCAGCAAGTCAAAGGAGGCGATTCTGCTCCCCTACTCCTCTCTGATGAGACCCCACCTGGAGTACTGCGTCCAGCTCTGGAGCTCTCGGCACAGGAAAGACATGGACCTGTTGGAGCAAGTCCAGAGAATGGCCATGAAGATGATCAGAGGGCTGGAGCACCTCTCCTGTGCAGACAGGCTGAGAGAGTTGGGGTTCAGCCTGGAGAAGAGAAGGTTCAGGGGAGACCTGATAGCAACCCTCTAGTACCTAAAGGGTACCTACGGGAAAGATGGGGAGCAACTCTTTATCAGCAAGTATAGTGATAGGTTGAGGGGTAAGAGTTTTAAATGTAAAGAGGGTAAATTTAGTTTAGATATTAGGAAGGAATTTTTTACTGTGAGGGTGGTGAGGCACTGGAACAGGTTGCCCAGGGAAGTTGTGGATGCCCCATCCCTGTAGGTGTTCAAGGACAGGTTGGCTGGGACTTTGAGCAACGCGGTCTAGAGGGAGGTGTCCCTGGCCATGGCACGGGGGTTGGAGCTAGATGATCTTTAAGGTCCCTTCCAACCCAAACCATTCTATGATCTTTGCTTTTGCAACCTTTTCTCCCACCGTGCTGATAAGCCAGTACAGAAGGAGTGAGGAAGGAAAACTTGGCAATTACTATTGCTAGGTGCGGCTGAGATTGCTCAGCCCTGAAGTGAGATCATGCTTAACCACATTTGTGTCCCACTGCTCTGGTTCAGCATCTGCTCTGGGCTCACTGTCCATTGCTTTTCTCATGTAATACCTGCATGCTAATTATCAAAAGAGCTGCTTGTGCATGTGCAGTGATCACAGAGCTTGCTCCATTACTGTGACCTACAGCTGTCTTTTTCCTTGTGGTTGCTTAGTGTTTCATCTTTTTTGGAAAGTGTAGCAGGATGATATGCCATGGAATAGCATTTTGGGAAGCGCATGCAAATAATGTCAGAGTAGAGTTCCCTTCCAAAATGTCATCAACTTCAGTCCAAAGACAAGCTGTGTTACCAGTTTATCTCCGTTTACACTGCACTTACGGCAGAAATTCTTAGAACTCTCTCTTGCGTTGTTTTTTACTACTTTAGTGTATTTTAAATTTCCAGCATAAATGGTATTCCACTTTTGGGTCTCGCCTATTTTAAGCCCGTATTTAGTCCTTATCAGTTTGGCAGGTGTAGTAGCTTCTAGCTGGGTCCTAAAGTGAACTTGGCCCAGTATACCAGTGTGATTGCTGGTATAAGAAACCATATTTTTACACTGGATCATTGCAAGACTCATCTTTACGGCTAAACATTCACTTCCTACTTGGTTAATAAAATGAGGGTTTTATTCAGCCCTGTGGATTTAGAGAACCGATTCAGGGATGGCTTCAGTTTCTGCCCGCAGTGGACAGCACTAGTGGGTGTTTTGGTTTAGATGTGAGCAATATGACAGTTACACTAATGAATGAATGAAACTGTTTAGGCTGCTTGAAAAGCTGCCTTTGATCTGCGGGAGGTGAACAGCTAGGAGGAAATCTCTTTCAAGTCAGCTCCCAGTGCAGAAATAAATCTTGTGTGGGTGAAGGGAGGGAAACAGCCACCTACCTGGAAATCGAAGACTATAAATGAGATGTCACGGAAAAAGGTAGTGGCATCCACTGACATGCTAATCCATTAAGGGGGTGGGGAAAAAAGGAATGGGAGGGGGAAGAAAAGACAGCAATACTTATTTGAAAGTTTTTTTTTATGGTATCTTTAATCACCATCCTAAGACTGTTGAAATTATAATGCAAAACTGTAGGAACGTATTGTCTGTTGTTTATAGGTGTTCATTCATCTGGGTTACTTCTGTGTTACTAGTTGGGTTGCATGCAAGCTGGTGTCGTACTCTCGGCTGTGGGTAGCACATGTGTCCCATAACTGGAATGAGGAGGGAGGGAGGCTGGAGCTCCCGTGAGCGGCTGGAGCCTGCTGGGCTGGCAGGGGGAGAGAAGAGCTCTGTGCTGCCTGATGAATTGATGTATTCAGTGTCAAAACAACTACAGGTGCCTACTGCTACTCTAAACCCTCAGCCTTAAATGGAAAATCGCAATAAACCGCCAACTGCCTATGGATATATCTGCTTTTGTCTACCTCTTTTTTCTGAAGCCTTAAGGAGGAGGCGAAGAGCTTTTGCATTTGCCTGGGGTTAACAAATTGAAGTTTTTGTAGATCAAGAAAGAGCAGTTTCCACGAGTAAAGCAGAACATCGTGCAAAGCTAATGGGCTCTGGTTTAATTTTCTGTTGTGGGCTAAATTTTCCTCCAAGCATGTAATGCAACTGCATTGGGGTGGGGTCTTTTGTTGATTTGGGGGGGGGGGAGGGGGGGGGCACATGGTTAGGGCATGACATCTTGCCATTATTCCCTTTTTAACCTTGTGAACAGCAGGAAAGTTGATAATACTTTTATTTCAGAAACTTGTATATGCCAGAATTGCAGAAAGTCATTTTCATCCACAGTAAATAAAGAATCTCAGCAGCAGCCCTTGGTTGTCATTGCTTAATTCTTATGATTATTGAATACAGCTAGTATTTCCTAAAAAAATAATTGTTTACTTCCCCAATGAGTCTTATTACTCTTTGATATTGTTAGTAACCTGAAAACGGATAATGGAGAAAAAGGAGTGTGTTCCAAGTTGGATAGTTTAATAAATGTTTAAGATTATAAATCTGTTAATTAGATAAATGGTGGAGTTAGACAATTTCCTTGGGGAAGAAAGATAAAGACACAGGAGAAAAAATTTGCTTTGGTGATAGAAAGATATTTTATTTTATTTTTGAAAGGCATGGGTTATTTTAAAGGTGATAACTTGCTATACAGGACTTTATATATTTTTTTAATATTTTATGGGACTTTCAGCTTTTCTTTGAGCAGAGTTGGGGTCTTATCTTTGTGTTTATAGAGAAAAGCATTTGACAGCATCTAAGAAAGCAGCAACTTGGGACCATCAACTGGTCTCTTGTTTAAGGTTTTACTTTTTGTTGCTGTGTCAGAAGTGTTTGGGCCCCTGCAAGCTGGTTTTGTGTTCTTTTGTTCACCCTCTTCCACTTTCAGCTGACCTTTCCTGCCAGGACGGCTTCCAGCCTGGCACAGCTGCTTCCTCACTGACAAATGCTAGTTAGCGTATCTTCCCCCTTTCTCCGCAGCATTTTCTTTTTAGAAACATTTGTAGGTGTTTTGATGCTCCAGTGTCAGACCCTGTGGGCTACACAGGTAATACACGCGGCCTCAGCCTTAACCTACATGGTACAAGCATAGGGTGCTCAGACCTTTGCTCTGGAAGTGCTGGCGTAGGGTGCCTTGACCCTTGGAACACATCTTGCAGAGGAGGTGGAACTGGGAATGCTCTCCACTGCTGCAGAGAGGAACTGGCCCTTGGTGTGGGAGAAGCAGATAAGATTTGAGGTGTCCTCCTGTGGTTGCAGGTGGTTGTCACTTACCCCACAGCTCAAATAAACAGCGGGGATGGATCAGGCTCCCTACTTACAGGTTTTATTTCTTAGCTTGGGCAGATCTAGAGTGTACATGCAGCCAGTTTCCACGCTTCCCCTGGTGCAATGTAACTTCCTAAGCTCTTGTAGCTCTCCTTAAATTTCAAGAAGCACTTTTTGTGTTCACTGCTGTTGTCGTGCTTCATTCAGAATTTCTGCTGACCTCTTTGCCTTTACCTGTTATTGTTATCTAGGTATGTTACGTTCAAAATTTTGCTAGACTTGTGAGTTTAAAAAATCCCACTACTTGTATGACTACTTTAATTTTTTTCAGAATTTGAGATCTAGACCTGGGTAAAGCTCTCCTCTTACAGCACAGGTTGGAATTTTCGCTGAAACAAATACAACTTAATGTAATCTCAATAAGCACAGTATAGGAAGGAGTAAAACAACCAAAGAGTATACGTACTGATACTGATGTGAAAAATAGAGGGCTGAAAGAAATGCTTCAAAAAACTTGAGCTGTTTTTTGGACTTGTTTTTTGGGGGTATTGTGTGTTTTTTGGGGGGAAAGCTATTATCAAAACCCGTTTTGGATTTGTTCAACTGGCCTGTTTTTGTTCTTTTAAGATAAACTTGGGATTTTGTAATCAGTGACCTTGACACAAGTGTTGGAGCTCTGCTTGTTGAATGAAGAATAGAAGCACAGTGTGACCTACATTTCCATTCATTCGGATGGGATTTGGGGTCTCGCGAGATACCAGCAGAATGCTAATTGTGAGCCAAACAAACTAGCTGGCTCCTGTCTGGAGGACTCGCTTTTAGCTAAGGACATGTCAGAGATTAGTCTCATAAAGTATTGAAGTGTCTATCAAGATTGATGCAAGTACCTCTTCAAATGTGACCAAACCCCACCAGCTCACTGTGCAGGCTTCAGGAAGCTCCTGTTTGTGAAGTAGGATGTATTTTTACTAGCACTACTCTACAGTGAACTAAACCTTAGCATTATTTATTACTGAGCAATGTGTTTGACACAATAGAGACAGCTAATACTGTAAAAAGAGGAGCATCTGATCCAAATTAGATATGTTATTTGGATTGAACTTCATAAAAGATGGGATAAGAGATAAATGGGTAATGTGGGAGAGGAGGGAAGGGGTGGAAAGGAGTTGATCGTGAATAGGTCTAATCAAACAGTTCGTTGAGGAATTGTTACAGGGAGAGAAAACAAAAGCAAGAACGAAAACATGTCTGGGAGTAAAAGCTAGAGAATTATGTCGACCTCAGTCTTTTTGTATTCCTTTTTCTCCAAATTTTATTGTTATTGTTTACATCCATGATAAAATGGAAGTGAGGACAACTGTATGATTGGAGGATTTTTATTTTTTTTTTCTGTTAAGCATAAGAAGGTAGTGCTTTATCTCATTTTGTTCCCTTTACTGGAGGATAACTTATTTTTTGAGGCAGGCAGAAAGAGATATGAAGGGGAACTGAAAAGCTTAGGAAACTGAGGCACTTCCTCTATGGAAGGAGGGGGATGGTAGGATTTCCGTAAAAATTTTCAGAGGTCTAATTAAGGGTTACCTTTTGGAGATATGAACATCTTGTGAGTTCTGCTTTGTTATTTGTATAAGGAGTTTAGATGTGGGTTTTGTCCTGATAAGTTACAGTCTGTGAGAGCAAGGAGGAAAGACAACAGTAAAATCAGCATTAGAAAGCTGGTTGAAAGAATTGCCTCAAGGAGGGATTTAAGAAGCTGCAGAGGGAAAAGGATTTCAAAAGACAGCAAAGACTGAGAGAAGCTGAGTAGAAGGTGTTACGAGATCCTGTGCTGGTCATCAGGCACCAATACATAGCTCAGACTTTGACATTAAAAAGCACAGAGACTCTCTGCAGCCCTATCCCAAAGTTTGCCTATGAGATGGGATGGAAGGGCCAGTGACAGGAGAGGGGTACCTTTTGGCATCTAGACCCTGTTGGTGGTACCCATAAGCCCTGTTTTGATGTTATGATTAGTTCAAGTTTTCACAAAGATTTCCAAAATAAACTTAATCCTCTGCTGGTGAGAAGAAAATTGGATTTGGGGGAGACAAAGTGAAATTCTGAGAGAGAACATATACTGCACCCCAACCCCCATGTCACATCAGTATTCAGTCTTGCCAGGTTCCTTTTGAGCATATCCTCTTCTAGCAAGGTGTTTGGTATGCAGGTTCCACTCCAGGTGGAACTCCACTCCACTTTCATGGTAGCTGACTGCCAAGCTGTCTGTTAGGTCACTTTGTTCTTGTAGCCTTTCTAATGTATTCAGTGTCTTGACAAATTTTCTTGGCAAGCGCTTTATAAAATGATACCATACTGTGCATAACTTAACACGCTGCTAAACAGCATAACATCTCCTATCATACAGGTCCTGAAGTCCATCACTAAGGTTAGAAACCAGAGCAGCTCCAATACTTCAGTGATTTTTTTTCTAAGGAATGATACATGGTAAGGCAGGTAGTGATTTTTGTAAAGAGTCGATTTTGTCTCCGTTTGTCTTCTGCTTTTTTTTTAAATGGGGTTGCAAACAGCTAGCAACATCAGCGAGGAGACTGATCAGCTAAACTGAGTATTAATTAGCTCTTCATATGATAAAACTACACTTTCTGTGCTGCTGCAATATTTTAATCATGCCTGTAGCATTTCAAACTAAAGAGGTGTTGGTCAGCTGATTTAAGTTCTTTGGTATTTGTGCTCTCCTCCCCATTTCTGAATATATGCTTCCATGTTTCCCAATATGTCAAGAAAATGTGGTGTTTTCGGACTAGAAGCTTATTACATCCCAGTGATTGATCTCTGGTTGCTCAAAGGTTAGGCGCTACAGGGGGTGAGTGGTTAAACTGCTCACAGGTGCCTTGCAGCTAGATGCTCCTTCATCTCTGCTCTCTGTGTGTTTCACAAAATAATTTTATCCACAGTTGGTGTTTATTTACAAGGAATGCTTGTAAACAACCAGTGGTACTGTGCATACAGATGTCAGACTGCAGTGTGTGACGTTTGGCACTGTAAGGAAACTTTTAGTTTCTGGAATCGGTTAATTCTCGTGGATGCACATTTTCTTAAGAGTGCGACTGTCTCTTTTTTAAGAAGCAGGAATAGTCATCTGCATGTCACAATATTATGTTGCTCTTAGAAAATCAAAATAATATATTACCTTTAAGCAAGGCTGACATAAAATTGGCATTTCAGCAAGAGCAGGCAAGATGGCATAGAGTCCCCTGCAAACCTTTGTTCAGTTTTTGTTTTCCTTTCAACCACCTTTCGCAAGTGTTTTCCTGTTATGTAAAATTTTACTGCAATGAAAACATTAGAGATCAAGAAGTCAGGTATGTCTTGAACTTGCCATCAGGATTATATATGCCTTCTAGCTGGTTTACTTTCTGGGGAGGCAGCAGTTCTTTTTAAAGACATCATATGCATAATGCGAAACTTGGTCCAGTAGCGGAGAGGCTGTCTCTGACCAGCGGCCAACTTGTTGGGTGACTTACATCTCGTAGTGAAGAGGAGTGGTTAGATACTGTTTGCGGAAGAAGACATGCTTGCATCAAAGTGGAAACATCTTTGCTTGGTTGGAACAAGACGGAGTCCTGGCTTGCACAGGTTTTCCCTGTTTGAACTCAGGACTGTCAAAGCACGTGCCTTACTGAACATCGTGTCAACTGATGCAAAATTAGTCAGTTTGTGATGAGGTTCTCATGTAGAAAGTGGAAAATGTGTTTGAACTTGGTTGTTCCAAGACAAATGATACTAACCACAGTATCTTGGATGATACAAACTTCCGGCTAGGGTTTAAAATGTTGGTGGTGGACTAGCTGTTATTTCAGCTTCGTCACTGACGGAAGGAAGATGAGCCGTTGTGGTGCAAGTCTCAGGATACCCTTGGCTGTCCAAAGCTTGTCCTGAGCTCTTAGTGCTGTTTTCTGCAGCTCTTGGTGTGGATCTTCTGCTCTCTACGCTGCAGGTGGGACAGAGAGAGGTTTGAGGGGTTGGGGGGAGGGGGGAGGCGGGGATGATTATATTGTTCTGCAGTGCTAGAAGCATGTATTAATATGCATCCCTGTGTTGCTGTGGTACAAGCAAACTTGATTTGTGTGTTGGAATATGAGGAAAAGCCTTTCCTTTGTATTTCTGTAACAGCATTTCTAATACATGCCCTTTAAACAGACTAATGGCAGTTGCATATTTTTCTGTGCCTTTAGCAGTAAAAGCTTTTTAGATTTATAGCAAGTATTTTGTTTGTGCAAGACTTGGAACTTGACAGAACGCACACCCTTTGCCAGCAGATTCATTACTCACTGTAGCAGAGAGGCTGGCAGGTAGAAAAGCAACTGGGGATCTCATGTCTCAACTAGGAGGCCTAAGTGTTACCAGCCTTGACCATCAAGTAGTCCCTTTAAAGAAAAGTATGGTATGGCTGAGGGCAAAATATGCTCATGGTACCGTTGGTTCTTATTCACATAGTTCTGTGAAAAATGCTTCTTATGCCATGGGTAGGTGTATGGAAACAAATAAATATGCATATGTGTATGTATGCATATTTATGTGTGTAAGAAAGTCAGGTATTTTAATTCAGTTGGTGTTTGCAATACTTCTGGGCTTTGGTTCCGTGCCTCTTGAGTCACATATGAGATACAGATGGAGAGTTCTGTGCTTTGCTAACTTGGACATGTCCCTTGTTTTCTCTCTTTGTTTTGTTTTTTCTTAGGGTAATAAATGCAGGGAAGAGCACGCACAATGAAGATCAAGCCAGCTGTGAAGTCCTCTTTGTCAAGAAGAAAGCTGGAGGCGCTAATTCTACACCAAACAAGAACTCTTCAACAAAACGGAGGTCATCGTTGCCTAATGGAGAAGGTCTCCAGCTGAAAGACAATTCGGTAAGCAGATTTCTATATCTTGTCAGTGAAGAACTACAAAATAAATATAAAAGGATATGGCAACATGACACTAAAAGATGTTCACTGAATGTTTCATGTATTTTCAGTTACCTCATTAATTATCTTTGCTTAAATGCAGAACACTTAACTATATTTTTTGTAGCTCTACTACTTGATTTTTGATTTCTTGCATTGAAAAATGCTCCTTGCGTCTAAGGCATTTTATTTTAAAGATGGGAGGGGCGTACTCCTTGGATTTTCCTTTTTGTTTCATTTCTGAAAATGTAATCCTAAGGAATTTACTGCTGCAGAATACTGTGAGTTTAATGGCTGTGGTTGACTTGTCCAGTGACAGCCACTGCAAGCATAGAAGTATCACTGTTTATACAGTCATACAATTTTATTAAGGGTTAGACAGTCATTTGGGTTTGTTGTGTTTTGAACCTAGCTGGCAAGTAAACACCACGCAGCCTCTTCCTCACTCTCCCCATGGCAGGGAGAAGAGTAAAAGAGAGAAAACTCATGGGTTGAGATAAAGACAGTTTAATAAGGAAAGCAAAAGCCGCGCACACAAGCAAAGCAAAACAAGGGATTCATTCACTGCTTCCCATGGGCAGGCGGGTGTTCAGCCATCTCCAGGAAAGCAGGGCTCTGTTATGCGTAATGGTTACTTGGGAAGACAAAATGACATAACTTTGAACATCCCCCCTTTCCTTCTTCTTCCCCCAGCTTTATATACTGGGCATGATGTCATATGGTATGGGATATCCCTTTAGTGAGTTGGGGTCAGCTGTCCTGGCTGTCTCCCCTCCCAGCTTCTTGGGTGCCCCCAGCCTTCTTGTTGACAGGGCATTATGAGAAGCTGAAAAGTCCTTGACTGCTTAGCAACAACTAAAATATTAGTATGTTATCAACATTATTCTAAATCCAAAGCACAACACTATACCTGCAGCTAGTAAGAAAACTAACTCTATCCCAGCCAAAGCTTTCGCTGAAGCAGTATTGCATGTAGCCAGATTGGTTTATGCAGGTAGGGTAAGGTCATCCAGCACACTGAATTCAGTGGTTTTTGCAGACTATGGCTCCTCACTTTGTGCGGAGACTGATAGACGTCATGCACTTGTCTACTGGCAATCATCTGCTTTTCTTCATCTGTCTTGTTTCCTGACTGGCTAATTCCTTCATCTGCTCTTTAAGCATGAGCTCAGGCTCCAGAAATGATTGATAGTGTGTATTCGATTCAGACATTTAGCCATGTAACACTAAATACCCTAACTGAATGTTGGGAGTTGAACAGCATGGATATGCAGTCTTTCTACTGCTGGGAGAACACAAATTCTCCCTAAATGATAATTAGTACCTTTTTTTGGTTTATTGTTTTTGTTTTAAACCAGGTTGTGGTTAGCAGTCTGTTTCAGTCTCCCAAAACCCCATGGCTTGGGTACAGCTGATGGCTGCAGGGGTCACTGAGGTCCTGAGCAACAAGCATTCCTCTTGCACTGTGTCCCTCCTCACGTCTTGCTCCTCCTGCTCTGTTTCACGTTTCATTATTGCAACATTTTCAGTTTTGGACAGATTTCCCAGGTTTGCGAATAGCCCCGTTCTTTCCTCTTTCAAATCTTTCCTTAAATCAGCTGTCCCAGTTCCTGTGTGTTGGTATTCCTCATTGTATTCAGACAGTCGTGATTTTTTTAAGTACATATTTGCACACTCCTGGACTTGCTGGAACTGAGTTCTGTGTACCGTCATGCAAGGCAAAACAGAATTTGTTTTAATAGTCTATGTTTTAAAAAGTCTTTCCTAGAAAGTTTGTGCAACTGTCTGCTATTGGCTTATGCAGACACTTGGTTCCGTGAGTGTATTTAATTTTTCTATGCATTAATTATGTTTAATGAAGCAAGTGTTTGGTCACAGTACTTGTTCATGTATATAAAACACATCAAGATAAGCAACAATGTGCTCGGTCTTGGTGATGGGTTGGTTTGACACAAAGGGCATCGCTGTGTTGTGCACACAGCACACTGCAAAGACACCTCTGCAGGCACCAGCCTGGGTAGACATGTCTTGGTGCTGGGCAGAGGTACTAGCTTTGGTCTAACACCACATTTAAATTCCAGGCCTGCCACGTGAGATACCTGGTCAGGAGCCTCTGCATCTGGGATGTGGGTGAATGGAGCTGTGGTGAATTTGCCTGTGTTTTTGTATTTTGGGGACATGCATGGGACATAAAAAGCTTTGTAGCATTGTTTCACAACGTCCAGTTAACTTCCAGCTTTGAGTAGTATCAACAGCAAAAAGGCACGTTATGTTGTATATACTATACTGCATGATTAATCATCTTCCTCAGAAGGAACTTTTTTCCAAACATCACATAGTTAATATGTTTAGATTGCATTAAAAATACAGGGATATAAAACTATTTTATTACTGGAAAGGTGTCTTCACTAGCTGTGATAGTATCCATCATTATGGTCATCATGCTGCTATGGTATCGTAATGATAGGGTCTAGAAACTGACTGCATATTTTTGAAGGCTGTTCTTTTTATCCATTTTAAAATTAGTGATTGTCAGCCTTGTTAAATATACCCTGTGTTATGCAAAGTATCTCATGGAATTTTCAGATTTTTCTTCTTCTCTTCACTAGTGTATTTCTTACTTTGATTCTGTATCTTTCATCCCGATTTTGGAATAAACAGCCAGTCCCTTTCAAGCTTCTTGAGAGAAATATTTTTATTTAAAATCTTCTGTTCATTCTTCTGTTTCTGACATATTTTGACCAGAAATGAGCATAATGTCTGAAGTGAGGAGACAGCTGATCTGTGTAATATAGTATACTATTTTCATGCTACTTGTTATCATGTTCTTTATATGTTCTCTTCTTACCTACAGATTTACTTCTGTTTTCTACATGACACTTGAATGAGTGCTATAGCACTCATTATTTAGCTGCGTAAAACCTATTCTACCATGTTATTAGACCACAGCCTGTGAATTTAAATTTGTAATATATTTTCCCAAAACAGGCAGCATATTTCTGGAGAAAGTTTTCTACTAGAGGGCAGTCTTACACTAGCAATTAGTAGGTTTTTTTCCTTGGTATATTTTTTGCTGGCTAAATATATCTAAATAGGAAAAAAAAAAAAAGATGTACACGTTTCTATAATGTGTCATTTTTATGCTTTCGTATTTTTATACAGGGAAGTATAAGATTGTGTTTTGTCCTCACATAGCATTGTTAGCAAATTATTTTTTTTTTTTTAAGGAGTGTATGAGTTTGGTGTTTAGTGTGATGAGGGCACAACTTGCTCTGTATCAATACAATGTAGAAATACAGGCTTGAGATGCTCCAATGAATGGTATAATATCATCCTGGCAAGTATTTAGTAAGAAAGCCAGAGGCTGAATACTGTAAATGCCTCATAGCGAAATCCCGCCATAACATGCGATCTGAAATTGTCTCTGAGTGGTGAAGCGCCTTGTAGAAACATTGAAGGAAGAAGGCATGAGGGAAGCAGTTTGAGTATTTGTCTGATGAAAAGACAGATTTCTTCGATCTTGGTTTTTTTTGGTTTTTTGTTTTTTTTTTTTTTTTTTTAAATGTGGAGCACGAGGGAAATAGGAACTGGAACTTAAACTGTCTCTTGATTTAACAGAGTCCATTTCATCATCCTCAGATTTTTCTCTTTTTTTTCCACAGAATCTTCAAGAAGGTCGCATGCCATCATTGTTTCACCCTGCTTTCTGAGAAATTTGTGAAACTTAAATGGCAGCTGCATCTAAGGTTGTGAGATTATTGTTGTTTAATGCTAACTCCATCAATGCAGCCCTGCACTTTGGCAAGGCAGCATAAGGGAGTCAGAGATCCACGGGTTGTCCACACAGGTTGGGTGCCGCTGTCATGGCCTTGATTCTGCAGGTGGACTCTGGAGAGCTTCCAGGGGTGGGAAGAAAGAGGTGGTGGGCCAGGAATGAGAAAATGGACAAGTGAACAATTGTTTAGCCCCAATACATACAAAAATCCAAGGAAACCTGTTAAATAGCATAAATATGGTTTTCTTGAAAGAGAGGATGATAAACTGAGCAGAGCAGTGAAAGGAAAGACTGCAAATTCAACCCTAAATTAATTCTGTCCCCTTCCCCCCACCCATTCTACTGCTGCTTGATTAATCATATTTGCCCTCTGTCCCTACTCAAGAACATTCACTTTAAGTTGCGCAGCTTTTTCACTGGTACTGTTTTTAAATGCTTTTTATTACATGGTGCCCTAATGACAAATACCGAAGACCGTCAGTGAGTGAAATGGGAATCCTATGCCAGGATATTGTCATAGTGACAGTCAGGTTTCAGGACTTAATGTGATGCATTATTAATTGTCATTGTAATGTGAGGATACATAATTATTAATTCTGCAGTTTTCTTTGCCACAAAGATGGGACGGAGAATTTGGGTTTTGTGACACAAGGCTGGTTGCCTACCACAGGTAACAGGTAGCCGAACATACTGTTTGTAACATGAGGAGGCTTTTCTCTGAGGATGGGGGTGGCAATTGCCCACCCAGTTCAGATTTTATGAGAACTAAGGATGCACTCTGGTGCATTTTGTGAGTGCAGTTCATATTTGGAATAATAATAGTCAGGGTGGGTTGTGATTTTCAGAATAAATTGTTAGTGGCAACATGATTGTTTGGAACTGGCTTCATAAAAAAATTCTGAACGTTTGCAATGTAGGACGTCTGTCTAACTTACCTGAAAAAGTCATCCCTAATTGATCACTTTATATTGCTAAGGATGCCCGTCTTTTTTTTCTCTAACTGAGCTCCAATTTTATGTATATATATGCATTTTCTTTCATGATTTGTCATTCATTGCTTGACCCAAAACTTTGCATGTCTTAATTATATTTTACAATTAGAAATTCCAGGAGACTGCTGAACCTTCCTGAAGGCTAGGTCAGCAGTTGAGGAGCCTGAAGCTTATTAAATTTCCTAATACATTCTGGAAATTAATTGTAAGGTCAGTGCAGTGAAGGATTTGTTTGCTCTTCGTGTATCTGGTAGCTATTCGTAATGTTGTTAAATCTGAATCTTTTGAAAGCAAATCTAAATTAAATCACTTTGTTTACTGATCATACTCCCACTTGAGGGCTCTGTCCAGTTAAAAGAACAAATGGAGATTGATATTTGAAAGACTGCTTTTGACAGAATACCGCCAGAGCTAGTAGAAATAGATGTCTTGTTCTCTGAGAGTTTGTAGAGTATAAGTACTTTAGGGAAGAAGTTCAAGCTCCCAAATGTGAAAGCGAGAGAATGGCCATGCATAGTGCACGCCAAAATAGGTAATTGCTCGGTGGCTACAGAGGTCACCTCAGCTGTGGGAGGAAAAACAAGGACCTTTTTGTGCTTTTTGTCTTATCTGTGTGCCCTGACTGCCAGCCCTTGTTTGTTCTCTGAGTCACTGCTTTATTTGCACTATATATTTAATTCTCATTGAATTGGTATGGGTTTGGAGAAGTCATTTCTTTCAAATAGAAGAGCTATTTTTATTCTCAGGGTGGGGGAAAAGAATTTTTTCTTCTTCCTTTTTTAGACAGCTAAAAGGTTATACGTGGTTATATTCTCTTTGCTAGTTCAAAAGTAAATGAAGCTTCATAGGAATACATAGAAGTTTTTGGAGACTAATATTTAGGTTACAGTAATGCCTGCAGATCCCAAATGAAGTTAAGACCCTGGAGCATCTCACACAGAACGTGTGTGTAAGCAGTGTTGTGGTAGTCATCTCCCCAGGCTGCATATGCTTATAAGACAGACCTCTCAGTTATCTAGGGTATTTCTGCAGTTGATAGGGAGAAATAAATCTACTTTGGAATGAGATGAGCATAGTCTGAAAGTGCAGGGTTTTTCCTCTCTGCTGAGTATAAGGGCAATTTAGAGAACTGTCTTGGAGGTGTGCAATGGAGATATGTGAATTTAGCTGAACAGGTAACACCCCCCTCTTGTTTAACAATTACCAGTCCAAAAAGGACAAGATCAGTGAACTCGAGAAGGACCACTGTCGTTGACATTGCCATGCTGTGTTCATGTCAGTGACAGCCCAAGAACGCAGCTCAGGCCCATGCGATCTTCTCTGTCCTAATTTGTGCTGCCTATTGGCTTAGAGGAAATGAGTGGTAACATTTCAATTTCACTTTTTGTCATGGGCCATTGTCCTGGTCTGTTTTAAAGGTTCCCAGCCCCTGATAGCACCTTGTTTGACTATCAAGTTCACATGAGGCTTGTTCAGTGTAGTGTTGCGCTCATAATAATGAGCGTGAATTGTGTTAATAACTGCTCTCCTTTTATCTTCTGAAAATCTTTAATACAGACTTTGGTGGGGGCTTGTTTTGGAAAACTTAAGAAGGAGGGGGAGTAAACTTGTTCTTGAGTGTAAGTTTCTGTTATTGTTTGGGGGCAGGGAGAGGGTGAGCCCAAAATACCTTCTTCCTCTAGGTGGAAAGTAAAATATTTCCATTTCAATCAGAGGCGTAATCACGGAATCATGGAATTTTCAGAGTTGGAAGGGACCTCTAGAGCTCATCTAGTCCAACTCCCCTGCTAAAGCAGGATTGCCCAGAGCACATTACTCAGGACTGCATCCAGGCGGGTCTTGAAAATCTCCAGAGAAGGGGACTCCACAACCCCCCTGGGCAGCCTGTGCCAGTGCTCTGTCACCCTCACCGTAAAGAAGTTTTTCTGTGTATTTGAACGGAATTTCCTGTGTTCTAACTTGTGCCCATTGCCCCTCGTCCTGTCACTGGGAACCATTGAAAAGAGCCTGGCTCCATCCTCCTTCAACCCACCCTTTAGATACTTGTACGCCATAATAAGGTCTCCCCAGCTCTCCTGTAGGCCCCCTTTAGGTACTGAAAGGCCACAATAAGATCTCCCAGGAGCTTTCTCTTCTCCAGGCTGAACAGCCCCAACTCTTTCAGCCTCTCCTCATAGGAGAGGTACTCCAGCCCTTGGATCATCCTCGTGGCTCTCCTCTGGACACGCTCCAGCAGGTCCATGTCCTTCTTATGTTGGGGACTCCAGAGCTGGATGCAGTACTCCAGGTGGGGTCTCACGAGAGTGGAGTACAGGGGCAGAATCACCTCCTTTGACCTGCTGGCCACACTTCTGATGCAGCCCAGAATATGGTTGGCCTTCTGGGCTGCGATTGCACACTGCTGGCTCATGTTGAGCTTCTCGTCAATCAGCACCCCCAGGTCCTTCTCCTCAGGGCTGCTCTCCAGCCATTCCCTGAGGAGCCTGTATTTGTGCTTGGGATTGCCCCGACCCGGATGTAGGACCTTGCACTTGTCCTTGTTGAACTGCATGAGGTCGGCTTGGGCCCGCCTCTCCAGGTCCCTCTGGATGTCATCCCTCCCCTCCAGCATGTCTACCTCGCCAAACAGCTTGGTATCATCGGCAAACTTGCTGAGGGTGCACTCGACCCCACTGTCCATGTCGCCGACAAAGATGTTGAACAGTACAAATCCCAGTACTGACCCCTGAGGAACACCACTCGTCACTGGAAGTGGGGATCACATCTTGTTACTAGATGTCAAACTGAGGTCCTTCATCTCATGCCCCGTGGAAAAAAAAAAAGGTCTGTCACAGAAGTATCGGGTACTGTCTTGTGTAGAATTTTGGTTTCCATGGTGGCAGGTCCATCATGTATCAATGATGTGATTTTTTGAATGCTTTTCTTCTGATCGGCACAGTCATTACGTAATTAACTTAGCGGTAGCCGTGCTTGGTCAGTGCATCCTATGATGGCTGTAAGGTAAGAAAGATTGCAAGTTCAGCCTTTTTTTGTTTGTTTGTTCTTTTGAGGGGGTTAAGGAAAAGAAAAAAAAAAATGGTGGAGGTGTGTGGCAAAAATAAATCTCTCTCCTCCCTGCCAGAGCTGTACTAACACAGTATTTCTCCATCTCAGAAAGAAGGTTACCTCTGGGAAAGGTAGCTGTGTTTTACCTGCTGCCCTGTGCCACCAGCTGCTCCATCACCTCACTCGTGGCTTCATAACACTGACCATCTCTTTTCTTTCCCTTTCTTCCCCTCCTGCTTCTCCAGGACACAGATGGGATCAACCTGTATTACTGGTCTCTGTTTGATGGACATGCTGGGTCGGGGGCAGCTGTGGTTGCTTCCAAACTGCTGCAGCACCATATCCTGGAGCAGCTGCAGGAGATCGTGGACATCCTGAGGAACACAGCCGTCCTCCCACCCACCTGCCTGGGAGAGGAGCCTGACAACCCAGCCACCAACAGCAGGACGCTGACACGGGCGGCCTCCCTGCGTGGTGGCGTGGGGGCCCCGGGCTCACCCAGCACCCCTCCAACACGCTTCTTCACCGAGAAGAAGATCCCACATGAGTGCCTGGTTATTGGGGCCATAGAAAGTGCATTCAAGGAAATGGTATGTATATCTCAGGGCTCTGAAATCCTTGTTGCATACATTAATGAGCCACATGGCCTGGAGAAAATGAACATTTAGGGATTTTTTTCACTTTTTTTTTCTTCCCTTACTTAAACACCATCTAAGTGTGGACAGAATTATTGAAGAGCCTCAACAGTTTACCTGATACATCCCTGTGAGGCAGGAGCTGCATCTTAACTCCCAGGCAGCACCACGGCCATGTTTGCATATTACTTGGCCCTCAGAAGCTTGGTGCTCTTTTTCTTCCCCCCCCCCCCCCCCCCTCCTTTTTATGATAAGAATTAGTTTTGTCTCACAGTAGCAGATTTCAGCATTGGCTCCTATCATGAGGCTGTGCATATGGGCATGCACTTCACATTGCCCTACTGGAGCAGCAGCAGCAAAGGCTCTCGGCATTCCGTGTACCACAGACCCGTGTTCATATTGCCCACAGCTACATAAACGGGTCATGAAAGGTCACATCAGGGATGTGGATGAGGGGCGGCATCCTTGATCCAGTGACCTGTAGTTCGCATTAGTGATGGTAGAGTGTCTGTGTGCAGCTCTTATCTGAGGCAGGTTGGGTGTGAGTGGGACATGAAGTATGTTCCCATCACCCACTTGAGTTGTGTACAGAGTGAGCAACGGGGAGGTAATCATAACCCTATGGAAACAGAATATCCATCGGTTTCCCTATGGAAGGCTGTTTTTTCTCTTTCATAATTGATGTAGCTGCTCTGCACCTTCACTTCTCCACATTATTAAAAATAATTCTTGTCAGGCAGAGCAGAGGCTTGGCCTGCCAGTGAGTACATGCAGATCAGGTCTTGGGAGATCTGATCTTGTTCTTTTTCACCTTTCTTTCTTAATGTTGTTTTGTTTTTAGAAAAGCGGCTTACTTGAGCAGATTTTTGAATGAATGAATGTTTCCCAGAGGTTTTATTTGTTGTTTGAAAAGAAGTATTTGATCATTGTTTTTCCTGATATATGTGAATTTTGTTTAGTACACGCGTCTAATTAGAGAGATTACAGTTGTTGGTATTGACAAAGTGGTGCTTCGCTTTGAATTGTCTTGCTGGATTTTCCTTTATCCCCAAGGAAGCACAGGCAAACAGACCTACCAACTGGATTTGGACTTTTAGGTGGGTAGGTCCAGGAGCGGGATACACAGCTGTGGCTTAGGCATCATTCAGCCTAGGGCATGCGAGCAGTTTTCTGCACTGTGGCTAGTGGGTTCAGTTTCTGCTAGCTGAAAAGAATGGGAGGATGCATGAAAATCTCCTGTCAGTTTAGCATGCTTTTTTCAGAAAGGGAGGAGTAGCTTGCTCCCTTCTTTGTCGAGAAAGAAGGGAAAAGATGACACTGCCTGTCCACTGCACCCTAGTGGGCTTGGAGCATGCTTAAGAGAGGGACGCTGATTTTGTGCTACAGTTGGGACAATTTTCAGGCGAGAAGAGTGCCAGGCTCTGACTGCATGACACACCTCTCTCTCTCTCCTGTTGAAACTGGCTGCAAGTGCAGGAGAGATAAGTGGAGTTTCATGGGACTGGAAAGTGAAGGTAAGAGAGCTAAAGAAGGGCCACTGTAAGTGCTCTACCATCCTTATGAGAGCAGTGTGTGCATTACCCATCGCTGCCTTCCTTCAACACATCTGAGTGAGCAGGGATGTTATTGCCCTGCTTTATTTTGGGTTCACACCTCTGGGCAGGTGTTCACACAGAAGACCATCTCAACTCATGTCCAGGCATCTGAGTGCCTGGGAGGGCTTTTATGGATAGAATATGACAAATGCAGAAACCCTGGATAACTCGCTACAGATACAATGTCTGAGTATTCCATGTATAGGTCATAATAGTCTGTCCTCCCTTTTTCTCCTTTTTCTAAACTGAAGTTCAGAATATTTTATTTTCCTCCCTGTGTCTTTGTTGACATGCTACAGATCAGATACCCTAATTCCCACTTTTTGCTCTTTATCAGAGGGCTGAAGTTCATTGTCTGTCTTTGCTATGTAAAATTCTATGTCTATGCACAATGCAATATGATTTCAGCATTAAATTTTACATTAAAAGGAAGTCTTATAAAAACAGTCAGATTAAGAAAAGCAATAGATAAAATTATCTACTTTATGCTCTTGGGGGCGTCTTGTGCTTGTAATTGGTTTAGGCAAAAGTATTTTCTTTTGTCTGTGTGAGGGAGCGGTTCATAAAATCAACACTCCTGAGTCTCATCTCTGCTTGCAATGGTTGATCCTCCTCTGACCTCTGTCTAACTTCCTGCTAGCTTATACTCCTAGTCATCTGTGGGTGAAGATTTTGGGCCTCTTCCACAGCACATTGCTTATTCAGACCTATTTTGTACTGGGACGTCATGGATGTTGTTGAGTTAGGTCAATGCAGTTGAGACGTGCATAATGTATGAGGGTTTGTGCCAGTCGATTGTATCGTTTTACCTGGCATTTGGTGAAAGCTCATGTTTCCTGGACACGTAGGCAGACTTAGTGTTGTTTCCTGAAACACCCATCGCTGCAAAGGAGCCCTTTGAACCTGGTGAAAATGCTGAGTAGATACAGATAGCTTTTTTCTTTTTTTTTTAAAAAACAGTCCAGCCTCACTGTTTTATCTAATGATGGTTTTGTCCCCATTTCCTCTGAGCATTTTGCATACCATTACTTTTTTCCCCCAACTGCCTCTTGAATTCTAGTTAAGCTCTCCCTGGTTTTGCCTCAAGTCTCAAATAAAATGCAATTCATCCCTTTCAAAAGGCTTTTTAAAATTATTTTTTCTTTATTGGGTGTGATTTCTTTTGTACAGTGCTTGTCTGACAACTACATCCAGTAAAACACCGTGGAAAGCTGACACAGACCAAGTCATTGCCTAACTTAGAAATTTAACAATTAAGCTGTCCCCTTTTTTGAAGTACTTCTAGATGGTGTTCTCTGTGTTGGAGCTGGGGTTAGCAAGTTTCTGTGTTGTGTTCTCAGATAACTGACTGTCCTGTTTAAAAAATAAAAAATGCTCAATGTCAGGAATGGTGAGTTATCACAATTATTCCAGCTAAATGGAAACAAATAATCTCAAGTTCTGAAGGTATCATAAGTCACATCCTCTAATTTTCATCTCTTGAATTTTAAGATGTGCATTTACAGATTCAGTTCCAGGAGCCAAGAGGGATGTTTCCAAGTGCTCTTCTGTACTGGATAGAAGCATCAAACTATAATCCCTTCCCTGTATTTAACCTTGTATACATGTGTGTGATGTAGTATGTATTTTAAAGGAAGATTAAGGGGAGAGAGTATGTAGTCCACACTGAACTTGGTTTCATTTTGGATGGGAAAAAATGGCACAGAACCAGCCTGTATGATTTATTGGAAGGTGTAAATTTGTATACATTGTATCATGATTTCCTTCTTTATTGAGGGTGGGGGTTTTTTTGACCCACATGTAATCTAGACAGATGCTTTTGTAAGATTGGTGCCATTTTAATTTGAACTATCTTTTGACAGTAAAATACGTTGTATGGTATTCCTTTTGAAAAGCTTCCTCTGATTAAATAGCCAGTAGAAATATGGAGGGTTGAAACAGTGGTACAGACATTTTGATGCCTTTTTTACAGAATGGCAGGGGTTGGAAGGGACCTTTGGAGGATCATGTAGTCCAACCCCCCTTGCCAAAGCAGGTTCATGCAGAGCAGGCTGGACAGGAACACATCCAGGCGGATTTTGAATATCTTCCAGAGGTTACCTCCATTTTGACAGAGGTGAAGCAGGTTAAGGACTTAATTTTGACTTTATGTCTTCTGAAACATGATTCTTACATTTTTTTAAGGAGACACCTGATGTCCTGTGTGTAGGGAGTAAAGGCGCCTTCTCTCACAAGCAAAATTTCCTGGAGGAAAAGCCCCTACTGAGAGGATGGATACAGATTAAAAAAATAGCCATTTTAGTGGTTGTTGCAGTATAATAACTTGTTGCACTGGCGATGCTGCAATTTGATGAATGTACCCACTTCTGTTTTCAAGGTCCTAAATGTCTAAAACCTGGGGGGGGGGGGGGGAGGGAGGGGGGGGTGTAGCTTTCGGGCACTCTCTGTGCCGCCGCGCTTGCCGCCGCCGCGCTGTCTCTCCCCCCGCTCCCCTGCAGCCCCTGCCCCGCCTGCCGAGTGGCCCGACACGCGTGGGTCCAGACCGGAGGAAGGCAAAGCTGCGGCCCCGCAGCATCTCCCCACGTTCCCCCACGCCGCGCTGTGCAGCCCCGCAGCCCCCCGCGCCCCTCCGCGGGCTCTCCACCAGGTGGCAGGAGCGAACCGCCGTCCTGGGCCCGGCAGCCGCCGGCGGAGCGCATGGTTAGTGGCTTCCTGGCGCAATCTTTCTCCCTTTTTTTTTTTTTTTTTTTTTTTTTTTTGGAAGAGGTTGTTAATTAGCGTGATTAACAGCGGCTTTGGCTGTGGGAAAACCAGGTCTAAGCCTCAGCGAGGCAGGCGCTGAGGAGACCTAAGCGACCAGGACGACAGGGGTGGTCTGTCCCGGGGCTGATGCGATGTCCTCAGGCTGCTTCTGTGATCGGTGGAGAAAGCAACCCCTGCTCTGGGTCACCTGCTCTGGAAGCATACCCCACAGCACTTCATGATGTCCTCTGCAGGCTTTGCTCCGTCCTCTCTGTGCTCCCTCACCCAGGGATGAGGGACCAGGGTGAGCAGGTGTGAGGCAACCCTTGTGGGCACCCTGCTTCTACCTGCCGCTACATAGAATCATGGAATGGTTTGGGTTGGAATGGACCTTAAAGATCATCTAATTCCAACCCCCGTGCCATGGGCAGGGACACCTCCCTCTAGACCAGGTTGCTCAAAGTCCCATCCAGCCTGACCTTGAACACCTCCAGGGATGGGGCATCCACAGCTTCCCCGGGCAACCTGTTCCAGTGTCTCACCACTCTCACAGTAAAGAATTCCTTCCTAATATCTAAACTAAACCTACCTTCTTTCAGTTTAAAACCGTTACCCTTCGTCCTATCACTATATTCCCTGATAAAGAGTCCTTCCCCATCTTTCCTGTAGGCCCCCTTTAAGGACTGGAAGGCCACAACAAGGTCTCCCCAGAGCCTTCTCTTCTCCAGGCTGAACAACCCCAACTCTCTCACCTGTCCTCATAGGATAGGTGCCTCATCCCTCTGATCATCTTTGTGGTCCTCCTCTGGACCTGCTCCAACAGGTCCATGTGCTTCTTATGTTGGGGACCCCAGAGCTGGACGCAGTACTCCAGGTGGGGTCTCACAAGAGTGGAGTAGAGCAGCAGAATCGCCTCCTTTGACCTGCTGGCCACACTGCTTTTGATGCAGCCCAGGATACGGTTGGCTTTCTGGGCTGTGAGCACACATTGCTGGCTCATGTTGAGCTTCTCATCAACCAACACCCCCAAGTCCTTCTCCTTGGGGCTGTAATGCATCCTAAAAAGAGGGGCAGAACACAGAATAAATTAGCTGCTTCCTTGGCATGAAATGATAGCCTTTTGAAGAGAGAATATAGAAGTTTGTTGTTTTTTTTTTTTTTCCCCCCTGTCAGGGTCTCAGTGAGTGGCATGTGCTGCCTTTTGGGCTGAAAGGTGCAGCATTTGATTCTGCCCAGAATTGCTCAGCTCTTCCCCTGCACAGAGATTGCTATGTGGAAATGAGGAAAAATGCAAAAAAAAAAAAGTTTGCTCTGAAATCCAGGTGGAAAATGAGGAAAGCTTTGTATATGCTCAGACTTTGTCTAGAATGAGCCCCTTTGTACCCATAAAGACTTCAGAGGTGTTTGGGGGTTTTTGCCCTTGTTTGTGCTGCAGTACTCTCCCAGCAGCACTGTTATAAAGTATTTCATTAAAAGCCAACGTCACTACATCAGAATAACTTAGTGGCAGTGGTGGGCTTTATTTTATTTTATTTTTTTACCCTCAAATCTTGTTGAGCTGTAGGAGAGCCTTCCCCTTCTTTCCTCCCCCCAGATAAGGAAATGTCAAACAAAGTATGTAATATCAAATTAAACATGGCACTGAATATAGTCTGGCAAGTCATGATAGTAAATTCAAGTTCTGAACAACTAGATGGAAGAGCTCATGAACAGGAAGGATTTGAAAAAATCCAGTACACAGATCTAGTTTAAGTCAAGGAAACTCTGAAAATGAGGCCCAAAGGATTATCTGTCTTCTCTCCTATAATAGATGCTTCTGAATTCTGCTTATTGAAAGAAATAAATTTTAATTTAGGCATTCCAGCACTTGCAAAGGGTACGTATGGTGGAGCTGAAACCAGGTGAGGAATTGTACATTGTTTGAAGGTCTCAGAGGATACTCTGAACTGCAGAGATGAAGGTCTTTTAAAATTCCTGGCAGTGTCTGGAAAATCCACTGTAGTATCTGTAAGTTTAAATTATTTTGATGGTTAGAAACGTCTGCTTCCTTTGAACTGTTCTTTTCAGCTTAATTTAAAAATATATAGAAACCATGGGAAGGAAAATCAGCTTCTCTATGGCAAGATTAGATAAAGTGGCATTTATAACAGGCCCATGTCTGTGACCAAAGGTTCTGTGAGATTTGATTTTTAGCTTGGAGGTGTTTTCCTCCTGGTCCTCACTCCCTCAAAAAAAAAAAAAAAAAAAAAAAAAAAAAGAGAGAGAAAAGAAAAAGGCAAACCACAAATCAATGAGAGGAGGGGCGAAGAGCCATCAGTGAAAGGCCGAGTGCAGTTCCCATGTGCAGCAGGGGATGGCCTGGTCGGGCAGTGCCGATGTTTCTTGCTGCCCCCGCCTCAGTACTGTACTCATGGCACAAATGGGACGGGCCCTATGTACACCGGCCAGTGAGGAATCACGTTATTTGTGACAGGTACCTCTGCCCAGCATGCTTGGGACAGTGGCCAGGCGCTGCTGAGCATCCCCATCGCTGCCCCGGGTCACCTCCCTCCTGAAATTTGTAGGCAATGAAGCGTGGTCCCTGGCCTCCTCCAACTCTGCAGATTTTCAATCAAATTGCAGCTGTCATGGTTTGCATTTGTTGTGGTGCTTTTCCTCAGATAAATTTAGCTCTAAAATAAAGCTCTAAATCCCATACCCCAAGGCACGGACAATTTGAACTGTTTCTCACTCAGTGCAAATATGAAAATGGCTGAAGTATAGCTCTGTGTGTGTATGCACGCGTACAGAGGCAAACAAATATATTCATAATAAAAACCGCACACAAGTAGGCAGGGTTTAGCTGAAAAGATCTGCCAGTACTTGCAATAGCAATGTTAAATGATGCTCCCTGTTTGAATCCAGTATTACAAGGAAAGACCAGTTTGAAATTGGATTTCATTCTGGACACAGGAGAGGAGGGTAATTTGTAACATGCTGTGTTATTACCCCAAACTAAACTAAACTAAGAGGCAGCAGAATGAATTCATTGTCATATAGTTCAATTTTTGTTTAAAACATATGAACTACTGGAAAACGGGTCATTTACTTGTCTTTTATGTTCTCCAGGGTTTCCTGGGACTATATACATTTGTGTATATGTGTATATATATATTTCTGTTTTTTCATTCCTGGGCTTGGTTGATTGTTGGTGACAGATGTGACTTGTGTTCTCCATTTCTAGTAAGCAGAAGGGCTTTTTTAGATGTAATCTTTCTCACAGTCAGGATCAGTTGGAAGCCAAACACAGGAAGAACTATTTGAGTAGGTATGCACCTCCTTAAATTTGTGCCTCTGCACATGCATAAAAGTTAAGTCTTTTCAGGACCTCCTAAAAGCAGTGAGATGAGACGCAGAATTGAATACTGTGGTTTGTCCTGGAAAGTCTGTGAATACCTGGTATTTTTCAGTAAATACCGTTGTACTGACCTTCTTCCCCCGACCCCTTAATAAGTTGGGCATCCACCCGCTCCCCGTGTTTCTGAAGGGTGGCCTTGTGGCATGAATGGGTCGTACTGGTGTTTGTAAAGGCATAGGCTCCGCAATCCTAGTGTCCCTTTTGGAGACCAGGTAGTTCGTCATGTCATTGCCAGGTCTCATTAATTATTTGCTGTCTATGTAAAGCACTGTCCAATTATAGCACAAGGTACCTGTTGTTAAGCTACATTTATCTTTGCCTTCATTGTGCTTTTTGCATAGCAAATTCCCTTGCATCCCTCAGAGTTGCCATTTGTTCCTTGGTACTTGTTGCTTCAGAATCTTCTGTCCCGATTTTTTCCCCAAACATATTTGTATCTTAAGTAATACATACTCCTTTCTCTATTCTGTTTTTTAGGGGAATCTTAATTTTCTAAAACACTGATTATAATGCTGGTTTTATAAATCTTGTTCTCTTTTCCCATAGGATTTGCAAATAGAACGAGAGAGGACCGTGTATAATATTTCTGGTGGCTGCACAGCTCTTGTGGTGGTGTATTTATTGGGGAAGCTTTACGTGGCAAATGCTGGTGACAGCAGGTGAGTAAGTGAGGTGTCTCCCCAACCATTCCTTCATCCCAAACTCCCCAGATCTGGTTTTACCAAGTTCCCTAATTACAAACAGTATCACAAAAGGATTCAGTTTCTTTAACGGCTCTCATGGAAATTGATGTAAATGGCAGTCATAGGCTTCCAGTATCTAGTTGAGTGGTGGATGCAATCAGAGAGGTTGATGGCACTTCTGTCCCTGTAGCAGTTTCTGAATGACTTGGTGGTTACAGAGAACTGGAAAGATGCTAAAGAGCTATTGAAATAGAATAGATGTTGGGTGCATAGTAGAATTGTGCATTGACCACTGGCAAGGTGACTGCATCTGGAACAGCTGGTAGGGCTGGACTGGTTCGGTAGGAAGTCCTGTGGCTCCTGTCCTCAGCCTTAGTCTTGGAAGGCCACCTGGCTCTCAGAATTTGATATGATTGAAGGTAATCATCTGTAAGCAAGTAACAGCTACTCCTGCAACAGGGAGGAGGGGAGGGAGAGTGGCTGTCACAGATTAGGATTTTCACTGTGTCCTGTTCTAGCTTGTGTACTTGTGCATTTCTCAGAACTGAATGCTGTTGTTCAGGAGACGTTGCTTTGTTATATTTAGATGTTGGATGCTTGAAGACTTGTGACGAGAAGCTTTTTCTTTGTCTTCCGATTTAGCTAAAGCTAAGGAGCAACCTGGAAATCTCTCACTTGCATTCTTTTCCTCTGTCTCGCTCTCTGCCCATAACACCATCAAAGAGAGATAATGAGGCTGGTCTTGCAAGACTTTAAGCCTTCACATGTTTCTTTTGGCAGCGCTCTGCATAAACAGGCCAGGGAGAATAGTTCCCTGCGTGATACAGACTGCTGTAGTGTTCTTTTAGTTAACAGCTGAGAAATTAAAGTCTGCAAAGGTGCTGAACCTCATTGTCTTTAGGTGAAGACTGCTACAGTTATGCATTTTGGTTTGAGGCTTGTGCACATACAGTTCATGTTTGTACTGTGTGGGCACAATGTATCTACAGAGGCAGCAGTCAGCGGCAAAATGTTTTGTAGTTTAAACCTAACATTTTTATTGGATCTTGCTGCTTTAAACTTTGTAGGATGTCAGATAAATCCTTTGTGCATTAAGTTCCTATTCTTTTCATGTTGTTGATTGTTCTTAATATGTTGAATTTGCTGTTTAAATTGCAAATTGCTCACCCAATTCCTCTTGACAAGTGACATATATGAATCTTTTTCACATCGAAAGAGTCCTCACAGAGGGTAGCTGCAAACGTGTTTGAATAGACCACCTATCTAGTCATCAGAACCACTAACTGCACTAAATTTTAGCTCTTTTGCCATTAAATTAGAAATAATCATGTTTTCCTGTGCTGTTGTACTTGAAGTACAGTTGAGTCTCTTCCATTGGGCTGGCTAAATTGCTTTATTGTTTCTTGAAAACATGCTGTGTAAAATTGGCTATGCAGGACCTACTTCTGAGTAGTTGAGATCTTTGTTCTTAAATGACTGGCTGCTTCCAGTTCCCCCAGGGTTACTCCTCTGGTTCCTGGGAGCAGCCTTAGCTCCATTGCAGCCTCTCACACCCAATGGGAAGAAAGTTGTTGTCCATGATCTAGAATTAGCCCAAGCGACCACTGTAGTTAAAGCCACAAAGTCTTCAAGAGGCTTTAAATGTTCATTGGGCCTGTCAAAAACATCTGTTCAGAAAAACAGGAATTAGAAGGGAAGCCATCAGCAAGGCTGGGTCTTGTTTGAACCAGGACTCAAACTTTTCTACTCATTCCTTGCATCTGGTAGGTAACAGGGTTGGTCCAGATCCAAAATAGTTTGATTTGGCACTTTCCAAATGGACCTCCTGGAAACCTTCCTCATGCTGAGGAGAATTCTCTAGATTCCCCAAAATCTTTCACTTTCAAATAGTCCCACTTCGAGAATTTTGTAGCTCAAGAAATTAAAAGCTTTAAAGTGTAGATCAGTTGATCTGGGCCTCTGTCCTACCATATCCTTACTTCCCATGTTTCAGAAAGGGAGGAAAAACTGCTGTTGCGAAACATCTAAGTTGCTCCTCATCACTAAAAGGTCATTTTAGGACTAGAAGAGCTGTTCTGAGGTTGTCTGCCTACTGCCAGGGTGCACAGTGCATTCCTGTATTTTTAAGAGCCCAGTCACGTAGCCAAGAAGTTTTATTTGTGTTAGTTGGAAAAACATGTGCCTTTTTGCTGTCTCATGCCTTGCATGGTCAGCTTCACTGTTTGTACAGATACAAGTGAGGGCAGTGAGAAATAAAATAAGGAAACTACTTAAAAAATGTTTGTCTGCTCTTGACAAGGAGGGTGGGGGTTTGTTTTTTCACCCGAACAGGGGACTTGTGCTTGTTGCTGTTGGAACTAGATGCCAAAACCCTCAGTTCTTCAGTCGAACTTTAGTTTCTTTGAGTTTACCTACTTGTTTGTGCCTCTTCTCTTTTGCCATTCTCCTTCTCCCCTCTCCACTCCTTGCTGGAAAAAGCCTACAAATAAATCAAGCTACATTTCCCAGAGACGAGAGTCTGTGAGAGGAGGTTTCGTGCTGTAGGGGTGGGAAAAAAAAACATTTTGGGTTCACGCAAACCTCATTTGTACTGCCTCTGCCCAGAAGAGAGTTAGGTCTTTTAATTCCAGGGAACTTAAAAACAGCAGAAGCTTTTAAAGGTGGGTTTTGAACAGCTTCTGCGGTCACAAGACCAAGGTACGTGCAACAAACTGTTACTATCACAATGAGACTAAGGAAACGCCAAGTGTGAGACTTGAATAATAATGTGGTATGCGGTGCCAGCTATACCTCAGACTTATGTCTGTGGTATTCAGTTTAACCACCAAAGCCTCTCAAATCTAATCATTTCATGCCACGTACCCTGGCAGTGTTGTATAGCAGCTGTCCTTTTGTAGTTGATGTGTAATTACATCATGAAAAGACTTTAATTACCATATTACTAAATTACCAGCCAGCAATCCTTTTAGGTTCAGCCCTAGCTCACTTCTGTATGGACTATTAGGCTTCTCCAAGCTGAACGCTTTTGGTTGGTGTAAAAAGGAGGAAAAATTGTGCTAATTGTAGGGTTTGTTATGAACTATTATTGAGCTTGATGTTATGGCATCACTAATGTCAATGATATAATTAAACTTCTGCTAACGATGCAATCACAGTTCGGTAATAATTATACGTTAACTGCACACGATACCCGAACCCTACTAAAAATGAGGTGATATATTCACAGCCTTATAAAAACAACTTGGAGGGAGCCACTTTCATTCTGTAATGGCTTGTCTGATCATTCTTGACTCTGCCATAAATATACCTACTTCTACAGTCAAAATTCATGTCTTAATATTGGCCAGAACTTTTTCTAATGTTTCTCTCTCGGTTTTTCTTCCTTTCAGTGGTTAGGATTGTCCGTGCAAGGTTATCTAATTAGGAACTCATAGTGCTATAGTCAGCTGTCCAATATATAGTGCTTTTTCTGGTGAGCATTGATGCACTGTGCTTTGCTTACCAGTTTGACATATACACTACGGTAACTATGCCAGGCCCTCTGAATAGCTGCTTTTTTTTTTTTTTTAATAAGGAATCGTAAATCTTCTCTGGTCATTCTTTTAAACAGTATTGTTCAATTTTATATTGCTAAAGTGACTTTTACTTCTCAACTGCCATAACACGCCTTGTTAATCTCAGTTCTTTCTAGGTTTATGCTCTTTATTAGGATGTTGTTTTATAGCTAGTGATGAAGCAGTAGTAAAACAGGGACTTAATGTTTTTACTGATTACTGCCCAATTATTGGATAGCCTCATGCAACATAACATTTGCCCAGTATCACTACAGTGACTGTAAGGCGATACAATCACATTAACTGTCTTTGGCACGAGCGTTCTGAATGTCATGTTGTCTGGCTAAGGAGCTGCTCGGAGACTGTGGGCACTGCCGGCACTGCCATTTTGTGCTGTGCTTGGAGCCGTGTGGGGTAGCTGTGCTTTTATTATACCAGAAGCAGAACACCACAAGTGGATTTGACTTTTTCATAGGCCCTGAAACACTCGCTAAATCTGCAAATGGGTTCTTGGGCTTTTTTGATTTATTGGCAGAAGATGGGATCAAAGCAAAGAGCCTGATGTTTCAGAGGCTTCACAGATTTGCAGGGTCACTGGATTTTTTTGCTTTGCTTCATCAGCTTTTTTCATCATCTTTTTGCTTCCTTGCTTTTGTTCCCCTGTGCTTATGTTTTCAGGCCATATTCACCCTCTGCTTGAACATATATCCTCATGTACAGAATAGATTTTTCTCCTCCTTTTTTGCAAGCGTAGAATTCATGCTAAGGCATTTGGTGGTGTTAAATGATAGGAGCTCATTCAGTGAACGTTTTTGTAGCGCTTTGGTCTGAGTGCAGATTAAGCAACTTCATGGGTGCTTCAGGTGCCCAGATGTGGGAGAGTGTGTTTATAACACTGACTTCTCCCAGTGTAATGAAATAGTGAATTGAAAATTGAATTCTACTTTGTTTACTGATGCAATTCTCTCTGAATTTGCTGCTTGTGTTGAACCTCACTACATTTATACTTCCTCCTCTTCTGTGTCGTGGTGATTGTCAACTGCTTCCCTCATGCATAGTTCTCATTGTAGGAAGTCAAATTTGGGGGATTACACTGTTTTTATGAAGTAAATGAGGGAGGCATGGAAACAGCCACGTATCTGCCGACTGGCACTGTAGCTTAAATAGAATTTCTGAGAAGTCAGAATTGATGATTCTGACCCATTTTTGTGGTTCCATGGTATCTGACCTCTTCCTCAAGGCAATCCAGCAGGGTGACTTTTGCAAGAAGCTTTAACACTGTGTAAAGATGGAAACCAAAAAGTGTTCTAGTATATTATTATTGTAGAGCTAGTTTACTTTAGTCTTTGGTTTACACTATTTTTAACAGACTTTAATTTACTGATTTTCTTAACTACCCATCTTCTAATCTAAATGCTGTATATTTTCCCTGTTTTCCTCTGCCTGAGTCCTCTGTCTCCTTACATCTGTGTCTGCATAAACAACAACAACTTTGCTTTGTACTTAGTACTTAGTGGTCTCTAGAGGAAAGACTAACTCAGTTACTGAGCTTCTCCAGTCTGCAGCATTTGGAAAAGCGTTCTTATTCCTATCTCCTCCTAAAGATAGGACAAACAGAGCTGCAAATCTCTGAACCACACGCAGGGCTCCTCTTCTTCCTCTCAAGTTCTAATTCCTCCAAATCCTCAAAAGATGCCTCCCAAGAGGTGAGAGCAACACTTACAGACTGCATTTTGGGCAAGCTATGTGTACATCCCCTTTTTAGATTATTATTAATTCTTTGACGGAATCACTTGAAATAATAAATGCTTAATCGTTTCAGGGCAACAGATAACCAAAGCCTGGTCTGCTCAGGAGCCTGTGTAGTGAGGAGAGACTGAATTCAAGACAAAGTGAGTCTCTCCTACATACATTCTCCTTCACTGACTGCAGTTTGGTAGGTGGAGAAGACTGATGCTGCCTAGCCAAAAATGTTGGAAAAGAGCATGGCATTTTAGTCACACTCGGGAGATGCAGCCAAGTCCCATGTCTCTGTTTCCCCTGCTTCTCTTCCTTAGAAGCCTGACTTACGGGCCTGCAGAAGGCACTTCTGCTCCCCGTCTCCTGCCTGGCCTCCTTCCAGGGAGAAGCAAGAGCACAGGGATCCGTAGGAATAGCAGCAACCTCAGATATTGCAGGATTTTGTGCGGGGTAAAGGTTTTGGAGGCACTTCAGGAAACACTTTAACTGAGGTGTGGAGAAGAGGTGTTGGATCAGAAATAAGTCATTGCACTCAAAGTGCAGTGATGGGGGAGAGCATTTTCTAGTGATCCAGTGGATGACAGGTTCCAGGGTACTGGTATGTTGTATCCAGCACTGATTTGGCAGAAATGATTTATTTGGCAGTAAATGTTCATAGGCTTTTGAAGACAAAACAAATGTCCTGCCTCTTCTCCAAACTCTTGTTTTTCCTGGGAGACCGTATGCCTTAGCAATGTCTATGACAATCTAGCAGGTGTTGAAGCCATTGTAAACATTTTCGATAAGTGGTACATTCAGTCTTTGGTCTTAATGACACAGACATCATCTACCCATGAAGTCCTTATGTTTCAGATTATGAGGAAGGAGAGGAATTTTGGCTATTCATAGTTCATTGGTATTAGAATTCATCACTCCTAGAAACTATTAACTTTAATTCTCATAGGTTTTCAGAGTTTGGGAGGGCAGAAGAAACAAAAACCAACAAAACCCAAACTGATCGAGCCAGAAAAAAAAAGTTGGTTGCTGCTACTGCAACTAAAAATTCCCCTGCTGCATGCTTTATTGCTGAATATAAGCACTGATCAAGGAAACATTCCCACTGTAACAATGTCTTTGCATGTATGTTGCATATGTAGCTTGTAGAGCTCGTATTGTCTGAGGCAAGATCAGCAAAAGGTGCCGAGATGTAATTTTAATCACTCCTTTACCAGTACTTTACTGGTGCGTAAAGAGCCTGTGACATCTAATAGAGACAACTCATGGTATAAACGAATATACCAGGATCCAGATCTCCCAGTGCAGTGCATTAAGCTCAAAACCATCTTTTTAATCTCTGCCGTTGTAACTGACCGCAGAGAGACGCTCAGGTTCTTCATTCCAGTGTTACAGGGCCAGGGCCAAGGCACGCCGGGCAGGCTGGGTGCCTTGGACCTGTAGCTCCCACCTGTACTAAGGGAGGAGCACCCCAGGCCTGCTTGGTGAATGTCTCAAGTCTGCTGCGGTCCTTACTGTGTTGGAAAGCTTTTCTCATCCCCTGAATTCGGTGAGCTTGCCAGGCAGCCCAGGCCGTTCAGGCCTCAGCAGCAGCTGAGCCGTGCTCCCGGGGCTTTTAGCGAGGGCTTCTCTTGTCACTTCTGCATGGGTGAATGAAACAGAGTTTGGGTAAAAATTCACTGATGCAGTGTGAGCCGAGAGTGTGACTTTCAGTCTGCTTTTACTTCTTGGTCCAGCTTGTTGCAATATCCTACAGCTGAATTAAGCAGAAAAGCTGAGATCAAAGTAGATGTGATGCTTTAGGTGCTAAAAGTCATTTTGACTTCCTCAGTGGTAAGACTGTGAAGAGCAGGGGGGGGTGGAAAAAACTGTGCTTCTTCCATCTTACGTGGTCAGCCATATCCCAGCCATATTACTGGCAAAATAAACACTGACTTGCACAGTGATGCCTTCATCCACTAAGCCCAGGTTTAGTTGCCATAGTAACCCGTCCTGGAGATGAATGTGATATCCTGGACAGCAGGGAAAAAGACTTTGATTCCGTAGATGCCAGTCCCGAGGCTCAGAGCTGGCCACAGAGATGCGACTGCAATTCTTTGTTCATTTCCCTGGCACAGCCTGAGTAATTGGTGGCATGTTGTTCAGCCACGATACAGAAACGCGGTGGTGTATCATCAGTGCAACCCTGGACTTAGCTATGTCCAAATGAAGAATACACTGAAATCATCGTGGGCAAAATTAATCCTGTGAGGCCCACAAATCTCCAACCTAAGGATGCTGGAACCAATGGCAGGCAGATTTCGTGTGCCAGCAGTGTTGCTATAAACTCTCTGTCAACTGGCTTGTAATAGCTTCCTAGCTGCCAGCTGAAGTCCTCTCTGAAATATCGATGGGTTCAGATGTAAACCAAAAGGAAAGTACACACAATTAATTACAGAGCATTTTAGTTTAGTTCGTTGGCTTTTGGATTGATACTATGGGAACCAGAGTAGACAATACTAGAATTATATGGGTAAACATATAAAGTCACCACTTTGACTATGGTTCAATAGCGAAAGATTAAACAAACAAAAAAAAAGCATACAGTGTTGTCCCATTAGTGATGGGGTGGGTGTACAAGAAAAATGTATAATTAGCCCTAAAATGAAACACTGCTAATAAAGCCAACTGCTAATAATAAGCCAACTGCTAATAATAACTCTGTACTTAGATTGCATCAAACAACCAATACACTTGAGGACCTAAACTAGAGCAGGGGATTCATGGGAGTGTCCCATGGGAATGGAGCTGCAGCCCGGAGGCACTGAGAACTAGAAGCATGCAGCTGCTGGGGTCAAAAATGACCAAGCAATGTGTCTTCTTCAAGCTGTCCTCTCTGTGGACAACCTGCACGCTCAGTATTATATTTAATTTACAACTGTAGAGTGAGTAGTGATACAGAAACAATGGAAGTAATTTAGTTACAGTGTTGGTGATGGCCAAGTGCTTTTCACCGTTGGGCAGAAGGAGGCCTCCGGGAGTAAAAAAAATACCTTTAACTGCTGCTTACTAAGTTGTTAGTTGAATAAGTGGGATGGAATGTGAGATCCGTTCTAAAAATTCAGATTTTTATTGTTTTTGGTGGCAGTAAGGAAGACGCTGACTGGCTCAGGTGCTAGTGTAGATGGGAAGTACGCCCTTCCATGGAAATCTATGAATATTATTTTGCTTTGAGAAGCAGCTTCTACTTGCCCATTTGTGATCTTTTATTGTAAAATATTACAATTTATTTAGTAAAAACAGACTACCAGAATAGTGGCTTTAGAGTATATCAGCAGCCTCATTTTGACCAGAGGCCTTCTCCACAGGAATCACTAAATAAGCATCAGAAACGTACATATGAATGAGTCTGGTAACTGGTAACAAGGTAAAGCTCCACAAGTGTGTGCACAGGAACAGCTCATGTGCTTGTAGGTGCCTCTGAAAGACGACTTTCAGGGCTTCTTGCAGGGACTGGATTTCAGAATTTCTTTCCCTGGTTCTTCTCAAAGGCAGGAGGAGGTTCTCCTGTTGCCACAGAAGTGTAGCAACCTTGGCTGGGTGCTGGTGTGAGGACATGAAAAAAGGCCCTTGAATGAAATACCTGGGAACACCCTGGAGCAGGGCTGTACTTGGTGGTGGTGCTGCTGAGATGTTAACCCTCAGAGCAGCCCGGGTGGCTGGCAGCCTGCAAAAGGCCTTCAGTAGAAGTTTGGGAGGGTTCTTCGTTGTTCCTGCAGGACGTGCCAAAGCTCACTACTGTAGGAAATTAACCCAGACTGCAATACTTCACCAAGGCGAGTTCTCGCACCTTTTATTGGCTTGTGAGGGAGCTGAAGTTCCCCCAGGTGATGAAAGAATGAACGTGTCCAAACAGCCTGCTTTAACCACGGCACACACGATGAGGCTGCGTTGTCATAGGGAGAGCCCGTTCACTCTCAACGTTGGCTTTTGTTCGGCTGAAAGAAAAATGATCCAGTGTTTCTATTCTGTCACAATATTTCTGTGGATAGCCTGATGTTTGCGCTGAAAAATGTGAAGAAACCAGGGTGGCAGAACTGTTGAGTGGCAGTAGATGGAAAATGACGACAGAGGCAATTTTCATTGGCTCTACCCTCCCTCCCCAGTTTGTTGCTTGTTTTCTTCTTGGTGGCGATTCCGAGTAGGAGTTGGGGGATTCCTGAAACATCTCTCAGGTATTACAGGTGGGAGGCAGCCAGGGTTTTTTTTCCATTGGTGTTGCTGAGGGTTGCTGCTTTCACCTCTGAGTTTTATGGTGATGGATATGTCATTGCTGGGACCTGTTTTAATGCCAGCTAAATGTTATATAATGGTTTGTTTCAGTATCCCCAGCCTGCCTTAATTCATAACACTAAGGAAATAATTAAAGGCTTTGCACTATAGTTCCGTGATCATTGTCAATGCAGTGAGGTGTTTGTTCACCTGGTTTCTAAAGAAACAATGAGGAATGAGTCTGCGTGGGACTAAGGGAGAGTAATTCAGTTCATAATAAGTGAGACCAGGGTGCCGGGGCTGAATGTATTAAAAGTCATCAGTAATTGTAATGGCTGTAAGTTCCAGTACTTCATTTAGAGGGGAGAGAAACATTTTTTGAATCTTTTTATGATCACTTCTGCTTTCATTTCTTAGCAATTAAGAAGAGGTAAATAAGCAAAACTGGTTTGAAGCTCACCAGATATTAGCATTGCTCTTGTCTGACTTCTTTAAATACCTGCATTTAGTTACCATAGTAAACAAGTACCCATCTAGACTGATTCCATAGTTCTAGGATTTACTTTTTTTTTTTCCCTCAGCTATTTTGTGACACACCTAATTAAAATCTACTGCTTGGTTCCCCTTTGAATATAATAAAACCCTGCCTTATTCTTTCTGTCAATTTAATCCCTCTTTCTTTTCCATTGACACATTTCTAATACCTCTTCAGACAGGCCAGACACTTCTGCTTCATCTGTGCCAAATCCACAATGCTTAACACCTTTTGACAAAATGGATACATCCTCCCTGTGGCTTGGAATTGATATACGCTGTCAAAAAGGGTTTTCCGAACAGTTTCTCTTTGTCACCTTTACCAGATTTTTATCCTCTGTTGTAGAAATGTGCAGTTTAATGTTGCGTTTCAAATCATTTTTGGCTGAAAAAGTGTGTAATGGAATCAGGGTGTCCCCTGAATACTCCTAACAGTAGGAGATGCCTCTTTGTTTTGAACACCAGAATCCCAATAGACCCATGACAGCAGTGAAATTACACTTTTGACCTTGTTCACTAAAGTGTTTCTTTCTCTGTATGATTAAATGAGAGTAACCAACAATAGCTTCTTCTAAAATGTATGAGTTTCCCTCTGTTTGTTTCTCATAAGAAACTCAGAAAGGATGCTGTGCAATTCTCAGCTGATTGTTCTCCACAAAAGAAAAAAAAAAACAAACCCTGCTTGATTCAAGGAGAGGTGGCTGTTTTATCCACATTAAAAATGCAAAAGCAATTGATATATTGATATTTTCCTTAAGCCGGTGTTGTTGCTACATCCTAAGTGTGAGAGCAGCAGTACAACACAGTGGCAGATTTTTACCCTTTTGTTGCTTCATTCACCACATATTTTAAAAGGGGATATATACTAAAGCACCAAATACAGTTTTAAAGTACTGAATCTGAATGTAGAAAATAACCATATACTTAAGGTTCTGTGTGAATTTAGCTGATCACCGTGGACTACACAGTTATGTCAATCCAAAAGATAAATATAGTATTTTCTGTGGATTTACATGCAGCCTTTTAAGCTCCTGGTGTTTCTGTTCATTTGTGTGTGACTGAGTGGACACAGCCCACTGCAGGATTTGCTGTGACTGCTTGTCCCACCTTACGCACCGAGGTGCTGGCACGTCTCTTGCTCCGCATTTAGTTGTTCAGGGCATGGCTTCTCTGGATCAGACAACACACAGTTAAGCGGCCAGAAGAGATATACAAAATCTTATTTTTATTTCTTCCATTTTAGGCTACTTTAGCTGTGTTTTGGGAACTTTTTCCCCGATATATTCATGTTTTCTGTGAATATTTACCAGCTCTGGATTAGTGAACGTACTTTCTTTGTCATGCAGCACAAGGGCAAGTACTGTCCTGCCGTTCGTGTGGGAGTTAGGTATCGGGGTTCAAAAGAGGGGAGAGGACTCAGGGAAATCTATAGTTTGGTTTTGGAAGGGATCCAAATGAGTGACTTAATGGCCTCCGTGGCCTCAAGACTTAGGAGCAGTTTCTCCTGTTTGTTTGCTCGCTGTGGATGATGCTGCATGGGAGAGGACATCGGAGCCATAGAGTGTGGAGGGCCAATGTACCGAGGGGGCTGCTGATCTGTGACTCCTGATTTCCTATCCTGCCCCAACACCCATTGTTTTTTAATTACTACTTCATTGGTGATATAAATTAATGATCGGTACGGGTCTGAAGCAACCTTGTCATTAGAGAATATTTGGTTAGTGTTGACCTACTTGTTCCCTGCAAAGGTGAATCATCCCTCTGCCTTTGGCAGGCTCACCCTGTGGCTTTGCTACAATGTGTTTCCCCAGTGTGGCTGAAATTAAAATGTCACTATTAAACATGGCAGAATCAGATGCTCTCTAGGCACAGCATCTCTTTGAGTTCTTCTTGCTTTCCTGTGTAGCTGTTCCTGACAGTTTAATAGGACAGCTGTATTCTGGTATAAAATAATACATTCATATTTCCACAATGCACAGGGAGCTAAATGCTTTCAGAGCACTATTTCATTGAGAACATGCATCTTTCACGCCTGGCAGATGCAGTAATGCTCACGTAGCGCCATGTTGCTGCTTAGTCCATTAGGAAGCGTAAAGTCAAAATTAATTGTCCTGCAGGACCGTATAGAGTGGGTCTGTAAAAGCAGTGGCTGGGCTGGTTGTGGCTGCCGCGTCCGCCAGGCTCCCTCCCCGTGAGCAGTTATTGACTTAGGGCTATTGAATTCAGGGCTCTGGAGGTTGCTTGGTGGGAAAAGCCTTCCCTCGGTGCTTGGCAGCTCTGTCACTGCGAGGTCACGGAAAGGGCAGTTCAGTCTCCAAACCCAATTAGGGCCTGATTCGGCACCTCTTCAATCACGGGGGAAAAGTCCCGCTGAGCAGGGTAGATCCTGAGCCAGGCTTTCGCACCCAGCCTCACCAGTGAGGCAGCCAACAAATGTGTCCGTTTTTGTCACTTGGGCCGTCAGAAATACCCTTTGCTGTCAGGAAACAACTAAGCAGCTGGTGCGGAAAGGTAGAGAGACCGGTAAGAGGATAATGAGCCCACCAGAGTTGAATTCAGACCAGTGACCTGTATATGTACGTCTGCGTTCCTCCCATTACTCATATCTAGAGCTGTCTAATTCCTCGGATCAAATCATTAGACTCTTATGAGCAGCTGTAACTTTCAAGTTGAATGAAGTCGAATTGCTGAAAACATTAATGAAAAACATAAAACTGAGGCTCTGTTTTATCAGGTATCAACAGCATTACTTTAATTCCCCCCTCCAAAGATTGGGTTGTTTTGTTTTTTTTTGTGCTGGGTTGTGCTTTTCATCCCAGGTGGCTGCAATTTCTAGTGAAAATAAGTTGAGCCATGAAAGGTTGACCCACTCGCCTCTGAATTGCTTTTTATATGATGTGAGTCCCTCAGGGCCCAATTCTACCCATAGAAGTGAGAATGATAGCTATCAACGTATATAGGAAGTATGTCAGTGTGCACAAAGAAAAAGATGAACCCCAGACTGGTCTGAGTGGTCTTTAAAATATGGATTTCCTGTGAAATGGTGATTAAAGGGGAAGAAAAGGATAATTAAAAAATTAGCCTGACTTGCTAGCAGTTATATCGATGTGTGTTTTCTATACTAGCTCTTTCAGGCAAGCACGGGATCAGTAGATCCCTTATGACTCCCTTAAACTAGTGTGTAAAGTCCGGGTAGTGTCTGATCAGCTCCTTTGATCAGTCTGGTCTAGACCGTTGCCAGTGTACTTACTCTGTACTAAACCGCAGTCCCCTTAAATGGAGGCCTGCTCAAGTGAGTCAAATTACAGATGAAAAGGTTATAAAAGCTGTCCACTGTCTCTGAGTAAATGAGTCTGGTTGAAAGCTGAATACTTTAGGAATTGCAGAAATAAAAGCAAAGGTGGTGTTGCAGAAAAGAGGTGGTAGAGTTCTTAATTCTTTTTTAAATGACTGTCTCAGAAATCCAAAAGAAAAATTTTTAGCAAACCTTTATCATTTTTAATTGGGCCAACATTTTTGTAAACCTGTAATGTATTCAGATCCCATAAAGGGGAAAATATTCCATCAAAAATTCTGCACAAATTTCTCTTAAGAAATTAATGAGTTACAACCACCAGTCTGTCTTGTTTCAAGCACACAATATTGTTTTTAATTGTAGCAGTGAAGGGCCAGTGGGAGCCTTCAGCATGTAGGTTGCACTCTTGCCACGTCTAACTTTTACATAGGATTATTTGCAAGGGAGTGCTGGAAGTGCAGGAGCTGTAAATTTGTTATCTATCAAAACAGGGCTGTTTCCCCCTCACCACTACAGCCTTTTCCCACCTCTCCCATTGTAGCACCATCCTGTACCTGTCTTGGTTTTGCCATGTGAATCTCAGAAATGTGAACAGTTCCTTTCCTCTTTGGTAATGCTCCTTCCTTTTGTACGCTAGCAGTAGCAGATGATCATTTGGAGACAATTTTAGTCCGATATCGTATCCAGAAGGCTTGGAAAGTTATCCAGTGCCACTAATTTTACAAAGCTGGTTTGTACCCAGGCTGGTTTTCTCAAGATGCCCGTGGTTTGAATCTAGAGGTTAAGTTTTCAGTCTTTGTGTGCCTTACTCTATTTGTTGGTTGCATTGCAGTGCCCTCAGAATACCTGGCATAGAAGCAATGCCAGCAAGTTGATCAGATTACCAAAAGAAGAGAGCTAGCACGTAAATAGCACAACAGGATGAAAAGATCACAGAAAGGAGACCATTACATATACAAACTGGAATCCAAGTGACAGTGGCTTGTTTTATCAACGCAAAATTCTGTGCAAATTCAAGAGGAGAGCTGGTACAGTGTGCTGCTATCCAAACACTGAATTAATCTGATAGTTGAGAAACAACTTCAAAACAGGCATTAAACTCTTGGGGACGATACATTCAGCTCTTCGAAAGTGCAAAGCGTTGCTATACTTATAAAGCTGTATAAATAATGGAAAGATAAAAGAATGCAATTCCGTGAGTGAGTACATGACCACAGCATGCAGTAGGAATAACGGGTGAATTCTTTCCTCTTGTGACTGTGTTTCAGCCAGTGGCATTACACCAGGGAAGCGTCGAACCGTATTTTGCCTGCAGCATAGCAGATTGTTAAGAGGCAACAGGCAGGTGTTTGAGAGAATTTCCTCCCTGCCGTTTGCAGAAGTGTATGTGAAATCTTCTGGCTGATCTATAGTCGTTCCATTACCTGTCGTCTTTCGGCAGGTAACTAGTTAAATTTGTGTTAAACGGGATTTGCTTTGCCGTTTCCATTTGCTGTTGGAGAAGAAATGTTCTGACATGACATATGACCAATCAATAATTGGAAAGTGCTTGCATGAGTCATTTGAAGCCCGTAGTTTAGACAGTGTCAGCCACAACTGGGATTAAAACCTGCAAAGAGTTGTTCAACAATCAGTGATTCTGCAGCATCTCCTCTGGGTGTCTGCATTTCACTTAATAAGGATACCCGGTAGACATCAACTGAAATAACTCTTGCCTTTGTTCCTTGGATGTTTTTGTGAGCTCTGAAATGAATTTGGCATATACAAATATACTTTGTTATCCGGCCTAAAGGATGCAGGGCAGGAATTACTATCCTGTTCTGCTGACAACTTCAGTAGAAAAGAAATGGCTTTATTTTGCTGTGACTGAAGAGAATAAGAGTGTGACTGTACCCTGTGGTTTTCTGAGTATTTTTTACTTTTTTTTTTTTTTTTCCATACTGATGATATTTTATTACTATTACAGGGCTATAATAATCCGAAACGGCGAAGTCATTCCAATGTCTTCAGAATTCACTCCAGAGACTGAACGCCAGCGACTTCAGTATCTGGTAAGAGACCTGAGGACCAAATTAGGTGCTGCTGATGACAAGCATTCCCTGGTAATAGCTAAGGTTCAGACACATGCCGCTGAGTTACTATGGCTCAGTGAAGGACCACATGTCTGCTGAACACCACTGACTGACCGTGTATGTCTTTTAGCCATCAGCAAATGTGGAGAAAAGCCTGGTGGTGCAAATCCCAATGAAAGGAGTCTTATCCCTTCTGTGAAGGCCCTCAATTAGCATGGCTGTGCTTGTGTACCTTGTTCAGCTGCAGACCTTCAGCCGCTCATTGGTGTTGGATTATGAGATCTTAGACATAGAGCTAACAAGCCACAGAGGTATTTCAGTCCATCCTGGTGTTTAAGGTGTGACAGTATAAGACACCACAGACTGCTTTCTGTGCATGTGAACAATATTGCAGGGTTTTATTAATTTGCTGCAATAGTATGTCAATAGTGTCTCAATCCAGGAAAAAAGATATCCAACTTCGAGGTGAGCGTTAGTACCTGCAGGATAGGACAGATGAAGAAAGGCTAGTTTTATTTAGTGTTGAAGTGCCCATAAAGCTGGGACAGGGTGACTAGCTGAGGAGATGTGGGGTGCTTTATACACCAATTTGCATTGGCTGATAAGCTACCTAAGAAATGTAAGTCAAAATGCATGGTGTTACTTTTTTCGTGCAAACAATCCTGTTATTTCTTAAGTTTTTCATCGATGGTCAGATCGGTTGGTTTGAAGTTGGTTGGCTGTTGGTCAAAAAGTCATTCCTAACGTGGCCGAGAGATTCCTTTTGCGCTTCTTCTGGTCTCTGGCTTTTTCTTCTTAGAAATTTAAGCTTAAGCCAAAGCAGGCTCACTGTCAGCTTTGCCTGACGCGAGGTGGACAGGCCAAGGCTAGTGGCATTCCCTGTTCTTAAGGTGTCTTATCTTCAGCCCGGCCCAAGCACTGTGGTTTGAAACTAGGCAAAGCACTGGTGGTTGAAGGCAGGGGTGGAAGGCTTTAAAGAAAAGTCATAAATTTTTTGGCAGTTGTCACATTTGATTTTTAGTCAGGTTCACTGTCTTGAAACTGAAAATTTCAGAGGAAATTCTACTTTGAGGGTATTCATATTCAGAGAACCAAATGGAAAAGAGGCCTAATAAATATTTACAGTTCGGTTACATTTAAAATAATTTGTTTGCCTTTAAAATAAAGGATATCTTTAATATCTGGGGAGTCTGCTACTTCTGTAGGAAATACGAGATAAAGCGTTGCCTACAAGGGATTTTTTCCTCTTTTGATGTCCTTTCTGGTTATATTTGAAAACAGCAGCTGATCTGAAAAGCTGTTTCTGCTGTTCCCTTTGGAAAATTCCTTTACCTTTGTTTATTTTATTTCTATAAGTAACAAATATGCCAGGGTTATGGGTATCATGTTCAAAGAAAATACATGCAAGACAGCAAGAGCGTGAAACGAAATTAGAGATAATTTCAAACATAACATTCTGTAAGTAACATTTTTACTCGAGTGTTAAAAAAAAAAAAAAAGCCCCAAATTTCTTAAAAGCTTGGCATAAACATTGTGCTCCAAAGATTGCATTTGTCTTGCTGATTAGATCCCAAACAGTTCTCCTTACTCACCTTGGCTCTCCCCAGGTTCTGCTATCAGTCTGTTGCACCATCAACATCTCTCTTCTGCTGTTCTTATCTGAAAGTTATTTACTTTGGGTTTATTTTCTTATTTGCAGTTAAAGCCGGGCTTCTTTGTTTCAAACATATTGCACTGCTCTTCCTGCACAATAGGAAGAAAATCACTTAATCATTTTAGTATTAATATTTTACTTGGTAAATGCAGAGATACTGTTCACCGCAGGGCTTGTCTGCGTGGGGAAGTTACTGCAGAGGCAAAGGGAGGGTGTAGACTTACAGCCCGCGGACTGCTGAGCGGGGGCTCCCTGCACAGTAGATACTGTTAGCACAGTCAGGGCTTTCCTCTGCCTTTAGCGCCTGTTGATTGCTTTGGCCACACGGGATCTTGGTTTAGGTTAACTGGCATCTTCTGTATTCACGCCCTGCTTTCTGGACCCTAATTTCCACATGCAAAGAAAGCTGCAAGATGATGAGTTGTTCAGGTCAGGCAAGCAGCTCTGTGTCCTCCAACCTAGTCTTAGACAAAACTGTACTTCAGCTGGCAACGTCAGAAGAGCAAGCTGACTACCCAGTCATTCTGACTTTTGAGCAGCTCTGGTCATGGTCATCCCTCCGTCTCCACCTGCACTCCCTTTTTTTGGATTAGGAGGACAGCATACAGCTGCAGATTTCAGGCAGGCCGTGTGGCAGAGGCAGACTTCTGTGTCAGGGGTCTTGTGAGAGTATTGCAGAAGGCAATCAATCCTTCAGTTGGAGAGGACTTCTTAAGATGTAAGGCATGAAAGCCTTGCATCAGTATTCCCTTGGTCCTTTGGCTTCTGTAGAGGTTCAGTGCACCATATTGCTTCCCTTCCACTGGCAGGAGTTCATAAGCCTCCTTTTCTTTGAATTTTTGTGTCTGTCTTTTCTTTTTAGCACTGTGGCAGGAAAGCTCATGTAGCTCCTACTTCAGGAAAGCCCTGGCTTTCCGTATCAGTGTATCTTGAGGGAAAACAAAATCCGGTATCGACTGGGAACTGCTCTGGTACATTAGCAGTTGTGCAGGCACCAACTGCCAGAGACAATTTTCCTTTCATCTTCTGAGGAGACTATTAATTTCACTCATGATAGTCTAAATTGCAACAGTAAATGGCATAGATTTTGTTACTTATTCCCTTGGAAAATGTGTTTTAACTGAATGATGAGTGAGTGTATTGCAGATGGCTGTATTTCTCTTAGTTATCAAAGTTGCATTTTGAAGATGTCATGTGAGGTCAGCACAGTGTTACTGCATACCGTGTCCCTACGTGTGGCCAGGCAGTGCCCTGAAAGTTCACAGCTCAGATCAAAGATGCTGCACTGCTGCTACCAGGGCAGGCTTTACTACTAGTAGAGACTGGGTGGCCATCAGTGGCAGTGAGCCACGGATGCTCTTTGTGTTTGGCACCATTCAGACAAAGGTTCATGAGCCCAGACAAGCGTGGGTTTAAAGAGGACCTACTCTTATTTCATTGTTCTGGTGAGGATTAAATGCTACTGACTTATCTGCTGAAGGATGCTTGGGGAACCCAAGCCTGAAGAGGAAATGAACCTACAACTCCTAAATGTCAGCTCAGTGCTTCAATTACAAGTCAGATGCACCTTCGTTCTCTTACAGTGTGTGGCTCCCGGCATCACCCAGCATAGGATTGCTTTGGCCATCTGACACATTGCACGATGCTGTGGTAAAAGAGATGTGTGGATTTATGGAAAGGGTCCTGGCCTTTCATAGGAGGAGAGGCCAATCCAGGGGTGGATTTGGCTCCTGCTTCCCTCTTGCCTTCTACCACCACCTCCTTTAGTTTTAATCTCTTGTTTGGCTTAAATGGGTCCATATGATGGTGGCTGAGTAATCTGCAAAACTTTTGGATGCTTTGTCCTGCACATACTGTTGTGAGCGCTAGTCCCATATAGTAGAATATCCTATTGGAGAAAATGGCAGATTATGATAAGAGGATAAAGTTGTAAGATATAGTTGATGTAGGGTTAAACAGCAATTCTGAAAATAACACAGAATAGAGTGAAAACGCTAGTGCTGGTGATGTCCCAGAGCAGCACATACTGGAGGAGCTGGAAAAGGCATCAGCAGGGTTTATCGAGGTACAATAAGATACACGCAGTGTTCCCTGCCGCCTAATTAACTGGCACGCTAGCGTGTAAGTCTAGGTTTATCTTAATTTCATGTTTGCTTTGCCGATCACCAGGAAATACAGCAGGAAGTAAATCGCCTTTTGAAAGAAACATGACTACTATTTCCTTGAGCAGACTCCATTTTAAATAACTACTGGTGAATGTAATACATCCAGCCACAAAATGCACCATAAAATGGCACAGTACCAAAAATACATGACGCAGACGGTGCCAGATTTATGCCAAAACCCTGTAATATCTTCTGAAAGAAAAAGGATGGAAAATATTCCAGTTCTGTAACACTGAATAACATTGTCTGAGCATGCCTCGTAAGGATATAGAGTTTGTTAGTCACTCTTTTTATTAAATTTTAAGTTCTCTGAATGGTGTTTCTGATCTGAGGTTCTTGCAAATCGTAACTAAACAAATGAAAAAATGGAAAATATGGTGGTGCTTCATCACAGATGAAATTCTGGTAATCAGTTCGCTTACTGTTTTTGTTTCTTGTCTGATCACTTGAGGGGATTTCATGGTGTTTGCTTGTATATCTACTTGAAAGATCTGTAGATTTTTAAAGCGTTGCTTTTTTTTACTTTTTTTCTGGTTCTGCTGCCCAGCTCAGTTTGATTGGGGTGGATAGGGAGAAGAGCCCTGCTTTGTATTAAATGGAGAACAGTTCTCAACAAACCCAACTGGAAGTTGCAGCCGAGTTTTACAGTAGAACATTCTTCTCTTCATAGAATTACCAGTGAAGCATCAAAAATAACTGTTAAAAAGAAAAGGGTAAAAAAAATACAGAAAATTTAAAAAAAAAAAAATCCGCATTTCTTCACATAGGAATTCAGCTCACAGGCACCAGAAGCTTCCAAATTGCTCTTTCCCTCTGTTCCACTGACGCCAAAAATATTAGAATCAAGTTAAGATCCCTGGATTGTAAATCAAGCATTGAGGTTTGGCTGCGGAAGAGAAATCTTATTTGAACATTAGCAGTCCACTGGTAACTCTGCCAGCTTTATTAATCTTATTTCACTTGTGACCTCAGACTTTCCATCTGAGTAAATCTTTATGAAATGCAGTCTCTCCCAATCGCTTTACCTTTTCAATAGAGGAAATTCTTGTTTTTGAGGGGAAAAATGCTAAAAGCCTGTAACTTTTTTTCTTCTGGACCTGTGATCCAGCCTAATAAGTAATCTCATAATCTAAAGGTTAAATAACTTCATTTTGATGTCAGGTATGAGGTTTTTTTGCTTTAAATAGGGCTTCTTGTTTTGTAGGCGACGGTAGTCTTTAGCTAGAAGTGGTTTGTAATGATTTAATCAAGATAGGCTGTGCATTTTTTAAAGTGAACTGAATTGCACTTTCAAAGCAAACTGACTTCATTGTTTACAATACCATAGACTTGAAAGAATTAAAAAAAAAAAAAAATAAAAAAAATCCAGCTCTGCTGTCAGTGTGTAGCAATACATCAAATAAATCATTAGGGGTGTTCCATCTTTTTTGCAACTGGAATGAAAATAAATAAAAATAAAAAGCTTACATGTGCTTTTAAATAAAGAATCCAGAGTTCTGGAAGTATGGAAAGCCTCATCTGGACTCATACTGCTAGGCATCTCAAAAGTCACTAGTGCTTCTCAACAATTTCTGTAATGAGGAACAGCGATCCAATTAGAGGGTCCTTGAAAGCAATATTTGGGTGGGGGAGGGGACCTTGGCTGACCGTAGACTGCAAGAAAAAAATGTAATTCCCTTAAATGTACACGGAGAGAGAATTTGATGGAGCTCCTGTTCCAGGAAGGGATCACAATGTCAAGATCGCACTTGTGTGCTTGAAAGCCGCCTCTTGAAAGCAGAATCCAATCTTGTCGACTACACGCAGCAATCTCCCTCAGCCCCATTTCAGCTGAGCTCAAGGTGTTTTCTGGAAGGATGTCTGGTGACGGGAACGGGGACAAGCCGATGGAAGGTTAGCGCTGTGATGTGCTGAGCCTGATCCAACTCCTATTAAATTGAGTGCGAGCAGGCTCGGCCCTTAAATGCAGGAAATATTTTATTGTGAACTATCTGCATGATAGCTGCCAGGTAGATCAATAAGGGCTTCCACTGCTTCCTGCCGCTCACCTTTGATGAGCGCTAGATTTATGACAAACCCACAAACTAAAGCCAGCTCATTTGGTCCGCCCTGACGGCAGCTGCTGCTGGAGATAAGACAGACTTTATTGCCTTAACTGGCTGGATAAGGAAAAAGAGTTATCTGCAGAAAGGTTAAGAAACACAACTTTTTTCAGTTCCCTAGCCAATTTGACTGTGTCTTCAGAAGAGCTCGCTCATGATGCAGCTTTGGGGAGGGAGAGGGAAAGGCTTGTTTCTGCAAATATTAAAGAAAAATGAGTGAGGTTTATTTGGAAAGAAGAAATACACTATGTTTAAGGATTAGCCTATCATGTCAAGCGATCTGTATATAAATCCAAACCAAAAATCTGTGTGGTGGACAAAGAGCCTTGTGATGCTCTTGAGTACAGTCAGCTCTGGAGCACATGAGCCTCAGTCATGGGAGGCATCCCAGCATCTGCAGAGCAGCACACCAGAAAGGGCAGCAGTAGTCAAACGTTAAGACCGTCAAAAACATTAGTTGCAGTTACGACACAAAACTGCTGCTGCATTTCTTAAAGTCTATTCTGTGCAAAGAAAGTAGTTTTTAGAAAACAAAAAAATAAAGTGCTCTCCAACTCGTATTTATTTTCAGTGTCTCGTGCAATGGGATGCAGTATACTGAGCAGGTTAAAGGGGACATTTTTCTCAAGGCAGTGAAAATTAAAGTGCAGTAGTAATACTGGGTTTGTGCATTGCTGGGGCAGCTGAACTGGAAGTCAAAAAGCTTGAGCTTTACTCCACACACACCCCTGGAAGTCTCTGCTTGCTCCATGGCTTTGTCCTTTGGTCATTCCCTTCTCTCAGGTCGCTGATTTACAAACGGAGATGTGTTCTGTTTGATGAAGCTCTGCAGACTCCTTCAGGGTCGGTGGATGAGGTGTACTTTAGAGATAACAAATGTTGAGCAGCAGGATTTTGAGGGCAAGAGGACTGCTCCCTGTAAGGCTGCTGCTGGACACCAGGCAGTGTCAGAACTGGTGTATGCGAACCTCGTTTGCTGAAATGGAGCTCATCGTTTTCTCATTTTCCTTGTTTAAAAAGGGGGCGGGGGAGGAGGAATGCGTGTGGATAGAGAGCGGGAAGGGATGGTAATGCTACCTCATTAAAAATAGATGATGTCTTGTTTTACGATGTTCGTGTGGTATCTGTGGCTTGGTTTCTGCCCACAGGCTTACATGCAGCCCCACTTGCTGGGAAATGAGTTCACACATTTAGAGTTTCCGCGGAGGGTGCAGCGCAAGGAAGTTGGAAAGAGGATGCTCTACCGTGACTTCAACATGACTGGCTGGTAAGAATGCATCCTTCTCAGCATGGGATCAGCCTTCTCTGTAACCAATGCCTGCTTTATACGTGTCTTTGATTAGCGTAAACTGCATCAAACACGGAGGTGTATGCCTCCGTACTAAAGGGAAAGGTATTTTCTTTTGGATGTATTTTTCTTTTAGCAGTTAACGTTTTAAATAAGTTGACCTCCTTCCAGAGCCAGGACTTTGGTTCATTTTAACGTGTGAGCATTCAAAGCAGAGCAAACACAGAAAGGAGAAGACGTGCCAGGGGATCTTCTTGAAAGCTAAACAATTTTCCTATCTTGGAAGTAGCTTTTTATAGAATCTGGATCAGTGGGCCGTCATGGCTTTGGCATGCTGAGGAATGCTTGCAGAAGGGAAGAGCTGCCTCCCATACTCCAGTGCAGCTGACCTCTGATTCGGGTTACCCTTGAGGAATTGTTTTAGAGACGAGTCTGTCTGAATAAAAGTCATAGCCAGCCTAAAATGAAAAGGCTTGAATGAGCAGCATTAACTTAATGAAGTGAAGACAGGAAGAACGATGAGTTATTTGTCTCTGGCTAAATGTCTTCATTGTTTTGTGTCAGTCCAAGAAGCTCTTTCTCAAGTGACTCCCACTCATTTAGAGAAGCCCAAATCCTTGCTGGTTTGTGCTCTGTGCGTGACCTATAAAAGCGGAGGCCCTATATATGCAAATAGTCTTCCGTTCCATGCTGTTTGTGTTTTAGCATCCTTAGCAAATGTCCTTTCAGGAAGTGAAAGAGTGGAGGAGGTTAAAAAACCTGAACTCTTGTAGGTTTGGAGACTTGGATGCTCACATGCAACTGTAACTCCACATGCTTCTGATTTGTCCCATACTTTATAGCCCAGAAATATAATGAAGTTTTAACGGCAGAATAATGATCTAAGTTTAATATTAATCTGGAGTGTTTGTGCAGAACCCGTTAATCTGGGAATAGCCGTCATTGTCCATCATCTTGAACAGCTGCTAGCAGAATATGCAGTCTCACCCTGAGAATGATGACTTCACTTTTTAAAAAGGCTACAGTCACGAACAAAAGAATAGGAGCAGAATGAGAACATTGGATCAACTGAGGACTTAAACAGCAAAACGTTTGGAAGATCATGAGACACTCTCCCAGTTTCTGCAAAGGGAGTTTTCTGATTAAACTCCCGAATGTCACTGAAAGCATCAGTAAAGAATGGCTTCATGTAGACTTCCAAAAGCTGTTTTTCAAGATGTGAGATGCTATTGGGGGGGGGAAATACCCAAACCAAAAAATCCAAACCTTCTAATTTGGGGGAGAGCTACAAAAGTGTCATGGGTCAAGAGGAGAGGGTAAGAGCACAATTCTTTCATCATGGTTGGAAGTCAAAGAGGGGCAGTTGTTTTGCATTTTCCTGGTCGGTTAGTGGTCTGGAAAGGAAGTGGGGTTAGAATGGTTGAAGTTACAGCACTGGCAGGTGACACCACAGCTCTTTTCCTAATAAACAAGAAGGGCTGTGAGGAACTGCAAACAAGTAAATGATTTACATGAATGGGCATCACAGTGATCAAATTTGGAGTTAATAAATACCAAGTAAAGCATGAAGGGGGAAAAATAACTATTTTGCATGCTAGAGGTTCCAAACGAACTTGAGAGCGATGTCAAAAAGCTCAGTGGAAGTTCTGCTTACTGTGATTTTTTCAGTCAAAACTACCAGCAGGATGTTGGGATGCATACCAGGTTGGAATGGTTAAAAATTCGAGAGATATGATTCTGTATATCAGTTTGTACCTCGTTTGTGAATCTGTGCATAGCGCTTCACCTTACTCAAAATGGTTATTGCACAGCTAATACTGTTTGGCATTAGAAGAAAGATAAATAAGAAGGAATGCAAATTTTGAATACAGAATAATGAGTAAGATAGGAGAGCTTCGATAAGTCTAAATGGATGGCAGATTTGATTCAATGTATTGGTTTTCAGTACTGGTGCGTGAACTCTGTTAACTCTAGCATATGGCGGGGGGAGAAGAGAATTGATTTTCCTGTTGATTTTTCTGAATTTCCTGAAGTGTAGGACACATGTTGATCCAGTTACAGATTCTAATATGGTCAATGCGAAAATTGCCATCAGCCTAGCACAAATATGCCTAGTTATAAGCAGTTATTCTGGAATTAATACTTAAACAGTGACTTGAAAATTCAAGTCTGAATTCTCCTCAGTGCTGTCCCAGAAAGGGGTGGCCTGTGCCAAGCAGAAGCATCTGGAGACTGTGATGAGACTACCTCTCCCTGCTGTTCCTTTTGACTTCTGGCTGGAAGTGGAAAACAGGGACTATGTTTTTGGCCTCAATAAAAGAATCAGACTCTTTTAGCTGCTCCATATCTCACAGCTAGTGCATCAGTTACGTCTTTGTTTGCCTCAGGACAATAAATGGTGAGGGGATTGCTATCCCCATACATTTCTCTAAATCAGAGCCCTTCTAAATAAGGATCCATTTCTTTTTGCAGGGTGTTTGCCCTGGGGAGTCTTGTTTTCCGTCAAATTGTGTGCAGTGGTCTCCTAAGTTGAGGAGAAGCAATCTGTTTCTATTTATCAAAGAATCCGGGTCGATTTTAGTAGTTGAGATTGTGGACAAGATGTTAGATTTCCAGCTTGATGGGCTCTCAGAGGTGATGGTTTGAAGTAGCTGGTGTTTCACAGTGGTCGTTCTCCACTTCAAGGGGTTTGCTTCTATTTTCTTCCCTTTCTAATTCCTACATTGAACTGATGCATCAGGACACAGTGGCTGAGGACATGTCTGTTCTGTATTTGTTTCTAAGGACAGTATCTATCATGGAGAATAAATTAGCATATATATTCCTTTTCTAGAAAATGTCAGATGGAGCTTTGGCCAGCCAGAGCTTGATACGCTAAAACACTGCCAAACTCTTATTACTTGCAATGCAGAAGAGCAATTGTCTGAACTTTTTTTTGGTCAGTGACTTGACTGTGCATTGACATTTGCACATACATGTGGAGAGGTGCAGGTGGTGTTAGGAAGAGGCAGCCATTATTAAACTTAATTACTGAATCCTTTAGTGAGAGGGTGTAAAACTCTCTCTCTTTCCTCAGGAAAATGAACTGTTTTATTTTAAAATTCAGGACACTTTCTGTGTTTTCTATTAGAAGCTGTATGATTTTTTTTTTTCTTTGTTTTTACCCTTCTCCTATGCTCTGGAACTTTTTGGATTCTCAACAATGGCTTGGCTTGCCCAGCTTGTTCGGATTAGAAAAGGTTATTGTCTTTGGGTCTGTCATAATGCATTTGGCTTTTTTTTTTTTTTTTTTTGCTTTTGCCTTTTTTTTTCTTTTTTTTTTTTTCATGTGAAGTTTCCACACTGGCTTTGTCTCGACAGCCCACAGTGGTAGCAGAGCTGCCAAGTTTCCCCACAGCATTAGGACAACTACTGATCCAGCAATGTGTACTGCATCGCTAGTCCAGGCTGCCTGTAACTGCTTTCAGACCAGCCTTTCCCTTCTCCCTCCGGCTCTCCCACCCTTTCTCCGCGTTGGCAGTTGGGATGAGAAATCCACTGTATTAAATGGACCTAAAATGAATCCCACTTAGGTGGGAGCTGCCCCTCCTGCACCCTCGCCCCACGCACTTTGTGGTTGAGCAACCATTGCAAAACGTGTCCTGTAGCTGGCAAGGCATCTGAAGAGCTGTGTGTCTCCTGCTGAACAAGCCTCCGAGCTGTCTCGAGCTGTAGTTTGCTGGCAGACATCTGTGTTACTGACAGTCTTTCACAGCTGGATCTCGGGGCTGGGGTTTTCAGGCCCATGGCTTGCAGAGGTTGAACTTGTATTGGAGAGAGGGTAGTTCTGGTGGCTTTGACAAGCCGTGGCAACAGAAGCATCAGGGAAGACTCGATGGCCGCGTAAGCAAAGTTGCTGCCAGTACTTAAAAGGGGTGTGGGCAGCCTGACGTAGAAATATGTGGAGGGGAAAAAAAAGCAGACATGATGATAGCTGCTTCTTTGAAGGACTGCACAGAATTAGTATTCTCCGTCTTCGCCTTTTAAATAAAAGTTAAGACGTGGTTGGTCAGGTTTTCTTTGCTCACGGGTAAGTCCAGTGTGAACATTTCAAAGTACTTTGCTCTGACTATATCCTAGACTCCTTCCCAAAACATGGTTTTCTGGTTTACCGTGTTCCTCACTGGCACAGGGGCTCCTTCCAGGGTTCCCCTCTCAGCCTCCTGCGGGGCCGGAGGGGACCGCGCTGGACTTAACCAAAGGCATCCAGAAGGCACTACCGACTGACAGCAGCTTTTGTGGTTTCAAAAGTAATTTTTTGCTCCTCCCTGGAATGCAAACAGGGCCTTTCCGCTGCTCGCATTGAAGTGCAGTTCTTTAAATGCTTGTTTCCGGATCAGAGCTCGAGCTTTCTGACTTGATTTTAGGGTGGCAAAAGAGCCCTAGATAGCAAGTCCTGTTTTGGTTTGTTTTGACCTGATTTGTTGGCAGCTTCCTTTTGCCCTCCAAGAGCGCACAGAGTTGAGCTGCATCCTGTCAAAAACGGTCCGAGCCGGTGTGGTACCCACAAGGTGTCACGGGCTGAAGCCCCGGAGGGCAGCGAGCCGGGGAGCTGGGTGCTGCCTCTGAGCACCCGTACGCACGGCGGCAGTGGAGCCCTCACCGGCCATCCCTGTACCTGTCCCTGGCAAGGGGGTGCTGTGGCACACCGTGAGCCACCCGAGGGCCAGCCCGTGCCGGGGAATCGCCCGCCCGTGTGATTTATTCCAAAAGGAGGGAGAGGTTGGCGCCCTGGGGCGAGTGCTAAGCAAACCCCGTTTTATTCTAGAGTCAATATTGTCCACTGCCTGGAACGCCGCCAGCCTGCTCCGCGCTCGCCCTTTTCTTTCCAACGGGGAATGTCTTTCAGCCTCGAAGCGCCTGATTAAAAAAGCAACTTCACTTTTCAAGCCGTTTTATTTTGTTTGGGATGGATGCCTTTTGCTCTCGTTGTGCAGCCCGCCTTGCCGTCTGCGGTTCAGACTCCGGCTCGCGAAAACCAGGCGCTCATTAATCACTTATTGGCGATCCAGAATACCCCGGTGAGAGCCAATGTACACGATTTGCTTGGTAATGCTCGAGCCGATCTGAACAAATATTGCCAATGCGGCCGCTATCTTGTTCTTTATGGCTGGGCTGGATGTCCTTTGACAGCGCGTTCAGGTAGCCTGCCCAAGGAGTGCCGGCACAGATTGAGAAATGCCACAGAAATGTTGTATGGAGGAGGCGCCAGTGCTGTGCCCTCCCCCCCCCACCACCACCACCTTTAATATAAATTGATTTATTGAATCAAGCGCAGAAGCCCTGCTACAGAAACCTCGGGCTATATTCTCCGGAGAACCACCTAATAAAACAGCCCCAACTGACACTCCTCATTAGCTTTTCCACCGATCCCAAGGCAGTATTTAAAGTGACAGTGTCCCTCTTTTTGGCCTGAATTTATCTGCCGGCTATGCCTGTGGGTCTAATTAGCTTAGCATTATTAGTCTTATTCAGATAAGCTGCATTTCCTAACAGCTTGATTCCAACTTGTAAAAAGTAATTGGAAGTCTGCAAACTCTATGCTGTAACCTGCTTGATTGCGCCTTTTAGCCAAATTCATGTAATTTACAAAAAGTCATCCTTTCTTCCCCCCTTTCCCCCCCTTTTTTAATTGAGCTTTTTTGTCTAGTGAAACCTTCTGTGCTGCTTCTGCTGAAATCCTGGCTGTATTGTTGTGTTCGAGACCTCAGCCGTATCCTTTGTACAATCGCCAGGGAGAGATCAAATTTTAATTTCATAATTACTTCACAAGAAAGCAGCCTTTTCCCCAGTCACGCCTGGTATTAATTTCCTCCCAGCAACTTACGTTTTCATAATTTAATGATTATGGGCCACCTTTGCAGCACTGGGCCTTTTTGGAGAAGGGAGAAATAGGATGTCATTTTTGCAGCAGAAACTGGAACCCACGGCCACTTGCCTTGCTTTTTTTTTGTCTTTGCTCTCGTCTCTCATTGCGAGGTAGGCAGAAGCGACGACGGGACATGCCTCTTCGGTGTGCGCAGCCGGAGCAGCTTGCTGGGCTGTGCCTGGGTGTCTGGGGCACAGCTCCGCGATGATGAATGGCTGTTTGCGATGTGCATGTTATGCATCTTCTCAAGATTTGCAGCCCTCACTGCAGGAGCAGCGGGAGGTGAGAGCTGACCTGCTGTGTACAGCACATCTCCTGACAGTGACGGATGGCTCCGTTTTCCCCAAGTGCACACGTGCCACAGGAGCTGAGCCAGTGTCTTCGGGGCAGGAGAAAGCAGAAACAAGAAAGTAACAGTGCTGCAACTAAAGAGAAAACTGAAGTCTGGGGTAAACCTCTTTGTAAAGGGCGTCTCTGGGGCCAAGCGAGCCTGTCAAGAATGAGGTTGGTCTGAGTCATGTACTGCAGGAGCATCTCCTTCTGGAAGATGGCTAAGGGCTGCCTAAGGGCTGTCCCTGCATGGCTGTGCATCTCCGCCTGAGCTTTGTTTGATAAAAGACCAGGTGCCACAAATGCCAATGTGAACAAAAGGCTCCCAGTCTGTTTTATCAGAAAGAAACTAAACTGAAATGAGGTAATCTTCAATCTGAAAACCTAAGCAAAAGCAACTCTTCCTCCTGGTAAGATGAAGTCTCTTCCCCTGCTCCTTGTTTCTCTGGCTTCCCCAGCTGTGCAAATTTGACAAAACCTGGGCTGGGTCCCTAGGAAAACCTCTCTCTGTTGCCGCCCAGGATTGACTTATGGTTCTGCTCCTGGCTGAGAGGAGGCTCCTTGGAGGAGTTTCCAGCACTGCTGTGAGATGGTGAGGTCTCTGCTTGCTGTGTCTCACTGCCTGCCCCATCCTATACTACAGCGATCTTTTGCAGAAGAGTTCGCTCCACGATTCCTCCTTAGCAGCAATCTCCTTCCAGAGGATCCCAGCTAGCACGCATGGAGCAGGCGCTGTGAGGTTAACGTGCAATCTTTCTCCCATCTGCCTCAGAACATCCTTTTAACAAGAAATACAGCAAAATGTGAATTTACAAATGTTTTTTTCTGTCCATCACAGTGCATTAAGCCCATAGGGTGTTAACAGACCACTTCCTTTACCCCTCTACCTCCAGAGAAAATTGCTGACAAACCTTCCTGTTTGTCTTTTAAAAGTAGAAGAGATGAAGTAAATTTTAAGAAGTGCTCAAGGCAGCAAATTTGCAGGAAAAAAGGAGAGAAGACTTGGGCCTGGCGAGAGTGCTGCAGAATATGGATCCGCTTGATATGTAGCTGCGGTGTCTGTGCACCGTTTCTGTCACTTGGTGTAGTGGTAGCTCAACTGATCACAAGCAGTGAATGGAAGTGCCCACAATACACTTGCTCTGTTCCTTCCAGCCTCCTGAGCACAAAAGCAGCGAGGGAGAGTGCTTATAAATACCCCCAGTTATTTTTTTTTCCTGATTTGTCCTTGTTTTGGGGCAAGGACCTCTCTAGATCCTTGGCCACCCTCTCGCCGACTTTTTCTTCACCACTTTCTTTTAATGCTCCATTAGAGATGAATGGACTAAAAAATCAGCTGCACTTCGGGAGGTGCCTGAGAGAAGATGCTGGTGCTTGAATCTTTAAATGGGCTGGCTGAGAATATAGAGTTTGCTTTCCTTAGGAATTCCACAGGGGTACGTGGTGCTGGGGGATACATCCCCTCCAAAGTCAAAACTCTGTCTTAGGAGTGTACATGACAATGAAGGCTCCCTGGAGGTCCAGAGCTCACGTACCAGTCTGATTTGACCAAGCCAGAGATCATATGTGTGTACAAGACATGCTGAGATACTTAATTTTATTTTTTTTTTAATTTGTAGATTGGTAGACAGAACTGGGATTTGCATAATGAAGCATTATATCGTTTAAGGTTCAGAAGAAGGGGTTTCTGAATTTCCTGGGGAAACCACGTGTTGTATGTTTTCCTCTTTACCTGAAAGAAAGCCTATGAGAGTAATTGGTTTAGAGTAGATCTTTCGCTAAAAACTGTTTTGTGCATATGTGCACATGCATCGGTCGTCTCTAATTGATTTGGGTTTGCCATCATCTTTTCTCTTAACAAACATTACTATAGTTTGTGTGCTTTTATTATCTTTGCTTATCGTAGTTTTGCATCATTAAACTATATGTCAGACAAGTAACAGGGGAAAGATACTGAGGCACTGGAATATTAAAGCTAACCTACCTAGAGGGTACTTAATACCAGACAGTGCTGTCTGGATTTTAGAGATCCTGACTCTGCAGAAGCACATATGTCTAAGGACACTTTTAAAAAATTATGGTTGGATCGAGACATGAATTGTATAATTTTCAGTGGCTTTGTGCCTAACCTGCAGTACACATCTTTTCTTGGTAGTAAGCACGCACGTACACTGGTTTGATGGCTGTAGTTCAACAGACAGTACAGATAAACAATTCCTTTTGGGTTTGTGATTTAAGCTCTGTTATCCAAAGGGTGAGCTCCAGTCCACTGATTCCTTGTGTAGGAGGGGAAAAAAACCCAACCCAGTTTCTATCAAGTTTTGTGTTACTCAGAGATTAAAATCTGGTTTTCTATTGGCATGACCAAAGAAAGTTGAGCTTAGGGGAAGGGAGGTTGATTGGGTTGATGAGATAGGTTTTTTTGTTTTTTTTTTAGGGAGGTGGTTTGGGGCAGGTGGAGGGTGTTTGGGGATGGTTCTCGGTTTGTTTGGTTTTGTTTTTGTTTTTTACAAGCACTGCTAGAAATACACCGAATCCACACACCTGTCTGAAAGGAGAGCCTTCATCCTTGTGCTCAGTATGAGCTAGGACATTTCTGAAGCTGTAGTGATTTTTCTTGCTTGCTTACCTCATGTGGATTTTGCTCTGTGCTTCAAGCTAAAGCCCTTTGAATTTTTTTGCTCTTCGTTAGGTTTAATTCTCAGTTTACTATCAGGTGTCACTAGCACAGATGTGAAATACAGACAAACTTTCTAAAGCCAAGTGCTATGGGAAAGCAGAGCATGGAGTCTGGATTCCCCTGTTGTTCACAGAACTGAGCCTTCCAGGTCAGGGTAGATTGAGTTTTTGCCACCATCTGTTGTGCCTGGGGATGCCAATGCAATACTTTTCCTGACCAGTAACCTTACACGGTTTGCTGTAAAAGAAAATATAATGTGGATTCTGGTTTGGGTCATCAACAACTTCTACTCTTATGTGAATTCGTATGTGCTTTCAGAAGGCCAATTTTTAAGAACAAATTATATGGCAGAAGAATACATAACACATGTAAGAAATTATCTAGGATTTTGACTCTGAAATCTGTATTTGGGAGCTGACCAGTTTTTCAAGTTCTGACCCAGCAATACGCAGGTAACTTTGATTATCTTTTATTTAAAGAGTGCCTAAAGCACTGCTAATGACCTCAGCACTGTAGGAAATTTCTTCCGTAGATTGTCTTGTGCATTTAGCAGCTTCTGGTGATTTTTTCACCGTGTATTTAGAGCAGATTCCAGTTAGCATATGAGTAACATCATGTCAGTCCTAGTTCTTTCGTTCTGACATCTCTCTTGGCTCCCGGTGCGATTTGGCCCGGTTTTCCAAAATGTTGATCCTGAGTCCAAATGTAACTTTGTGGGTGGTACATATGTCAAGCCCTAGTTCAGTGTTTTTGGACAGCAGTAGCATTTCATAATTCTTTTGAAATGAAAAGAAGAAACGAAGTTAACTGAAAAAAATGCAGCTAGATCTAGCTGGGCACAAGCTTGCCTTTTCTACTCCCCACTCCACCCCCCTGTTTTTCCATTTGGAAAAATAGAGGTTTACGTGGCAGAAGCACTTGACAGGATTAAGGCTCGTTCAGAGCAGCAAGCAATAGCGTAGCCCTGTCTTTATAACCTGTCTTGTCATGCCCTGGTGGCCACTGAGACCTCCTGGGATGTGGATGAGGAAGATGGGGAGAGTGGAGGGTTGCAACCCTATGTTTGAGTTCGTTAAAAGAGTGCGCTAGTCTGAATTACGTAGATGGCTGAATAAGGCCACGTTGGCACTAAAAAAGCCAAACAACCCCCTCAGGTTCTCCATATGTCTGTGTTTGATATACCTACTGCCATATTATATCCTTATATACAGCACACTGAACAGCACAGGAAGGTATAAATGCAACTTTATTACATAAAATCAAGTGAAACAGTCCAGAAGGTTATAGCCTGTGTGAAATAAACACGCGTACAAAGTACAGGAAGTTTCACAGGGCATAAATCAAAATGAACTTCGTGGCTTCTTTCCCTCCTTCTCCCCAGTGCAGTTGCTGAGCTGCTAGCTGAAAAGCTGTCCTTCATCCTTCTCTTGCAGCAAACCCCATGCTCATATTATTAATTCTGTTTCACTGGTAATGCAGGACACAGGTATTTTTCTAGGGTGTCTTGCATTGCTTTTCAGCGTGTGCCAGCTCCACTGCTGCGGTTGCAGTTTTGAGCGTTGTTTTTCAAGCGCTGATAATTTTTCAAGTAATAGCAACATCAACAGAAAAAAGATGTTTGCGATGAGTCTTGACACCCAAGTTCTGAGCCCGAGAGGTGATTTGCTGTGAGAAACCGCAAAACAAATCACTGTCGCCCTCTGGTCCTCCCTCACTTAGTTGCATAGCTTCAGGAGGTCATAGGCTAGCCAGATGCCTTTCCTAATCTGCTGATGTAACGAGTTTGTTTCAGCCCTTGCAACACGGCCTCTTCCAGCATCCTTGCACCGTTGTGTCATAGTTGAAGGCCCTAGGGACGATGGTCCTTATGGTGGTTCCATAGGAGATGCTGGACTCAGCAGTGGGGACTGTTCCTTTGAAGGACAAGGGCCTAAATAATGCCTTTTTCACGCCTTCTTTTTTTCCTTCTTGCTAAAGCGCAGTGTGAGGTGCTATGCAGGAGAATATAAGGAAGGAGGGGAGAGAGGGAAGCAAACTTGGTCCCTGTTGTTGGCTACTTACAGGGCAGTGTAAAGGGAGAGCTTCAGCCTTAAGTATTTGGAGTTATCTTGCGGATAATATAGTTTGTGGGTAAAGAATGGGTTTATGTTTTCCTTTAAAAAGGAGGTTGAAAATAGTTAAGTCACATCAACTTAGTTTTGTTTGCTATTTGTAACAAATATGCACACCAACTTGAAAATATAGTAGGAATGGTTGTCTCGTTGGTCTTGTGGTTTGATTAGTCATTTGATTCTGATGCCCTTTTTTCTTGGTGTCAGAGCACAGCCGGATCTATGGAAGGAACAGGAAAGAGTTCAGACTCCTCTTCAAGGAGATTTCGCCAGCACTTCCTGCACTGTAGGTCCAGCTGGAAGCTTTGGGGACACATTCATGAGCAGTCAGGATGGTAAAATTCCTCCTCCACATTCAAACCAGGATATCCAAGCTGGTGAGCGAGGCAGAGACATTAGCTATTCCCTGTTGGAAATAAGGGCAGGAACAAGAGTAAAGTCCATGACTGACTCATCTTTACAATAAAATGCTATTCCAGGATTTAAACATCAGGGAAGTATTACCACACAGGCTACTTGTAGTGATGTGTGCCTTTTTGTTTGGCTTAAGAGCTAACCTGTTAGCCCTCCGCAGTACACAGTACCATTTAAATGCTTTCTCTATATTATCTCTTAGAGAGATGCCCAAGTATCACAGGTATATACCCAAGATACTCTTGACTATGTGGTCTCCCATGAAGCACCCACTGTGTTTTGTAAACCTCACCTGGTTCTGTTTGGGCATTTCACACTTCGTACTGTTTTGTAGTACAGGAGCGGAGTCCTCCGCTGCTGTTTCTTCTTAGCATTTTGGTTGCTTTTCCTTTTTTCTTCCCTCTCTCCTCACCCCCAAGCCCTAATATGGGCCCAGCCTGTGATTACTGGGAAATGTAAAGGTGGGGCTTAAATGTCTGTGCTACTCTCTTTAAGTCTGAGGCTTGCCTAGGTGAGGCACCATGTAGACCTATGTAATACACCACCATTTATTGATCCTAGGTCTTAGGCAATATTTTGGTGAAGCAGGGGGCAGTTAGATTACAATACAGGATTTCACCCTTAATTTTTAATTTCCAGCTGGTTTGCATCACGGCCTTAACACTGCTTGAACCTGATCGAACGCGAGTCCCCGAAGCTCAAGCGGCCAGCCCAGCTGGAGAGCCACGCAGCAGGGGCTGGCGGTGGATGGCAGGGGACCCGTCGCGGCACCTTCCCTCCTCCCGCTTTGTCCCTTCTGCTTTGGTGGGGAGCGCTGATTTGTGTGTTCAGGGGATGATTTTGGTATCACCCCACAGCCTGGGGGCAGGGGTGGGCCCGGAGTGGAAGACAACATGCAGGGAAAGGCTGGGGAGGGACGGTTTTGTGTTATGAAGGGAAGCATGTCCCTCTGGCGTGATGTGCTTTAACTAAAGAGGCTCCCCAGCACCTCGGCTCAATTGTGTTATGCAAACCAGGGGGCTCTACAGCTTACGAGAATGACAGCCATCTATTTTTTTTTTTTTTATTTTTTTTTTTTCATTTCTCACTGGCAAAGTTTCTCACCTTCTCACCTCGTCAGTGTCAACAGCTGGATGAGTAAAAGGTAGAGTACGCAGGCATGCGGTAAACAGAATCAGAGCATGAGCATTTACTTCTCTTTTCTCTTGGCCATGGGAAAACTGCTGTGAAATGTGAAATCTCTGACAACCTTGACTGTTGCAGTCAGTCAAGGTCAAATGAGCACTAAATGTCCTTCCAAAGACTCCTCAGCACGTATAGCTTGTCTTGGTTCAAGCGGTCATGAAAGGTGAGAACAGGATCGGAGAGCTGTTTCACACTTTGACTGTGTACACGTCCTGTCGTTGCTCGCCATTTCACGTTAATAGTGTGAATCTAGTCTTTGGTTAGCTGCTTGGTGGGTTTGGGGTGGTTTGGTTTGGGTTTGGGGTTTTTTTTTGTTTGTTTCGTTGGTTGTTGGTTGTTTTTTTTTTTGTGACACTGTATTACGGTATAGCTGCTGCCACAGCCAAAGATATCTTACCTGATTAGGATGTTATTCCTGTCCACCTCTTTTTCCTTGCAAGCAATAGGAGTAGCTTGGCATGTTAGATATTTCCTTGTGTTCACTTTTCCTCTTGGTGAATTGGATAATTCTTTAGAGAAAAATCTTTCCACAGAAAAAGAAATTTACATCTTGGTTCAAAGACAGAGTCCTGAAGAAAAACAAGGATTTTTTTTTTTTTTTTTTTTTTTTTAATCACAGCTGTTTGTTTCAGGGCACTGGGTCACTAATTGAGTGCAAGCTTTATAAATGTTGTTTGTCCTCCCCCCACAGGGCATACAAAACCATTGAGGAAGATGACTTGAAGTTTCCCCTTATATATGGAGAAGGCAAGAAGGTGGGCACGTTTGCTTTCCTCAGACCAAAGGAAGAAGGAATTCTGTGCTATTTACCACTCGGTTTAGCCTGTGGCAGTCCAGTGTTTTCCACTCAGTATCTCTTTATTTTATCGTTGTGACAGCTTGAAAGAATATCTTGGTTCTGTCACAAATCAGTCTCGTGTCTGGGGGGCAGCGGGGGGAGCTCAACATACTAAAAAGCATTTTTATAGCAAGCATAGTAATTTGCTGTTCAGTTTGCTTTTGTTTTTCTTTCATTGTAAGTAGGCTACAATGAGACAGTCTTAAATAATTGACTTAAAATGTTCTTGGGTTCATTGTAGAATATAACTAGGCTGGATGAAGATAGCAAAATACCTAATGTTTACTGAAAACAAAGCAGGAAGATATTTAATAACATTTTAGAGAGCTCTGAGATGCAAACCCCTAATTTAGGAAGGGGAGGGATCAAGGCAGGATTTGGGAAATATAACACCCCTTAACCGTATCTTCTTCAGCTAGTGTATGTGAACTCGCTGTTGATTTTTTCTGATGTGTGAATGCTGATAGATTTTCTTGAAAGGGAGAAAGGAACCATTCTGTTTAGGTGTACTTTGTTTCCATCCCTGTGATTAAGAACAGTGAGATCATTAGTGCTGATCCCAGCAAGCTTAGCTGGATGCGGCAATAGGATCAATATAAGGACGCGGTGGTGTCAGTTTGCCGATATTGGTATGCTCGCTGTGTTTCTAAATAGTGCTCCCCTGCTGCATTAGGTTCTTATCTCAATGCAAAAATACACGCTCTTCAAAATTAGTCCAAGTTTTGAAGGTTCAGACCTGCAGCTTATCTCTGAATTTGGTTAGGTTTATAATTATTTGCAAAATGTTTCATGCACATCTTTTTAATTTACTTTCTTATTGCCTTATGGAACGAGGGGTTAGTGAGGCAAAATAATTTTGAGTGAGTTACTTGCTGTTATTGATGCTGTGAGCTCTCTTGTTCAGAAGCTGCTGCAGCGAAACGAAAGTTTGGGGGAAGTGATATGCAAAGAGTGAGGTTCCCCGTGGGGTACTCTACCTGGTCAATCTTTGGAGAAGCGTTAATGAAGAAGAGCCCAGCACCTCTTGGGAAACAGCTCATGTTGCAGGGGAAGGTGCTTGGGGAAGGAAGTGGTAGACCTGAGGTAAGAGCAGAGCTGCCCTAGACTGGCTCTCCACAGAGGAGAGCACTGTGGTCAGTGTCACCGTCACCCGTGTGTTCAGCAATTTCAGGTGGCCTTTACCACTTCTCCTTGGTGGAGGGGAATATACAGCAGTATGTCAATAGGAAGAGGCCACAGGTTTCTTAGGTGAGTGATTAGGCTCCTCATCCTTTTTATAAAACTTGTTTACTAGCAGCATAATTTGCTGAAGGAATGCTGTCATAGACTGACGTAGGACAGTGAGGCAACTGGGTTAGGTTTCTATAGTCCCGGTCCCTTACAGATGGTCACAGTCTAAGATGAGTGTACGCAGACTGGGATGCAGATGAATACAAAGCTTGGAATAATGAGAGAAATTGAGATGACGCGAGTGTGAAAAGCTTAGAAGTTGATTAGCTGTGTAAAATCTAGAGTTTCTGGGAGAGGAAAGGGAATTCATTCCTAACTGTAGCAGTTGTGGAGTAGGAACGTTATCTCTTTCCCTGTTGGCACAGTGCACGTAACAAGATTTGACCCCATTGCTTTGCTTTATTTCCAGGCTCGGGTTATGGCAACAATTGGAGTGACCCGAGGACTGGGAGACCATGACCTGAAAGTGCACGACTCCAATATATACATCAAACCTTTTCTGTCCTCGTCTCCCGAGGTAAAACACCCAAGGTTCAACTATCTGATTTGTGGGTGAGAAACAAATATACTTAGTGTGCTTGTTTGTTCTTTCCAAATTGTCCATTCTGATTGTGGTCCAATCCAGGTAACACGCTGCCCTTCCCAAAGGTGTGGCATGTTAGTAACATCCACACAGTAGGAACGGTCTGAGTTCCCCAGCGGTGCGTCCTGGCTCTGGTTGCTCCACATCCCTGGCAGAGCACTGATGCCTTCTCACGCACTGCTCTATGGTTATCCCATAGCCTCGCCATTCAGTGTCACAGGCACCCATCTCTCCCCACCTTCGTGTGCTCCACCTCCCCTTGAGGCCTAGATCATGCTGTCTTCACAGAAGCTGATGTAAATCTATGTTGTCCAGAAGCTAGCACTGAACGTCTTCCACAGTAGCGTAGTAGCCTGCGTTACACAGAGAATACCAGCTCAAGTCTTAAGCAGGAAAATGCCAAGAGCGATTGGAAGAGTGCTTTACGCTTCCATCTGTCTGCCTCTTCACCTCAAGTTCTTAATTTTTTATGATGATTTTGTGCAAACACCAAATAATGGCAGGAATGACAGTGTGCATTCCCAAATGGTGACATAATGAAGGGATTATGCAGTATTTGTGTTAGGGGTAGTTTTAAATGCTTCCATCATTTTGACTTGCCTTGCCACAAACAATTCCAGTTCTTGACCACCAGAGACCTTGCAGTGAAGGATATCAAGCCTTCCAAAGGGATTTGAATGTATTTGTTAACAAGAAACATGCAGACCTTGCTTTTTTTTTTTTTTCCTCTGTAACTGCATTCCTGTTCTTATGTCAAGGAAGAGATGACATATTTTTTATAAAATACTAAGCAAGGGAAAACCATCTGATGACAGCACAAAAAGAGGAGGCTGTGCTTCCGTGGCCCAAATGCTGAGAGCCGTCCACTGTCAACTGGGTTGCTGGAGTTTTCACCATACCCAGTATTTGACCTTGAATTTATTGCTTTTTGTAGCAGCGAGAGAGAATGAAAATACACAAATGACATAATGCTGCTGGGAAGGAACCAAATTATTAAATTAACCTTGCTTACAACATCTTTGAGACTTTAAAAATAAAACTTTGCTGAGAGATTCTGGCCCTGAAGAAAAGGGGGAGATCTACAGACAGCCCCTTCTTCGTGTTTCCTTGCTGCCAATCCAGTACCTCCCCTCTTCCCGCTTTGAATGTGTGGTATCCCTCGCTTGGGACCTGGCTCCTCTTCTCCTCAGCCAGGCAGGCAGCAGCTCTGCCCTCATCACTGTGATGGATTTGTTTAGTGCCAGCGAAATGATGCAATTCTACCTATTTATTTTTCTTTCTGGCGTGCTGAGATCCAGCGTTTCTGGGGTATGTAATGGCTGCAGCACAGTATCTCAGCAGTATCATCTCTGCCAATTGCTGCTGCAGTATTTGTCTGTGTGTATAAACCAAAGCTTCTCATGGGCTTTTCTGATTTGTGTGGAGTGTGTCTGTACGTGTTCGAATTCTGGAATATGACATCCAGTTCGTATGCTATCCACGTTTCAGGATCTCTTAACTGCTTCGCAAAAGGGAAGCAAAATTGGCTTTGTTTCCACATTCCCTTCACAGCTAAATCCAGCAGAAATGTACGAGGGCAGGAGGAGGAAAGACAGAACACCAGACACCTTGATTTAGAGATATTGGCAAAAAAAAGCCCTGAATTTTATTGGGAAGTAACTGCTCCAACTGGCTTTCCATTGCACCTCCTTCTCTTAATCATCTCTTCCTTCTCTTCCCAGAGAGATCCCAAGTGCTTTATGTCCTTGTGTTTTCCCCTGACTTCTTCTGTCCGTACGTGGACAGTGCACCTTGCGCAGAAACCGGCGTTAAGAAACAATGTCTTCATGCTGCCATCTGGGAGGTTTGGCACTTGGAAGTAAAGGCGGTGGCGTCAAGCAGCAGTCGTATTTGGCCCTTGTGCAGCATTGGATTTTGAATTGTTTATATAGAGGTAGGGAAGCGCAATGTCTGGTTTCCAGACCTGGAAAAGGGGAGGCACAGGAAATTAAGGAACACAGTGAGTCGTGACAGAGGGGGGATCCAAGTCCTCTGGCTTCTGTTTCTGCGCTGTAATCGCAGCATCCTTTCCCAAGTTAGGGGCAATGAGGTGATTTTTCAGAATATTTTATTTCCAGCATGACAAAGCTCTGGTATGCCGTGTCCACCAAAATTTAGCTGAAGTAAAGGTAGGTATCCCTGAGAATACATCCAGAAATAAGCATATAGAAGTAATTTGAGGGTGGCGTGAAACGATACTTTGATAGAGTGCCAGGCTATGGGAGTCATGTAGCCAACACTGACAAATGTAATCAGGATTCAGTGGCTCAGCTGTTACGAGACCAGATTTGGAGGACTTCTGCAGGTTGGTGAGCTCTAGAGAATTGAGCCTTTTATAATGAACCGGAGTAGCACAAAGCAGGCAAGCCGTGGCTGAGGCTCTCTGGCATGGAATTAAATATTTATTTTTTCATAATGGAACAGTTCATTTGAAAGCTTTCAGCAGGAAATTCTGCTTTTTGAAGCTCAGCAAGATCTGCCTTGTTGCAGCTGAAAAGCAGAATTTCATCCTGAAATTTTTCGAACAGCCGCTCAGCCATTTGGTGGGAGAGGTGTGGCTCTCACGGCAGCATCGGCCCTTGCCAGTGATGCACCTGAAGCTAGCCACCACAGCAGATGATGAGAAGGTAACGAAGGAGAATTTTTCTCCTTCCATTACGTTAGTAAAATCTTTCTGACAACTCCACAAATGTGTCAACGGAGACCGTTTTAGATTTACATCTGCCTTCTGGAGAAATCTTGAGGAGTTACACCATTTAAAGGACCAAGCCAGGCAAAGACTTAGAGAAGTATAGTATGATCAAAGGGAGTCAAGGTGGTTTCAAGCAGCAAACATCACACTTCAGTGGCTTGAAGTCCTTCAGGGTTATGTCTACCAGAGAATTAAAAAAAAAATAATAATAATAAATGCAGTCAATGGTCTTGCATGAGCACTTTGATTTCTCAGAAAACGTTTGAGAAAGTGTTCTGCATCACAGGTTATTAATATAAAAGATATGAAGCTACAGACTAAGTGGAAAGTTGGCACAGTCTACTGGAAATTGGCTAAAGGGCAGGAAACAAAGGGTGGCAGTAAAAAGCTAAAAGGAGATTAATTGGTGAGTGCTGCAGGGAGCAGTGTTGGGACCCGCTTTTTATTATTTACATATAAATTACTTGGAGGGTGGTATTGAAAGATCTCATCGTTTGCCAGCGAAGCTGTGCTGGATAACACCGCGCATGAAAAGGGACGATACAATTAAGAAAGGGCTTAATTTATTGAAGTAGCCGAGTTGATCAATAGTGCAGGCGAGTGAATGCGGGCTGTTGTTTGGCTCGAATCCCCCCGGGGCTGGCTGCTGAGGAGCACCTCAGGTGGCTGCAGGCTCGCATGTCACTCTGTTGTGAAGGGGGTTTGAGCTGCAGGGACTCGCGTTGGCTGCCGCTTAAAAACAAACCTGGCAAACAAGCCGCAGCGCCTTCGCAGAGCTGCTGTGGTCCTTTTCGGCAGCCGAACGCAGGTTTTGTCCGGTGGGTAGATCTGTCTGAAATGTAAAATAAAACCAGCCCACCTGTTTGCTTGCCCAGAGCATTTTTCCTCACCGCTCTTGACTACACGTAGGTGAGCAATGTGAGAAACAAATGTCTGGATTGAAGAAAGGCGTTACGTGACAAACTGCATAACGCGTGTTCAGAAAGATGCCGTGTCTGACTCTCTGCTCTAGCGGTGTGTGTCTGCTGTTACCTGTCAGCAGAGATCTGTAGGTTCCAGTCAGGATAAAATACAGTGTAACCCAATGCTTACTGACGTGGATGCCTGTGCTACTGACGTCCTGCTGCTCCTTCCTTATGGTTGTCTTTTTACATTTTCTGGTCACTAAAGTCAAGTTTAGCTAGTTAACAGGTCAGCTGCTTTACATCAAGACAGATACCAGTGGATGGCAGAAGTATGGTGACCAAACTGGCCTCCTGTGAGGGCTGCCCTGATGCTTCAGAGAGGTGTGAAAGAGTGAAGAGGTTTGCCAGGGCAGCACAGAAGGGGCTAGTAGGCTGGGGGGAGTTGGTGGCAAGGCTCTTGGGACAGCTCTTGGACAGGCAGAGGACAGAGCACAGGCAGCCCAAGGTGTTTGGGATGGAGGACACGAGTTCTGTGGGGCACTGTCAGGATTGATGTCTGGCTGCAGAAGCAACGAGGCATGAGGGAAAGGTTGAAGATTCGGGGGAGAGTTGCTAAGAAATTTGTCAAGGGTGCAGCAGCAGTTAAGGAAACCTCTGCGCTGCAGGACGCTGCCTGGCCAGCTATCATCTGCGCTCGCGGGGCTATGTAATACTGTTCTGCAGTGCGGGCAGCTTTGTGCGGACTTATGCCACAGACAGCACATTGCTTAAACCTTGCTGTTATTTTGTTTCCTGAAATACAGCTATGGGAAGGAGGCAGTCGTTAGGTAGGTTGGCTCTGGAATTAAAAAAAAAAAAAAAAAAAAAAAAAAAGTAGTCATTTCCATTGGAGGCAAAGAGCTGTTTTTGATCACATAAGATTTACGGTGCTGTGGGGTTACTTGCTGTTGCAGGCACTTAAGTAACTCCCTGGATCTCTGCTTGTCTTTCCGAAACTGACATATCACACCCCCTTCACCTTTTTTGTACAGCGCGTGCGGAGTATGCTACGGGGTGTTGCACAACGTGGGGTGTGTGGAGTGGATGTTCAGTGAGCTCCAGTGGTCTGAGCATCTGTTACACGCGTCTTGGTGGTGCTGCCCAACCTGTGTGCCTCCGGGAGCTCTGCTGTCGTGCTGCTCCGTGTCCAGCTGAAGGCATGTGTCGCTACTGCAAGAGACCCCCACTGAAAATAAGAACTAGAACAAAGCTGCTAGCAGAAAAGGGAAGGGTTAGGAGCTGGCTTGTTTCTGTGCCTGGGCAAGGCAGTCTGTGAGCACAACCTGAACCTACAATAGACCAGACAGCTCTAAATTAAGTCATTTTTGTTAGCAACGTATTAGGGGCACCTGCAGCTGTAGTTTAGAAATCTGAGGAAAGACAGAAAGAAAAAACTTAGGTTTCTCTTTCTTTTAAGTATTGTGTGGACTGCCTTGATGTGTTGCTGCTGCAGTAGTTGGAAGGCAGACAAAGTTGCATTTTGTTGCGTGTGCTACCTGGTCCTGGTATACAAGAATCTTACCTGAAGTTTCCCTAAGCTTGCCTCCTGTAACCTTGGCGCTCTCTTTTCCTTAGCCTGGGTACCAGCTGAGCATCCCTTGTTGCTCACCCCACTGCCCTTCTCTGCACCTCTTCTGATATCTAGTTCCTTCTCAATAGCAGCCCTTTCTGGAGGTGTTCAAGTCACAAAGTTTTTGCTTCTAAGAAGTAACTGCCTTGTTCCCAGATTACCCATAAAATCACTGACTGTATTTTTTTTTCTTTTCCCCCAAACCTAAACATGTTCTTGGTAAAATGATCTGGTGTTGCTTTAGCATTGTGCTGCACCAAAGATTTGGACCCTTTGACCTGTGGTTTGGCTGCAGGTAGCTTTGACGAGTTTCCTATCTGCCCCCAGTGCCGCTCCTCAGTCAGACAAGATTGTTCATTTCAGGAGGATTCAAATCAATGATGCATGGTCTTGGTTTTCTGCCTTCTTCCCCGCCAACGCTGCAAAAAAGGCTCTTGTGGTGTAGTGTGTACTTTGCCTGGGTGGGAGGGTGTTTTTTCCTAACGCTAATGTTTGAAGCTTGGTTATTCCTACAGCAGGATTGCTGCTGAGTGCATCTCTGAGCATTAACCCCGATGCTCTCTCAAATATTTGCCTGTACCCAAGAGATCTGACCAGAACATGTGCTGCTTATTAATGGCTGTGTTGGCTAACTTACACACCCCCCACGCACCCCACGACCTCAGTGATTTCTGAGTTGAAACCCTGGGCTGTTATAGGCTGAACTAAATTTTGGGGAACAGGGACTATGACAACGACTGGTTTCTGTGCAGCGGGCTTGAAAGTAGAGCTGTGCTGCATATAGGGATCTTTTCTATAACAGTATTCCCACTCAGTCTGAATAAGGAGATATGCTGTAATGAAGAGAGTATCTTGCCTTGACTTTAATCCTCTCCAAAGTCCTTATTCAGCTGCTACCTTAGATAATGAAGTGAAGGTTACATTTTACAAATGACCTTCTTGTGCTTTTGAGTGAAAGGCGAACAAGTAAGGATTAGCAGTCAGGTCTGGGTGATTTTTTTTTTTTCCCTCTGGTACTGGTTGCAGTCCCATAAAATCATAATTACATTAAAAGGTCCAGGCATTTTATGTGCATTGCCTGCTCCATGGCTCCTAAAGGGAGAATGCACCAGGAGGGAGAATAAAACAGCTCGTATTTTCTAGTTATGCCAAGTGCTTGTCCCGACAAATTTCCCGGCTGCGGCTGCTGTTAGGGGAGCCCGAGGCCGCAGCAGGGTGTGTGTGACGAGGCGCACCGTTTCCAAACTTCAGTACAGATGATCGTTTCCTCCTGCCTGCCTTGCCAAGGTTGTCACCCTTCTTTCCAACTGTGGTTGTTGCTGTGGTAATTAAAGTGCTCCGTGAGTGCTTCCTAATAGCTCCCCATCGCAGCCGGGGAATGGCAGGCGGTTTGTCAGCTAGAATGCAGCGTGTGCTGGAGGGAGAGTTACACCCAACTAAAAGCTCATTTTAAAATACTCACCATGACGTTTGCTCATACTCTGGCTCAGCTGATGGCCTGCCGTGCCCCCCGCCGGTGTCTGTCCCCTCTGCTCCCGGCTTTCCCCAGCCTCGTCAGGAAGCGGATGGGGGAAGTCGCTGTAAAAGCAGCACGTTAAGGAGATACCAACAGCAGTGGTCAGCCTGACTGTGGCTGCAGACTGGTGACTGGTGAGGTGAAGCCAGTGTGGACAAGGGTGGATGAGCGTGGGGGTTTGCTTTTGTGCAGATCTTGAATTGGTCTCTACTCTACTCTGCTCCTCACAGATAAACATAACTGGTAGGTAAATAGTTTCTCTCCATTTCGTCAAAGTACTCGCTTACTCAGGCGTAATTCTTGAGTGCAGTGGCTGCCTCGGGTCTAGAAAAATGAATGCGATGCCTTCTGCAACGCGGGCATTTCCGAACATGTGCAATTTATCTGGCAGAGATAAATGGATCTGGACAAACAGTGAGAACAATTGTTTGTGAATATTTTATTAGGCAATATCAAAAAATTCATCAGATAAATTATTCAGCTTCCACATGACTAGTCCTGCCAATGATAGGGAAGAGCCTCGCGTGACCCAGGCTTCTGGGGGTGGGGGGGAGGCTTCGAGTACTGCTGGCAGCAGGCAGCGCAGTGCTTTACAGCCTTGCTCAGGAACACTTGCTTCCATCCTGGCACTTTGAGCCACACCGAGCCAGGCTGGGAAGAGTTGCTGGTTCATGGGCTAAATTGGAGACAGACCCCAGCAGTGCTGCGGAAGAGGTATTTCAGTGCCCTGGCCAAACCGGCTAACTCACAGCCAAACTCAGCAACGTTTCACAAACAGGTCTGATGGTTTCTTCCTTCATTAATGTCTCCTGAGTTTGTTTTTTTTTATTGTTTTAGGTAAGAGTCTATGACCTCTTGCAGTATGAGCATGGGCCAGATGATGTTCTGATCCTAGCTACTGATGGACTCTGGGATGTGCTGTTAAATGAAGAAGTAGCAGAAGCTGTCACTAACTTTCTACCAAACTGTGACCCCGATGATCCCCACAGGTTTGTGCTTATCCCTGACTTTCTAGCTTCTCCGTGGAAGTAAAAGTGCTTTTTGGTAATGTAGTTTTGTAGAAATTATGATATAAGTAAAATTCAGTAAAGATGCAGCTCTTAAAAGAAGACATTTTTATAAGTTGAATGGAGCCTCTACAGCAATGTGGGTTTCTGGTGTTCATTGTTGTTTTTTTTCTGTTGTAACTCAAGAATTGCCTACCTTCAAAGGAGAAGTTGTGGTGTCACAGTATCTTGGCATGGGATCTATTTTGTTTGCTCTACTAGGTTCTGTGGAAACTATAGTAGGCTGCGGTCTTAGAAGAACATCTCAACAAGTCTCTCTCTCGAGCAGTTTTCCACTCAACTCTTCTCTGGATCGTATCTTAACACTAAAGATTGTTTCTCACTCGGACATCATCAGCATATATTTCCCCCTCTGTCACTGTATGTATGTATGTCAGACTAATTCCTGGTCGTGCCATGACCTTTAAACCCACCTTCAGTAGGGGATATTCAGTGCTACCAGCTGCAGGACAGGTGTGGTGGAAAAATAGGTGGAAAGTTTGACTATTTCATTTTAGTTGGAGTCTGCTTCGTTTCAGAATTTTAACCTATCTCATTGCCTTCATTTTCCTGTCTTTATCACCTCTTACTTGAGCAGTTGCTCTCTTTAAAACATACCATCAAGCAAAAAAACAAGTGCCCAAGCAACGAGCTAAAGCGCTGCCTTGAGTGAGTCCATCAGTCTGCTGCTGAATTGAGTGTCACTGTGAATTAAAATATTACACTAGAGATCCAAAGTCTCTTGCATGTAAAAGGGAGGACTGTGAAAGTGGAAAGAGCTTTATCCTTCCCTAGGGACTGTTCAAGAAGGGAATTGTGTGTTGCTCCTGAATTCAGGCCTGGCTGTCGCTGTCTTCTGCCCTTGCCCTGGGCTGAGGGTGAGGAAAAGAGCTTTTACGCATCCCCAGTTGGCTGCTGAAAGCGGGGCTTCAGAGGTAAGCTCTGGGATATCTTGGCATCCAAGTGAAAACACGTGGGACGGTGCGAGAGCTCAAGTTAGAGTCGTTTAGATGTGACAACTCTTGAGGACATGGGGAAACCCGTCTCAAAATGCTTGGTGTTTCTCATGTTTTAAGTGGTCATCTCCACGGGGTCAGCCCTGTTCTCCAAAAGCAAACGAGGAACATAACTGGGACACCCTGACAGTCACTTGGGTTTTAAAGTGAGAGCAGCTCCAAAGTAACTCGCGAGTGGTATTTTCTTGCTCCGACACTTAACAAACATGGAATGCAAAGCAACGTTTTGCTGCAAGCACTCAGTCTTCAGGTGAACGAATGGTTAGCGTGAAGCTGCAACTGAAACATTTTTACCTTCTCCACCTCCTTGTGCTGAAGAGGAGATGTGGTACGAATGACAGCCAGGGCTGTTTCTACTTCAGCAAGACATGGAAGTGTCTCTGCCCTCTCTCTGGGAGGAGATCGGGCAGGATTAGCAGGGGCCCTTCCAGAGCATCTGGCACTGTGCTATGCAGATGTGCTATTAATTTAAGGTAGGAGGAGATGACCCACCCAATCTACCTCCTGTTATTCCCTAGCACCATTCAGAGGTGATAGGGAGCTTTTGCTCTCATTTCTGCACCCCTAAGTCTCTTCTTGCAAAGGCACCTGGCAAAATGTAATACCTCTGCCCTGCTCTGTCTCCATTCGCATCTACTAGTTGGGAAAGGTTGATCATTCCTGCCATGCTTGCTGGTCCTGGCTGTTGTGAATATGTTCTGGGTGTGGTGTGTCTGTCTTGTTCTTTTTGGTCTTTCCAAAGCTGGTGATGGCCACCACGTTTGCTGCAGTAGGAATGGGAATTCTTTGTTCCCTCTTTTGACTTACTAGGTGAGTAATTTTTCATCCATTATAAAACACAGAAATCAGAGACACTAAAAGGAAAAAAGAGATTTTCTTTGTTTCATTTAGATTTCTTTGTGCTGGTCTAGCCCCAGTAATTGTGGGGGATTAGTCCCTGTTTGTGGCAGCGCGAGTACAACACACGCCAGAACTGGGCCTGCTGTATTATGAGTTAGAACAAACACATTTATTAGTGTTTGACCTACTGGTCTATGAATGGACATCTGAATTGAAAATTAATTTGTTCTTTTAAGTAACTTTGTGCCAGGTCATTTAGAGGCTTACAAATAGTGGTGGCAAGACATTTCTCATGCCAGCTTGCAAAAGGTAATTAGAGCAGTCCCTCATATAGTTTACAATGATATTTATGAAAATTACCTTTGTGGAATTGCTCTTGCTGCTTGGTTGTAAAGAATATTTAAAGGGTTTAAAGTACTGTGTGAGAGGTTTTAGGTAATTACTTCACAGTGGTCCAAATGAAGTATAACTAATGAATTTACAATAGCATAGCAGCTCAGACTGGAGCTGCCTTCGTTCCTCTCACTAGTCAGTGACAGGAAGATCGTGTTTGCCATATTATCAGCGTTATGTTTAAAGGAAATGTTATCCCACAAAATGTCAGGTTCTGTGATGGGTGTAGTGACATAGTCTGATCACCTCGATCAGCTGGAAATGTGAAATCTCCAGGGATGTAGAAAACTTGTCAGAATGTAAGAGACTTGCCCCCTGGGTTTGTAATGCTGTGGTCTTCTGGAGAACCTACCTGTGGAGCAGAATCTGGATCCGCCTGACCCAGTAGCCTACTTATTCTCTGACAGCTGCATTTAAAAAAAAAAAAAAAAGGTAGGGAGGAAGGTTTTTAGAACTGCAGAGTACTTCTCTGTTACATAATTAGCTCTTTGAGGGAACAATATCCCTCCCATTTGAATTAGAAGTCATTTTATAGCCTGATGGGTAAGAGCTTATAGCCCTCAGCAATGCTCTTGGGACTCTCTGCTGCTGATATTTACTGTCGGAACTGTGAGTGTTTGTTACCCACAGAAAAACATCTTTGAATCCTGTCAAACATAGCGTGTGCATGGGCATCTCCAAGTGCGGGGAGGGCAAAGTCCTCGGATCTGTCTTCACCCAGACATGCGGACGCAGCCCCAGGGGATTTGGGCAGCGGGTGATGGGCACAGACTTGATTAGAGAACAGTTCCTCTATGAGGGCTGTGACAGCGTGAAGAAGCTGGAGTGGAGCTGGATTTCTCAGCCAGCTCATTTCTTGTGGGTATTGTGGCAGACAAGAGCATGAAGGGGACCCTGAGTGAAGAACAGGTGGTAGCAACACACTGCTGCTTTCCATATATCATCTCTCTGAAGAGGTATGAAGATAGAGAAGCATGACTATTGCCCGTTTACTTCAGCTGCACTTATGTAGGCTTACCCACTGACCTTGGGAATCTTTTATTTCTTGTCCTCCCTCCTGTCCTTTCTCGTTCCCTCTCACTCTCCTCTCACACTAGCTAGAGATTTATGAGGATGCTGGAGAGTTGCTCCACCTCTGCTGGGTGTGAGAAGATAAGAAGCTGCTCAGACAGCAGCACGTTTCCCCCACTGTCACCATTTCTCCTGCAGTAGTTACACTGATCAATACTGAAAGCTTCAGCAGAAGAAAAAAAAAAAACACACATATATATGTATTCTTAAAACACAAAAGTTGTATTCCAGCGAGGCTGTTCATTAGGAGGAAGTGGATACTTTAAAACTACTTCAGCAGTTCTCTAATGCTGTCTCGACAGCTGAATCCCAAGTTCACAGCGCTGGAGAATAAAGCATTCGGTAATGGACTGCTGCTGCTATTCATCTCCAGGTACAAGAGACTCACCCTATCTCCTCTAGTGCCAAGTTGAACAGTATCGCTTCAATTCAGCTCTACACAAGGAGAGGAATATGTTACCTCGCTGCTGCCTTCACCTGTTCCTTTGCTTCGATGTGCTGGTTTTCTTGTGTGTTTCACAGTCTGTCTACGAGAGAATTTCTGGTTTATTAAAATTCTTTTTATTTTATCTTGCCCTCTCTAAACATTAAGCAGGAAAAGCTTTTACTCAATCAAGAGCAATACTCATTCCTGTATGCTCTTTAGATGTGAGGAGACCTTCTTAATTAGAAAAGAGAGGAAGGCAAAGTTTTCTGCCAGAGTGATGGGTATTTTCTTCTCTTAAATTCTGACAATAGCTGAGGAATCCTTGGAGAAAATATTCTAGCCAAAATTTACTCAGCATCAGACATGCTGTGAATAAATATTCCAGTTTCTCGCTTGCTGTGTGGAGTCCTTTTGCTCCTGAGCCCTGCATCTGATTTGGGGCTTTGGGATCTGGGAGTGCAAGTATGTGTGTTTGGGTTTTCCCCCCCTTAGAAAATAAATTTCATGTTGCATTAGGGCAAGAGGGGCAGTGCTTCTTGTTACGTCCTGCCATTACACCTCGAGGGCGTTGGTACAGACTTCTCTGGATCCTGCGGACAGTGTGCACGTGTGTGTGCAAGAGTGTGTGTTAGAGTTCATGCCTTGGGCCCTTCTCTTATCTCTAAATGTAAATCTTCTGTCAAAACTAGTGAGGGCTGGAAATTTTATCACTCGGTACCATTAGGAGCAGGGGTTGCGTTGCTTCTGTACAACATTACTTGGATTTAACATTAAACCTTTTTGGGTAGTCAAATGTTGGTTTATTTGGACTGAAGAAATCTGTCTGGTAGAGCAAATAAATCTGTCCCTCGTTCAAAGGAGTCATTTGAGTTTAAGGCACCAAAATTGTAGAAACAGAACATAATTGGGTTTTTTTTTAATTCTTTTATCCCCAGAGAGTGAATAAAGTCTCTACTGATAGAAATTACCATTTAATAATGCATTCTCTGGTGAAAATTTCTGAGGTTAGAAGAGTCCTGGATACTCGCTTAGTGAACTTTTTTTTTTTTCCCCCCCCCCACTGCTTCTGATCAATGGAGATATTGTTCTTTCCTATTCCTCAGGTAGGATCTGGGCAGATCATTTCTGGCCAATGATCCTCCCTAGAAAAGGGGGTCTTGAAATGCAAACTCTTCTTGTCCTTCCTGGTTTCTGGAAACTGGGAGAGGTGGGCTTTGGTTCTGGTGGCCTGTGTGTTTGGCTTCATAGAGCCCCACATTATCTTGGAGGCTGATTACGCTTCAAATAAAACACAGACAGACACAATATTGAACTGTTTTTTTTCTTGTCAGGCTTTTAACTGTTCAAATAATTTTTAATTGCCAAATCGTAGAAAAGCTTGCCTCTGCCCAACCAAATTCAAAACATCTCAGACAGGTGTTGGACTGATGAAGCAAAACACGTGACAGCAGCTGTTCACCCATAATGAGATTTCTTTCAGGGGAAACTTCTAAATGAGTACGCAGACATGTTGATCTAGTAACAGCAGGTAAAACGATAAGGGAGAACATGTCAGAGCACATGACGGAGCACCGTCATGCACCACCTTTTGCACTCTTGATACCCTTCTGCCCCCGAGCAGCATCTGTTATATTTTCAGGACATAAAATAACTCCCATAAGTCCAACGCCGCTCAGCCCAGCACAGGCTGGGGGTTTGGAAGCAACATGAAACTTGGGTTTTTCACTAAATTAAGCACTTGACAACTCATATTCACACAGTTTTCCTTGAACTCATAAACATGAAAGGACTGTGGGACTCTGTTAATCTGTCTGTATTAACTACATTTCCTTTTCCAGTTTCAGAATAAAAGATGTTTAAAAATCATTCTTACGGTCAAGGGAAACAGACAAGTTTAAACAGAGACACTTGGTTTAAAGTGTAATTTGGGTTTTATTTTTAGTGCTCTTCTACTTTCAAATTACTTTCTTTGTTATGATTTGTCTCTGAAATAGTTGACCCACGTTTACCTTCAGATGTTTCAGTCCGCAAGTGTGTAGTTTCCAACAGCGAGTAGTGTTATTTTGGGTCCTCAGGGTTTTTTTTAGACTATTCCTAGAAAGCAGATTTGTTAAGGCAAATGTTTTAATATTTTTTCTGAAAACTTGTGAAGCTGGGCACCCAAAACGATGGGTGACTTTTTGATTGCTCGGTGCCTGCCAGATATCTTCAGATTCTGACGCAGGAGCCGTCACTGAACTGGAAGGGGTTGCTTTGCAGTTATGCCGTGGTTCGCGTTTCTCCTGCCTCCTTTGAAAACGGTGGGAAGCTTCTCCTGGTAGCTCACAACAGTAACTCTGGCAGGCTGTGAAACTCACTGCCCTCGTGAAGACGAGCCACTCCCTGGCTGTGTTCTGCCTTTTCCACAGGTACACACTGGCGGCGCAGGACCTGGTGATGCGAGCCAGGGGAGTGCTGAAGGACCGGGGCTGGCGAATATCCAACGACAGGCTGGGCTCTGGAGACGACATCTCTGTCTACGTCATCCCTTTAATACACGGGAACAAACAATCGTGAAAGTAGCATCAAGAGCGGTTATAGGATGGGGATCTTTTTGGGAAGGGCCTGTAAGAGACAATATGTATTTGGTGATCTGACCAGGACACTTCCAACTGATGTAATCTATTCAAAACTAATGCTGGAGGGGTATTCTTCTGCCCGAACAGTAGGGCTCTGCACACATACTGTATATGATTAAAGATAGCCCTTAAGATTACAAGTTCCCTATAGAAATGGTTTTGGTGCTTAACAGGAATGGGATTTAAATGCTGCTAGCATATTATGGATTCTGTCGTCCCTCCAGGTGGGGAATTATTATCTTTTTTTTCTCAGTTTACCATGTAGCTTGGAAGAGCCGTTTCAGTTGTGAAAGTAGAAGTAGGTATCAGAAGCCAAGGAAGCTCCTGAAATCTACCCCCAAACATTCAGAAGGTGACTTGGGTCACATCTTATTTAAAAATACCTATATATATACACATATATGAGACTCAAGAGTTTTCTTCTTTCAAAAAGTTGCATTCATTACTTACTTATGGACAACTTCAAACTTGTGTAATCCTTCAAACCCCTATTTTCCTCTCCTGTCTCTTCAGTAGACTATACTCCTGTATTTTAGTAGGAAAACTGAAATTGTTTTCAGTGTGACTATGCCTGTTTACTGCAGCTAAAACAGCCACCTGCAAAATTGTCCAGGAGAAATAGCTCACAGTCCTGTATGGCGAGATTTATTCTGGTGTGAGGAGTTAATTGTCAAGATTCCCTGTTGTGTGTATACCATGATTATACAGAGCACGCAAACTCAGCTTTATGTGATGTTTACCTGGAGGCCATGATTTCTTTGGGATCAGAGATATTCATTCACTGAGTGGTTCTGCCTGCTTTATCCTCTTGAAAGGATCCCTGACCGTACAGCTTTTGCATCAGCTGGGATTCAGTAAATTTGGAGCTGTGCATCTGGCTTGTACTTCTTGGGTAGCCAAAAGGTAGGGGGCTGACACAACTGTAGGGCACTGGCTGGGCAGCTCACGAGTGTTGTGTCCTTTCGGAAGGAGAGAGAGGATGCTGTGCCCTTTGCAGAGTCTCTCCTGAACAGGGCTGGCCTGGAGCTTGCCAGTGTGCGGTGTAGCTGCCCGGGTGCTTTATTGGATTGCATCCAGAAGTACGTGTGCAACAGTCGCAGTGGATTTAAACTACCCTTGCTCTAAATCTCTAGACCCAGTAGGAGTTTCAGGTTGAGAGGGGGCAATGCAGAGTGTGTAACGGCTCAAACGTGCAGCAAACTGCATGATTTTAGCCTGAAAACTGTTCCGTGCATTCCCCAGTGCATGTGATAAAGCTGTGCAGAACACAGATGTTTTCTTTCTAGAGCTTCCGCATAAATCAATGGCGTATCTGATTATGTGTTGTCATGCTTTATCTATTCTTTCCTTATTTTTTTCCTTTACCTCTTTTTCTGTATGCAGCTGGGTGAAAAGAGAGGTTTGGAGTCTAAATATTTTTCACATGGCCCCTCTTATGTTTTAAAGTTTAAGCAAGAGGTCTTCTCTTGCACTTTTTTTTTTTTTTCCTTTTTGGCCTAATAAACTTGTAAACATGCTTTTCATGCTCTGTGTAACTCCTGTTGTCTCTTCACAAATGCAGTTGTGTAGTCCTCTAGCAATTCAGATCCTCTTTCACAAAGAAACTAATGCTGGCAATTCCGGCAGAGTCGTCTGAACAGCAAAGAACCTGGTGCTGCTGGTACCAACTACAACCCTGAGTCAACTAGTTCAGTGCCCATGTGTTGTTAATCTTCATTATTTGGTAACATGGTGTCAACACACATACCAGTCATTATAAAACCACTGACTACAACGTGGTGGAAATAAATTGCCAGTGTAGCATTTACCGAAATTTAAAAGTGTAATTTCAAGGCAATGGAAAATGCACCTTCTCATTCAGGGGTGTTTTTAAACGTACCCCTGGAGGGATGGGTTAGTAGAGTGCATGTCTTGGTGGGAGCAAAGTGGCTGGTGACTTCTTGGAGCAAAATCTCGTGGGCGCTGGTATGGCTTCGGGGATCGGCCTTCAATAGGTCTGTTGGTCGTCTGAGGTATTGCGGTCGGTCACCCTGCTTCTCTGCAGCGGCTGTGCCTAGGTGGAGTTGTGTTAGCTCTCGCACCCTCTCCTGGAAAGGGTGGAAGTACAGTATCCACAATTAATACCAATTAGCATCAATTAATAAATTTTGAGAACTTTAAAGGATAATAAAAGGCTTCCTACTCAGATACACGTGACTGAAACTGTGCTGTGATGCTTTCTGTTTTGTTTTTTTTACGAAGTATCTTATACAATTACATGCTTGCTTCCCTAGAGCATCTCTGGTACATCTCTGGTGCGCTGCGTTAGTACTTGGGCTTCCACTTCTATCTGCTTTCACTAGGAGCTTCCTACGTGCCTGCACTGTGGTCTGTGCTCTGCTTCAAGCCATGGTATAAATGCATATATGCACCAAAGCCTCATGTAAATAGGAGGCAGGAGTCACTTCTTGGGGTAGGTATTGTGTGAGAAGCAAAAATAATTAAAAGCATTTCTAATTTCCTTTATAGGTCGAATTATTTTGGGATTCACAACATTAGAAACCACTGATGGCAGGGAGGATCCGTGGTGCACCAAACCATTTTTCAGATAGGCAAAGGATGGGTATTGCCATGTGCAGACTTGCAGCTGCTCTGGGGCTCAGTGAAGCGCCGGCGTTAGGAGCAGACAGCTCACTGCCTCAAACCGGAGCAAGTTAGGTGCCAGCTCCAAATTTTAGATCCTTGGCACGTCATCTTAGTTAGTGCCTGATGCCGGCAGCAATATGGGGTTTTTTTACCAGTGAAGTTCCCTTAGTATCCAAAATTGTTTAAGCCGTAGTTGCAAGGAACCTCAGTCCTGAGTTACATCTGTATTCATGTTGCTCTTGCACAGTGCTGTGTCTTTGCCTATACCTACACAGGGCTTAGAAAAACGGGCAGGTTCTTGTCCTTCCTTGGACAAGGGCGAGGAGAGGAAATAGTACGCCATATATTGTTCAGGTTAGCTGACAGTGCAATGCAACACTGTCTTCTGGTGCCTGGTCCAGTCCAAGTTCTAGAAACTCGAAACCAAGAAGCTTCTACCGTTCTCCCCTGAATACTGTTGCAGAAGGTAGCACGGCCATTTTGGACATTTTTCTCTTGCACTACAGCCTAAAATCTTCTTTGTTTAATTTGATGAAGGATATAGAAATTCTGTTTACACCTTAAGTGAGGCACGCAACTGTCTTTTGATACATGAATGCAGTGATGCTTCCTTCATGAACACAGAAGTGTGCTGTCTGAGGGGGCTGATGTTCAGTGGCCTCAGGCTGGAGAGAGAGAGATTTATTTTTTTTTTTCATTAATTCTAAAAAACAACAGGGCTAACAAGGTGATCAGTCTGCTGTTAGCAGTGGATTTCCATATTAAAGTTACTTCCATGTTAAAATCTGACAAGAGAGGTCTGGGAGGTAGGGTTGACTCTGTACCTCCAGGATATTTTTGAAGAACTGCACTTGATGTTTGGGCAGATTTTGGCTTTGAACTTTTGCTAGGTTTTTTAAGGACACTACACACTCCGAGCACATCTGCTGTGTTTCTTCCTGCCTCAGTGTTTTGCTTTTATTTTACATTTTATGTACAAATACTTTCAACATTTTTGTGTCAAACATGAATTGCAAACTGTGTGGAATTGTTGTTCTTCCCCAACATTTTTGGTGTGTAAATAGTTTTCTCCATATGTCTTAGATGAAGACATAGTGATGTGGCTACCAGAGAGTGACCAAAAAATGCTGTAACTGTGCTGCTGTATTTCTACCTGTGATGTACTTGAAGGAGGATGCACTTGTCCACCTCCACTCTCATTCTTTTTTAATTTCTCTTGTTTGGTTTTGTTTGGTTAATTTTTTTTTTTAACTATTGCTGGTGGTGTTCTTTCATAGGTGTCTTATTTTGGTTTGGGATTTAATAGCTGCCACCTTTTTCTTTCCTTCATTGGACAAGTCATCTTGTTTTGAGATCTGTACAACTGTCTGGGTTTTGTATGTCCTGAAGAATGGATGACCTGCTGGAGGAAGATGTTTTGGACCAATGTACTTCTGCTTTGTGACTGTGAAATGTTAATCTTTTTGTAACCCAAGAACAAAAAATGTTTAGTAAAGGGATATATTTTGTGTTTTTTGAAACTTTTCAGTGCAATGAACAAAAGAGGAGGATGCTGAAGAAGTGTATGCGCAAAGTTTTAAAATAAAATTTTAAATTATATATTATATATATCCATCTATATCTATAACCATTATTATTCTGCCTTTGTCCTGAAGACTATCTAGGTCTCTTTGTGGGTATTACTAATTGTGCAATACAGACAAGTAGCACGCTGCTTTACAACGGCATGGATGATTCACTGACAAAAGGTCTCACTCTTGATTTAATGAAGTAAATCCCTATGAGGTGCATTAGCGTACCGGTTGATCTGGAAGAGTTCAGCTGTAGGATAACTGTGTGAGCTGTGTGCTGCCATGAGATGGTGATTCATTGCTCAGACTGCCAGTTGCCATGTTCTGACTCAGTGAAGAGCTATGCAAAGTGATCAGCTATCAACTCTCAGTGGCATGAGAAATTGGGTGTAATTCTCATCAATTTGTGATTGATGAGAAGCTCAACATGAGCCAGCAATGCACGATCCTGGGCTGCATCAGAAGAAATGGGGCCAGCAGGTCAAGGGAGGTGATTCTTCTTCTCTACTCTGCTCTGGTGAGATCCCACCTGGAGTACTGCGTCCAGCTCTGGAGCTCCCAACATAGAAAAGACATGAACCTGTTGGAGCAGGTCCAGAGGAGGGCCACAAAGATGATCAGAGGGCTGGAACACCTCTCCTATGAAGACAGGCTAAGAGAGTTGGGGTTGTTCAGCCTGGAGAAGAGAAAGCTCCAGGGAGACCTTATAGCAGCTTTCCATTACCTAAAGGGGGGCCTACAGGAGAGCTGGGGAGGGACTTTTTACAAGGGAGTGTAGGGATAGGATGAGGGGGAATGGTTTTAAACTGGGAGAGGGTAGATTTAGATTAGATATTAGGAAGAAATTTTTCCCTCTGAGGGTTGTAAGGCACTGGAACAGGTTGCCCAGAGAAGTTGTGGGAGCTCCGTCCCTGGAGGTGTTCAAGGCCAGGCTGGATGGGGCTGTGAGCAATGTGGTCTAGTGGGAGGTATCCCTGCCCATGGCAGGGGGGTGGGAACCAGATGATCTTCAAGGTCCCTTCCTACCTAAGCCATCCTATAATTTTTGAAGTGACAACGCACTTGGAATAAGTTTCCCTCCTTCCCAGTTTCTTGGGAATCACAGTCTCAAACTCAGCTGTAAGTTTAAAGTAAAAACAAGGGTGAATTCATAGATTCCACTGACAGAAGCCGTCATGGTTATTTAGTAAGCAAAGATGTATTTGAGGGTACCAAAGATGCAGGCACTAACACCAGCCTCTCTCCCTTGTACCAGCACAGAGCCGCGGGCAGTACCCATCTGGGTTGCCAGCAAGAGAACGAGAGCTCAGCAGGTATCTACTGTTTATATCTTTGAAATATTGCATTGTAGCACAAACTGTTCTCCTGATTCCTATTTCACCTCACACTTAGTAGAACAGCAGTGAAAACATTTCTTCTAGTGTTACCCCAGTTTTTAAAATGCTGCATGTGCCCCTTGTGTTCACCGAGCAGTAATGGGGCGTGCAAAGAGAAGCGATTTGTTACTTTCACTCGGGTTCTTCTCACTCTCCTGTTAAGTCCTACCGTTTATTACTGCAGTCTGACCACTGAGTCAAGTTTAAAATTGCTGTGCAAATAAACTTTGGCACAGCTTTGCCTGGCTCGCTGGTGGCAGCTGAATAAATAAGGGCTGGTAGCACGTGGTGATGCACATCAAAACCTAAAGGAGCTTGCTCCACGTCATCCTACTGCTTTTGCATCTCTTACGCCCTTAATTCTGGAAGATTGTAGGTCAAGCAAGGCTTGATAGTTTTCATTTTTTAGGCAATAGATACAGCTTTTAAAATTTGGACATCAGTTTCTCTAATTCCTGTATGCAATAAATCAGTGCTTAGCCAAATAATATATTTGTGTTATTCTACTAAATGTACTCAGTTAACTAAAGCAACATAAGGGAACAATCCCAGTAATTTATTGTATTTTGTACAATAACCGTAAAACCAAGGCCTGAAGTTTCATCTTCTTAATGTATCCTCGTGCAGCAACGTACCTTCACAAAAAGTTTACTTCTTTATACTATTACACTGTGGCTTTTATTGATTCCAGAGTTTCTCTCATGCTTTCCAGGAAGGCTTATATAAACCAAAGTTATTGCACATCCTGTTCTTGTTAGAAGGAAGGACAAAGGCTTTTTTTAAAATCCTCCACTTTGCAAAACAAAGGCTGCCATAACGTTTTAGAGACATAAAATGATTTCAGGAGAAATTATGCTTTGAGGACAAGGTTAATAAAAAGGAGTATGATCAAGTATCTACCTGTGTCTACAGGTAGATAAAGAACAGATGATTTGGAGACTTTTATTTTAATAATTTAAGAACAATTAATCATAAATTTGAAGCTGCAGAAATTGTCTACAGCACTCTGCCACAAAATATGAAAGGGAGAGGGAGGAAACTGCAGTAGAAAAAAAAAATCAGATCTTTACTGCAGCTAATTTAAGGCTGATTATTTAGATGCATAGCTAGAGGAGATCTCTAACCCTTCATGAATTTTAGGCCACCTAAAATTGGAATTACAATCTTTTTCTTGGGTGTATAGAGCATCTTCTCTCAGGCTCTAAAGAATCAAAAATGCCCCTGATCTTTACTCCTGAGCATTTATTCCCTTAAGCAGTAGCAGGCAAGCCCTTACGGTGTTCTTCTGTAAAGACATCACTACAACCAGCTGTAATGGTTTGGCATCATCCCTGAGCTTCACAGGCATCCCTGCATTTGCCAGTCTGTTGGTTAGGGTTTTTACCTTGTCTTGGGTAAATCAAGGCCTTTCCCAACTGGCTCCATGCCAACAGAGCATCTTTCTGGTTCATTTATGCTATAGGTGCTATTTTTCCTTCCTTCTCCTTACTGTGCTGCTCTCTGATTTGAAACATTTTGGAGTAGTTAACTGCTGTTTCTGATGTGCCACTGAGTCTTTGGCCATCCACCTCACCCCACTGCTCGCTTCCTATGGGTGCTGATACAGACAGCATCACCAGCAACGCACGAATCGCTGGTAGCCAAAAAGGGAAATGATATCTTCATTAACCTAACATTGCTCAGTACCTCACAAGGAAAACTTATATGCATGTAATATGTGAATTCTCCCATTTGAAAGGGGAAACTGATGACTTCTTTTTGATTTTAGCAGGTTCTACTTTGGCCCAGTTGTTCTCCAGGGAAACTATTTCTCCTCAGCAAATGAGGAGCTGGCTGGGAGATCCAAAGGTTATCACACGTGCTCAGATACAGAATTCAGCTCCTGATGTGACAGTCGTTGCTTGTTTTCTGTAATTATTGCTACAAATTTTGGGGGGGCTAAGCAAACAAACATGAAATTTTGCTACTTTTGCTTCAGGAAGGTAAGACTTAAGAATTCTGTGAGATATCTGTGAGTAACATTATAAGAAAAGATACTGTTTTCCCATGACAGTAACTGTTGAAGACAAATGACTAGACAGTTACCTCATCAAGTAGCACAAATTGTTCCTAAACAGAGACCCTGTCTCTGCCCAGTATAATATTCAATAAAGCTTGAGGAAGTAAAAGCAGCCGATACACCTGCAGTCACCTTAGTCTCTTCAAAAATTTAGACTGAGTCTGCCCATCCAGATCTCTGAAACGTATATTAGTTTAATTTTTAATCCTGCAGCCCTTTGCAGCTGGAGTGCCTCAGCGGCTGTGGGCTGAGGCAGCTGTTTCACAGAACGGTGCAGTATCACAGCACATACCGGGATGGGGAAGGGGAGACAAGAAGCCAAATCCAGTTGCAGTTCTCCAGGATCTAGAAGCAGACAAACCAATTACTCAAATAGGGAACTGCCAAAGAATGTACAAAGAGTGGGGAATTGCTGCATCCTCAAGTAGCTTAGACCTTGATTCTGAAAGATCCTCTCATCCCCATGTTGTGCCTGTTTACTTTCATTCCTGGGTTGGTACTGCAGCTGATTGCACCAAATGTCTTATTTCTTACCATCCTCCAGCTTTCCCTAGAGCTTTGTCAGCCAAATGTCAACTGCATCTCATCTAGCTGAGATCAAGGCACTCCACAAACAAGCTCCTAATACAAACTTCTTATACTGCATTTTCTGAGGATTGAGTTCGCTTTGCTCCCAATTAAAAAAATAAATTTACTTTGCTGGTCTTTGCGTCCCCTCTCAGTGCTTGTTTTTCACCAGCCCTCATGCAATTCAATTTTACATCTGGGAATTTAGACTATGTTAGACGAGCTGGAACATCATTCTTACCCCTTCTCTGCTTGAGCTCTAGCATAGAAGCAGTTTAAACGAGCCAGCCAAGAATCAAAACACACCCTTCAAACTAAGTCTCATGTCCAGACATACAAGTATTTTATGAATGGGAAAAATATTAAACACAATGCTCAGACAGTAAATCTTGCTGTGGTTACGTTTTCTAAGAATGGTGTTTTAGGGAAGGTCTGTTTAGTGCCAAAAAAAAAAAAAAAAAACCCAAAAAAGGAAGGCGAGGGGAAAAAAAAAGATTTATGGTTATGTACAGTTTCCCAGTAGTTCTTCTAAGCTACCACTCCAGCAAGATTCGCCTGGTGCTGGCTTCACCAGGAAAGCAGGTAGCATGGGGCTCAGGTACTCGCTTAATTAGGAAATGGGGAAGACAACACCCAAGTAACCAGAAGTCAGCTATATGGCACAGACTGAGTTCTAATAAGCTCTTGTAGAATATTGAAATTGAATTTATAACTTTTTAACTTTAGAAATGTATGTATATAGGAAAAAATTGGCAAGGAACTTTGAGCAGCAGCTAAGATGTTGGAAGATGTGATCTATTTGTGCCTGTTACAGGAGCTGAAAGCAAGCAGTGGCCTGTAAATACACCTATTTGAGCTCTCACCCAGAATACAGCCAACTATATGTTTATGCTTTTGTTAACAAACCCTCTACCTTTTAGGAGGATTAGTGGGGAAGAAATAGCAAGACCCCCCCTTTCTCCAGGTGCCTTATCTGCAACAGAAACAAAATTGGGTTTTAAAAACTGAACTGGGAATAACTCTTTTTTTTTTTTTTTTTTTCCCATACTTTGGAGGATTCAACAGCTACTGCTATATTGAGAAGCTTCCTATATCTGCAAGTCCTGGGAATGCACCAGCCTATGGCCATCAGACGGCTTGGTCCTGTGAAGCCACCTGTCCCCGGCCAGCAGCAGGCATCTGAGCCTCCTGGTGATTAGTGGAGACAACAATTCTTGGGGACCTGCAAGGTTAAGCAGTGGCTAAACAATGGTAGGACACAAACATCGAAGTAGAGGGATAAATCCTTTAGGATATATCTTTTTTTTCCTTGATGAAAGCTGGTATTTGCACACTACCCAAAACAAGGCTGAGGAGCAAGAACATCAACTTCTATAAACCTCTCAGTAGAATCACTGCTCCTCCACTCAGGAAAGTGGAAAACAGACTCATCGCTCCTTCTGCCCTGGCAGCAGGCAAAGAGAAAGAAAAGCAGGGCTTTGCTAGCAGCCAAGAACCTGCACTGCTGCTGCACTTACAGTCATGGTCTGCCTCATAAATGGAGCTTGGTAGCAAGACGCGAGGTTTTTGCGTCTCCTTGTTCTGCTGGGCTATAGTTGGCGCTCAACAATGTCCGTTGTTGTCTCACAACCACCGGATTTTGTTGCTTTTCACCAGTCCTGTGTTGCTCCTGAAAACAAATGTGCTGAGGTTTCTTGAGAAATAGTTATTATTTTTTAAATGCATCTAGGGCCATAACATGATGATTGCGTGCCAGCCTCCCCCAGCAACTGTTCCTGCTCTCCCTTGCCCTCCCCCAGTAACATAACACGTTATGTGCAACGAGCCACTTTTTTTGCTCCCAGGAAGGTGATTCATTTCCAAGAGGCATATTTGTAGGAAAAAAAAAAATGCTTTGAGGGTGTTGCTGTGGCTCTGTGTGACCTGCATCGGGGATGAAGCAGAAACCTCAACATTGCAGACATATCCCAGGGTCGCGTTCACAAGGCACAGGGAAGCAGTGGGGGAAGGACGCAAGCAGAGCATGAGCAGCTCTGTTGCTTTGTGTGAAAATAAACTCTAATAGCAATTAGGGGAAAGGAGTAGGAAATTAATAAGGCAGTAAAGATTTTTCCAAATTGGTCACAAACCATTGGTTTATCCCTTGAAAAGCTCAGCTGACAAGGATTCTCTCATGCCTTTGTCCTCCTATCTCTTTCAATAATCATCCTTCTTCATGCAAATATAGATGGAAAGGGGAGAACAGTGAAAGGTTAAAATGGAAGCAGGCTATCTTTCATCGACATGGTAATTTTGCTGCTTGGCTCGATGCCAAGCGCTCACTGCAGCCACTAGCTGCCATTCCAACATGAGTGAAAGGATCTTTAATAAGAGTGTAAATAAAAGCCAGGCTGAGAAATGAGTTTTCCATCCCAGCAATCGCTGGCCTAACCTCTGCTGTAAATAGTCTCTCAGAGCAGCACAGATGGAGTACCAGCACCTGGGGATCAAGGCAATCTCTGCACAGTGCAATTTAAACAGCTGGGTACAATTGAAACACGAATTAGCAGGGATAGACGGAGGGATTCCATTTTGTGCGCTAGGTAAAAACAAATCATTCAGTCCTTTTTCCCCTTTAAAAAAAAAAAAAAAAAGCAGGGGGTGCGGGGGGAGAACTTTTGACATGATCTTGTGGGAGGTGCTCTTCGCTGCAGCTGTTAGATTAATTTAACCATGAGAATTTCCCACAAGGCGCTGTAAAAACAGAGCCCTAATTTATGATCATTGATTTAACAGCTTGAAAGTGATTTATCTGACCTCAGTAAAGATAGCGAGGACACCAGAAGAATGATCGGTCATTCTGGGCTTTGTGTGGCTGTGATTGGCCTTATTAATTTAGAGCAGAAGGTCTGTTTCAATGTCTTACTGAGACAGTCAAAGGCAGTTGGCAACTGAACCATTTTAAATACTTTTTTTTTTTTTTTGAAGCATTACTAATGCTGCTAAGTACTAAGAATTTATTCCACATGGAAAAGATCCTCATTAGTTAAGAAATGGTAAGGCTTCATTTAGAACTGCACACAAACAGATGCCTGGTCTTGGATTTGCAAGTAATTTTTTTTTTCCTGTTGTTGGGAATCTAAAGCACGCTGTGACATAGAATTGTTAAGCATTACAGTAAATAAGAAATAGCTTTGGAAGAGATGAAAGAGGCTGGCACAAGAGATTGCTGGCTCTTGCTCTTTTTAAGGGCAGATTTCACAAACACCTAAACGCTTCACCTATTTTACTATTTTTATCATTCAGTCCTCTTTATGGAAGTTATAGAGCATATCTGTTGACAAGTAAATACATCTAGGTTTTATTTCAGAAGAATACTCTTTTCATTAAAATGAGCGTAGCTTCCACTACTGAAATGTCACAAGTGAGTGATGCAATTTCTTCGCACAAATAAGAGGAGAAAGGATGAAAGGCAAAGGGAAAGGTGAGTGCTCTCTCTCCAGAAAGAACAACTGTTTTTGAGGAGCGTGAAATGAAATACAGGTGCTTTAAAAGTTTACCTCCACCAGAAAACTTGAATACAGAATAAAGTGTGTTTGCACAAGTGTGTGCACATGTACAAAAATCACATTCGCAGTGCCAAAAGTGTTCCTTGTATTTTAGAGCGCTAACCAGAAAAATGGGCTGGAAACAGTTGAGCACCAATTTATCTTGCCACCTGGACTGATGTGTGGTTGGGTTAAACGTCACTGATTTTGATGGTTCTGTATTTCATTCACCACTGGATTATGCCCAGCTTTAAAGCCCATCTACAAGGATCTCAGTAATTGTCTTGCCACTTTTCAAGGTGGGAGACAGAAACGCCGCAGGCTAGGATTTCATCCACGGGGGATGAATGCTTACAGTCATTTTGCTATCCTGATGAAATGCTATCTATCTGACCTGAAACTAAGGTAGTCCACTTAATCTCCATACAACAGGGGGGAAAAAGCGGAAAACAATATTTCAGCCCTCCAAAATATGAAATAGTGACAATTATTTTAAACAGTGAAAAGACAACATAAGACAATAGAATAAATTATGAAATAGGTAGAAAAGCCCCCATCAAATCTCATATACATTGTAAAGAGATTGAAGAATAAATGCATAAACAGCTATTTATCTCCCTAAAAGGTCCGGGGGGGGGGGCAATGGTAGCTATAAAAACAACCCCCAAACCCCATACAAATAAAACAAAGCTGAAGCCCACATTATGGGCCTGAAGAATACAGAAAACTGTATGTCAGCCTGCACATCTTCTTGCCATCATCTTGTGTTGCCATCAATCTTGTGTTGTTCCTTATAGCACACTATAGAGACATTACGAGAATCTCATAAATTATGTGCAGTATTACTATAAATTCAAATTTATGGGGAAAAAATAATCCATAAGATAATGTTTTTACCCATGACAAGAGTCTCCTAAATAAATAAAATAAAGTTGCTTCTTCAGAGGACTGACCTGCATACCAACAAATCTTTGTCCCTCCCAGAATAACACTAGATATTTCTTCCCACTTAAAGACCATTCTGGATGGGTTCAGATCTAATTCTGGAAAATTACAAATAAGCATCCTCAACAGCATAGACGTCACAAACACTTCTAAAGGAATGACGGACTGCTTTTTAGCAAATGGATGGCCTTTTTTTTTTTTTACCCCTGAATTTACCACTGACTTCCTTCTAACACTTGACACTATTACATAAATAGGTGTAAACGAGCTTTACAGGTTAGTTTAGAAGTAGAATTATTTTTCATTTATCATCACAGGAACAATAACCTAAAAGACATTCCCTTCTAGGGGCTATATTCCACATGACATCCTGGAATAGTGTTCATTTTAGAGTTCTCTCGTTTAAAACTCCTAAGGATGGTTTAATTGGCATCTCAGGGTCCAAACTATGTGAATTGTTTACTGCTGAAGCACCAGCAGTTCAGGACTAGAATATACAGAATCATATCTGGCTTCTTTTTTTTTTTTTTTCTCCCTCAAAAATGCTTCAATTACTACATTTGCAAAAATATCCCTGCTTTAACAAGAGCCAGAGAGACCGTTTGAGATGACCGAAATTTTGAAAAAAAAAATTCTAATAACCAACAAGCCCAATGAGATGATCTTTTACACGCCCTCCTCCTCCTTTTCTTTGAACTAAGAAGCATTTGTATGAAAAGGTGTCTTTAATTTCCGCAAAAGCACTCTGCAGACAAAGATGCTTGAAGTGCCAATGTGTTTACCATTAAAACAAGGAGAGGGACAGCCCCTTCCTCTGATGCTGCGTGGCCCTTCCTAGCTCTGGCTCAACCCACAACCCTCCTACTCCTGCTTATGCTCCCAACAACACAAACCAGAAGCAGACTTCCCTTGAAAAACACTAGAAGGAAATCATCGGCTGCCCAAGGCTGTGATTAAAGCTACTTTTAGGTATTTACATACAAAACACAACAAATAAATGGTGTTGCAATCTTAAATATGCCTGTAGCTTAAGAAAGGACAGTGCCTGGGGGGTTGCTGGACTGTGATTATGTGGTGTGACCAGGAAAAGCCCAGTTCTGCCCCAGGAGCAGACAGCATCAACACAACAGCCTTCGTGAGCGCCTCTCCACAATCCTCTAGTCAAAAAGCTACACATCTTACAGCAAAAGTATAACGTCCACAGAAAATTCATAAAAGGCATGAGAGAGTTAGTATCGCAAGCTAAAAGTACTGCATTCACGGACGGGGAGAGGGCTGCAGGCAAGAGGAAGCGTTTGGCGTGAGGTTGGTGCCCGCAAAAAGCTGCGTGTGCACTCAGTGACACCCACCGCTGCGGGAACACGAGCCGTGGCACGAGCCCACCCAACACCACAGCAGCACAGGCAGTGACACAGGCAAATATCACCGTGGGAGACCAGCCACCACCATGGGGGACAGCAGCACCAGCAGGAGAGCAACCACACAAACTACACAAACTCACACCAAATCTGCCTGTTACAACAGGTCAGAGATGCACTGCTCCACGTACCGAGCTCTAGAGCGAACTCCGGCAGCCGGAACAAATGCTGTGCTCATATTCACTTCAATGCTAGGAAAATCGCTAGAATGAAGTGTATGGAACTGAATTAAGATAGGGGGTTGGTTTGTTTACCTTTGCAGAAGATTTAACATTACTCGAGATCTCCTGGAGAAAGGATCAATTCCAATCATGTACCCAGCCTGATTTGGTCCTCATAAAAAAAAGCTGTTAATTATTAGTCAGGTGTACAGCATATTGCTTATAAATGCAGAGGTAAGAGAAAGCCTCCAAGCAGAGTCTTGAAGCTGCAGGACCGCAATAAGAAAAGTCATTTGCTAGCCTCAATTTTGCTTCCATGGAATGCATCACAAAGTCAACAGCAATTTTGTTCAACACTGAGTGATGCCATCAATAGACATACGAGAGAAGGGGGTCACCGGGAGTTCTGCTGGAGAGAGTGTTTGTAAGTCATCCCTTGCCAGCGTGCAAACGCACGATGTTGCAACAGATGGAAAGCAGCACACAACTGGCTGGGGATTAGCAAACAAAGTGAGGGTTTGCGAGATCAAAGATGTATGATCAATCTTGTTTATCTTTAGGATGAAGGCGCTGACTCCACCACATATGCAAAGCACCATCCTCTGGATTACAGCTATTACCTACAGGTATAAATGTGCTGCAGAATATATGCATGAGTTATGCATAAAAGCAGTCTTTTATATGGGAAGGAGGAACTAGATTGTTTACATGGAATGCATTCGTGTAACAGAAAAATGCTGAATACTGGATTTCCTGCTTTCAGTCTCCTTCCTATGGAAAGGAACTAATTGCTCATTATCATCTGTGATAAATATAGTCAGAACTATTTAACATAAATTTCAGTCTTTAATGGAAACATGCTTCATCTGTAATGTTATTATTTCTACCATCATTGCATCCACAGTCATTTCTTGCGGCTAGCATCAGGCCACCTTCCGTCATCTGCATTGACAGGCAAAGGTAGACACACAGGTTTCCCAGAAATTACTCAGAAGAATAAAACTCCCAAAGTCATAACTTCAACATAACATACCCTATGTTCTTAAAAACTGCATTTCATGAAAGAACCACCATGAAATATTCTTGTTCTCACCATGTTCTGTTTTCTACTAACAGCAGAGTTTTTATTTTTGAACAGAGACTGTTTGGATATATGTTCATCATTCAGTATAGCTGAGAAACCCTGTGCTAGCTGTTTTAGCGTGCTTTCTGTAAATACTTTCTTAGGTGGGGGTGAGCAGTAGTCCTTTAAAACCAGGACCAAGAATGATTCATGAACGTATCCCATTAGTTTCATATGTTTTTCTTACATTGATTTTTCTGTCTTCATCATGTTTTCTGCCCCATCAGATTAATTAAATTTGGGAACTGCAGAACAGTGAAACCAGGACTTGCCAGGAAATAGAAGAACATGAAAAGAGTATCGTTATAGTAGCAAAATTTCTGAAACCAGGAGATGAAAACCAACAGAACGTGGGGGACAACAGTGACAAAAACTGTAGAACATCTGCAGAAGGTAACAGACACTCAAAAGCACAATCATAAAGACTTCATTTACGCTAGCCATTTTCATTCTATGTCCCACCATGACACCATACCTACACTAGCATTACAGTAATAGTTAAGTCAGGCACCTGGCTGTCAGCCAAGGTGTCTAAAACCATGTCTTGAGAACACCAGTTCTCCTAGGCTAAAGTCCTATGAATGCCATTACTGGGTGCCACTGCATGGCAGGGGCTGGGAATTTTGAAGGATCTGAGGACCCGGACCAGTAAAACCTGGTTTCCTCTGAATTTGTGCCTATATAATGCATTCTCATGGGGATTTTGAGGTAACTGATAAGAGTTCTTACAGCCTTTCCATTATTAGGCTCTCTTCTTTACCCAGCTGCCTAGATAAAGGCATAATTTGGCAAAATTTTTCCAGAAACTTAGAATTTTTAATTTCTCTTCCTATTGGTCAAATCTGGATGAAATAGGCCAATGGAACCAGGGTTCGTAAGAAAGGATTAGCAGATGCACAATCACATAAACTTTTTTTTCTTAGAAAGTCAGGTTAAAAGAGTTCAGCCATAGAAAAGTAATTGGCAAAAAAAGCAAGTGGAATTACCTTATAAAGCAAAACAAGCTCTTAGGAAAGAAAGAACAACAAAATAGCATGTGACTATGGATTTGTTTTACCCTCCTGTTTCAAGAGACATGGGGAAGGCTGAAATGCTTAAAAACCACTCAGCTGCAATGTTACATGCATAAAAGTGGCACGACACTACAAAATGATGGTTAACAAAAAGACATAAGTCATTAGACAGGATCAAGAAAAACAGCTGTAGAACATCTAGGTAAACGTTTAAGAGCATAAAATAGGAAGGGGCTCTTGGGAACCCAGATTTTACTCCTCGCTGGTTTTGCAACTGTCTCGCATAAGCCTTTCCATAAGTTTGCAAAACACTTTCTTAAAACTAGTCTTTTTTTCCCCCAATCCCAGAAGTCTGTCTACAATGACTATTGCTCTAACAGCACTATGTATGTCTGTCTTTGTGCCATACTCTGTGATAAGCCTTCATATCCTATGCCCTTCCTCCCTCTTTCTGTTCACGTAGGCATGGATTGTATATAAATATAGTTCTGTCTCAACTTAATTGCCCCCTGCATTAGTATCCATAAATACTAACATATCCATTAAGAAATATTCGCTTTCTGTACTGTTCTTAGTGATCCATCAATCTTAGCACCAACTTTTGAGCCATCTGTTGATCATCACACCTTTGCCCTTCCTTCCTCAGGAAATGCGAAAATTCCACTGAAGTTTCTAGGAAATCTGTACACTTCTGTTCACTGGATCATTATAGTTTTCAGATCCAAATCTATAATTTTTACCTTAGCACACATACCTCTGGATCCATTCTCATGACAGCCTACCTATTTTTCTTCAGAAGGGAGTACCAGTTACATACCTGTCCTTTCTGATGCTAACCATTCTGTCATCTGTTCTTTTTCCCAGTCCAATTATCATGTTCAGTGTTCTTTGGGCACCAGACACTATCAATCATCTCAATTTTTTCCCCGTTTCTGCTGATGCTGCCTTCTCTCCTCCACTCATCTGCTACTCTGTTTTCTTCCTTCTTTCTCTCTTTTCCTTCCTTCAGTAAAGCAAACTTGTTCTACAACTTTATTTTTCCTTCACTAGCAAGTCTTGTCAATTTGAACCATGCATCAGTTATTCAAAAGGTCACTTCCACTATTTGCTTGCCTGCCTTTCCAAGCGTTCTTTTTTGGTAAATACCTACAAAAAGTCACCCATCTCATCTTCTCTTCCTTCACTCCCATCTTGCTGTTGTCTTCAAGAATCCATCTAAACTTATGTTGTTGTCACAAGCTGTAGCTAGAATTTCTCTTAGAAGAGATCTGTGCTTATAGAGAAGTAAAGGAAATTGCAATATTTAACTGGAATCACTCACCATTATTTCTACATAATCAGGTTAGGTGAGGTGAGAGAGCTTTGGAAAATGGCAAGTACATAAACTATTTCAAAATGCGTGTATCAGGGCTTACAGTTCAGTAGTTCTCATGAAATACTAAGCTACTGCCAGAATTTCAAGCACCAGTAGGACAGTAATTAAGTAGTAGTCAACTTGATCATCAGAACTCAAGTGCAACTCACTAAACTTGCTTTCTTTGACAGGGAAATAAACCTAATGGAGAGAAGAAATGCACTGGTGTTTGTATTAACTGGAAGAAGATTTAGAAATATATTGTACCAGAATCCATTCCTGCAACATACTTCGCTATGCATTCATTAACAATTGTGGGCCAGTGTAGGGAAAATAAGATTCTTACCAGCATTATTTGAAATGGAAAAGAGCAAAAGTCTCGTCACTATAAATTCGATATCATGATGATAAATAAAGAAGTCACCTAAAATAAATAAAAGCATCACAAGAGATGTGAAGCAGTGCTGATAGGAAGAAGTAACCAAATTCAGAAAAGGAGGAAGGGGTTAAGTTATAGGAACATTGAATCAGAAGATATATTTTACGTTCATTACATAGTGAGGTAATACTGTTCCAACAAAAATAAAACCCATTAATTTTATGCAAGACAAATGAGGTCATTAGTTTATGTTTGAAACTGGTCTGATTTCAGTCATAAACCCAGGATTCTCTCTACTACAGTGCATTTTTTGAAAAGGCTAATGAAAATGGTCACATGGGAATGGTCAAAATAACAATAATAAATGGAAAATAAGATCCATCAGGCAAAGTTTTGAAAAAGTTCTTGAATAGATGCATTCGTTTTAAGAAAATTATTTTCCATGTGTATGTAAAGATCTGTCCCTTTTTCAAACTGCAAAATCACTTAAAGGAGAATGGAAGTTAGTTTGTAAATACAAAAAGAACAGCCAAAATGGAAACTCAATAAAGAAGTGGAATTATTGCTGGAGAAAATGATCATACTTTAATCTTACATTTATGCAACTAATTAAAAACTGGCTTATTTACATATTTCTTGATATGAAGTAGCATGTTCTTACATGACACAGTATTCATTCACTATCAAATTAAACAGTGTAAGAACTCCAATTTCTTTCCACCGTTTGCAAATATCAACATAAATGCAATGGTTTACAATCCATCCTGCAGACTGCCAAATTCAGGTTATATTGGATAAACAAAGGGAGGTGAGAGGGGGGGGAATATAATCACGTGTTGCTTTTCAAGCAGTTCCTTTTTTTGTTTTTGTAGTTACCAAGCACAGGCATTTCTGATAACCTCAGGTATGATAGTGAGACAGAGAGTTTGCTCCTTTATCCTTTTTTCCTGTAGGTTTTAAGACAAGTAGAGCTTTACAGGCACTTACTAGAAATACAAAGGCAGCTAAACAACTTGTATTACACAGACACGTCTGAACTACAAACAGAAAACCATGTTCTGGGTCAGGTTCAATACCAGGATTGTTTCAGAGTACCACCTAACAATACAGCCATTGCACCAGCCTGTGGTTTAGGTGACAATTCTGTGGCAGGTGGGTGCAGACTCCTCAAACGAGTACTTACAGGTTCAACAGAAAAGGTTAGTTATTTTTGGCATAGCTTCAGACTACTTCTTCCAAACCCCCGACTCATCTGTGTACCACCTTGTTCAAGTCATAGTTCTCTCACTGATTCCCCAAGTTCACTTGGAGCAGCTGAAAAATCTCAGTCCGCGTTTCCTGAAAAATTCTGTAAATGGCTCCTTTCAAGTATTGAACAAGGCAGAGATTAAGTTTAGCTGGTTATGCTGCAGTAGACCACAGAGGAGTGTCCTTGGAGAAGAAAAGCAATTTCTCAGCTCTAGCTTAAGAGAAAAATCTGTTGGCACAAACACAGATGCTTAAAACCAAACATATCATCCATGTAGAAAAGAATGAGGAATCTAAGGAAATTAGCCTTTATCACAGCTTTTCTTGTTTTTTGGGTTTTTTTTTTTTTGTGAGAAGCAGACCATAATATAGACTGATCTGATGGCCCACATTAAGTGATAGTTTCTTGCTGTAGCAATAGCTCAGATGCTTCTGTAAATGTAGCATATGACCAGCATTACTTCAAAGGGATACTGACCATACCCAGCAGTGGATCCAGTAATTCCCCAGTTGCCTTCTACAACCAAAAGACTTATGTGAAATGCACACTGTTGAATAAAGAATGTTTCTAACGCTTTCAGTAATTTGGAAAACAAAACCTGCTGGAATAAAGATGAGAACAAAAAAGAAAAAGAAAAAAAAAGCATTTGAGAAGAATAACTTCCCTGGTGCAGAAATCTTGGTTTTGGTTTGGGTGTTTTTCGTTGTTTCTGGTTGTTTTTTTCAAACCAAAGTTACAAAATTAAACAAAACCCTTTGCAGTAACAGTACTTGAATAAGAACCCAAAGAGAAGCAATGTGCTATTCACAACCAAAGCTGACGATGACAGCAAAGGAAGCTAAGCTTCAGTGAAAGCAAAGGAAGTGTTCTGTTGCAGCCATGCCATAACACTAAAATGATTGTAATCCACTTGCAAAAGCAGTCCCACTGTCAGGCAAGCAAGTTTTTCTTATAGCATACAAACTCTCCATTTATAAGAAATAAGTATTTTTAAATTATAACACCAAGAAGTATTTATACTAGGTATTTGCCACTATCTGCTTTAAAAAAAATAACCAATGACAAAAAACCCAACCCCCGCCCCCCCAAAAAAACCCCACCCTGCCTACAGTCCAATTAGTGCTGCAAAAACTGTGACTTGCAGAGTATTTGAGTAGCCCTTTTCCTTCAAAGTGGCAGCATAGCACCTCCTAAGTCTCTTCATAAAACGAAGCAAAAAGGCAGAAAGATCTTCAGTGTTGTGTAAAAACGCACAGGGAGGTGCCTTTCAGCAGCAGCCACTGCTCCTCATCCTTCCCAGGCCACTGCAGCACTAGTTGTCTTACCTTTTGGGTAAGTTTGCAGCAATGGGTCAAGCATGGTGGGGTAGCGGGTTTCACTCACTACCACCCTATTAGTATGGGCCAAGCCTGGCTTTTGGTGGCAGACAGAGGACAATGAGTTCAGTAGCTGCTCAAGGAAGAAAGTACCTATCTCTGTACAGGTTAGGATGGGCAGACATTGCTACAGCTAGAAGGAAAGGAGACCAAAGGACCCCAGGCTTCTGCAGACAAAATTATGGCTGTGTGCTGTTGCCAGTGGGAGGGCAGAAGGCTGCCCAGATGCAGGGAAGGAAAACAGGATCCAGAAGGGGGTTTGGTGGTTGGACAACTGTGGGCACATTCTATGACCAACATATCTGTCAGATATGTTAAGATGACCAGCAGAAGAGTTACATCCAGCAGAAAGGACGACACTAAAGATGACTCACTACGGTCGCAGAAAGAAGCAACTCATTCCAAAGACCAAAAGAATGTCCCCAAGCTAGAGGTACACGAGTGAACCACAATCAGGAACATAAAGCTTCGTGTGATTTCTAGGAGTGATGACGGTAGCAGGATATGAAGCCAAGGAAACACTTGTGGCAGGCATGCAATAACTGTATTTCACAGAGAAAATAGTGGTGTACAATACTGCAACAGTGCATTGTTAATGACTTTATTTTTCTTGACCATGGGAGGAGAAGAGGAAAGAAAATGCACACTGAATTTTCAATGAATAGCCATACTACAGGAAGAGGAGAAGCACCATTACCATGGTCATTGTCCTTTTGGATTCAATGGAGCTGAGGAATTTAAGTACAGTAAGGACTGCAGAATTACTGACTCCTAAGAGAGGTCCATGGCCCACAGCACCATGTAAAAACGGCTGACTCTTTTGATGACCCAGCTTTGAAACCTGCTTTGAAATCATTGCACAAGCTTAGCCGTTCAGTAGACATGGAGTTTGATGCTGAAGACAGCCATTCCCAGGCACCATATTGGCCTCGCAGTGCCACTGTCATCACTTGCTCTATACAAAAGCCATACATTTTTTTCAAATGTCAAACATTAATCATGGATCAGTACGCGTTGTTTCAAGACAAAGTTGTAAGACCTATAGCACGTTCCAGTTCTATCACTTTTCCCCGTCAACTGTTCAAATGTCTAACTACTCCTAGCACTCAAACTGTAGAAATTAATGGCATAAGATACAACTACATCTTCTGTGCCTCTATGTATTATTAAAAGCTCTGCACAATCCATTTACTTTGCCATATGTAAGTGCTATGGTACTTTCCATCCTTTTCTTTGATCTGCTGAATGTGTATATGGCTTGCGTCTTGAGACTTTTTCCCCAAACACTTCATTCTTTGAATTCTCTCCAATAGTCCCATTTTCTTTCTGAATTAAGATGACCAGTCCATCAATATACAATAATCAAGTGATATATGAAGGGAAGATCACTTTGTTCACCTTAATAGCTTTCTTTCTGTATACTGAAGCACTGTAGCAGAAGTCCACTTCAAGAGGACTACAATGACACCAGACCCTTTTCTAAATCTTTACTTAATGAAATGTAGTCCCTGTGTTGATTACCTTGGTCCATGTATACTGCCAAAATCAGTACAAAGTGGTTAACGTGTTGCTGTCTCTACTGTATTAAATGTCAGGGTTATGAGCCCAGCAATCTCATGCTGCTTAATTCCATCACAGACAACCATACTAGAACATACAAGTGCTTTAAAAAGAATGTGGGGGAGGCAGTAGTAAATCCTATCCAGTTAAATAATTTGAAGGGTAACCTAAATCTTCAGTTGTATCTCTCTCCCATTATTTTAGCTATACAAAATATAGAATAGAAAAAACACTCCTGCTTTGACAGTCTCAAGAAACCAAAATGTTGATTATAGTGTTAACAGTGTTTTTAGGGATAGGAAAACAAATCAAAATAGCCTAGAGATTCATGTCATGAAGCCTAAAGGGAGGTACAAACATAACAAGCGAGAAAGGGAGGAAAAATCTAAATGCTAAACAAATAAGAATATTTGCTATTATATCTTGCTAGTTTCTTCCATACTACTAATGAAAAGATAAGTGTCATCTTTCAGTCACTTCAAGCTCTGCCAAAACTATTATCGCATCAAAGACACTGCTTTTTACCTGGTCACAAGGTTGCAGAAGACAACTTTTTAAACAAGACTTGATTAGCATAAAGGCAAAAATCAGAAGGACTAGAAAAGAAAGGGATAAACTGAAGCACAAAGGGAGAATCAAAAGTAGGCGAGTCTTGGTATTTCAGGTAATGGTTGGGACTAGAGCAGTCAGTAAAGATGGTAAGATGACCTCAGTCCTTGCTGTCTTGGCTTGGTCTGAGAACTTCGGGGTTTCAATGCATCTGATTGAACCCAGAAATCTGTAAGTGTGGTGACCCACACTAGTGTTGACTTTGCAGGTAAAAGCTGCACATCTTCTTACTCAAACAATGAATCCCAAAGGAGATGAAGAGAGGGGAAGCCCTCCTCTCTACCATTTAGGCTTAGTTTTCAAAAAAACGGGTCCACTGCAATTGTTTTCCTGTCAAACACTCCTATTATCCATCAGATATAATCTCAATATGTTCTTTAAACCAGCAGGAATTTTTGACTGAATTAATTCTATTTTTATTTTTTTCCTGACGTTTACAAATAATTTTATATAACAGACCGAGAGTTGCCATCTGTTACCTCAAACTACTTTTAGGTCTCTATACAACACATCCTGCGGATGTAGCCTACTTTTTTGCTGGTAGATATGGTAGTTCATGATTGACAGTATTAAATATGTTAGACTGTGACTAACAAAACATTTTAGATTGCTTTGTAACAGTAAATGCTCCATGTGTACTGTCCTATCAATCACGATGTCATCTGCAGCTATCATTATGGATGGTATTTTGCCTTGAGCACTGATAACTGGATTGAACAATACTGGCATCCATATACAGTATTGCAAATCTTGGTGTTGGGATGCATGTGCCAGAGTAGATGTGCCCTGGGAAACAGCTCCATACGCAGCTCCATTCCAGTGGCTCACTCTCTACCTCTGCTGATTCTTCTGAAGGTGAGCCCTGCTGCTCCACAGCTGCCTGCAACCCCTCCTGCCACATAAGTCAATAGCAGGCTCTGGAGGGTACCACAAAGACCTCAGAATTACCATCAAGGATTTTCTGGGCAAATGCCAAGTCCAGCCTTGGCATGAGCTGACCACAGCCATCTGGCCAGGCTTACACATGATCACTGTGACCAGCTGAGCCACCTGCATTAGGGCTTCCTGAAGTAGAAGATTGTTATGGCACCTGAACTGCTTGCGTGCTGCCTCCCGATTCAACTTCAGCTCATGAGGTGGCTGCGGTGGGTTGTCAGGAGCCACACGATATCCTAAGCACTCAACCATCATTTTGTTACAACAGCAGGACTGTAGGTAGTACAAGGCTGTGGAAGGGAGGGGAGAACATATTGCATATTTAAGGACCTCTGCTCCCACTAAACCTTGCACTGATCATTTTATTTGGGTTTTGATTAGCATCACTACTGTTTATCTACTTTCTTTAAGCCTTACACTTTGTTGCTTTATTAGACTATTTTTGCATTTCAACCATTAAAAAAAGGATCAGTAAACTGAAGCACTTGCTTCCTCTGCCATCCTTCCCTATTTTCTTTTCTACTCTAATCTGTAACCATGTATGGAAGTAGCAAAGACAGCAGCTGGGTACAGGATGCATGACAGACCATGTATGACATCAGGGACTAAAATGACTAGAAAGCAATCTTTCAGGTGCTGGAAAGAAGACAGACCTTCATGAGGCTGGGGAGTAGTGGAAAAGCTAGGTCACAGAAGAGGGAAGAAACCTGAGGGATCTGGAAAATAATGGCACCGTAGCTGGCAGACTGACGCACCTATAAACACTTAATGTGTATAGCAGTGCTAGCTCTCACATTGTACATTTGTATGTACCACATCAGGCCTACCACACATCTAGGCATTCTAGCCAAACCTACATGAGATTATACAAAAGTAACCTACTACATCCTTGCTGACAGAAGCATTTCTTGGGTCCATATTCAGGTTTTGCAGCATGAAAGGCCACCATGATACTGATGGCACCAGCAATGAGCCTAGCTCGAAGGATTACTATTACACTGCCACACTAGATCTCTAGGCTGCCAAATCTCAGCATCTGACTGAAATCACTATGTAAATCAGACATGACACAGAGCAGCACAAGATAGATATGGACAGTGACAACGCATGTGTACATCCTGGTAACAGTTATGATTATCACCTTGGGGAAGAAGATCTCAGAAAGCAAAGATATCGCGTACCGAGTACAGCCCATTGTACATGCAGCTAATGGCCCCAATGAGGTAAAGCAGGTAGGTAAGTGGAGGTAAGGAAGTGATTTATTTTCTGCTTAGCTTAAGAACTCTGGGGAAGACACCATATAGTAAGTTTTTGCATGACCATGATACAAACCACCCAGTAACACGGATTCAGACATTAGATTTACCCATTCTAAATTAATTGTCTACCAGGTGACCACAATTGGATGCAGCAAGGCTCCACAGAGGGCAGTTGCCCTCGCAAGAGGTGTACTGATGCAGCTGGGAAAGTGACAGCTCTTAACCCACACTCCTGAAATCAGGCCTACTCATGCAGTTGTCCTGGATCTGCTGGCAGTTGTAGTTGGACCTAGACCTATAAGGAGGTGCAGGCAGCCTTCCAGACAGAAAAGTTTTTGAAAGGTAGGATGACAGAGAAATTTAAGATACAAACTCCAACCAGATGTCCTTGCTCCATCCTGTGTAACACAGATGGCCTTGAAGCAGTCCTAGCTAGGGGCAAGCAGCGAGAACTAGATGCGGTACAGCAATGAATCGACTTTGCGGGACATGCTGAAGGGCTGCAGTTTATATAAGACCCTTATATATATTATGCATGCTGGTGTAGCCCTTAGGTATGCAATAGATGAACAGTCTCCTCACTACAGCAGCCTGCATTGCCAAGAAATTTAGGAATAGGTTTCATACTGTAAAGCACAGCTGCTGACTTGCAGTACAGAGGTGACCTGTTAATCTGGAAAAACCCCAGGGCTTCACGACCAAGAGTCAGACTGCATCGTTCAGTCTGTGCATCTACTGCACAGGCACAGTGTTTCACAGAGGACTGTACTTTGGCCTTACGTCTCCCTCAGCTTCTAATACACGTGTTCAATTTAGGAATAGAGAGAACAAAAAGAACAAATGCCATTGAACATCTACCTCCTTGGCCTCATCCTCCTCCTGGCATAACTCAGGGTTCAGCTACAACACATCTAGAAATCATTCAAGGAAACGCACAATAGTGGGATCTCACCTGTCAATACAGGGGGAATGGAAAAACAGAACCAGGTGGTGGCTTTCTTACCTGAATTAGTACCTATTACATAGGCCAATACCAGGAGTGGAAACATTACAGAGGCTCTCAAAGAAACGTCTCAGGTTTTGAGTTCACTTTTGACCCCTCTGTGTCATTTGTGTTGGGCATACCACCACACTTGCCACCACACGAGAGATTAACATGTCTGTAATAGCTGCACTACCTGATGAATCCCATGGTACTCTACAGAAACACAATTCATCTCAAGTATCATTTTATTCAACAAGAGTGATATAGCTTTCACTTAACACCTACCTAAGAAAAAAAGGTACCACTTCATACTTGAAATACTGAAATGTAATTCACTATCATAACCAAAGCTTTTAATGATAATTAAAATGTAGTATTTTGGGGGTTTATTTTAATCTTCCAGAAGCTTCCTTCTTGAAGCTCCTCAGCTGGACCAACTTCCCCTTTAAGAGCATGGTGTAGAAACTCTGGGAGTCAACAAGATCTGTTTTAGACTGAAAACAAAGCTTTCAGTCCAAAACACAAGGCCTCAGCAACAACCACACACACAAACCACACTGGTTTTTACCAGATAAACCATAATCCAGATTAAACAGTAGATTTCAAAGCAGCTGGAATTTTGCCACCATACTTTTTTTCTTTGCTTCCACACCTACTATTTTTCTTTGCAAGCGGCATATGAAGGACGCTTTTGCCTTTCTGGTCAAAAGTCTTGGCATCAAAGTAACATATCTTTCCAGGAACACGTGCCACAGGTAACACTAGGTCACTGGGCTATCACTTGAACAGTCCTCCCTAGCATCGTACTTCAAAAGTTAACCAACAGCCAAACTACCCCCTCTTCTCCTCCCACACTCAAAAAACTTCACACAGAAGCTGCGATAAGTATGACCTTGCCTCATTCAAAGGCCAGCATTTTTATACCAATTCCTTCGTTTCATTTTTTGTGGGGAGAGACTTAAGACATATGTAAGGCAAAATCCTTGTTTCTTGCAAAGGATGAAATGGAGGGCAGAAAAAGCACCCTTCAGAATGGGCTGAGGCATACTCTGAGTTGCCTTCAGACATAAGGGGGAATTGTGAAATATATCACTGTAGAAATGAGGTGTTTAAACATATTTTCATGAAAGGTAGAAAAACCTAATTTTCTTTTAAAACTTCATCCTTCTTTCAAATGGCTGAAGATAGTTCTTGACTTCAAACATTACTTTGGAGCAGTGGAAAGAAGGAATAAGGTGATGAAGGACCAGGAAGGGATCTGATAACCAGACATCATAGATGCTATTTTCTCAGCTGGCCCAGAATAAAAGACTTACACCTATTATGAAATAAGGTGCAAGACTAGATTTTTTTTGTTCCCATTTGTATACTGACACATTGGCATGATTAATTTCTGGACAAACTTAATTGGTTGCACCAAGACTGTTTTTTGTTGCAGCCATCGCAAACTTCACCAGAAGCCTAAAACAGGCAGACACATTTCAAATGCTATTGACTGCAAAGACAGAGGCAGTTTTGCCTGGGCTGCAGAGGCAAGCAGGATACACAAACTAATAGGGCGAGAGCGAGAACTTCAGATACAAAGCAAATGGAAAGACAGCAGAAATAAGCAACCTTGGGAAGAGAAACTGGAAGGCCAGGTAAGACAGCCCTTTCTGCAGGTAAAGTCTTGGATAAGGAGAAGAAACAGACGTTCACTTCGTCTTCAGACTCTCTTCCCAGATCAAACATAGCAGCTCTTTTCACTGTGGTGTAGCACACTGTGCTTGAGGGCACACTCCAGCCCCTTCCCATTAAATACAAGCCCTTCACTTCAGCAATTCCACTAAATCCCCAGTAAAGGTAACTTTTTCTGTTATATTTCTCATCTTTCCCCACCTTTCACACTTTCAGTGGCAGGACACATGTTCTTTTTTGACAGAAATTCACAAAGCCTATACATGAATGTAGCTGAGAGGCTAAAAGACTCAGCTAAAAACTCAACTAGCTCAGCTAAAAAGGTTCAGTACTTTCTCAAAAATAAATTTATACATTTGTATCAATTATGATACAAATATATATTAGAAGACTAATACTAAAGGTATTCTATATAACTAAAATCTAGGTATTTTATGAGTTTCCCAAACATTCACACTTATGTTTTGAATGACACTTCTATTTCTCCTACAGAAAGAATCTCTCTAGATGCATATACCATGAATATATATATAACACATAAAAAACCTCCTCTAAAAGCAATGTTCTAGAATCAATTTCTGTCATTTCATTGAGTGACACTTAAGCATAGGACAGTGGAAGATACAAGTAAACTATTTAAATATAAAGAATGCGGTCTGCTTTCATTTATAATTACTAGTGTAAGCATTTCCTTATGTTAATTTAGTACTCATTCTTACAGAGCAAACAAAGCACCCAATGAAAAGCCGCACATATAACTCGTTAAATGCATTGATGTATTTTAAGTAAGTGCTTATGTATTTATAGACATAACTCTCTAGAAACTGGCATTTCCTCTTACTGTCTTAAGCCGCTTCCCAGCGTAAGTGGGAGGTCTCACTCATTATGTGCGTGGCCCAGGATCTATTAAAGCAGAAGAACCAAGCCAGCCCCCAGTGAAGAAAAGTTCTCAAACATCAATTTTGCTAGCATGGGAACACAGCACTCTCCTTGGTGACAGAGAGGGCAACTGCACCCTGCAGGGAAGCAACTATCTTGAATCTAAGATTTTAGGTTGATGCGTGCCAGTATCTTTAGAAGCAGCATTGACAGACAGTAGCTGGAGGGGTGAGCAGCTGGTGACTGTTCTTCACAAAATAGGTAAGACAATAGCGCAAAAAGACATCAAACCAAGGAATAAGAGCATCTAAAGCTTAATCGACTATGCCGTGAATCTCAATGCATTTTTATTATTCCATGAGTCAAAAGAAGTGCTCAGAAAAGCTACAGAGGAACATTTCTTGCAGTACTTTCTCACCCAGCACAGCAAACAATACACAATAGGGATACTATAAACTAAATAACTTTGCACAGAAATTCCATCAACTCAGCCATGTGCCTATTTTAATGTTTCTATTACAAATTCACACAAGAAGTTTGACTGAGTAAAACCTCTGAAGAATAAAGGGGAAAAAATTCAGCAAGAGACAATGTCATAGACAATAATATGCCAGCAGTACAGCTCTTTAATTGGTATGATGCAATTTTTCTTTCTGAACTAATTCATCAAATCACAATAAAGGATCACTGAATTTGCAAGATACAAGCTACTCTTTCCATTTCAGGTTTTCACAGTATTTTCAGAAATACCAGCTTCGACTTTTACAACATCACTAAGATAAGGCTCTCCTTTCCACTGAAGAATTAATCTTTTTGCCTCAAAGCATGATATTGCAGCCTTCTTTATATAAAGTAAGCTATGTCAGTTGGACAGTTAAGCAGTAGGGACTGATACTAGGACAATGCTAAGGATAGAACTTGTCTGGACTAATTTCTATACTTTGAATACAAGACTGAGAAGTGTTCTGAACTAAGAAGTGTATGGATAGCCCTAAAGCAAAGCTAAGCATCCTGAATGCAGCTCCTCAATGAAACAATTCACATGTACGCACCTAAAACCTACGAAGCAGTACATAACTGACACCTATGTGGACATGAGGACAAACCACCTCATACATTATACAGCAGCTCACCAGTAACCCCCCCACCTGCATTATTTCAATAGCACTATATTTTTTTTAGTACAGGGTCTTAACATTCTCCTGTACTCCATCACCATCCAGAGCACAAAGAACTGATTGCTCAGGTGGCAAGTGAAGTTTAACGGAGCTTTTTTACATAGGAGATGATAAACAACTAAGTGCTTAACAATAGTATACTTGAACACATTTTCTTGCATTGATTCTTTCCCTCAAACCCAAAAAGCTACAAAGGGAGCCAAATTCTAGTTCTACCCAAGTTGCCTGAGATAAGAAGGGAAAGCAACAGAGAGGACAATTTCACACCACCCACCTACAGGCACTTAGCTTAGCTGAAGCTCCTTCACCTCCTTTACAATCAACATACAAGCTCCTTGAAAGGATAATTCAGACCAAATAACGCTAAGGCACTTGAAGGTGTGATTTACATCAGGGATGCATCTCTGCCTCCTCCACTGAAGAAAGAGGGACTCGTGGATTACCCAGCTAAAATAGATGCCTAAAGGTAGATGGTGAAAATATGACCCTAACTTCCAGATCAAACCTCAAGGGGCTCTGTGTGAGATGTGCTGTTTGTTAGGATGTGAAAAGCTGCCAGCTATAGTATCGGTTTTGCCCCTTCCAATTAAGGTGGGGAAAAAAAAAAGCTAGGGTATGTTTTGAATTTGTGGACAGTCAACAACTATGACAGCTATTTTACCTTAATCTACTAGTAAGAACACTTAACATATATTAGTAAGCATAAGAATACCTAGCTTTTAAAAAGTTTAGTTTATGACAGAGCTTGAATTACCAGAATAACACATTACACAGTGTAGAAATGAAGTATCATCAGATTAAACTTGTCAGCAAGTATGATGTACCCTATGTCCTGCAAGGCACCTAACACTCAGCAGAGATGCAAGAGCAACCTTTGCATATCTTCTGAACACATAATGAGTTCAAACAATTCAAAAAAGAGGCAAAGTTAAATATCTGTAAGTTTGCCCAACTCTACCCAAGATTATAAATCCATCAGAACTGCGAATCAGAAGCACCAACTTCTTTTCAAGTGTTCAGCTAGAGCTTTAACTTTCACTACAAACCTAAAAGATTAACCTCTTCATAGTTAGGTCTTCTAAAGGCTGAAAAAATAACTCTCATTCTTAAAAATGTAAGAGACAGTTATACACATTTATGGTAAATGTTTTAATATATTCCAAATTTAAGCCATTGTAATAAGTGATCAAAACACCAAAACTCAGATCAAAAAGATTACCTTTAGCCATCACTATAAATACACCAGCAATTTTAATTAACTGTAGCAGATTCACAGCTTTGTTTTTCACAATAAGTCAAAACATACAGGAAAAATCTCAGAAGTTCACCTAAAAAACTATTAGCACCAAGCAGTACAATTAGTCAACCATACTGTAAAAAGACTATTTTATCAATGTAAGGAAAGTGATAATTACATATTTTCGCTTTTGTTAGATAAATATTCAGGATTTTTTACCAGTCAAACAAGAACACTTAATATCACACATACAAGTTTTGCATATTCAGAACACAGAAAATACAAGGCTGTCATTGATCTCTGTCTTCACATAATAGAAAATCCACCTCTTTCAAGGGTGCCATGTGAATAATAAGGTCTAAGCACGAGAAGAAATGCAGACGCTTGCTCTTCAGCCCAAACTCAGGTGCCCTCCAAACAGTGTGAAACTAATGTTTTTTCATCCAGATCTGCGAAAGAAGCAGCATCCTACTGACGGGGTCGAACCCCGCTGCTCATCTCAGTGGCCAAGGCTAGACTCCTTCTGCAGAAGTAGGAGAAGGAACGGTTGCCACCTCAGCAGCACGCAATCCCGGGAAAACAAAGGGGATTCCCACTGTCATTGTCTTCATCTGCAGCTGATCATCACCAGCACTAGCAAGGCAGTAGCTTGCGCAGTTATCTCCACAGCGGGCAATGTCACAACCCGACCAACAGCACAAACTACTACCTCAGCCAGGGCCCTGGTGCACCCGACCCCTTCTGAAGGGGGGAGACAAGCAGACAAACACAGCCACGATACATGAAATTAGAGGGGGAAAACGGCAGAAAGATAAAAGGGCTCTGGGGTCTTTTGATGATCCTCTTGTCTCCTTTATCTGCTGCAGACATCAACCAGACTCCTCTCGCCTGACTGTGGAAAGCAAAGGGAAACCCCGCCCAGCTCCCTCCCCAGCTTTGCCCTTTTCCTTGCATGACCTGAAACCGACGGGAAGAGCTTCATTTATCAGATACATTACAGACCCCAGCTGGCACAGTAAAGATCACGTTTAATTTCAAAGAGCCACAGTTCCGCAAGCCTATAACAGATGGGGCGGGGAGGGGAAGGAGGGAGGGAGGGAAGAAAGGAGAGAAATGGGGGGGTCGGGGGGGGGTCGGGGGAAGGGGAGGAAAGAGCAGACAGACATCTCCCCCCCCCCCCCCCCCCCCCCCCCACACACACACCGACCACCCTCACCCCCTCCCCCCCCCCCCGTCCTCCTTGCCCACCCTCCGCAGGAACCGCGGCGGTACAGGACCTGCCCCCGCCGCCCCTCCCTGCAGCACGGCCGCCCCGCGGCCCCGCCAAACCCCGGCCCCGGGGAAGGGGATGCGGGGCGGAGAGGCAGCCACCGCCGGCAGCCCGCCCTGCCCGCCGCTGACCTCCCGCCGCTCCCCCCCCGCCCCGGCAGGCCGGTCCGCCCGCTCCCCGGAGAGGCGGAGGCGATGGGCCGGGGCGCTCCGCACCCAGCCCCGCTCGCCCCGAGGACATGCCGTGCCACCGCTCGGGGCGAAAAGGCCGGGGAGGGACCCCCACCCCAGCGGGGAGCCCCCGCCGTCTGCTCCCGGCGGGCAGGAGGGAGCCCAGCCCTCAGGCGAGGGCGTCGGGGCGCAGCCCGGAGGGTCGGAAAGGGGGAAGCGCTCGCCTTGCCGAGGCCGCAGACAAAGGAGGCGCCGGGCGGGCGCCGCGGCCGCGGCCCCGCTCCCGCCGCGGCTCCGTCCCTCGCCGCCACCGCCGCCGCCTGTGTGTCCGGCTGAACCATAGAGATCATTTAAGGCGGGGGGAGAGAGGGGCTCATCCGCTGCCCACGTGACTGGACATGTCACTCACCCGGCCGGCGCCATCTTGAAGAGGGAGGGGGAACGCTGCCCCCAGCGAGTATTCAAGATGGCGCGGGATGGCGGGAGGCCGCTATTCACAGACGGACGCTGCGCCACTCCGCTGCGGCTCGCCCTTCGATTCCCGCCGGACTGCGCAGAAGGGTGTTACGCTCGTCCGGGGGGATGCCGGGAGGGGGAGAATCTCCCGCTCTCGATCCGGGACTCCCCAACAGCCGCGGGAAAGGCCGCGGCCGGAGCGGGGCCCACGGGAAGTGTAGGCGGGGCGGGGCGAGGAGGAACAGGGGCCCTTAAACTGCGGCTTTTTCACTGGAAACGCGTTTTGAGAGAAGCACAGCGGCGGGGACGGGCTCTTCACCTCTTCAAGGCTGTGGGGGGCGGGGGGCGGCCGGTGGGGCAGGGCAGGCTCCGCTGACCGGAGGCACTGCCGGCGGGAGGGGCCGGAGAAGGCGCTGAAAGCTGCAAGGTGGCACTGAAATGTCCTCGTACTTTATGATTACGTGCGTCTTTTTGTCACAGGAGTAAAGGGGCAGGTCGTACCAGCTCCTGTGTTCGTGCAGGGTGGGTGAGGGTCTCCGAGTGACGGCTGGGGGGGGGGGGGGGGGAGGAAGGCGGTCAGGCGGCAGTGTTAAAGCGGCGCCTCCCCCTCACGGCGCGCTGGGCAAAGGGGAGAGCACGGGCTTTAAAAGTACAAAGCAAACATGGCATTCGTTGGCTCGGGGCTTTAACTTTTATAATGAACTCGTTTTGCACTCTAAAGCTTTATATATATCTATATATAAGTAGAAAGCGTGGAAGCTCTTTTATTTCTAAATGGAAATAGATCCCAGGATGAACTAGATGATCTTTAAGGTCCCTTCCAACTCTAACCCGTCTCAGATTACTCCATAACCAGAAACTGACCTCAAAGAAATAGACTGCGAGCCTCATTACAAATACACAAAAGTTACAAACACTACCCTTTTTATCATTTGTTTCGCCTTCACCACCAACACATCTTATGAGCAAATCTATTGAAAAAACAGCACTGCAATTGTTAAAAAAAAAATATGTATAATTCAGTTTACAAAGACAGTATTAACATCAGTGATGCACAATGTAGAAATAACCCAGCTTGCAGCCAGACCTCAAATGAAACACAATAGTCTTGGCATTTCCAGTGCAAAACTATCTACAACATGGGTTGAGAATAAAATGCAATGCCTTTAGTGACAACTTGGGACAAATTTGTAGTTGGGAGTCACACCAGAAAGCAGCCAAAGCATTGCCACCTTAAAGAAGAGACAGAGATTAAATACTTCATTATCATGTAACTCTTTTTAAAGCTGCTACTTATATTAGGCATCAGGCACAATTAGATCACTGATTGCTTGTTTAAAAAAGATTTAAACCAGTGACATTCTGTTGGAGAAAACATGCTAAAGAGTTTCTGTGTGCTTATAAAGTACATATGGTTTTGATACTGACTGACAAGTTAAAGAACATTCTACAGCTGAGAAAATGGAAGCATCCACTAACTCAGAGTTCTTTGCTTCTGGTTCTGGAAGGGACTGCTTGATCTCCTTCAGACTGCTTTCTCTCAATTCCCGTTTTCCTCAGTAAAACCATGTAATACTATTTCTCACAGGGACAGTAAGACTTAGTTGTTCTGCTGTTTGAGGTCAACTCAGGAGAGGCAAAGTATTACAAAGAGATAGATACACCCTCCATTTCTACTCAGTTAAGTTGGCGTACACATGAAAACCCGATTCTGAAAGAGAAATACAATCTAAAATTGGGAAAGTTTAAGTCTTTATAAAAAAAAAAAAAGAGCAAGAGCTAGGTATTTTCACACCTGTTTTCCTGTCAAACATTTCAGATAGATGTATCTGAACTAAGATTATATTACAAAAGGTATTAACAGTGGAAAAAATCTTCCATACTTAGTCAGAATTTTGAAGGTTTTAGTTATAATAAGTGATCTAATCATCTGGGTGGGTTAATTTTTACTTTTTTTTTTTTTTTTTTTTTTTTTTACTATGCTCCCTTCTGTTCAAAGGCCACTTCAATTATATAATGTAAAGCAACTTTTACACAAGACTAAGTATTTCATGTCTCGATGACTTGTTTTCCTGAATTAAGGTCTCTTTTTATATTTATCAATTAACAGACTGAAACCTATCTTAACATCACAAGTACATTTAGAAAGTTTCTTGGACAAGGACTTCGCAATTTCTATAAGAGGAAAATCAGCACTTCTAGGTGAAAGTAAAATGTAAATTTAATCCACATCATTGGTATGAATTTAATTCTTTATAAGAAGGGGCAGATAAAGAACCGTAGAATAATCTTTCCTCTTGGAAGTTTGGTAAGTTTATTAATCTAAATATTTGTAGTCTATCATGTATAGGCAGAAATTGTTATTTTTAAATTGTTATCAATTTTCACTAAAAACTAATGGCAGATATTAAGGGTACATCACGATTTATTACATGGTAAATCAGAACATCTACACTGATACTTTCTTTTTGGATTTGCATTTATCTAAAAACTAGAAGTCCAAGAAGTTATTAAAGTCCATCCTGGAAAGCAATGAAAAAGGAACTAAGAAGTCAGGAAATGAGCAAGGCTGCAGATGGATGCAGGTACCAATCTGCAAGCTTCCAGACCCTCATGTTTGTTGGAGCCACCCACCTTGCTGATTCCTACACCCTGTAATGCAAGGATCTGAAAGATTTTGAGGATTGGTGCCCTTAGTTACTTTTAGTAATTCAAGTCGTCTTTACTGAGAATGTGAATGTGCAACAGTTTTCAAAATAAAGCTTACTAGCAAGTATTTTCTCTTTTTCCTTTGAGATGAGAAATTCAAATGCCAAAAATAAGAATTCAGGCACCAAGTTATAGGTATCAGAAGCAACTGTAACCTTGCTGACCTGAAACAATTTTGTAGAAAGCAGCAGTTAAATGTTATATATAAAAAAAAAAAAAAAACAAACAAACAAACAGAAAAATTCTCTGATAAGGAGAGTATAAAAGTGTAGCAGGACTGGTAATGTTTAGTTTAGTTTACTGAGTTCATGAAGACAGTAATGTCATGTACTCATCCAAATCGGGGAACCTATGGAAAACCATGACAGATCACTAGCAAGGAGAATTTAAGGTTCAAAAAGAGCTCTATTTTCTACACTAACTGTTGAGCTCTTGAGTCTTCATCCAAGTATTGAGACTAATGCTATGACTACAGGAAAGTCATAGCATGTTGTCCCTTGCAGAGGCAGGATACAACAAATAAATACTTGAATAGGATCTCAACAAGGGGAAAAAAAAGCCAAGCCTCACAGTAGGCCCCTGCAAAAGACATGTAAAAAAACCAAAAAGCAAACAAAAAGACACAAAGAACATGCTGTTAGGGGAGCTCAGAAAACTATAGCACCATCAACACGTTGCAATGGCAGTCAGTTGCATGTACTGTGGCTGTCTGAGCCACTGATAGATTCATCTTCCCCATTTTTAGATGTCCAAAGTAAACTAAAAAAAAAAAAAAAAAAACCAAAAACAAAACCAACAAACCACAAAACACCAGATGCCTAAACCTAAATTAGTTGTCCTATGCTCCCGTAGCAAGAACTGGCACTTCCACATAGCAAGTTACATGACCTCTTTTAGGATGGAATGGATCTTCCTCTATGCCTGCCTATTTGTCTTCCCTGACTGCAAATGAAAGCCTGGCTAACTACCCACTATCTTGAGGTAGACTTCAAAATCTTAAGTTACCTAAATCTCAGAAGAGGAATACAGCTTGTGCCTCTCAAAACAAATACTCCATCCTGCCTCTCCTAAGTTTGATCACAGGAGGAATGATTTCTGCCAGAAGTGACTTGTTTTTAATAACGATTTAAAAAAGTAGGGAACTACGCTTTAAACCTTACTTTGCATCTGTATTTATCTCTCTTAAAATATTATTTTTATTACTTCGTTAACAATTATTTAAATGTTTGTTTGCAATTAGATATAGTCATTGCACTAAGACTGGCAGCCTTTTAAACTAGGGAATACATTTTACACAGTTAAAAATTCTATAGATTATTAGATGCTAAGTAGTTACATTTTATTTTTTCAGAAAATGGTTGAGTACATATTTTTTTCTTGATTATTTAACACTTCATCAGTTTGCATAGAGCTCTATTTGGATGCAAAGTAGAATAATAGGAAAAATGGCATTCAAAGTAATTCTTTCTTAGTTTGATCTGTTTTAAGTGTATTGGATATATCCATGAAATATATCTTGTTAACAAAGAGCATAGAACTGATCGTTTCTGGCTGGAACTGCCTTCAGCTTTTAGATACAGTAGATTTCACCTTCACAGATCTATCCTATGTATGGAAGGGGGAAAAAAAAAACACAAGTTTTTTCAATTCCTAGTCTGTTTCCAAATTTGAACTAGTTGTTTGAGCTGAGCTGGTTAAAGTGAAATTGAACTGCAAGACGCAGGTACTGCTATCAGACTGCGGTTTAGCACTTCAAAAACTTGCTTCCTGATTTTTACTCTATAAAGAGGAAGAAGTTTGTGCTACTCCATTCATCAGTTCAGTGCATTCCCTTTAAGACTTTGGCAACACATAACTGCTTAAAATTTTAAGAGATTGTAGTGCATACAGCTATAACAGGTTATTGATTTTGTATTTTGAGAGCAAATATTTAATTTAAAATCAGTCTTTTCTAAAATAAATGTTTATTTTTCCTCATTTGTTCTAGGGCAGTATTATGTGCAGACTCTGGGGCTCATTTTAGTGGTAAGGTAGTATCATATGCTACAACGCCAAGCCCTGAGGCATGAACAGATGTTCAGTAAGTAGATCTGCAAGTAATAGTTGTGACGTACTCCAGAAACCAGTTCTTTGTACACGTACATGCCAGCAGTACTATGCACATAATATTCCTTCCATGTTTTCTCATGAGAGAGGTTGATCAAAACCAGACTGCTCCCTGTGCTTTTTAAAGGTCCTCTGCTTGTGGCAATCCAGTTTTGGTTGCCATTTTTCTATGGAGCCTCCCAGTCCCTCCCCTCATGACCAGGCATTAGTCTGTGATGTGACAAAGGAAAGTGTGTCTTCTGGCATGAAAGCCAGAAACATAAGCAATTCCTTGGCAACTTTAATAGTTCCAAGTAAGAAACAGTTAACATTAAAAACAACAGACCAGACAATGTCAAGTTTTAAGTTTCCAACAGTCTCTCATCCTCACAAGCTTCTGCAGTCTTGAAGCTGTCAACTTCGGAAATATCACTGGTCATGGAGACTCATGCCAAGTCTAAGGCGGATATTCTGTACACAGAGAGCAGCAGTTATGATTCCAGTTTGAAGATCAGGGTCTTCAATAACAAAACTGCAAAGATGTCAAACAGATACCTGACTTGCAAAGGATTTTCCTTCCTATCTATTGGCAATCCTTTCTGAAAACAAAACAGGCCAAAAACCCTCAACAACATTAAACTGACAGCCAGCATGGGCTGAGACCTTCAAGTATGTTTCAACACTGCAGTATTTTTGATTGAAGAAAAATATGATAGCTGTACTTAACTCATCCTTTCTGTAAGAAACAAGCTTCAGTGAAGAGGATTACAGTGCTGACAATGATATTCTTAAAGAAGTTCTTAAGGTAGGCACCTGGACCACCAGTGGGAATAAATGTGTTAACATGGAGAGAAAAGGATATCATACTGATTTTAAAAATAAGCTTATCTGAGAACTCCTCTACGTGTAGATTATAAAGGAAATTCGAGCAATGAACACTCATCTCTTGCTAACCAAATGCTGCAGTTAGCATAGTAAACACAGGTATCTTATCCTTTTTAGCAAATCTGTTTCACAATCAAGACATAAATGCTTAAATAAGGAGCTCAGAAATAGAAGGATCAGTTTTTAGCATGTTATTGTCTAACTGATAGGACACAAGGACTACTACATTCTGAAACAGAAAAGTGGATGGTAACTAATGCATTGTAGTTTTATTTAATGCATTCTACAATGCACCACAAAACCTCTATTCTGCTGGTAATACCACTCAGTACTATTTTTATTCCAATAATTCCATCCTGTTTTAAGATATGCCTTAATTCTTTAAGACGTAAGATACATGGTTAGTTGAAATCTTTTAAAACAGTGTGAGCAGAGATCAGGTGTTTGATACATAATTGAAAAATTAAGATTTATTTAAATAAAGTTTTGACTGGATGCTTTAAGACAATTACACAATCATTGTACAGATTAAATGTTATGGATTATGCACAGAAATGTATCAGTTTAAAAAGTTGATATAAAATTTGATTTTTAATTGCTTAGATGATGTTAAGGCTTGTTTTATACTTGTATTATTAGAAACTGTTGCAGAACATGTTTTCTGATCCAGTTCTGATGGTGTTAATGACAGCTGTTTGCACTGACAGCCATTTTAACACTGGAGCAATTTTCTAAGGAAAACCATCAAAACTGTTTTGAAATTTAAATCTCCTATTCAAGAAAGCTGGCAAAATTAAATGGAAAAAGCTGACTGCTGCTTAACAGCAGCACTTACAGTTATGTTGATGAAATGCATCCTGGTTTTTGGGAGACCATTTCGCCAGTTGAGATGTTGAGTTATAATCCTGTTTTCTAGCATACTTGTAATACATCTGTCAATTTGCTACCAATTTAGCAAGCACACTCTCTTATCTTTACATTGTATTCAGAGAAGCTACATGTAGAATCCCAATCTGCACATTCTGACACTGATCAACTAATACTTTTTGGATCCTGTCTGCTGGGCTAGACTTTGTTTCCCTGGTTTGCTTATAAGTCATGTGAAACAACGTCCAAAGCCTTATTAAAATCAAGATTTAGCAACTAGTTCTTATCCCCATCCACAAGATCTGTCACTTTTTCACACAAAGAAATTAGACTGGGTTTATGTGACAGTCATAGCAAATACTTACCAGTTGTTATGGACGTCATGGATTTCTTGCTGATGCTAACAACAGATTTTACTTTTTACTTGTCAGAAAAAAAAAAAAGAACCAATGGTAGGCCAGTTGATCTATAATTTCCATCTTCTCCTCCATTTTGTCCTTAAAAAGTTAAAGCACTGGGTTTGCTTTTTCTCAGCCGTCTAGTACTTCTCTTGTTTTATGTTAGTTTTCAAATACGATCTTTAAAACGTTGAAGTCCCTCAGATTAGTTCTTTAAATACCAGGAAGAAATTTTACAGGCTTAGTCAATTTGACAACATGTAACTATTTTCTATTCTGTTTTCCTTTTGCTAGATAAGCTTTTTCAACCTTTGTCACTCATATCAATTACACAAACAATACACTGGCAGTTGAATTTTGACTTTTTGGATCAGTCATCACTATAACAAACCAAAAAATTCAGCACACACACTGCAAATCTGAACCAAACACACAATCACTTCATATGTCAACAGCCATCCTCTTTTAAGGAGTCAGCACTTTTGTTAGCACAAATCTTTTACTATTTATGTATTTATTCTCTGTCAGCTGACGGTTGTATCTCATCTACTTTCATCCCTATGTGTTAACGCTGTTCTTTGGTGGTATCTGAATTCCCACCATCTGCAGGCCTCCTCTCCTTGTGTTTGAAGTCAATGAAAATCCTTGTTTAACTGAATTGGTCTCTTATTACAGGTAGTCTCTGTCACCTGCACTGGGATATACTTTCAGTCATGACCTTTGCATCTCCATAGGACTGTCCTATTTGTCAGTTCCTCGCTTACCTTAGACTTGTCTTCTGTGACATCTTACCTATCGATTTTCTGAAGTCTGCCTTCTTGAAGTCCAGTGATTTTTATTTTTATGTTCTCCCTCCACCCTAAGAATCATGAATATTTAATTTCACTATCTTTCTTGCACAAGTTGTCTTAAACCATCAAATTTTTTTCCTTGCTGCTGATATAGTCATTTTTGATCCCAGCAACTGGTTCTTAGAAAGTGTAACATTGTCTGTCCTCAATTAGACAGCAGTCAGATACTTTGAAGATGACATAAGTCTGTACACCACAACTCAAGCTATAAACCAAGACTTACATTTGTTGAGTTCTTAAAATATGATGCAATCTTCATGTGAGGAAAGTATTCTGATCCAGGAAGCGTGCTTGGTGCACAAGTCCTACTGAAGCTCTCTGTTTGAGAAGCTCTTTCCTGAGACTTGAGATAAGCTAAATACTGCACTGACCTTACTACTAAATTTATTCATAACCTGCAGCCAGGAAAAACTGTCCATATCCTTTTAGCCTTGTCACAGAGAAAGTTATTTAGTAAGCTGCAGTGAGGTCTCAAACAGTTTACATCCCTACCTAAGCATTTTTACCTAAAGATGCTAGAGATGAAAATTCTGAATCTCACCTGCATGTGCAAACACTAATCATTAAGAGAGAATGTTTTTTTCGTACCAATCCAGGCTCATAATGAGCACCATACATTATCATAGAATATTTATCAATAAAACTGGAAGACAATCCTTAAAGCAACACAATCTCAGTTCAGTAAGCTAAAGGGGGAAGAAAAACGTTATTCACTGGTACCACACAAGTCACATTTTCATAGCTTGCTCCTTCACAACACTGTACACATACTATGCACAGGTACACAAATGGTAACATTTTGTGATACTCCCCTTACCTCTTGAAAAGGGACATGAAGAGCAATGACAGAATGAAAGATCAGGATAGATGGACAGAAAATACACATAGTACATTTTATTTTCTGAAATTTCTGCATCCCTGGAAACTAGGGGCATTTCTGCTAACAATAATTTAGAAGATGTTGGTAGAAGATGGCTGCCCACATAGGAAATGAGTAGCAAGCTGCAATTTTGAGGTAAACAACTTGCAGAGACACAGAACTGAGCCATACAGAAACCAAAGAGGAAAAAACATGCTTCCCCCCCCCGAACGTGTACTGAATTTCTGTAGAATACATTGATTAGTACTTGTGTTTGCCATGTGCTGAGACACATGTAATGAAAAGCATTAACCTCACTCAAAATATCTTGCCTGAAGAGTTCAAGGCCATCTATAAGAAGGTTTGCCGTTTGGCAAGAAGAAATGACTCAAGCTGGGTAAAAAAAAAAAAAAAAAAAAAAAACATCTGCAGAATATGATGATGAACTACTTTCACAGACATACTCCTACTTACTCTTGTAAATAACTAACAGTGACCATGTATTTCATGTGGCTAAATGTCCAGTAACATTCCACAGTTCACCAATAAAACAGGTAGGGAAGCAGGCACATGTACAAGGGAACAAAACAGATGTCTGGTTATATAAGCATCTCTGATGATAAGCGAATAACTACTGCAGGTTACTTCTAAGAAGAAGACTTTTTATAAGAAGTTCCTAGCTTGAGGCATCTGTTCCTTCTTCTTAATCAGTTACTATGTAATCTTAAATCCTTGTGTACATTAAGGCAATGGTCATGGCATTGAGACATACAAGTTTTCCCAAGTAATCCAAAAATCTTGATATGAACCTTGTAATAATCTGTAAGACTGTCACATTTTCTCTTTGGATTCCCAATCCATGTCCTTTTTAAAGTTGGGGAGATGAAGAAAAAAAAATAAAGACTGTGGTTACATTCAATAAGCAATTAAAGCTTATCTTCTAACTTCCAGCTGAGATATTTCTATACAGTCAGCTGTACACCTTTTCTAGCTGATTTCAGTGACACAATGCAGACCCCAATCCTGAAAACATCCACGTGTTTTACCTCTCATGACGAAGCAGCCCTACAGACTTGAAAAGAACTTGGGCATAGATTTAGTTCAATTAAATTTCCTCAGAAACAAGATTTACCTTCCTAGAAACATGTACAAATGTGAAATTTAAATACTCAAAAATGCTGTTTGCGTGAAAGAAGCCCTAAGAATATTTAGCAAAAAGTACAAATAGAAAAAAGAAACTGATACTTCAAGTAGGAAGAAACATTTGAGTACTGGACAGGAAGGCACAGTAAAAGGAATAATTCTTATTCACAGACAAAATTAGGCAACAAAAAAGTCTTTTCTAAACCAAGTAGCTTCGGTTTTAGTTCTCAAACCATTTATACAAAATACAAGAAAGCAGTTTGAATATGGTCAATGTCAGCTTGCATGTCCAAAACATGCCTCAAATAGCACAGATATTATTCACTTTGTAATTAAGAGGAAAGGAAAATTAGCTCATTGGTAGTTTATTTCAAAACCTTTTGAAGACTGATGTCCAGAGGTTGTAAAGTATTCTCAGCTCCAAAGTCAGGAAAGACTTATACACCCCCTTTTTAAAACACAGATAAAGCTGAAGATTTGCTTCATTGGACAGAATGCATCTGTGTTATCACTGAAAAACCAATTAGAGACTCATTACAAACAAACTCACCCAGTTTGGTCTGCACACCTCTTTCCAGAAATTCTGGTTAAGATAATATATTCTAAACCAAATTAATACCCTTCTTTCCTGACCTACACTTTGTTTCTTTAATGACCTCATAGACCTTGACTTATCTTCTGCTAATTAGGAGAGCAGTTGCCAGGTTCTCACTTTCAGAGTACAGATAATGTATTGCATTATACTGGAACGACTCCTCCAAAGAAGCTATTTTGACATAAATTCTACTAATGGGAAGCAATTGTTTCCTTAATGTAAACTGTTTGTTCTTGAAAAACTATCCACACTCGATGATTAAGTTCCACGCAACTTTGGTCACAGAAATGTGCGAGATCTTGAAGCCTATTTAATATTTACTGTACTTTGAAATAGAAAGCTTTCAAAAAGGACCATAAACTGGAGCGTTGTGAGATCAAGCTGTTCAAAGCTGTGCTTGTATAGCATCATTTATGCAGGGTATTTCTAACCCTGTCCAGTTCATCACACCTTCAGCTTGAAGCTCCTACAACTTCTCCATCTAGTCATGTTTACCAATCAATGTCCCTTTAGCCAGGAAAGTGTAAAGCAAACAGATATAATACCATTTCTTATGCATGATAATCTCTTTTAATGTCTACAAAAGACTTTAAGGAACAAAAACCTAAAGGTAGCTCTGAAATCCATAAAAAGGCACCTGTCTTTTTTTTTTTTTTTTTTTTTTTTTTTTTACATTTGGCCTTTGTGCTTTCACATCACAGGTTAAAATATGTGAATACAGGTGAAACATTACTGAAATCATAATTAATGATTTAATAAGAGTTTAAGTGCTAAGTCACAAACTTTAAAAACAATACTTAAAAGTGTTTTGCTTCAATTGTATATTATGTGAAAGTGAAACAAATTCACATTTAGTTAGTGACAGATTTTACTGCACTTCTAAATGAGTAACTATCTTCAAAAATACAAATCTTATGGGTTTATATCAGACAGTTTATAATTAAAAGATTAGAACAACTTGTTTGGGTTGAAAAGACAGTACAAAACAAAGCACTTAAAATTACTGAACAAAATATTACAGCCAATATTTCAGGTATTTGAAATCACCTTTCTTGAGTCACGATTCAAAGACTGCGATACCTGCCAAGAAGGTCTAAAAAGGCTAACAACCCTCAAATATGGTTTGTTTTTTTTTTTTTTTAAAGCAAGGCTGCAACTACAAAAATGGATAGAGTAGAATAAACATCTTGAAACAAATATATTATGAAGTGAGGTATGGTAGTGTTGAAGTGCTACAGTGGATTTCTGCATATTCAAACTTATTTCAGGTCAACTGCTTTGAAGTTTGAGATCACCAGACTACTAACTGCTCGCTGCAAGCTTTTGTCATATGACTCTTTCTTAGATGTCCAATGGCCACAGAGAAGATACATTCAATTAAGCAAAAACTAACAACATGATCAGATATGAGTGAGCATATCTGGCAATTTAGAAGGCAAACTGTAAGTAAAAATGCAAGCATACAACTTATTCATAATAAATACATTTTCAAGCATTTAACATTATCAATATTTTAAAAAGAATTTAAATAATAAATGCAACTATTTTATACAGAACTGTACCATTTATTATACACACAAGTATATCAGTTCCCTTTGTTTACAAAGGCTGGTTACAGATATATGGAATGTTACAGTACCATCTTGCATAAAATTTTAGTACAATTCGTACTTCAAAAAAAGGGTGCAAAACACCAGCCTAATAAATCTGACTGAATTGAAATATTTTTTAATTACATCATTAACACATACACAACAAGCTGTACATAAGCCCACTTTTCAATCACCACTTCAAGATACTGTAGCAAGTACATTAGATTATAAATGATTCCAACTATTCAGTTAAATTTATTAAAGGTTTGCACTGCTACTCGCTCTGGAACCTTTGACATATAGCCTGTATTCATGAATTACTGAGCTCTTGTTAGTACAGTTAAAAGGCAGTCAGCACTGGTTGCCAAAGTACTAGTCACAAGAGATTTCCTCAGAGAAACTTTACCCAGGAACAAACATTTTTGGATACTTTTTTTCCTTCAAAAATAATAATAAAAAAAGTTGTATGGGGTCAAGACTCTCCATTCTGTACCTTGGATGCTGGTGGATGCATGAAGTCCTTAAAGGGAACCAGTGCCTCTTTCAGAGCAGAGCACACTTCCGAGGATGAGCAGGTGATACATTCTACTAAAGTCGGGTACAAGGCAATAACTTGTGCCCATGTGTTAGCATCAACTGCAATGAAGAAAAGAACAGACTGAATCAGTTACTACTGTCCAAATTCTCACAACAGATTTTTTCAATACCTGTATAAGTAAGGACACATTCAGGTGCCTAAACATAGGTACCTAGTGCTAAACACACACTATGACATCTGTACAGGGCTCTCAGATATGATGTAGGATTTTTGCAGGAGTGCCATACTCTTTTTTTGCAGCAGCAGCTGGAAGCCAGATGGGATATCCATAAAATAGTGCTACACACCTGTGTTTTTACATACGAGTTATTCACTGTGTTTTCTGGATGAAGAACTGACAAGTTGAAGATACTACTTTTATTAAATCCGTAACACGCATACATCTTCTGCCTGCTTTTCTCAGCTATTGACAGAAAATTAAATTGGATGCACTCTTCACTTTTGGAAATTTGTCAGCAGCAAGGCCTCCTCTTAATTTCAAATTATTCCAGATTACAAGAGCTACAGAAAGCAGAGGGGGAAACACTGGACCAAGACAAAAAAAATTCCATGGTAAAGTTTGTTAGTCAAACAAGTGAAATTAAAAATTGTAGCATGAATCTTATTTATTATGTCATTTCCTTGCTTATATCTGTTTCAGCTCTGGTTTCAAAAGAGAAGTTTCTGGTTTCTTAAAGAAATAAAATTATTAAAAGCCAGAAGAAGTGCAAGTAAAGTGATTCTGTAATTTGTCCAGTGGATCTCTTCATAAGAAAGTATGCAGGAGGTTTGGCAATCACAGCCATACACGGACCAGGTGAAGAATTTCTCTCATTGCATGAAGAAGGACATGGGGAACAGTCCAGCTGAGTTGGCTCCTCTACCGGAGGAGCGAAAGGCCCACCAAAGTAGCACTTCAGTTGCATTCAGTGCTCGCCAAAAGGCCTGATGCATCCTGGCATAGTTCTGTCCTCTGCCTTTTGCCATCAGCCTTGGAAACCACATTATCATAAATCTGGCTGCTCAGTGATGCTGCAAGTGAGGCAATGCCTCTTTCAGGAAGCCCACCTGCCTGTGTTTTTCTGGACAGGCTAGTTTGTTCATTTGTTTCAGGACTGAAGAGGTTTTTTCTGTTCCTCATAATACCTCTACCTCCCTGCTTTTGTTAAGTGTTACATGTGCCATTCTGTCAGAGTTGCAGAGTCCAATAGAGCTGGTTTAACTAAGCCTCCTAAGTTTTCTGGTGAGAACTCTCTATGGATACAGTAGATGCAGCTCACAGGAGGAACAGGACACACAATTATAAATGAATTTGTGGTCTTCAATTTAATTCAGCCCTTTAAACACATCTGTCAACCATTTACTTGGGCATCAATGAGCTACGACATCTTTCTGAATACAGGGGGACAGGAGGTACTAGAGCACAAAGGGAAGGAGAGCAAGACCCCAAGTTTAAGTATCTAACAGCTTGCCCACGCGTTTAATTTGTACACCCCTTTAATAGCTGAGTGCATCTACATGAACATGATCCATAGCGACCTATAAACGCATCATGAGAAGACAAAGGATCTAGCAAGACTACATATGTTTAGGAATTCTATTAACATTTGATGGTAGGTTTTTTGTTTGTTTGTTTTTAGAAGACACCAAGCTCTATCTAATAAAAGACGCCATAAATTGAAGTTTTCTATTTTATTAAACGTATCTTAGTACCTTATGCTTCTAGGTACACTGGAAAAAATTTTGCAGGGTTTTTTTGGTCTACCTGCCACCTACACACATACAGAATCACAAAATCCTGAATCTTACAGATTACACTTTTCTTTTACATTTGTGTGAAAATTACTACAGGAAAGAATAAGTATCTCTTTGTGGCAGATATAATGTTATCTTGTTTAGAACCATGTTGTTTAACAATAACTTACCATTTTCAGGTTGAGTTTTTTTAAGTGAATCTATGAGAGTACTGACAGCTTTTAAAACAAATATGATTTCTGTTACTTGTTGCCTACAAAAGAAAAATGCAGTCAGTCAGCTACTCATTTTTGTCTCAAGAACATGTTTTCTTTGAAACTTACACAACGTTAAAAAAAACAAACATAATGGAAACAGCTGTAATGAAACCTACCAAAAAAAGGATATTTAGAGATTAAGGTTATCATTTGTCTTTAACTTTCCCATCATCACTGCTGTTGTCTCAGTTCGGATAGCTTTAAATTTGATACTGGGAACAGTAACAGCATACACAGCTCAATCTGAAAATACTCATATATGTGATCAACTGTGACATGAAAATAATCAATTTCATCGTTCATGATCAAAGCCTTCAAAAGTCAAGTGACATTTAAATAAGGTCCCATTTTAAAGAATTTCCCGGTACTTTGGTCAAATTTTCTGTTTCAGGAACAGTTACTTCAGTGCTGATTCACAATGTTGCTATTTGGATATTTTATCTTATTTTTGGGGAGACTCTCCACCTCTCAACTTAGAAACTATACACAGCTCTACCGGGAATAAAGGGAAATTAGAATTCAGAAATACTGTGTTACAGATATCAGAAACATTGTTTCAGTAACTAAAAATGTTAGTTACTACGTCACATTCCTATTGTCTATGTAACAGCACTGAATACGACCATTAATATTTAAAGCTTTTTCAACAAAAACATTTTCTTTGAAATGTCTTCCCCACAAACATTTCCCTGGCTTTAAATTTCCTCCTTCCACGCAAAATCTTTTTTTAATGACTGAATGATATTTGGAATGCAACCTTTTTATCATAAAAACCTGGTAATACCTCTCATTTCCTAAAGACAGCGTACATACCGTGGAAGAGGACATTTGCCACTCAATCGCTCATCTTCTATGTAGCGATGCAATACATCCTGTGACCTTTTCAAGAGCACAGAAAGTGCCATTCTAGAGATGTAGCCTTCCTGAGGAGTTGTGACTTTATTACTGAATGAAAACTGGAGCAGTGTTTCAAAACACACCTTAGAAAACTCCTCTCTCATTCGAATATCTATTTCGGCTTCTGTCAAAGTAAAAATGTCGTATTTAATTGTGCAGCATGCATGCCAATACACCAAATGTTGCATTTCAATCAGTTTATTATATTCTGCAAAAAGGTTATCACCCCTCTAGTGTTAAATAAGATTAACAGTAATATGAACAAATATTAAGAATACATTTTAAGAAAAAGTGACTCTGCAATAATCACAATAGTCCCAAAAATAAGAGAAAACATGCAACACATCCAGTAATGTGTTACCTACTTGCCATTGCTTTAATAATAAAATATATTAAAACAATTAAAAACCCACAGCAATGCCAGTTCTACATCATAAGTACTAATATTTGGTACTATACAATCCAAATATTTTTCTCTGTAATGGCTTATGTGCATTTTTTTAATCTTTCCCAAAAAACCTGTAAATGTTTTTTTCTTAAAGGCAGAAAAGGTTAGGTACACCTTATAGTTATGCTAAAGTAATTTAGTTTTTAAGAACAGAATATTATGTCTGTTTTACAATTGTCTGAAAACATTGTTAGAACTATTTCAGCTGGCACAATGCAAAACAAACTATGAAGAAAGTATAAAGTAATACAAGTACAATATTATATATGATACTGACCAACAAGTAAGGAAATAATTTTTAAAAATTTGCAAGGAATGCTAAACAACTTCCATAAAATAGAATATATTTTATAAAAACAAGCTGGATATCAAACAGTCTATACTGAATACTTGCCATGGAACGTCAAGTCTTTATCAGAGTAAGTACTCTCAACATTTTCATTAATTTCTAGTAGATTTAATCACTGTATCTTTTTGCAATTCAGGTACCATACCTGTAAAGGAGGATGACTGAGAATGTATTGAGCCTTTATTGAGCATAGTCATTATTTGACCAACAAATTCCTTAGGAATAAAATTAGCATATGGCAGTATCTCTGTGCTGATAAGCTGCACCACCTAAAACAAATTACATGTGTTTATATTGGTTTTCTGAATATTAAAGTTGGAATTCTAGTATGAAGAAGACGGAAACATTAAACAAGAGACATGCCTAACAAAACTTCACAAAATCTTCCCATGCTAGCTTTTAAAATTTGCGGATATGTCCTAAAATTGTGGTCTTGCATTTAACATTAAACTTGCAATATTAAACCCCCCCATAACTTTTGTCAGAGTTCCTGAAGCAGTTAGCACTCAGATTTCCACTGACATTCGAAGTACATTCTTCAAATCGAATTTATGGTTTTGAAAAGAGAAGATCTAACATTAGGAATCTCCCTCTCCCTCCACCCGATTCAATTTCCTCGCTATGACATTAACACATATATCACATGCTTATAATGTGACATCTGCAAAGCAGAACAAGTGAGTTAATTATCTAAACAAGCTTAAGGCAATGCACTTTAACCAAAATGCCTTCTATCTGTGGTCTTGATGCTCCCATTCAGGAACAAAGTGGGTTTAGATCTCCATAAATCAATGCATTAGATCTCAGAGTTCTGCTCACTGCAGACAGAACCGCTCCCGCTTTTCATCCAGAAATCTGGAGAGATGACAAGCGACCAAACCCACAGATATTGCCACGTCTGCTCTGCAACTCGTTTTCCTTTGTACCCCTTACCCCTGGTCTGCCACATCTCTGTCCTAGAGTGAAAGGGGATCAGTCCCTCTTCACTCCAAGTATCTTCTCTTCGTTTTCTTTGGCCTTACCCAACAAAACAGGATCTCTTTTACAATTACAGCAGTCTCTGTACTGCACAAACAAGACTTCATTTCTTCATTTATGCACAAGCTTTTCAGTATTGAGAACACACCTGGAGGGCAGCAATGTCATTGCTGATTGAATGCGCCCCCCTCAACACAGAAAGCACTCACTTTAGGTTTAATTGTCAGCTTCCTCCATGTTTATAATTACCTGTGTAATTGCTTGGCAATAACACAGTAAGAAAGAATCAGATACTCGGTTAGAGGCAGGAACACATTCTGGTTTAGCCACTCTACACTGTTTTGAACTCGAGTGGACAAGAAGTATTTTTGGCATGCCGCTTCCTACTTTTTGCATAACTGAAGCAGCTGAATTCTGAGCCTATGAATTTCCTGTCTTGTTTACAGAAAAGGAAAACAATGTCACAGAAAAAATAATGAACAGGTAACTTATCAAAAATTATTTCAGAAGCAAATTCAATCTGTGAATGTCACTATCTCGTTATGTTCATCAGTATACTCGTTATAGTCTCCTTACCTCAACATCAATACTCTCATTCTTCTGAAATTCTTGAATTGAGAGATTATCAGGAGGTGTACTAAAAATAAACATACTATGTTATACTTCTAAATGCACAACGTGTAAGGAGATAGGTGTGGGAAAATGCATTACATTTAAAGTTATTACATGCATCAAGTTGGTACTATTATATGGTAATCATTAATATTTTAGAATAAAATCTTGTGAATAATGATGATAAAAATGGTTCAAAGGAAAAAAGTAGTAAAACACTGAAATTGAAGAGTTACAACTGATGGACCTGATTAAGGACTTGCATCACCAACACCATTTTTCATATGCATCTCAAAGTAATCTCTCTTGTCTTATATATGCAAAAGTCACAATATCTGTTTAGATGAGTCTGTGAAGGTATCATCAGGGGATCACAGTCTATTACAGTTTACTTTTTCTCTCACTTTGCATGAGACTTTTGATTTTCAGCAGTACATCTGCAAGAACTTAATTTTAATTTTACATTTTCTTCTGCATTAATGAAACACACTTTTCATTAATGGGATATTACTTTGTCTTTTTCCTTGATAACTGAAATGATATATTTGTTCTCATTCTTAATAAGCTTTATGATGAGACAAACCCATTTTTCAAACAATAATGTTGAAGAAATCCAGAACTTTCTGCAGTTCTTCCATTGTATATAAAAATTTATTTACAGATGAAATGCCCAGAAGTGATTCAATCATGAAAATTACCTAATACTTTACAAGATCCTACCTTACCTGCTTCTAAATTCAGAAATCTTGTATCATTTGATAGGAAATTTTATGCCAACCATCAGTGATGCAGTTTTCTCTGGTGAATTTCTATCTCATTTATTGAGTCCTTCTTTGTACTTACTGGGCTCTCCATTCAGTGAACTCAAATTCCTTTCCTTTGCTGGACTATGTTTCTGCTGAGTTATTGGGCCAAGTTCCTCAGCAGGACAGAAAGAACAAAGGCTTCCTACTTAGGCAGCAAATCAACTTCGTCATCTGATGTGCCTACATCAGCGTTTCAGTTTGGATCAGACATGGGCTTTTCAAGTTAAACTTTTAGACATCCCCTTTCATAAACCTTGGTTGATGTCTTGTCTTAGAGTGCATAGAAGTGGTCATTTTCAATGAAACTCAACTAAAAAAAAATGTACTCCAAGCTCTTGTAGATGCTTGCATGACAAGAAGCCAGACTAGAGCTACTCTGAAATAAAACACCTAAAGTGAGCGCTCTGCAGGTGATGGGTCCTCATCATGAACTGTTTTGCTTTACGGATCTGCTTCTACTGCACTTGGGGGGGGGGGGAATAAATCAAAGAAGGTGCTTCACACCTGCTGAAGTACCTTGCTTATAATCCCATAATCACAGGATTGCCTGCTAAAACCTACACAGATTCAACATACCGTTAGCAAAACTACTGGAAGAAAATCGATTATGATCCAGTGACAACCTATGGCACAAGAACTTTCTGAGCTATGTAAACTGGGAGGCTAAAGGCGCACATCATGAAAATATCGCTATGTGGTCACCTTTCACTCTTCCTTAGGTATCCCACTGATCCAACAGAAACAGCACATAGGTCTAGATACGCATCTGTTCTGACCTAGTTATGCCGTTCTCATTTTTCTGACATAGAGCAGAAAGTCAGAATCTTCATACTTATGTCTCTCTGGAATTTAAAGACAGTTGCAAAACCCACTGGATTGCAGGTTCAGTTTCTCCATAGTGTCTTGATTTGCACTGAAAGTAGTATGTTAGTGGAGCTAACGGAATAACCAGTAGCATTAGCAAAAATCAGAGACAAGGCACTATATAAGGTCAATATAATTTCATATCTTAATTATCTCCTTTTCCCATAATTTTACTTTTTGTTTTGTTAAAGTAAATATATAACATCTTCAAGCTGAGGAATAGTTTGGAAATTTGACCACTTGAAAGGAATGGTTAGAAATAATGGCATTAAGATTGCCTGTTGTACTTCAACTTGCTGCTATTGTGTATGGTTGTGTGTTACGATGCATCTTTAATTAGATGATGGGTTGTTTTTTTTTCTTTCTCCAGAAAAACCATCTGATTAAGTACACAGGATGGTCAATACTGAGAAGGAAGGAAAATGATAGGGTCAATCTGCCACAACATTCCCTGCCTAATTTATGGCAGAACAGGCAGATGCAGGGAAAAGAGAGCTCTGGACTGAACAAAGAACCAAGCTGTTCTGTAAGCAGAGGAATCAGTGCAGCGTTGTAGTGACAAGCAGACTGGCATCCTTTGGCTTATTTCCAAACTCCCTCCCCAGCCCCCTGCTTTTCTTCCACCCCATGTCCCTCCCCAGGAAACGTCAGACATGTGGTGGGTAGTTCAGAGCTCAGCACGTGCTCACTGGCAAGGCAGCTGCCAAATATACGATTGTGGACCTATGCCAGCCTTGTCCTCATAAGGGTACTCGTCTGGGCCTGTCTCCTCCATCCCACGGCCAATTTTAATGAAAGGTTTAAGAACTTTGGAGGCTTCTAAATCTCATTTAAATCCAGTTAGTTTAATTAACAAGTTTGGGTCCGTTCCACCCCCCTCAGTGTTCCTATATGATGCTGACCAAGTAAAAAAAGATTTTCCAAGACAGGCTTTTTGCCCCATCTTCTGGGTGCTTAGCATGAGACAACTGAAGTTCAGTCTGCACACCTACAGCTGATCTTCAGTTTTGACAATCATGACAGTATATAGCAATGTTCCTGCTTGAAAAATAAGTTTATCTCCCTTCCTCAAAGGGACTTCATGTAGATAACTTCACCACTGTCTGTGAAACACTCAAGTGTTACATGTATGACTAGAAAAAAACCAAAGAAGAGAATATGAAATACTGTATTTATTACTAGTTTGTGTGTTAGGCAGTCAGGAGTTTGGAGTTATATGTTGAAAGCAAAGAATAAAATTAAATATTAAGCAGCTGTTCAGTCAGTACCTTTTGTAACACATAAAGAACCTTTAAATAGTAATGTAACCTATATGATGAATACAAATGCAGGTTGTGTTGAAATACATGAGCTTCCATTCTGATACTTCCTAATTTATGACCAACTGACTTTCTGAGCTGAGCTTTACTTTAAAGAGGTGTTAAGACCTTTCTGTCCAGTCACCCATATCTGATCTGCCATATATGCTACACACCATGGTACATACTTGTTCATGTAGCAAATTACTCCCCGGTAAATACATTTTTTTGTAAGTCAGGTGTCTTTATGAAACATCTATCTAGGGACCAAAAGCTTTGCTGGCCTGATGCAATACAGCCAAACTGTACTGGTAGGGCCAAGAGCCAGGGAAGACCAGAGGCAGGGCGACGCAGACTTGCTATGTGCAGGCTTTCCTTAGGCACAGGGCTCCCCAGCCGCTGCCCACTGTCTGGGGAGGGCTTTACAGCCTAACAACAAAGAGGTAACAGCCAACCAGAGCCCCGCTGAGCACAGCAGCACTCTGCTCTGAAGCATATTTTTGGAGAGTATTGATTTAATTCCCTCATGTGAGCACAGACTTCTACTCTAGTAAATTATATATAGACACAGTTTGTTGAATTTTGGTTTATATAATGGCTTGACATGCTTCCATGAAAGCTTCTGGGAAAGAAGAATGATATGAAATAATAAACAGACCAGCCTCTTACTAGAAGACAATTTTGTGTAAATTAAGTTACATGAAATGTATTAATTTTTAAATGTCATTTTGAGTTATAATAATCATCAAGATTATTGAGTCTTCTCAGCTGTAGCTTGCTTTTTTAAAAAAAAAAAAAAAAAAGCTGAAACTTATTGCTTGGCAGTTGTTAATTGTCTGACAGTCACACTTTCCTTTTTCATTTACCTGGGTTCTTTTGGCTATATTTGAAATTTCTTGATGTACAAAGCCGCGGAGACCATTTCTGCTGTGCTTTGTACTTTTTAAACATCAGTGAGTATCTGCTCTCATTCAGCCCCACAGCTGGCTTGAAATCCTGTTCCTGCCCAAAAGACAGAGGCAAGACTATGCAGAGGAGATTCACAGAGCTTTTAATTTAAGGGTTCTAACCACAGTGACCTCTTGCCTAACCAATGCCAACTCAGGCTACCTATACATGCAGTTTCTACGACCACAGCGATTAGAAGAATGATAAGTTAGACTAGAAAAATATTTAAAATGTTGATTAAAAAAATTCAGAACGTTAGTGAAATAGAAAGAGTTTTATCTTTTTACTCTATCCTCAGCCAGGCAGAGACTTGGAAAATGTGCATACAAAAATGAAACAATATGCACTGGGATATTATAATGAACAAAGCTAAAGGGAAAGCCTAGCCAAATCTGTTGTGCAGGGTTGCTTAGGAGGACTGACTGCAATAAGACATTAGCAAGTTTTACAGAGATGCAGATGTTTCATATTTAGAACCATCCCAGCAGTGCTAAGTAAGCTTCGAAGAATAAAGGTTTGAAGAGCAGGTACAAAAGGAAGATATTTACCTAGCTTTGCATGAAGCCTGGACAGATAACAGCACAGAACATGTAGAACATTAAATAGCGGAAGTTGTGGAGTATGAAAAGGTATACAGGAGTGAAGGAAGAAAAGCAGGTTTCTTTGTGACAAAACATTTCCATTTCCTTGAAGCAGAGAGCTTAGGAAAAATCACAGAATACTGGCATAAGAAAGTCAATTTTCAGTTCTAACCTTATTCAAGTCTAACTGAATATATCTAACTGTATTCCTGTCACAAGGGATGACATGTTGGGTAACGGTAAAAATCCAGATAATGCAGTAATGTTGTTACTCTGTCTCACCGATAGCCTCTTGGGTTGTCTCTAAATTGCATTTTCCAAATTCTTTGCGCTCCAGAGCCTTTTCAATCCATGCTGGTCTTCAACAGTGCAGCCAGATTTGTACACTTCTGCACCTGACTTAATAAACCCCCTGTCCTGTGTGGCATATTTGCAAGTTGGAAAGCCACCAGGGATGACTGACTGACTCACAGTCGCAGTAAGCCACAGCTACAGTCAGCAGGATCGCTAAAACCAAGTCAAGTTTACAAGTCACTAATCTAACAAAGAGCACAGGGTGCCCTCATCTTCTCATCTGTGGCTTGGTTAATTGATTTTGGTAATATGGACAAAAATCCAAGTACTACCAAAAGTTTTAAAAAACACCACTCATTGTTAATATAAATAAATAACGGAACACACTGAAAAACAGTTTGTATACCACCTAGCTGGCCTAAAATAAAGGACCAACATGGAAAATTGGAAAGGAAAGTACATTCCCATTGCCTTCTCTTATAATCTGAAGGTTGACATGCACCTCAACTCCGCGATAAATATTAGCTGTTACCTTTGAAACAGTGAATAGATTCTCCCAAATTACTCTGGAACAAGACACCACTATGATTAACATATATTTTCTACTAGAACTATAACAAAGAAAAAAAAAAAAAAAAAGAAAGAACACAGTAAATTTGGAAATTCTGAATTCAATTTACTTAGAAATGGAACAACTGCAAATGTAAGAGACTGACTATACTGCAATTACAATCCACTAAAAGACACAATCTAGAAAAAATTAACACAAAAGGGACAGGTTGCCCTATTTGCCAAGGCTACTTTCACAGCATCTTGCACAGAAGTGCAGAAGGACTTAACCAAAGGAAATCAGAAGAGAATTACCTCAACGTGGGGAACTTCCACAGCTATCTCTAGAGCCCTCCTTGCATCACAGTGAGAGAGGCACGCTTCAGGAGCATTGTGGGGAGAAGGAGGAAGAGGATGAAGAAAAGGAGAAATGACTGCTATTACTAATTGTCCTGACTACAGGCATGAGGCAGATGTACTCCCTTCTTAGCTTTAACTTTTTTTAGGACCACAAGGCTCAGGCTGACAGAGGGAACAGAAAGGCTATCTATCCTAAAGTTACTAAGGGCTAGGGCTCTAACTGTAAGTAGAACCATGCACTTGGCAAGATAAAACTGCTATTTAGAAAAAGATGGACATTAAGGGGGGGAGAAAAAAAACACCCCCAAACCAGACGGTCAGTAGCCATACAACGTACAACTGTGTAAGAAAAAAATCATCTACTCATAACAAGCCAGGAAAGAGTAATGATAATGACCATTAATTATAATAACAGGCCAAATTATCCTGCTGTAGCCACATGGTTCTATAAACCACCAGTCTGTTTTTAATATTTTCAATTTATTTGAACCTTAAAGCTTCTAAGTCAGAGAACAGAAAAGTTTCATATAACTTTTCTGAGAACATCTTTCATTCTTATGAAAATGCTGATCCCTAAAACACATTTTGTATGTAAAATTATAGAATACACTCTGGTGTAAAGAGGCAAAACCAGACTTAAGCGAAGACAGACAAGTTTAGGGGCATCATAAATATTCACAAAAGCACTATTTTTTCCTTTACCTCCAGAGAATATTCGCCCATGTATGACAGCTGGCAAAACCTATTAGAATTAACGCCAACAGTGACTGTTTCTAGCAAGCAACATGTTAAGATGGAATTTCTATGGCTGGAACAACTTTTCTTGAAAGTACACATAACTCACTGTAAATTAAGAAAAACAGACAACATATTTGGCCAAAAAGGTCATGCAGATGATACCGGATTATCTTGAATTACAATGAAGATCTGTGATAATCTTACTTCCCTGGATTTATGAATGATTAATATCCCAAAATTGCAGCAGTGCCAGTCTGGGTCAGCTAAAAACATGCAAAATGGATTTGTTTCATCTGTTTTGCAGATATTTAGGTCATTTACAACAAATAGTAGTACGTACTCCCAAACTAACTTCTAAGTGAACATACATTCTTCTACAATAACCTGAAAAAACTTCATTTTAGTTTTGTAAACCCAGCAATGATACTGATTATAGAGTGTTAACTGATCTGGACTGCCTGTCTCAGAATGGAAGCAGGACTACTAACCGCAGCTCAAAACAAAACCAAACAAGACACTGCAAAAATTATGTTAGATTAAAGAAACGGTGAAGAATCAAAACAAAAACTTGGATGATTAAAGTGTCTTTTACGTAGTCTTGATGAGCTTTTTTATTTTAAGGTCCTCCTATTTAATAATATTTCTTTGAAGTAAATGCAAAAAAAAAACAAAAGTTTTTTCATTCAGTTGTCATGTAACCCTATTGATGAAATTCCAAAACCATTCATTATTACAAACATTTTCACTAAAGGATGTGTCTCTAAAATTAGGTTTCATTGGTATTTATTTTTTGTCTGTTTTGGGCAAGCTGCTATTTATTCATCATTAGTAAATACAGCTGTGTTTGGTTGCTGATTTGTGTGTTTGAAAACTATATGCATACAAATACAGAGCATATTAGTGTTAGGTACAGAAGAATCCTACTGTTTTCTGTTAAAAAGAAAGATTGATTTGTTACTGAAATCAGCATATAGACAGAAAATCAGGGAATTATATTTTTCGTATTCCACGTTGTCCTTTAATCTGAGACGCTATTAGATAGACTTAAGCTACTCCTAAAAGATGCTTACCCACAGATGTTCACAGAAGACGGAAATTCCATACTGCTCATAAGCAATCTTCTACAATACCTAACCTTCCTTACTGTAAAAGGTTTCTTTAATGTCTAACCTAGATAATGTTTGCTGTACTGAAATCCATTCTTACCCATTCTCAGGGACAATAAAAATTCTTCACTGGAGCAATCTTCTACCATATTCTGAAGACTTCTCATATCTTCCTAATGATATATTCTTTTGGTTGAATAAACTAATAGATCAGATTGTCTAAGACTCTGATCATTTTTATTTTTCATTTCTGTATTTTCTCAACTTGCCCACATCTACAGTGTTCCATTCTTGAGAGATTACGCATGTACTTCTACATCTGCCTGTCTGTCTAGCTATAAATCTGACTATTTAGATACATGTTTCACTAAGTATTATACATAAAGCATGGTTAATTACTAAGGTGCAATCAATTTATCTTGGGTAGAAACAAATGCAAGAAAACTATGGGCTTCTAAGTGAACAGCAACGTAAGAAATTATTTTCCAAAATTCATAGTAAGTGGAATATTTCAAGATGTATCTCAACAGAAATACATACAGTTAATGGTGTTCACCTTAACTAAAATCCATACTGTTGTAATTCTATTCAAAGTGATAAAAGAAACAAATTGAGTACACATCAGTAACGCTTGATCAAATCTATATAGACTCCTTGGGAGTCCATAAAGAATTTCTTGGCCTGGTAAGAAAGTCTATGCCTTGTATTCAGAGGTCAGTCGAGCTCTTTTTCGCTCTGACATTTCACCTTTAAATGAAGTTTTTTCTACTACTTTCTGAAAGTATAATTTTTTGAAGTAGACAAAGTTACCTTTTTACCTTAATTCATTAAAATAATTTTCAGATATCAAATATCTCTAAAGATAAGGCTATTTTTACTGAACTCTACAGAGACATTTACTGAACACATTACTTACAAATATTTTCCTTTTTTAAAAAAAAAAAAAAAAAAAAACCAGCAAATTGTGTTTACCTTTTGGTGAATAAAAAGTCTTCAAAAGTATTTGCTAGCTCTGGCCACATACTGTCAAATTTTCCAGAAGATGCATGCTGCCTTGCAACAGGTAGTCCAATAGAGAGAACTTTGAGGAGAGAGGAAACAGCTAGCTTCCATGTGCTTTCAGAAGGACAGGAATATTTCAGACTAAGAGGTATTCTTAGTGTCTGCAAAATGAAAGTTAAAACAAAATTTAAATTTGCTCAGACAAATCTAAAAATATGACAGGTTTCTGAAGAAGATCTTGGCAGACACTGTCATAGATGACGGTACACATCCCTACCTTTTCTGCTGGTATACCAGGCACTCTTTTCAAAATATAATTATAAAGGTGATTTACCATTTACCAGCTGGCTAAAGCACAGGTCTGTTGCCAAGAACAAGGTTAGAAGTCAGAGTTGATCCACTACTATGAAATTACATACTGATTTTCTTTTTCTGTATTGCCATTCCCCATTTCTGCTAAGCTTGATAAATGGGTTTTCCTAACATCTAACAAATCGGAGGCAGTTTGTTATCACGAGTGTATTTTGTAAAGTTTAGTCCTGTTCCTAGAAAGCTACCCCAAGTGCTTCCACAGTGAAGAAAAAATGCCTCACTAAATTTAAACTTTTCCTGACATGCAGAAGTTGAACTGTACACATAACTCCTGCAAGACACCTGATCACCACTGACTGTTTAATCACATGAAGTATAAAAGCAAAAAGAGATAGTGAAATTCTAAGATAAAGGCTGCAATACAACTCAAATGTATATCAGACGAAAACACAGCAAATTTTAAGTCTTTTAGATAAAGACAGCTTCAATGTCTATAAAAGAAAGTCATTAATGAGTTTAATAACATTAAGCATATGCACTATTTACACTATATGTATTCCTTTTAGCATTGTTAGTCAAACTGGAATCTGATACCAAGTTATCTTGGAAAATGAATTTAATTTACATTTCAAATACATAGTGACTAAATTCGGATACTACCCATACGCCCTCAATGCTTTTAGTGAAGTCTCCAATATGAGGAAAGCAAAGGGAGAAAAGAGGAAAGACTCACTCTTACTCTCAAGACTCAGTCAATTGTAATTAACTCTCAATTGCCAAAAATTATGAGAGCTAGGATCTAACCCTAGAGATAAACAGAGTATTTTTTCCTGCTGCCATTTTTCATAGGGGTCAAATCTAATTCCAATATCAACATGGGCTATAGAGACATGAAAAGTAATTTTTAAAACATTTTCATCTACTGCATTAGATCATATTATCAGCAACTGTGAATGTTAAAGTGGTGTTACATCAGTTTCACCTCTTCCATTAAAACACAAGTGGAAGCAACTGCATTAATTTTGAAATACAAATATTTAATTCCTAATATATTCCAAATAATACCACTATAATATAAGCAATAAAATAATAATATAATAAAATAACTATTTTAAACACATTCACATTTCTAGATTTCTATACAGGAACAGCCTAATGTCAGCCAAGTCATTACGAACAAACTTAGGTTGCATACATTTTTTTCCAGACATTTACTACTATTTCTATTATTTACCAAAATTATTTGCTAAAATGGAAACAAGGTCAGAAGAAGTTAAGAATTTGGCAATTTCACCTTAAAGGTACATTTGTAACTATGAAATGTTACAGGTGCACATCAATGACACACAAAGCCATTAAAAGCAAATCAAAAGGAATAGCTAGAGCAGACGTCCCCAAAGTATATATGCCAGTCTACAGAAATTGGTCTTTGGCCTTCAATGCCATATTGACTAAAAGGCCTGCTTACCAGATTCAGGTGCGCAATACTTTCAAAGATTAGTATTTGGAGGCCTAACGCATTTGTTAATTTTTATCTTAACAATGAAATACTGATGCTGACATTATCCAGCTAAAGAACAATACATATAGTCTAATCAACAGCCTTGCAGCTCCAAAAGAAATTACTACGTGCTGCTCATCTTCATAAAACATCCATTTGTTTAGTAAAGCTTTATGCTTTACCAGAAAGTGTTTATTAACACTTGCTCAAAATAAAACTCATGATTTTCAATATAAGCTAATTAAATTCATAGCATCTGCAGGACAAACTTTTACCTTGATAATATTCTGAAGAACTTTCTCCGTTACCACAGCTTTATGGCAAGCTGTCTTTTGGTATAAGTCCACAACAACTTCCAATGATCTCTCAGCAAATGGTACATAATTCAATGCTACCCATTCCGCCTAGGAAAAGAAATCAGTAAATTATTGAACTATATGTGAAAACGTATTCATTAAGGAACAGAAAACGTATGTTTTGCATTGAACTCTCAGTTTAATGCATGCAAGGTTTGCTAAGAAAATGGTCCAAGCAATAAAACTGCAAATACAACGTAGTCTGACTATGAAAATGTACTCTACGTTGAAGTAAAGTACATTTAAGTAGGAGAAATGTTGCAGTCTAGGCAAGACAACTACATTAGGACAATCTTTAAGGAAATTTAACTCACCGGTGCAAATAGTTGTATCTAGTGTGATTCCATTGTGTTGCAGGACAAATAGAATAAGAAGAATTAATACATACATAATAGTTACCTCTTCGATTACACTGAATCAGATGCTCATGCTTAGTGAACAGCAGAGTACACAGATAAAAATAATTATTGAACATGTCCCATTTCTCTACAGCATGTGCAATTCAAAAATTTGCAGCTTGAGGGAATTTTCTCCATTCAAAATTATTGTGTCTTTCTATTAAATTTGGTATCACATGTAGGACAAGGTATTTTAGCTTAATCCACTGGACAAATTCAGACCCATTCACTATGTCTGATGTCCACGCAAGACCTTTCCTACATGGAAGAATGCAATGTATAAAAGCAAAGTAGAATTCAAAGGGAGCAAATGAAGATAACAAAAGCATGTAAAAAAATACTAATAAATTAACTTATTACACAACATGCACAGTGAAGTTTTTACAGATGGAATAAATGCATCTTGCTAAACAACCTATATCTGAAGCTGAGTTGGGTTCACCAGCCATGTGAAACAAGTGAGATTTCTAATTAATTACCTGATTATACTTTGCATTTGCAATGTGCTTTGTTTCCAGCTGTCCATACTGTGGAGGCTTGCAGGAAAATTCGACAAAGGCCAACAGCTGGTCGAAGATTGCAGGATACATTATCTGCATACTTTCTGAGCCCACACATATAGCCTATACCAGAAGAAAATACAAAAGCTTAATATGTATCTTGAGCTTTTGCATTCAAAAATCTGCATCAGTACAAGGAGCTCCTAGAGAAAAAAATCCCATATAAGTCTATGGAAGAGTCATGCTGTATAAAAGACAGTGTACAGTTCTAACAATTTAAGGAAAGAAAGTTTTGTTGTTTTATTAAAGTAAATTGAGTGGCAAGATACCTGGGCATATATAGTTTAGTAAATACGGCTATCTTATTTCATCCAATAAAAGATATCTTTTCTTTACAAACTTTCCTTTGACATGACAGCAAAATATAAGTTTTATATAGGTCTTGTCTGTTGATCTCGGGCACATCTTCTTTAAATTCTACTTCACGGAACATTTAAATCTCAAAAGTAATTCATACATGGTTTTCATAAGTAGTTAAAATTTTGTCTTACAGAAAGGAACATAAATAAAATGAGAATGATATGATTTTGGTATAGCTGAAACTCATAATCTTGCTTTAAAATGGAAAATATTTCAGGAAGGGTGTACTTAGGAGATGTCAATGAAATATCATGCTGTCATAGGCTAATGATTTCCTGTTGCAATATAAATCCCAAGGCAAACTTTGCACATTTCTTTTCAAAGCCAGATACAATAATTCTATGAAGTTACTCCAATTATTTTCTGTCATTTTAAATGTCTTGCTTTTCCTCCCAAAGTCTCTGCTCTCAAAGCTTCAAGAAACAGTCTATTTATTGCTCCACAAAAAGACCTTGTGCTTGTACTGTCTTTTTTCTCTGGGGAGGAATCAAACCCCTTTTTCATTAACCATAGATCATCCATGACAAGTTGTGGTTGAACTCACTCAAGTTCCAAAGCTGTCTGAGTGCAGCTCATGATGGGGCTGTGTCATGAGCTGTGGCAGTCGATGGGCTAGCAAATATCTTGAGTCCCCAGCCATGAGAGGGAGCAAGCCAACAGGGGCTAGAGGTACTGTCATCACTAGATCACCCTAGTGTAGCACTCTTCCTAGAAAGCCATACTGCTCTGCTGGTGCTCAAGTTCAAGACTGTATTGAACCCTGAAAAAGATGCTTTGATGCTAGATACCCACTTGAGTGGCGAAAGATTAAAAGGTTAATTGCTGATCTAAAAGTATTCAACATGCTGTAAAACAATTTCCGCTGATATGCTGTTGCACTGAAGTCACTGCACTAAATTTTAACAGGTCAATGCAAGATTACATACCTACTAGAAAAGGTATAAAAATTATTTTATATACCAACAAATGTATTAGAAAGGGAAAGAGAGCATCCACAAACCCCCGGATAATTTTTGAATGGATGCAACTTACTTGCACAGATGCAATCTACATTACCCACAGAAGACTATCTTAACATCTGTAATAGCAACACATGAAAATACGTTTGCCATTCATTCCACATTATTAGATGATGATGATTATTATTATTCATTTCAGGATCAGTGGCAAACAATTTCAGATGCTACTTTTTCTGTACTGGTGAACAAAAGCAATAACTACTTCCTATTTGAAGTTTATGCATGAGTAGCTTCTTAATATTTTACAAAACTCATAAAAAATTTATTTTGCGAATAGAATTATTTTCTATCCATCTACTGGGGTATTTTCAACTCCAAAAATTATCCATATACTATTAAAAAAAAGGAGAATTAAGTCACTTAGTTTTGAAAATTTATCTAACTAGAACTGTTTTTCAAAGAGGTTCATGCTTCTGATTTACACCAGGTAACTTTTATATAAGCATTTGAAAAACTCAAAAATAGCCTAGCAAAGTGTGTGACACAGGATGTTGAAAGTATCTTTAAGAGCCGCTTACAAAAGAGTACTATTTACTGTATTAAGTGTACTTTTTTACATACTTAAGAGACATCTATAAATCAAAAAGTAATGGTCAGGCAACAACAAAACACAAACAAATCCTAAAATAAAATACTCTGCAGATCATTGTTTCTTGTAAAAATTGACGCAGTACTTTAGTTTCAGAAATTTATGCTTTAAAGGATTCTGGTACTAACCTTCACATTTTTTAATAGTTCAGATTTATCTAACAACTCCCAGTGGAACTATTGTCATAGACTACTGTTTTGGTTTTGTTTGGGTTTTTTTTTGTTTGTTTGTTTTTTTGTTGGTTTTTTTACAGCTCTTGGTATATGTAAATAAAGCCTCGAGTTTAACACGTTCATAGCTCAAGAGGTTTGCACCCATACTGCCTGCAGAGGCAGAATTCAAATGTATCTGATCCCCAAGGATGTATCTGTGTTCCTCCGTCTGATGAGCCAGCTCGCTCACTGGATAGTTGACCTAGAGTGAATCTAGGGAGGGACTGAGAATAATCAGAGAATTTGGGCTCGAGTACAAACTTTAGCTGAGCTACAGTGATGAAGCAGGCACTTACGCTACAGCAAGGAAAGACTAGAAAACATATTATAGTGAGAAATACAAAGAAAATGAAGAACAAAACAAACTGAAAGTAGAACCAAAGTTCCCTCCCAGTCCTGTGTTCCTGAGCTGCAATGTCCTTTGCTAGTGCAATCACATCATAAAATCTCTTTATTAAATGTGTCAGGGGCTCAGTCTTAAAAATGTCAGGGTTTTCTAATGCTATTCCAACAGCAAAGTTGTTCCAGAACTTCTTAGAAAATCACAACTGACCCAAATCTTCCTGTCAGCAAAGAACAAAACTTAATTCAATCCCATATGCAAACACGTAAGAAACATTTTGTTTCTTCAAAGAAGGTGGCAAATATTTACATACACTTCTTTAACTGTTCCACTAGCTCCTCTGTGTACTTCATTCATTCATCCTGTATGTATTCATTCGTTTCGATAGAGGAAGAAGATACTGTGGCCTCCAGCAAAACCATCTGATGGATGGCCTTTGCTCCACATCAGCACTGGCTGGCTGCCTTGTCATGGGAGTTGTACTGTGTTATATAGCCAAGAGGAGCAATCATGTGACTTTACAGAACTTACTGATGTCCAAATATACTTAACTTATTTTTTTAGTGATTTCAGTGCTGTTCTGTTAGTAATATAACTATAGATGGCGTGGGAGGTACTGTATAAAATGAGGTACCTTCCTACGTAAGTCTGTTTTTGTAAAGGCTTGTAACCACCATGCTAACCATTTAGATTGGAAAAGGGGAATGGGAGATGCCTCTGGTTCTCATGGGGAGTTACTGCTTTTGTTACTGTTTAAGAAAACTTTAGCTAAAACAGTTTAACACGTTGACAAGAATATAAAAAGAAATGTGCCTCATGTTAAAAACTCTGGTAATCCCTTCCTTGAAAAGCGCTAATGCCTGCAGCCTTTGGGAACTAAAAACATCTGGATAAGGAGACCAGCAAAGAATCAGAAAAATATGAGATGATATGGAGTGACTAAGTAGGGAAAACAGGACTTGGGCAGAGCTGAGCTGCTGGAAAGGGAAGGATGCAAAAGGGTCAACCCTGACTCGAAAAGGATGAAAGTGTAGTGGATATGACTGGTGTTAAAACTTCATGTTATTTGTATCTCCACATATAAAACTGAGATTTAATACCAACTTCTAATCTTATTATACCTCTGTTCTCAAAATACATTCATGAATAACTGTTAAAACCATAAGCTGAAGGAATGACTGCAAGATAATGATTCTGCCTGGCTTGTGGGATTTAAGTAAGCGTGGGATAAGTCAACCCACACAAAGCAAAAAAAAAAAAAAAAAAAAAAACCAAGACACTGAATTGCTGTTCATTTAGGAGGCACCACGTGTTTTATGAGCTGAATGGGGCAGGATGCTGTCAGGTGCTGGGTGGGAGGTATGACCACACAGTTAAGCAAAGTAGTCATAACATGAAAGCCCAAAGTGAATGAAGTCAGGTCACGCAGTTTTAATTCTGGCATTTCCCAAGTAGGTTTTGGGGGGCGCTGGAGGGGGGGTTGGTTGTTTTAAAGGAGTGCTTAGCAAGGAGATATTTTACACCTCCAGAAAGAAAGAAGCAATACTTTTTCCTTTTTTTAACTACCCAGAAAAGGAGCACCTTAATTTGTTGTTTACAGATTCAGTTGCACGAAAGGTGCTCTTTGAGGATGAGTTCTATAGTAAGAACTTCTTAAGCAGAGATGCAGCATTTTCCTTAAACAGCCATTAACAAGAGGCAAGAAGGTAGGTGGTCTGCCAGAGACCTTTTTATATTTTATGTTTTTCAGGAAATCAAAGTTCTCATGATCACTATTCTTCTAGACTTTGTTTATGGCAGTACCCAGGTAACATAAAGAATACTGTTTGTGGGACTGTTTCCCCAACTCCGTGTACAGACCTTTATAACTGTACAATACTTTAACAGATAAAGTAGACAAGTAAATGGCTACAAACACAACACAACAGTTAGGGTATTTCTGAAATCAAGCAAAAGTACATTTCATAAAGATTACACCATTCCTTTCACTGCAAAGCACCTGGGTTGCACCAGAAACAGAGATCTGATTGTTCTAATACAGTACACTGTGCAATTATAAATAATGAAAAAAATCACGTTTAAGTCACCACACTATAGTTCTGAGAAGAATTAAGACACAGTGTAGTTTACCTTTCACCATGCATTTGAAGTCACATTATTACCTTTTGTAAAACATCTAAAGCTGTAAGCACCGCTTCCTGTAAACTTGTCAAAACTGCTTCAGTGTAAGATGGAAGGATGAAAGGAGAAGCATCAGAACTGATTGGAACTGAAACAGCACCGTGCAAAATGACACCCAGCTTTTGGAGATCATCCATGCTGAAACCAGTCTTGATGTGCTGGTAAAGAGCTGGGAATATCTGAATTAAAGCTGTAAGAAAAGGCTGGCTGGGAATGAAAGTCAATTTATCACAAGTAATTGGAGGCCTTGTACTTTCTGAACCAATCCTATACCAGCTGTTCCAGGCTGCCCACCAAAGATTCAAATCTTCAATCTCATCTGTTATTACAGGTGGCTCAGACCCATTGTATCTTCCTAGTCTTTCTCCTATGGAGTCAGTCCTCATGAATGATCTGCCAAGACTAGTGGCAGTTGTTGTCCCTACCACCACAGGTACAGAAACGTTGATAGCAGGTGGTGTATCAGGCTTCTCTGAGTCTCGGACGGGAGAAACAATTTGTAAGATCTCCTGGAAGCTTTTCAGAGCAGCCAAGGAAACTTCATTATTTTTGCTGAGAGCTGCTGATTGGATGTGATCAAGAAGAACATCCCAGGCTTGGGAAAAGTCTCCTATTAAAAAAAAAAAAAAAAAAAAAAAAAAAAAAAAAAAGAGGGAAAAAATCAACTTGGAACTGGATTTCTCTTCCCCTTCCCACCCATCCTGTCTCTAAAAGGCCATTCATGTACTTGTTACTCTAATACAGAGAATTTCATGAGGTTAGATGATGGCTTGAATGACTTTCATAACGTATCAGTTCAACCGTAACCAGAAAGAATGAATGTGATGGAGAAACACACAAATATGAAGACTGAAATAATATATCTACATTTATGTTGCATTTGCTAGTGAAAAATCACATACCACATCCCATACCAGAAAAATATGGTTGTTTCGTTTTTCATTTTTTTAATCAGGATAGTGAAACAGATTTGTTCCTATACATACCAGATGCCTGTTGATTTCAAAAAGTGTTAAGCACACAAAAGGAATTAAGGGTCAAATCTACAGCCATGCAATGCATTCAATAAAGAACTGATTTTTAAAAGCTCTGATAATTGTACTGTGGAGAAAGATTTCATTTTTGAAGTTTGACTTTTTCATTAAATTTTCATTAACCTTCAATTTTCTGTGTTACTAATTACAGGGTTTGAATAATTAAAGTAGCCCTGTAATGTTTGACTTTTTTATTCAGTTTTAACTCAAGTCTAATATAGTTTAAACTCTACTACATTTCTGCAAATGACCAATACTCTTGATAGCTATTAATATGTTGATATCTGTATCACAAATACCAAAAAGGAAATAAAACACGACTTATTTCTAGTTAAATATATATACATTAATTGCATACTATGGGATGGTGAAGCTATGTTAATGTAATGGGGAGTTTTCTTTGCAAGTCAAACATTCCCTATTTCTTTTTTGCTCTCTCCTTACAGGAATTAAACATTAGGTCATTTACCAAGCTAATGTAAAATATTACTACATACAATTGAAGAATGTAAATGTTCAATACTTCACTGACTTTACAAGTAAGTTCTCTTTACATTGTAAAAGCCCTGTTAAACTTGACACACTGATGCCACAGAAGAATTCTAGGCAAGTGTTGCATAACCTTAGAAAGACAAGAGGAGAAATAAGTTTTGACAACCAAAAGAAGAGAGGAATTATTATTGGTATCAGGCTACTATAAATTAAAGCTATTTGGCACCCAGAACTGTGACTAGTGAGATTTAATTTCAAGTATTGTGATACAAAAGATGAAATTGGTACCTACAATTTTTGGCTCTAAGGTGCATGAACTAAAAATTCCGTAATTTTCATCACATTTGAGGTGAGACATAACAGAACACACATTCAAGCTAAGATTAAGATTCTGGCCCAGTATTTTAACCGGAAAAATATACAAAACCTCAAAGTTTATTACTGTATATTTCAATGACTTTAAACTATAAATTTTACCTAAAGGCTGCAGTAAGTATCTCCTGGTGTTAAATATTCTTGCAACTCCAGCCAGTGTTAATACCCATGTCTCAGCCCACTGTTTCTCAGCTGTATCCCTTGAATGATGGATGAGAATGTTGCCTCCTCCTGATTCAATCTTCTCTTTGTCAGCTGTGGTAGAAGATTCTCGAACCCTATCCAACAGGTGAAATAAAACCTGTAATAGTCAGAAAAAGAGCAAAAAAGCAACTTTTCAAAGAACTTAGTTGTATTCATGGTAAAACCACAGAAAATAGTAATTTTTCCATTATCCTTTCTGTCACTGTGTCACCTTTAGAATTATTCTAAATGGTCTCTGCAACAGCTAAGAGTAAGAATCAGCCAACTGATGTTCGTTTGAAAAGGGTTAGAAACGGCACGATCAAAACCACTAAGAACAGTGTTAGCATCAATAGAAGGCTAAAACCTGTGGACCTCAGATACTTCACAGGTACAACAGGCAGACTCAACTACAGCTTGATTTTTCCATACGGCACAACCAACATGACTGTGATGGAGAAAAGGGCATTTGACACATCCTCTCAAAGAAGAGAGCCAAAACAGAGCGCAAATCGAAGTTCAATCTAGTATCAGATCAGTCCAATCAGATGACCCTCAAACGTCTCCATATTTTCTCACAAATGAGTCATTCATCCTTGTAGGAAGGAAAGACCCTTTTTATCTAGCTCCTGAGTGAGAAACAAATGATCAAGATACAAAAATTACATTTCATAAGAGGGCCAGAGAAGAGAAAGTGTAAAAAAACATGCCCCAAACCCAAGAAATCAGACTTCTGCCACCTTATGTTATCTTTTAAATGTCTTAATAAACCAGCTAATTGATATTAAAATAGCATGTCAATGGTTATTAAAACATGAATGCAATTTAAAATACCTTCGGTGGAAGCTTACACATCATACCTTCCATATTACTGTGTGCCATGTTGAATGTTGCAATAAAGTTCCATGAGCACCGATAGTAGAAAACAATGTCTGCCCAGCACTCTTTCTAACTGCAGGTCGGGGATCCACACACAGTTCTCCAAGTTTGGCATATAGGCATAACCAAAGACAGTCAAATGGTGGTGCAGGATGAAAAGGTCGATTAAGCATCACTCCTTTTTCTTCTGCCTGTTTCTGTAACACTGCTTCTTCTTTGTTTAGCTCCTTTTCAATTATTTCACCTCTTTGGAAAAAATAATCCGAAATATTCCACTACAAAATAAATAAGACATACGCTGTTGTACAATAAAAATATTATAATGCTCTTAAAGATCATGAAATAAACTGTTTCTCACTTTTACATTTAAAAGTATTTTGTGAAATACATAAAGATATTAATTTTCCTACACTGACGGGAAAAGATCAGCACATAAATACTGCAAGGTGCAGACAGTATTTTTCTTAGCCTCAGCTTTTAGGCCCCAGTTATACATGAAGTACTAGAAAGGGAAACTATGTATTAAAAATAAGATACTGATGAACATAACTACAAGACAATACAATTTCTTTAACCAACCCTGGTGTCATGCAGATTAAAGATAAATTTTGTTCACTCAATTTACATATGATTCCAAATGACACCATAGGAGTTCAAGTAAGAACTCAAAAAATAAGTTTTGGCTTTCATTTGTAGCATTGATTACAGATTAATTTTCATTAAAAAAAAAAAAAAAAAAAAAAAAGGAAAATGAAAGCCAGAAGCAGCATCACTGTAGGTTAATATAAAACTCACCAACAAACCAATCGAAGTTAAGCTAATATTTAGCTCTTGATTGTGAAGTCCAAAGCTTCCTGCAACTTCAACAACTATCTGTAGGCAAGTACATGGCATTGTTGGAAGAAAGTCTGTCACAACCAACTGAAGACACTGGAATGCAGTCCGTATTAAGGACTCTCTTAAAAAAACAAAACAAAAACAAAACACACACACACACTCTCATTTCAAATTTCTTCAAGAGCATAGGGATGTTTTGAATACAATACCTCAGAAGATAGCATTATTTAAAAGAGAAAAAAATCCATTTAGTGTTTTTGAGATGAATTTGCAACATTTTAAAATGTTTCAACTAGAGTTTTTTTTTTGAGGCATAGCATTAGGTTGAAGCTTCAAATTCTGATGAAGTATTTTAGTTCATGTGAAATAGCTAGTGAAGTTGAAGTTTAGACTCTCCAGCGGTCCTCAGCTAGTTTTATATAGTAAAGTCCACTTCGCTGTTGTAGAGTTCTAGGACTTGTTAGTTCAAACACGTCAGCTAAAACACTCTAAATAAGCCACAAGGGACAAAACAAAGCTTAAGTTTAAGCACAATAATCTTCCAAAAAGTAAGCTGTTCTGAACAATTTCTTGTATCAGCAGTTACAAATTACTTAGTGTACGCCAAACAGGTAGGGAAAATATGTTTTTATTTATTAGGAAAGATGCATGCTAACGTAACAGTAGTCTTCCTTGCTTAGACAAAATCTTTTCAAACTATCTGCCATTAAATAGATCTTTAATAAATACTTTGCCTTCAGAATTAAATTCTGAATATAAACATAAAACAAAAATGAAGGTTTGTGACAAGGAGCTCTTAGAAGCAGCAAGGTCATCTATAACTAAACCCTTGTTTAGTGAGAGACAAAATGAAGGACTCAAAAGGAGAGTTGGAATGTAGATAACACAAAATAGGGAAGCTGCATTTAATTTTCACTATAGTGCTGGGCTTTTTTAATGCTTAATGTTTCATGTCCAAAGGTTTGTAATACAGAAACTTAGTGTCTTTCAGAACATGCATCCCAGGAAAAAATTCAGAATACAGATATGCCAGTTACATATTTCAGAATGCTAAATAAAATAATAATTTTTACAATTAATTCAAAATGAAAGTCATAGGTGGACCATTTCCACTGTATCGTAACAGCCAAAATGCTATGGAAGCCAGAGGAATGCCCAAGAAGCCTCAAATGGACAATAATGGTACAAAAAATAATTCTCTGATATGATGCATACTGCAGAGAGACATCCATCCTACAAAATAAGATCAAAGGATTTATCATTGCTATGCTCATGGAAGAAATGCTCACACGCTACTTTCTCCCATATTCATTACAGGAGTCTATAACATGAAATACAACCAAAACTGCTGCAGTTCCCTCTCCACTACAAAGTTCCGGAGGTATGTGACCTTCAAGGATTCTAAGAGAGAAGGGAAGGAGACAGGAAATGAAAGTATAGTAACACTGCTCATTTTGAAGAGTTGAGGTAATGAGAAAGTAACCTCTGTTTCTAATCTTAAAATGTGAGATGGCTTGAACAAATTCAAAACAGTTCGTTTCCCAATTAATGTCCCACACTACTATGTGTTTGGAGAAAGGTTTCAAAGTCCCTCATCAAGAGGCAACAGCAATACAGCTCTTCAAAATGTAAAATTGTCCTTAATGTTATAGGTGGTAACCAAAAAGGTAAATATAAATGCAAGAAACTTAAGCTTAGCTTGAAAACTTAAGATCACATAGGGCTTTATCTATCCTTAAAATAAACAGGGGTATCCCACTGAAAAATTCTTCAAAGAAAGACTTCCTTTTGTTTGGCAGGCTAGTGCCATACAATCAAGAAGCGACTAAAGTATCACCAGTTCTCAAAATAGCATCTTCTGTATTTATAGCAGCCTGCCAAGAAGTTCTTCTGGAAGGTAAATGGATTTCTGTCCTGGAATCCAGGATGTTCACTGACCAGAGGGAATACACTTCTGAAGAAAGTCTCATGGTCAATAAGTTTATATTTAAAGTATGATAACAATGCCTGCATCTTGTGCTCACAGCTGTGAGACAAGAAATTCTGTTGTTTCCTAAGGAAAACGAGGCTTGCTTTGGTTTTTTTTGTACTGTAGTTGATATGACATGGGCAAACAATGCTGTGTAGTTGAAGAAACGTAGATTATTCTCTATGCTTTGTGAGAGAAGACTAAGATGTAATGCAAGATCTTAGTAACATCTTGAGATATCTGCCAGTGAGCTATGGGTTTGAGATGTAAAAAGATCTGAAACTGTCTTGAGAAGGGATCTGTGTTGGTTCTCATCCATCAACAACTACTACAGTAAAAATCAAAAGGCATGTAGGACCATAGAACACACTGCACCAAGTGTGGAAACAGCAGGTACCAAAGGAAGCATGGTTACCAAAAAGACAATGCCAACAGCCAAGAACGCCAACATCCTTGGGGATTTTGGTGAGCACTGCTGCCAGAGTGAGCAATAGTGGTACAAGAGCAAAATCCTTCAAGCATTTGAAGGGGCTTTAAGAGGTCTTCACATGGCCAGAAGACAGAACCTAAGGTGAGGCAAAAGGAATTCGCCAAGGTGAATTCTTCTGATACCAGAGTTATTTGCCGACCTATCCTGGTGCTAGTCTTGACTAGCACCAAAGAAGGAATAATATGGTCTAAGTTTGTGGGTATAGCTCTTGGTGCATACGGTTCCAGGGCCAGATGTTCATTTCAAAAAAAATCCTTGCAACTTCACCTCTCACTTTCCCTTGTGGGCAAGAGGGCCAGCCCAGTAACATTCCGCCTCTGTAGGCAACAGAGTCAGCTGTGTTAGTCAAGGGATTCACCCACAGCAAGTAAATAATCTTCTATCCTTGTACTACCAGCAGCCATTTAGAAAGGAAGGCTTCAAAAAAAGAGAGAGCATTCAGAAGATGATACACAGTAGAGGCTACCCAAAGATACAAGAAGAAAAAGAAACACTAGAGGAACTGTGAGCAACAGCTAAGTCATACAGAATTATCTGCAAACACCAGAGACATGTCCAGCAGATGGTTAAGATCAAATGAATTGGCACAAGGAGTGTTCCTCAGTGTATACTGCATGCTGACCACATAAAGTAGAATGGAACAATACTCTGGTCTTCTGGAAGAGTAATTGAGTAAAATAAAAGTGTGCTACAGGAAAAATTAAAAACTGTATTTTTGTTGAGTACAATTGTTCATAAGCCAAAAATGACAATGAAAATTATGGCTATTATATCAAAGTGGTTATTTAAAGTAAGAAAATAAAAGCAGAATTCTTTCTACTGTTCTTATCTTACATGAATTTAAAATTTTATTTCCACCACTTACCCCTGATCACTTCGGATTGCCCCCATGACTCCAAGCACCAATGGCCAACCAGGTCCTAAGCTGTCACCCTGACTTTGCAAAATCTGCAGCACACACTCCAGCTGCTTGATCCTGATATCAGGATGACTAATATTTGACAGTTCCTTTAGTGGATTCAATAAAAGCAACTGCAGTCTCTAAAAGTAAACAATAAAGCACATTAAAGATGCTAAAATTTATCTGATCCTTAATTATTTTTATGTATAATAAGTGAAAACAGAGAACCAATTGAAGATTCATTAAATGAATTCAGTAAATCGTTCATTAAATGTTCAAATTCAGTATCAGACTGGCCTTTCTAAAAAACGTTTATAAAGGATCTCAGCCAGAAATCTACATTCCCACCCCCCTTCTCCATGTCCCTCAGGCAGTAGCCACAGCATGCTGTCACAGTTGCATAAAACCCATCATGCAACTATACGTTCCCCAGCAGGGCTAGACTCAGCTTCCTACTAAAGAGACCTTGAAAAAACTATCCATTGAACCTCAGTAAAAATATTAGAATATTTTATTAATAAGGGATTGAGTAGCTGTGATTTGGAAGGTTAGGCAATTTATTTTTTTACCTGCCACATCACATAAATAATTCTAAACATTCTGGAATTGTTTTGCACTCATAAGGGTGATCCATATTTTGTTCTAACAAATGGACATAATATGCAAGCATCCCCACTCCTTGGTATGTACTTGAAAAAGGAAGGACGGTAGTTCATTGGAATGCATGAGGTGATTCTCAATAGGTACATCTGAATGTTACAGCTGTAGGCTTTATAAACTCAATAGTAAAGTCGCTTTATAAATATCTCCTATTCATTGAACTGTAGAGAACTTCCTCTAGGGAAGATTTTGATCTCATGTTCATTTTAAGTTCCAGAAAAGGAGGAAAGCAGCTGCTCTTAAACTTACTTTACCTGATTTTGAGATAATGGAGGATCATGGCTGAATGTCAGTCCTGCTTTAATGAGAGAAGTTAAAGCTTCTGCTCCCCATTCTCTCATTCTGGAGTTTGGATGCTGACAGACCTGAAAATACACCAGCGTTTTGTTAAAAGTTGCTTTTTAACCAAGATTTGAATATATGTAGTATTTTAAAAATTGATATTTTAATTATATTAGAGTTTACATACATTAATTTTTTTTTTTACAACAATACAATTAATATCTAGATGATAAAATTAGCTTTAACAGTAAAAAAAAATAATTTATCTTTTGGACAGACATACCTTCTGAATAAGGAATCAAGAGGAAGCAGTGAAAGACACAGAAGGAAACATAATGAAAACCACAAGAGTTGAAGCCAATACATTTTCCAAAGTGAATATACTAACTGCTAATTCAGATAATGACCGATTAAAAAGCACCAGATAACTCTTCAATGAATGCCTGACACTCTCAGGTTTTTTAGCCTTAAGCTACTCTAAAATTCAAAGTTTCATCTTTCACACACTGCTTAACATAATCAAGTGAGGAAGCATGACAGTGGCCAACACAAAGTGTCTGCTCTTCTATATTATCAAATACAAAAAGTAACTACATAGCAAATGTAAAATAAACCTTACACTCCATTATTTCAAAAACATGCCAAAACACTATTGAATACTATTTCAAGCTTAAGTTTCATATGCATGTCTTCATTTCTGTCTCCTAATTATCTAAACCTAATTGTTTTGCTAATTGCTTTTTTTAGAACAGAAAAATTAAAAACATTGTGCAAATCCACTGCAGATACCTAGTACGAACTGTACTCCCATATCTGACACATTACCCTCAAACAAATAATATAAGTCTACAGTTTCATTGACCTCTACGTAATTATTTCCACCCACCCTTCCAGCCCTAGCGCAGATGGTGTGAGAATCCAGAATCAACGTCCAAGGCAGGCTCATAAGGAAGGCTGATTGTTTTGGTTGGTGGACCGTTCCCTTATCAGCCACTAGCAAAACTGAAAAGGAGGATGATGCAGAAGAACTAGCTTAATGTTAAAAAATGCAGACAGGAAACAGCTACTCTCTTGAATTACTTACATTTTTGTTACATAAAAAAAGAGGGAATTTGAACTACTTCAGGGTGCTCTGATTCTGAACAAATAATCAGTTACAGAGACAGGGAATGAACTCTTCCCTCAGATTGTGTTTAACTGAACTTATAGCTGGTGTTTTCTCCTTCCTTATTGTACCTTGATGACTTAGGTTTAAAAGGAAATAAAGCAGTACTTTAAAAGAAATTGAAATAGACTGCGTATTTCCCACAAAACAGTGGCAAATACCCACAGTGGATAACAGACTGCTTACTAGATGAAAACACAGAGTTTCAAGATGTGGATGGTGAACCTTATTGTCTTTGAGGGGGAAAAAAAGACAAGAAAAAGAGATGCCCCAAAATATCCAAATTTCTTCTAGATGAAAAAAGATGTGGAGATAATCTCCACAAATAAGGTTAGAGAGGGACAATCCTTAATACTGTTTGAAATAATGAACTGATTCTAAGGAAGTATCAGATAGCTTTTCTTCCTCATTTTCCAGAAAGTTTCTCCTTTACCCACTTTGAATAGAACCCTGTTTTTGCATTTCACTCTTCTACACATCTGTGTAGAAAATTAAAACTTTACAATTACACTGTCACCTGATTTTAATTTCAAATTCAAAATTGAAGATTTTTTTACTTGATGGAGCATATTTTTCATGTCAAAGTTAAAATACTTAAGAAAAATATGCTCCACCTAGGACATCTATTTTCATATTTGTACAGTATTCTCTTAAAGAGACCATTCAAAATGTTAACTTAAACATTTTGAAAACTACCAAACCCTTTGTTAGTAAATCTAATGGCTTCAATCTATCTGTTAAGGACACAAAAACATATCTTAAAATTTTCCTATATATATTTGTACTATGTGAATCCAAAGTGAAACCTGTTTGTGTTACCTTAATTATAACACATATATGAAGTATAATAAATTGATCATTTTAAACATTGCCATGTTTAAAATGTATAAAGACTGACATCACCATAAGGAAAAAGTCACTAAGAGATATTAAAATATTGGAATTTAAATATATAAATTCACTTTTAAATTCAAATTCCAATGCATTCAATTTGCAAAAACAGAGTGCATGAACCAAAACATGCAAATACAATTTAGATTTTTTTTAATTACACTTTAAAAATTAATTTCCACAAGATCTTTATTAATAAAACTTAAGTTACAGTACAACTGATAGAAGCAATTAGTTACCTCCAGAAGATGGCCAGTCAGAGGTCTCCAAAGAATCTCAATCCTGTGCATGTTAACTAATCCTGTTTCCAGTAATTTAGCAACAGCAAAAAGCGATGGTTCCTTAATAAAATGGAATTTGAACACATAACTTTTAGGTAACTCAGATAATGTCAGAGCCTTTTTCTACATTATAATTTATAAATTAAGGTGCAATTAATCTCATTGAAGTACTGTGTTTCATAGGCTGTGAATGCTGTCACAACTAGCATGGCTGGGAAGTTTCCACAGCATCTGCAGTACTTCATGAGAAGCCACAAGGGGGTAGCAATAGCATACTATGAAGAGTACTTCTTTCCTAATTTTTCATATAGGTTTCTTCTCGTTTGACAATAACCAGAGCACTGATATTCCTTTCAAAACTCTCATTTTTACATAGTCCTCCCTCCAACCAGTTTTAGAACCTATTTTACTAGAAAAATAGCCCTTTTCCCATCACAACTTCTAAAGTTAAAATTATACGTGAACAAACAATATAGAAAAGTTCATTTAAGAATCCCCCTTATGCTTTATCTTCCATTGGCTTCATAAATGCCCTGCAAGAATATGACAAATTTCTCATTCATCAAATACATATGCAAATATTTATGACAAGCTCCTTCTAAATTTTTTTTTAAATCTTACATATAGTCAAAATCACAGTGGTGCAGGAATTATTCTCTGTTCCCATTTCTGCTGATTTTTTATTCTCGTTTTCAACCGATTTTAAACACAAACTTTGCTTATTTTCATTTGTTCTCAAATATTTCATTCGTTGTCAAATATTATAAAGCATATTTTCTGTCATCATTACCTCAAGTGTAATAGATCAAGGAAAAACTTTCAGAAAGTCTCCTCTGGGATTAGATTACAACTAAAACATATACCCAATCTTATTCAATCACAGGGTCTTTAACCTTTCTGGGCTAAAGGTTGTTTACTGAAGCTGACATGAATACCATCATTTTCCCAAGTAAATATGAATTATCAGGGTTTTTTTAATATCTAAATTGTTAGGGTTTTTCTGAAGTATATTACAAAAGAAAATTGAAATGAAAATGACCATCTCGCAGAACATACTGTGCTATTCAGAATCCCTAAACTCTGAAATTAAAAGGGCTTTTAAAAGTTTTATCCACCAATAATCTGATTAATGGAAACACATGACATTCCTTAGTTAACCAAAAAAACATAGCAGAAACACAATGAGAACATTCAGAGAATTTAGTAACTGCATGAACCATTACAAACAAGACATTTTCTGGTTCATACTTTATTTTTTACTCTAGAGTATCAAATGTATTATCTTAATATTAGAAATAGTTAGCTTAAAGGAAAAATGTACAGGTCTTCTGCCTGTTTCACAAAAACATCTAGAAAGAAAAGAAAGAACTCTTTTTATACCTTATTGTTTCCATAGGCCATATCCATGGCTTCCAGAGACAAGGAGCAAAGGGCGTTTATTAAGTGATGTAAAGACACGTCGTCAAGGTACCTGAAAAATAACAGCTATCAAAACACTGCCAAGTTTGATATACACACATTATTTTAATTACAAGATAAGGTTTCTTACTGTGAGCTTTCAAAAAGTCTTGAAAGTATGTTGGATATAACTGGCAGATCAGTCATAACTGCTGTAGTCAGAACCTTGAAAAAGAGACAGAAATGTGCCTTATAGATTGCAACAGAAAATACTGCATAATCATTAAGTGTAAAATGAACAATCACACTTACTGTGCTGGGCCCTTCTACAGCTCTTCCAGGTTTTAACGCACCCCCAACACCAGGCTTCAGTCCCAGAATCCACACAAGATGCTGTAATACAAAAGGATCATTTTCAGCAGAAAGGCCTTTTCAGGCAGAGAGGAAATGAACATTGTACTCGAGCTAGCCGGCAGCCTTCCAGCCAAACAGAATTCAAGTGAAATCCTACAGTACTTACTCATGTCAATGCAAGTACACCATGAGTTAAATCAAAGCTTCTTCTTTTGCTTACATAAAAATCTCAAAACCAAATTATGGCATTAAAGCAACTAATAAGTATGTCCTTTTATACCTGAAGAGTAGCCAGGACAAGTTGCCACGATGTACCAAGAACAGCTCCATGGCAGTGAGCTAAGTTGAGTAGCGTCCTCATACACTGGATATTTTTTGAAGTCAGCTAAAACAAACACAACCAACCAGTCACACATTTTTTATTATTCTACAGTAACAGTGTTTCTAGGAAACTTGTAATCTTTAAGCTATGTAGTTAAAAATTGCATTTTGTTTGCACTTGTACAATGTATCTTTTTAAAAGAAGTAGTTCAGTATCTCTCCTCTCAGTCTTATCTTCCTGGGGTTGAATATGAATTGATCACTGCCCTCTCCCCTCAGTTTCACATTTTTATCAAAGACACAAGTTCAAGTACTCCAGCTTTATGTGCATCTTCTCCACAAAATCAGAGCCTATCTTAAAAAAAAACATGTAAGTGAACCTTCACATACAGGCACATAACTGAGCTGAGACCTAGAGTTTTTCAAATAGAATGGATGAGAGCTGCCAAGCTAAGAGACAGATAAAAAACAAGGACAAGTCTTCTTTACTGTTAGAGAACTTCGCTGTCTGAGGCTGTTCCAAATTAAAAACTTAGGATAATATTGCAGATAAACAGCATTCTTACAAATAATGGTTATCTGTTGCCTATTTTTGAGACATATTGAGAGGCAAAAAGAAGAAGTTAAGCAGGATGAGATAACTCACAAGTTGTACTTACCATTACTGTTCCCTGTGGCTGAAGAGCTAAGGGCTGCCCTACTGCTACAACTTGCTGATGAGACTCACTTGAGGGACTGATCATTTGAACATTCTGTCCCTGAATGGAATATGCTAGAGGAAATTTGAGAAGAAAAAAAAAAAAATCTAAATTTAAAATCCAGTACTTACTTGTAGTAACAACCACCTTCTGGCAAACACACTCCAGAGAATTTTTTCACAGTATCAGCTTTAAGGTAGCTCACTTTGAGACCTTTAGTTATATTTAGATTATTATGTCATTGCCTTACGGAGTTAAATGTGCCAGTTATTACTCCCTCTCACTATTAGATATTGCTTGCAATACATTAATACATTTTATGTCAAGACTGAAATATCTGTGCTAAGATACGAGCATTAGACTATGTAATTGTGTATAAATGGTATCACTGTGTGCTACTGTTGTAGTGCACTCAGAAAATGAAGGTATCATAAATGGTATGTCATGATGTTTTCCCAATACAGGACTTCAGGACACCCATTTTATGACTCACCTGTAAAAAGAAGGGTAACCTATATAAAATAACTTAAGTTCACTGCTTCATTTCTATAGAGATCCGTGTAGCTCAGTCATGCATACTGCCTCACAGACTTACGATCTAGTAATAGACTTAGCTTCTAAGCAGGAGTAAAGGTACCGGTCCTTGTTCCCTGACTAAGGTATTTTTGTTTTATATTAAGAGGTCTAATGTTAGATCCATCTGCATATTCTTCAGGTAATTGCATTTCTTGGTACACAGTAATTAATTTTCAAAATTAGAAACAAAGTACATTCTCAACTGGCATATCCCATGAATTACAACATTCTTTCAGGATGTGGGAAGCATTGATTCAACTTCTTGTAAGCTGAACAGAGACCAGAACTTAAGTTCTTCCATTTAAGCAGTAAGAACTACCATCACTTAACAGCTGTAGAAAAGACTGTAGTACATCACAAATGCAGGATGTTCTAGCCAACTCTTAAGTATCTGAGTTGCCCAGAGATCTTTTCAGAATTTGAATGCCTTAATTTCATATCCTAACAGATCTTTAGGATGACAGACAGATCTCCTTAGAATGTGAACTTCTGATATATGCTCAGAGTTCCAGAAGTTTTAGGTTGACTAGAGTGATACCCAGCAGATGCTGTAAGACTAACCAGTCCTGGAAAGCAGGCTGTCTAGATCCTGTCTGAGGTTTCTAACATAATTTAGTATAGCCAAATACTACAGTTGCATATCTTTGCAATCACACCCTGAGAAAATGTGGGTTTAGAGGACAATACACAGAAACAGAATTAAGGAAAACCTATATACTTACATTTGCTGGACAGAGCTGCAGTTGTGGTGTTTAATACAGTAAGAGCATAGTGAGGAGGCAAGGATCCTTTGCAAATGGCAGTGATAAAGGCATCTCTTGACGTTACAAGACCCAGTCTTCCACAAAGTGCAGCCATGGTCAGTTCTGCTTTTAGAATATTTTCAGTGGCAGCTTCATCAGTGCTGAAACAGTACATATCATTTAGTAAGAATTAATCCACGGCACAGAAGCAGACAGCTAAACAAAACTGAAAACAACGAGAACATATACTTTAAACCTCTCAACACTATAAATACTGAAGAGCAAGCATAACCAATCAACAAAATTCTTCAGAACCATCTGCTATAAAATTGGTCTGCAGTTCTGAATGACCTGGCAGGAAATTATGAGGAGGTATTCAACACTAATTTCAGAAAATGGTGTTTGATAACAAAAGAGTCTTTGAAATAGACAAAAGTTATTAGCTAGTAAACAGCTTTTCCAATTCAAAGACTGCATAGTACTAACAAGTACTGTGACATTATTTAGTCTCTTATCAACAGTAATCAGGACATGGGTACAATCACTTCAATGTGTTGAAACATTCAGTCAAAGTGAAAAGAAATATAAATAATTTAAATAGTTTAAATGCAAGAATTTGAAAATGTAATTAATTGTTCTATATTGAAATATATTAAAGGTTGATGCTAGACTTCTGGAGGCTTCTGTGTCGTTTACTCGTAACAGATCCTCACTCAGTCTAGCCATCACTAACCCACAAACCTGTCTGCTCAGGTGCCATGAACAGTGCTCTCTCATACAACTGTCAACTTGACCGGTATCAAAGGTCAGTTCAAAATACAGCTGGGAATGTCATCTTTGAAAAATCAAGAGCAATGAAAGACCAAATACCTTGCATCAAGGAGGAGGGACAAAGCAGCCAGAAGACCACACCAACAAGCATTCACCATTTCTTCCCAGACAGCTCTGCTAACTTGAAATAAATACATATATTTATTTATAGCAGAAACACAATATTTTACTTAATAATTTCCAATTATATCACAAACAAAATGGTTGCTACTGCATCTTTTAAAGTGTGGTTTTACATGTTTGTTTATACAGACACATATATGTGTATACACAAACACATTCACACCAGTACCATTTAAAAAAGTCGCATTTAAAGTAACATTGCTGAGGTAAGAAATGTCACCAAGGCAATGCTTATTCTAAATTACACCAGAAAAATCTTACAAATGTATATTTAACTATTTTTAATCTTTGTCCAAAGAAACATAAAAATAAACACTCAGAGTGCATAAATGTGGGACAAGAAACGCACTGAAATTTTGCAGCGAATCACAAAATCATCTAGGTTGGAAAAGACCTTTAAAATCATCAAGTCCAACTGTTAACCTAACACTGCCAAAACCACCACTAAACCATGTCCCTAAGCACCACGTCTACACACCTTTTAAATACGTCCAGGGATGGTGGTTCAACCACTTCCCTGGGCAGCCTGTTTCAGTGCTTGACAACCCTTCTGGTGAAGAACTTTTTCTTAATATCCAATCTAAACCTGTGATGGTGCAACTTGAAGCTGTTTCCTCTTGGCCTATTCACTTGTTACTGGGGAGAAGATCCCGACCCCCACCTCTCTACAAACTCCTTTCAGGTAGTTGTAGAGAGCGATAAGGTCTGCCCTGAGCCTCCTTTTCTTCAGACTAAATAACCCCAGTTCCTTCAGCCATTCCTTATACAACTTGTGAAGGAAAAATACTCTCCTCTGGTATTTGTAATTTTCCATATTTTTTCCATGTATTTAATTTAATAGGAAAAAAAACAAACACCAACGTCTAACAGACCTATAATCTGCCCGTACCGTTTCCACACCTCCCTCCCTCTGGCACGCCATGCCGACGTCCTGTGCTCAGCCGGCGCCGCCTGCAGCACCATGGAGAGCTCCACCTTTCCCAGCCGCGGGCGGTGCTGGGGACCAACCCCTTCCCTCGCCCTCGGGCAGCGCTGTCGCCGCCGGACGAACTTCAGCACTCCAGTCTCCGCCTCCCGGTACACCAGCCAAAATCACTCCTGAGACACAAGCCCTTCTGTACGTACACGTACAGGCTCCTCACATGTTGCACAAATACAAGCCTTGGTTCATAGTTCTGCTTTTAAAGAACTTCTGCCCTAAATACTTCAGCCTTATTTAAAATCTCGCCATTAAAACATTCCTCCTTTTATTTTGTTACTAGAAATACTGATTTGTTTTAATGTGGTCATAACTGCAACATTTCTGTCAGTCAAGTTGTGTCTTGTGACCTTGGATCTCAGTGTTAAGCGGAATTAAGGACACAGGATGCCAGAACAGTAGTTCTGCAGAACAGAATGTCCATTATCTCTCCCTCACACCCCACGTAGATACATGTAAAAAAGTATTAATGGACCATAAGAAGTCTATGTCTAAGGTGCTATAAGACAGAAGCAGTACCTCAAGTGTTTATTTTTAGAGAATACTGCTGTTCTCTTACAAAAACAACAACAAAAAAAAAAACCAACAAAACCACCTCATTGAAAGTTTTTACATACTATTTAGAAACCATAAATTCAAGCAACAAAGAATGAACTATTTTAATCCTGCTTTATGTAAAACTGCTGCATTTTATATACTGTTTGCATTTTCAAATACCTAGTTCTTTCTCTGATTGGTCAGATACAGACTGAGAGTCTTGCTGCTCTGAAGACTGTGCTGGTAACGAAGTTGTCTCTGTTGTGGTTTGACTGACTGGTTCTGCCTCTCCCAACTCTCCTTCAATCATGGTAGTGATACCACGGACAAGATCCAGTAAACAGTGAAATGCCACTGACATTGCATAGCCTTCAGGAATCGTAGGTGGCTCTACTTTGTCCAGCATTTCCAAACTAAAAAATTGAAAGCGTGACAAGTAAGTGTGTAACAGTACCACTGTGATTAAAAAACAAAAATAAAAAGCAAGATTCCAAATGAATGTTAAGTACAAACAGGCCCCAAATAGCATCCTTCAAGATTCATAGCAAATCAAGAAGAACAACCTTCTTGATTAATTAAGCCATTAAATAAAAGAGCAAATGAGTCACTAATAAAACAGCAAATGAAAGGGTACGAACCCCAAGTACAGTATTTAAATCTGCAAATAAATATTTTAAAAAATTAACACATATAAGCAAGCATCACTGAATGAATTATTCTACTTTTATTATTATTTTTACTTAAAGCCGCTGCAACAGAACCTGTTCAGAAGAACACAAGAACATAGCAACAACAGAGGAAATAGGTCAGAAAGTCATGACAGTGTGAATATAAGTATAACAAATAGAGAACAAGTCAGACGTTCCATTATCGTTATCTTTGAGTCTGTATGACCGGAAAAGCCTGTCATAGCTAGATAATATATGACCAAATATTCACCACCAACATGCATAGTTAAACAATGGAAGTTATTTGTACAAAGAGGAAATGTCTACATGATTCACTGCTGAAAACCATGCAATTAAAACATCACTATGCTGGAACTGCAGCCTCATTGCCACTTTTCTTCATCTTTTACCTTAAAAGCACATAAAGAACTGCTGATTTCAGGAAACAGATTGTAGCTGCCACAACAGCAGTATCTACGCAAGGAGAGACCGTCTGTTACAAAAACTACCTGCTACACCAACCACCACTATTTTTGTTTTGCTCTACAAGCCACTCTTAAAAAGGCTAGGCGTTCCAGCTACCAAAGAAACTTTTACATTGTAGTGTCACCACTCTTTTCTGCACAAAAGATTTTCCTTCTCCCAAACAGGTAATGCTTCAGTTATTGCCTCTAATTTCCTGAAGATAGCTGCCTTAGATATTTGCAGGCATAGGCAGCATAGGTAAATCAAATGGTCAACATTTCACCCTCTATCTACAAATAAGTTTGTACATATATATGGCTCTAATTAAAATTATTAAAGGGGTTTATAGTTACAATGTGGTAGTGTTCCTCAGGGTTCAGTATTGGGGCAAGTTCTGTTTAATACAATTAATATGTTTATCAAAGATTTGGACGAGGGGATCAAATGCACCCTCAGTAAGTTTGCAGATGACACCAAGCTGGATGGGAATGTTGATCTGCTTTGATCTGCTTGAGGGTAGGAAGACTCTACAGAGGGATCTGGACAGCCTGGATTGATGGGCCGACGTCAATGGTATGAGGTTCAACAAGGCCAAGTGCCGGGTCCTGCATTTGGGTCACAACAGCCCCATGCAGTGCTACAGGCTTGGAGAAGAGTGGCTGGAAAGCTGCCAGGCAGAAAGGGACCTGAGGGTGGTGGTCGACAGCTGGCTGAATATGAGCCAGCAATGCAACTGGGTGGCCAAGACGGCCAACAGCATCCTGACTTGTACCAGGAATAGTGAGGCCAGCAGGACTAAGGAAGCAATCATCCCCCTGTACTCGGCACTGGTGAGGCTGCACTTTGAGTACTGTGTTCAGTTTTGGGCCCCTCACTACAAAAAAGACATTGAGTGTGTCCAAAGAAGGGCAACAAAGCTCGTGAAGCTCGTCTAGAGCACAAGTCTTATGAGGGAACTGGGCTTTCCTGGAGAAAAGGAGGCTGAGGAGAGACCTTATTGCTCTCTACAACTACCAGAAAGGAGGTTGTAGAGAGGTGGGGGCTGGTCTCTTCTCCCAGGTAACAAGTGATTGGACAAGAGGAAATGGCCTCAGGTTGCACCAGGGGAGGTTCAGGATGTATATAGGGAAAATCCAGGATGTATATAGGGAAAATCTTCACTGAAAGGGTTGTCAAGCCCTGGAACAGGCTGCCCCGGGAAGCGGTTGAATCACCATCCCTGGAGACGTGTATATGTGGCACTTAGGGACATGGTTTAGTGGCGGTTTTGGCAGTGTTAGGTTAACAGTTGGACTTGATGAACTTAAAGGTCTTTTCCAACCTAAACGATTCTACGGATCTACCTGTGAGTTAGAGGTCATTGTCATGGCTTCAGCTGGGATAGAGTTAATTTTCTTACTAGCAGCTGGTGTAATGCTACATTTTGGATTTGGGATGGGAATAGTGTGACAGCGCACTGGTAGTTTTGATTGTTGCTAAGCAGTCAAGGCCTTTTCTGCTCCTCACACTGCCCCGCAAGCAAGCAGGCCCGGGCGGGGGGGGAGGAAGGGGCACAAGAAGTTAGGAGGAGACACAGCCAGGACAGCTAACCCCAAATGACCAAAGGAATATTCCACACCATGTGATGTCATGCTCAGTATACAAAGCTGGGGAAAAAGAAGGAAGCAGGGGATGCTCAGAGTTATGGTGTTTGTCTTCCCAAGTAACTGTTACGCATGATGGAGCCCTGCTTTCCTGGAGACGGCTGAACACCTGCCTGCCCATGGGAAGTGGTGAATGAATCCATTGTTTTGCTTTGCTTGCATAAGCGGCTTTTGCTCTACCTATTAAACCATCTTTACATCAACTCATGAGTTTTTTTTTCTCACTTTTACTCTTCCAATCCTCTCCCCCATCCAAACTCAGGGGGAGTGGTCCTAGGTGGTCAGCAGCTTCGTGGTCCTAGGTGCCAGCTGGGGTTAAACCACAACAGAGAAGTAGGAGAGAATCAATGCTAGGATATGACCCAAATCTACAGTTAAGTCAGTCATCTCTTTACATGCAGGGACTACTGACAAAAGTACAAGATAGGAGAAACACTGCTGACAAGATATGCTAGCAACAATTCTGTAATCTTACACAGAAGAAAAAAAGAATGCAAAAATTACTCAGAGGGAATCACGGAGTAACTGCAGGGATCCAAAGGTAGGGCACAAGCAAGTTCAGAGCAGCACAGGAGGCTATGATGGTGGCTGCAATGTTCTTGAGCCAGTTAAGAATACAGAGCAAGAAAAAAGGAAAGGAAAGGAAGAAAAGCAGGAGGTTGTAGTAGCTGGCAAAAGCATGAACTAGCTTTCACACACTTTTGTTAAAAATTTGTATTTCCTGAGATCAGTCAGGTGACCTAAAATAACATTCGTTGCCACTGCCAGAACAAAAAGTCAAGTCAACACATACACATTAAACTATTGAAATGTGAGGATGAATTTGTCCGTGTCTCAAAGGCAGATAAAGGCATTTCTACCTTAAAAAACGTATTGAGATCCAGGCTTACTTGCTGATTTCACTGAGTTTCAGTATGCCAAAATTTCACTGGCTGTACAAATAACTTCCATTTGGAAGAGACTGACACTCAATGATCACGACTGACATGAAAAAACTCCCACTATTTTAAAAGTAACATAGTATTCAGAGCTCTAAACTGAGAACACAATCTCCATTATACAAAGTCATGACAAAATAATTGACCATTCTAAGAAGCACTCAGTCTAACCTTTGTATATAGGTCAACATATTGTTTCGAACGACAACCTGGTGAATATCTACTATAACCAGATCAATAAGGATATAAATACAATAAAGCTGGTGTAAGAAAGCTATTTTTCAGTCCCACTGATGTCCTATTTGCTTAATGCCCCTAATGTCTACCATTACACAACCTAGCAAAAGATATTCTAAGATTGTTATATACTGTAGTGAGGCCTAAAAGTAAAGAGTTATTACAGCAACAGTATGGCAGGAAAAAATCCAACAGATGCTAAAGCCATAGGGGATATTTGGATCAGAATCCAGAGCATTCGGACAAAATAGTGAAAAATCAGGACGCCTCATGGCACTGACAAAAAGAAAATCCGTAATATACCTCAATGCCAGTGAAATGAAGACCTCAATATTCATTAATAAAAAAATCCTTAAACCATCAAGTTGGAAATAAAAATATTTGTTATACACATTTTCAAAAAGATAGAGGTACTTACTAGGTAGCTTTAGCACTGCCTTGTACTGTTACATTCAGGATAGGTATCCAAGTGCCTCTGTACTCAAAGGCAGGTAATACAGTTGCACCTCCTCCCATTCCAAGCACTCCCGGATTAGTTTGTGCTGAACCAGTACTCCCTGATGCATTGCTTCCTGTTCGGAAAAACAAAGTGATAAAATTAACCAATCTAATTTTAGTGATCAGCAAACATCCTTTTTCTATATTTAATTTTTAAGTTGAGATACATAGATTAACCTGAGATGGCCTACTCAATAGTAAAAACCAACAACACAAAAAAACTATTTTTGAGCTCCCTCTGCTGTCTAGAACGTGATTTTATGTGCAAAGTAATTAGTTTAAAAGGCAGTTGATTGATGCCAACTGCCTTATTTTCAGTCAGAATAAAATGTTTCTGTGAAAGGTATAGCAGCATTCATAACATTCCGTGAATGAACTACACTTACATGGTGTTAATAAAACAATACATATTTTAGTGAAGAGTCAGACAGGTATTTAAAGGTTAAGGATTATCTGAATAGTTGCATCTAGAACTCAGTAGTAGGAAAGAGAGGTTAATCATTCCAAGAACAAAGATCATCACAAACTTTCAAGATTTCAGAAATGGAAAAGTCACAAGAAGAAACTGAAAGAGAACTGCAACACTGAATCTGTTCCAAGCCAAGGTAGAAGAAAACAAACCATGTCAAGGAAGAGTTGACAACATGCCAACCAACAGCTAGGAGGGAACAAATTTTGGTTCCAATTTAAGAAGTGGGAGAAAAAAAAAAAAAAAAAGGCAGATAAAAAGACAAGGAATGCTGTATATATATACTTCCTACATATAGAAGGAGGTCTATACTTACTTGGAGTAGGTACCACAAATTCAGACTCTCTCTCTCCATTGTCTGTACAGAGAAGAGCAGAGCCCCCAAGAAGGTGACTCACAGCACCCAAACCATCAGTGTAACAACTGCCATTTTGGTGTGCTGGCTTGTAATATGTAGAGAGACTACACTACTAAGGAACTATGAATACACACAGAAGCCTGTGTAGACACTTTAACTCAGTAAAGCTTAACAGATTGAAACAACAAAATCATATTGCTAAACAGAAATGGTTAACCAAACACTGCCAACACAGTTACGTTGGTGTAATAGTCTGTGATCCCACTGAGCAGTCAGACATACACAACAATTTTTATATCAACATAACTCCTTAATGTGGTAAAAAGGCTTACATTACACCAGTATAATAAAAGTGACACGGAACATAGGTAGATGCAGCTTTCAACTTCTCCTATGAAACAGCTACCTTGTTGCAAAACTGAGGTTCAGAAGGCGTGTAAGACAGTATGCTACAACAGGACTACCATTATAATCAGAAGACTCAGTTTGAAAATTAGGTTGCATTGATCTGCTCTTTGCGTCTTCAAGACATGGCCATAGGAGGAAAAGAGGCAGAAAGAGAAATCCATGCGAAAGAGACATGAGAAACACTCAGGCAGAAAGAAGTGAAAAGGTAAAGGAGAAAACAAACTGGAACAATAAGCCACAGAAATAGCGACAGCACTACGGGTATGACCCTACTGAAGTGCTGTTTCACATGAAGGCAAAATTGAAGTTTCCAGGAGAATGAGTATTTTGGAATAGCTTCTCATATGTGCATGTTACACGATGAAAAGTGCTTTTCTGATTTACCTTAAATGGATTAAACTCACCCAGAAATAATACTAATAGAAGTATTCTATCAGCTTCTGTACAGACACAGCTACTGACACAAATTTCTGCATGTTATCAATGCTAACACCAACCTGGAATTCAGACTTCATGAGCAAACCTTGGAAGACAGGAGTGTAAAAGCAGACTTTTTAATGTTCATTAATTTAATAGATATGATTATAATAATTATACTTTGATTATTTGTTTGTTATCTCTTTCAAGAAGGCACATCAAAAGACACCCTTAGAAATTATTTTTATGTTGGTTGTTGCTGAGGCCTCTGCTTCCACTATCACGGGAAGAAGCAGAAAGCCTTAACTCGGACATGGACACCTGCAAAGGCACTAACAGGAGGACCACTTCTTCTTATAGAAATAAAAACATACCTAGTGAAATGCCAAAACCCTGGCTACAAGAAAACAAAATCAAGTTTAGTTTCAGTAAGTGGCTATTCTCAGCTTACAGAAAAAGCAAATATCATCTACAAAACACAGATCTATCTTTCTACCTCTTGGCTTCCTCAGTCCAGTTTTGTCCCTAAACATCCAGAAGAATTAGCTGTTGCCTTCCAGGGGGAAGCAAACACATTCTGTCTTACCACTTCAATTGCATATCACCATAAATGACATCCCCACACAAGGAGACAGAAATCAGACAAATTTGTTTTAGTCAGAAAACAGAAATAATTCCCTCAGAAAAGTTGTACAGTGACTAAGCTCCTTGGTTCACAAGCAGATACAAATGCAGAAGCACTGCTCTGCTGACTGGGGGCTACATATTCCCCACAATACAGGTAGATAAAATCACATGTTATACCAGACCTGAAAACACTATTTTGTCTCAGGCTAGCTCTTCACCTCAATGAACACGGAAGTACAGATCTGTACCAAGCCAAATGTATATACTGAATCAAATCAGAATTTATTATTACAAGAAAATGCTGGAAAATTAAAATGATAGTGAGGACAAGGCTTTACCAGTTTGGTTTGGTGTTGCTGATGCATTCCCTGTGCTTGGTACAAGAAATAGTGACTGGATGAAGGACCCCAGTGCATTCACAATATCACGGAAAACTTTAGTGGAATGTTGCTTCATATCATACGATTGACAAAAGGACCTGGAAAGTATTTTATAAAACATAGTAAGTATTTCACAAATTAGGGACTAAAGGCATATTTTAACAGCAACCTCCCCCCCCCCCCCCCCGCCCCAAACTGTAGACTAAAAGCACATTTTAACCACAAATATTTAGGTAAATAATAATGTTTAGTTTTAGGTAAATGCTCCTTTGACACTGGTAAGACAGAGTGGATTTGGAATACTCGGATAACTATAATGGATAATAAGCATTGACTAATGCTTTATAAAAAATACCTTGAAGAATTTATTGCATTTAAGTGCCTACATATTTACAATGTTTTAGGAAGCATTTCCCACCAGAGAAAAATAAAAAGCTCTCTTAAATTTTACGTAAAAGTGAAATTCAATATATTTAATACCTTAAAAGCTGAGGCTGCACACAAAGCCTGTGAATAGATTCTACTGCAACAGCTCTTAGCCACTGTGGTTTATCTGCATCCAGAAACTTAACCAGCAATGACAGAAAGATTTCACATTCTGTTACCTAAAAGATATAGTTTATAGCCATTAAATTAGAAGAAAAAGCTTCCTACAAAATATTTTCTCCAAAATACTTCTGTTTCATCTCAGAAGTCCTATCCTAGCAAGATTTGCACAGGATCTAAAAAAACCCTTTAACAAGCATTTACTAAAAATTATATAAAAGCCGTACCTAATAATCAATAATCATAATATTTTTGCAAAGCTAACACCACATATGCAATTGTATTGAAGGAGTTATATTCCTCACAGATGTTGCATTAAAGTTCTTACATATGCTACAGTAAACAAATGAAACAGAAAAAAAAAAATCTTTTTTAGCAAATTCTAAAATTCGAGAGGTAAGAACAGCTGAACACGTGTTTTTTATGCACACTCTGTCAACAGCTTTAGCAACACAAGTCAAATGCCTCTTAGCAAGTATTAACAAGGCACAGCAATCAACATTATCTAAAGCCAGGCAAACAACATAAAATCAAAAGGTTCCCAAAACCTCAACTGAAAGGCAGTTAAGAACAGAAAAGACAACAGCTAATCTACTCTGAGAAGTTATACAAGCCCATGTTTAATAAAATCATACATGTAGAATACATGTAAATACAAATACACATATGAGCAAAAGAATAGACTTTTCTTCCCTCAGTATATAGTCAACAGTTCCCAAGAACTAATTAATACTATTATTGATCACAATACTGGCTTATACATAGAAAAACAGAATTGCATAAAGAAAATCTGAACATATTCTTACCAGCAAACTGTAAAACTGCTTAATCAAAACAGAAACTACTCTCAGCAAACGCATACAGATGGGGAAGTATGGTTTTTCCACTGGTGCTGGGGATGATGACGTGCTGGAACCTTGCCTGAATTTGATATTTGGGGAGAAAAGCTTTATAACAAGAGGGCATACCCTTTCTTTAAGAAGAAAACTGAATTCCTGATGCTGAAAAAGAAAACAGAACAAATTATAAGCAGATATTATTTAATTGCGACCAGTAGCTCTGATTATGCATCTTATTTACATTTACTGTTATGATCAAGCACTCTGAAGTCATGTAAATCTTTTTATAAATTACAGGCTCAGGAAATGAAAAAGAAGAACGGTAGACACCACTGTAAAGATACCAGAAAGCATGATGAAATTACATGGTGAGATTAATACCATGCACCCCTCTTCTATTTTGCAAATTGAAGTAGGCTGCTAATACATCACTTATTATATACTTATTTTTTTAATTTAGCTACTGTCTGCTAAAACGTATTACTGTAGGATCATGGTGCATTTATATGCAGTAGATCCACACAATTCATAGTCATGATTGTTGCTGCTTTGCAAATGGGGTGAGGTTAATGTTTTCATAGAAATAACAATTCCACAAACTAAGCTACAGAGCTATCATAAATCATGCAAGATAAGAAAATGCATCTTTGGAGGAGATGTAAATGGCAAAACAAAAAGAGAAACAGAGTACAACACAATCTACAAAACGCACAAACAGAAATAACGTGTACTGAAACAGACAAAAATGGACAAAAAGCACACAGTACTTCTCTATCATAAAAACCCAATGTGTAAAAGCTACAAGTCCTTTTGAAAAGTAACACTTACACTACATTAAAGAGGACTTAACGAAGCATAAATTTTACTACCCATGTGAACAAAGTCTTCCTGATTTTCCCCTCCAAGAACTACTCACTTGTAAAAAAACTTGTGGAAAGTCATTCAGGACTGACTCAAGTAGTTCAAGGCCAAACGTCCGGGTCATTTCTGTCATACCCACGAGCCAGTAGGGAGCATCAGCATTAACTAACTGACAGAGATCCTTAAAAAGAAACACAATAACATTTACATTCTCTGCACAGTACTGTACCAGCATAAGTTTTCTGAATCTACAACAAAATCTACACTCTCTTCCTCTTTTGTAACGAGTAATTTTCCGATTTCAACACAATTTTTCCTCAAACACTGTTTTTACATAAATTATTAAATAAAATACTTTTTGAAAGAAATTTTAAACTTTTCTGGTATGCTTGTAGTAATTGTGTTCATTCCTGCCCTCAAAAATATCTCAAGACCGCTGTCCTGCCCTCAAAAATATCTCAAGACCGCTGAACCTGCTAAGTCAAGAAGATTTGTAGTGGTGTGATGAATACAACTACTACTTTTCACAGGTCACAGTATCACAGTATGCTAGGGATTGGAAGGGACCTCAAAAGATCATCTAGTCCAATCCCCCTGTCGGAGCAGGAACACCTAGACGAGGTTGCACAGGAAGGTGTCCAGGCGAGTTTTGAATGTCTCCAGAGAAGGAGACTCCACAACCTCCCTGGGCAGCCTGTTCCAGTGCTCTGTCACCCTCACTGAGAAGAAGTTTCTTCTCAAATTTAAGTGGAACCTCTTGTGTTCCAGCTTGAATCCATTACCCCTTGTCCTATCACTGGTCGCCACTGAGAAGAGCCTGGCTCCATCCTCATGACATTCCCCCTTTATATATTTATAAACGCTAATAAGATCACCCCTCAGTCTCCTCTTCTCCAAACTAAAGAGACCCAGCTCCCTCAGTCTTTCCTCATAAGGGAGATGCTCCACTCCCTTAATCATCTTAGTTGCCCTACGCTGGACTCTCTCCAGCAGCTCTCTGTCCTTCTTGAACTGAGGGGCCCAGAACTGGACACAATATTCCAGATGCGGTCTCACCAGGGCAGAGTAGAGGGGAAGGAGGACCTCTCTCGATCTGCTAACCACCCCCCTTCTAATACAGCCCAGGATGCCATTGGCCTTCTTGGCCACAAGGGCACAGTGCTGGCTCATGGTCATCCTGCTGTCCACCAGGACCCCCAGGTCCCTTTCCTCTACACTGTTCTCTAACGTTTTCATTACGTCTCTAATGTTTTCATTACATACGTGACTTTAATATACAATACCAAGTACAAGAAACAAGACTGAACTATAGTAGCAGTGTTTGGCTCACAGAAAAAACAATCCTGAATTTAATGCAGACTTGCATGCTTAACTACTATTTAAGATTTATAGTAAAACACTTTTATAGGCCACATTGTCTTCATTTTCCAGTCATACCCCTGGGATACAGCATATCATTGCCAATTAAAATAAATGTACTTAAGAAAGCCTGAGGCTCTGGTTAAGAACCTTGTCAATATGCCAAGAGCAAATTTTTGAAATTTCTTAGAGATGTAGACGCACCCACTCATATATGCATATGCAAATGTATAAATATGTGCAAATGTATAAATATATGCTCCCCAATTACCTGAAAAAGCATGTATGCATCTTTAGCACATGGTTTCAGTGTACTGACAGATCTTCTGTTACTATTTCCTTGAACTGCAACTGGCTGGTCAACCGTATCTGTGTAAAAACAAAAATTACTTTTGTGAACAAAGGAACCGTTGAAAATCAAGTATGCAATAAGTGTTCTTACAAAAAGATCGCAGGAGAATGGCCAGGTAATTCTTCTGCAACATATCATGTCCACAGAAATAAACATTAGATTGAATACCAAAGATCACCAGTACCAATCACTTCTTTCCAACAAACTTTCTCTTCAAACTACTGCCACGTATTTCACACTCAGTAATCTAAGTTAACTTCAACTTAAATGACACCCTCACCTCAAATTCCGTCACAACACTAATCTGAAGATCAGTTCTCACAGCTTGAAAAAAAAAATCTAGGTTTTATACCTAGTACATTTGTACTGACTTGGACTGACACAATGGCTAAGGATTTAATCTCCTTTGAATACAAGTAAATATATAAAAGACAGTAAAATTTAATAATATCTGTGATTAGTTTTATAAAGTTTATAGACTTTTTACTACTACTTTATCTGAAAAGGATAAAAATTTGATGTGTGTCCAAAAAACAGGTAAAAAAAAAATGCAGAGTACGAAGTACACCCACCTTTGTATCGTTCATCTTCAGCAACCACTCTCTCAAATACAACAGTAACTACCTGCCGCACTGTAGCCGCCGCAGTGTTATTTGTGATATTATCTTTTGTGAAGTGCAATCGAAAACAAAGTACAATTGCCTGAAAGGAAAAATTAAAAAATAAAAATCACCTTACAATAATATATTTTGATCTTTCAGCTAAGAGTCAGGACAGCTGATAGAGGAATGCTTTCCGCTAGTTTGCCGAAAGGTTGCCTGAAAAAAAAATCGGTTTAATAATTTTACATTTGAAGAACTAGAGTAAGTTTTATAGATTACACTAGCCAAATTCTTTAGTACTTCACCCCAAAGGTAATCTTAAATGGTATTAACTGAAGACATTACAATGTGCCAATAAAACTACAATCATCATAGAGAGAATACACAGTAGTCAACCACATAAAACAACTTCTATGAATATAAATGTCAAAAGGACATTAGGATTATGTGGTTAATCACAGAAAGGTCAGTCAGCTCCAAAGTTAAAATGCCATTCCTCTCCTACATCATAATACTTTCACAACCATGTTGCCTCGACTGCTATTATTCCTCTCTAAGGCGTGTATTTTATAGTGTTGTTGGGCTGGCAGTGACCTGAATACCATTTCCCATTGGATTTCATATTAGCTCTAACACGTAGTTTAATACTTAGTTATTTTATAATGAATTTTGAAAATTAACATCTGCGTGTGTAATGAAACCTGTATTTCTTGTTCTTCTGTGTTCTTGTACTTGCATGAACCTCAACCACGCCTGGACATACCACTATATGCTCTAAGCCATAAAAGATTCAGAATTTTCTTTTGCTTCTTTTTCTTGTAAATGATTTGTGGACTCTGCTCAAATGGTATCCCCATGTTAGTTTTAAATTTTACAACACAATCATACACCTCTGGACTTTCAGAAGACACTGCATGATTCTATAGGTGAATCTAACAGCAGTGCCTGTATTAAGGGGCTTTTCAAGATGATTTGCCAGTAATTTTCTTAATTTAGTAATTAGTAGAAATACTTAATTAGTGTTTCAGTCAAGCTGAAATATGAATATGCAATATATGTCTGGCTCAAACTGATTTTCTCTAAGAACTTTTCAACATTGGAAAAAACAACTTTCAGATATTTCTCAACAGAATCTTGGGGAAAAAAAACCAAACAAACCATTGCAGCATTTTACCCATGCCAAGTAATGCTTATATTCCGTTAAATGAGAAACTCTACTAATTTCAGACCTTGGACAACACCAAGAAATTTTACAGGATATTGCTCTGTCAGGAATGTTTTTTTCCTACCCCTGTCAGAGCCTGTGCAAACTTGACTACATTTCTAAACGTACCAGATTTTAATATGCACTAAGGAAATTTTTAGAAGTATAGCAATTAGATTCTCCAGTAATTATGTGAGCATGCTTCTTGATCAGGACACAAGACAAGAGAACGGCATGCTTGGAAAGACCTTCCCTACTTATTTGACACAGATGCGCCTACATGCTGTTGTGGTTGGTGTCCAAAAGGAGAAAGTTTCTAGACATTAGAGAGATGAACAAATAAAGGATGATGAAAAATGTGTTTCGAAGACACCCCAAAAAGGTAAGTGAAATAGGATATAGATACCAAGAACCTAAGAATAAGGCGGGGGGAGGGGGGGGGGAGGGGGGTGACACGGCCATATGGAGGCAGGGGAAGAAAAATAAACAAGGGAAGTGATGAGAAGCAGATATAGGATATGCAGAAGGGAAAGGTACGGTGGACTTAAACAGCAACTATCTCATTCTAGAGCCTAGATTCAAATTTGATAAAATGACAACATTGCAGGTTGTTAAAGAACATCTGCTACCCAGTTAATGACTGACTATCCCACTTTCTAAACTATTTCAATTTTCTTCAAAAATCATGCTTCTGCCCAAGAACACAGCACCTCGTTTGGAAAATGAGTGTTGTTTGGAACAAAAGAAACAACGTAGCGCTGAAGAGTTTTGACATTATTTGACTACTTAAGTAAAAAGGGAACCTACTCACAAACCATTCATCCTTAGCAGGTTTCTATTCTACCATCAATAGGTTTTATAAATTTTCCATTATCTTCCTGCCTTCAGCAGACCTTTGTAACTTAGCTTTGTTTTCCTTTCATGTTTTTCCTTCCCTTGGCTAAGTAGATTAATAATGATTTTAATATTTTCACATTTAACCAGCTAGGAAGTTATTTCATTAAAACTAGAAGCAAAGAAAAACTGAAAACCTTCCACCAGAAGACAAAAAAACATTCTTCAATTCTATTCTCTCTCTCAAATAATAAAAAAAAAAAAAAACACCAAAAAACAAACCAGCTCTGATATTAAACCAATACTCTGAAGGCAGTGTAACAAAGACAGCAATTTAGACTGATTTCTTTAAAAACAAAAGATATTTCTTATGTTAAAGAGAAAAAATTATTAAATGTAATCTAGAAGAGGAACTTATTTTAAACAGAACTTCACAATTCACAGATGGGTAAACAATGCTGCTCCTTCAAAGACAATTATCTTGTAATTTAAGATTAAAATGGATCCGAATCCTTATTTTTTGTTTTAGTTGAAACAATGTCCAAAATGGTACATGTTTAAAATTATGCAATAATGTTATTTCAGTTCTGACTGAAAGAGCAATAACTGGACAGCTTCTGAAAAAGATTTAAGGCAGGGTGGCAGACAGCTTCTTCTAATATTTCCTTTATTAGTGAGAGCTTACACTGTGCAATGTGCTCTGTTTTCAGTTTGAAAACATACATACAATGAATTTAGCAGATGAGAACGACAGGCATTAGCAGAGTGTTTTTATTTAAAGTTCCCATTAAGTCAGAAACGTATTATTGTGGAGGAATTAAAAAACAGATTGAAAAGAAATTTAAAAGAAATACTGTTTTCAAAGTCTAGATATAAAGACAATAGAGGCACAAGAGAATCAAGAAAGCTTCCTCCTCTTCTATTATTTCCAAATGCTTCATATTTAAAATTTGTCCCTGTTTTTCCTCTTGGGTATTCTAGGTACTATGGTTGGCAACAACAATTCTTACCTTGGACAGTGCTTCATCATGCACAACTGTATTGGTTGTTAGAAGTACAAGGACTGTCTGGAGCAATTTAAGTTCTTCAAGACTATTTTCCATCAGTTGCCAAAGCATATTAATAATGTTTCCTGCTGCAGCCTACAAAGAAATAATTTTTTGCCAACAATTAAGATGTTTACATACCGGTATATCATGTGTGCACATGCAAGAATAGCACTCTCATAAGCACATATCATAACTGAATTTGCCTGTTTGTCTACACCATAGGACTACATTGAGAACATAAAGCTGATTTCATTGTCACAAACTTCCCAAAATACGTTTAAAGAATTGACAGCAGAAATCTCTCAATGTGTAGTTCAAATTAAAGTGTGTATTTCATTTTCTACTTGGAAATATAGAAGACACAGTACAAAGACATTTTACTCTCAAAATTCACTTCTATCAGAGAAAACACAGTGTAATTTTACATTATGCAAGCACAACTGAAGGTATATTTTAACAGTATTATTTTCACCAGCTTCTTCACATACTATATATGCAGTACCATAACATATCATGACATTTCCAGTTGCAAGAAATGTGCATCTTAATTTTAAAAGTAAAATGTAACAAAAAGATAGTACATAATGTTGTCACACAGAGCAAATTCTGTGGATGCTACTAAGAATTGTATTTATCAAGGACCATTACATATTCTGTTCCTGCAGCATAAGAATGCAAACTACTAGAATGCAAGCTACTTTGAATTTTCATTAATTTCCTTCTAGAAGTTACTAATGTTTCCTCATCTCTTTTTTCTTTTTTTTTTTTTAATGGTCAAAAAGCTTTCATTTTAAATTACAATTTTTTTAAAACCAAATATGAGACTATGTTCATTACAATATAAACAGCCTCCTAAAAACAAGCATTCACCTTCAGCTTGAGGCCTGTACTTCTCACACTGAAATATGTATGTATTTATATAAAGATTGATCTTACCTCTGAAACAACTTCATGGGACATGAGCCTCTGTATGGCTGCTAGACACAGTTGAGTGATCTTTGGTTCCTTTGTTCCACAACCCATTAGAAAAGGTTGAACTACCTCTGAGCTGTTCTCTTTCAATGCTTTCAAAAAGAGATACAGAGGCAGTCAATGTTTAATGCTCTGAAGAATACAATGCAAAATTTGTTAATCATACCTATTAACAAAAAGCAATCTCCAGTCTTGGAAATCTGGGATTTACTCTCGCACCACAGGGAAAAGCCAAGTGAAGGCAGACACTGGGCTGCCACAGCTCACTTCCACAATTACCCTGGCTGAGGCTCAAGTCCCAAGCACCTTCAAACACCCTTACACACTCAAGTGACCTTCTCATTCCAAATCCAAAACATCCAGTTAAGAGTCCATTTGGTTAGTAAGATGCTGTAAGGTTCTGCCCACCCCAGAGCTTTTTCTGGCCTTGCAGCAGTGACCAGCTTTAGACTGGTAGCCTTCTCCTGCTCTGCTTCACCTCAGTACCAAATTCAAAAGCAACACAAAGCATGGCACAAAGAGACATATAAAGCACGCAGAATGAAGGGGAGTAGAATCATAGAATGGTTGGAGTTGGAAGGGATGTTAAAGATCATCTAGTTCCACTCCCCCTGCCATGGGCAGGGGCACTTTCTACTAGATCAGGTTGCTCAAAGCCCTGTCCAACCTGGCCTTGAACACATCCAGAGATGGGGCATCTACAACTTCTCTGGGCAGCCTGTTCCAGTGTCTCACCACCCTCACAGTACAGAATCTCTTCCTCATATCCAATTTAAATCTACTCTCTTTTAGTTCAAAACTATTACCGCTTGTCCTATAGCTATACTCCCTGACAAACAGTCCCTCTCCACCTTTTCTGTAGGCCCCCATTAAGTACTGAAAGACTGCTATAACATCTCCCTGGAGCCTCCTCTTCTCCAGGCTGATAGCAAAATGCTACCAACAAAACAGGAGGAGAAAGAGACTGGACTGTTTGTATCCTGGGTACATACACCTGGCTGTGAATTTTTCAACCAGTATTTTAGTGAAAAGGGCAGCTTCTGAAAATTAAGCTTTGTCAGGAGAAAAGACAAGTTTCATGAATTTTTTTTTTTTTTAAGGACAAAAATCTTCACAATGAATACAACATTCCACATTGACATTTTAAAAAGTTTTTCCCCACAAAAGTAATTTCTAGAAATCTGAGATAAACTTCATAAAATTAAAAAAAATAAGATATTTCTGAAAGATTAATGGAAAGCATGACTCAGATCGATGAGTGCTTTTCTGTTTGTGTGTGGCTGTTGATTCATGAAAACTTTTAAGATTTTAGCTGCTCATCACCATTGCAGATATTAAAATTTCCTCACAGTTGAAAGTTCACTGTGTGTTCTTACACTGCATGTCATCCACTGTGTTTTAGTCTATGTGTAATAAGAGAAATGTGTTCATGAAAAAGTTTCACACACATTCTTAGAGCACAGATCTTACCACAAACAAACAAAAGATACATTATGACATAAAAATGCAGTCATTATCAATTTTATTTTTTCTGTTGAGCAATTTTAAGTTTGCGTCTCAAGAGCCATTAAGTACAACTACAACTGATTTGGGAAAAAAAGAAACAAACATCAAGGTAAAAGCTACAAAAATGTATTTTAGTGATATTTTTAAACTGAGGCACTAACTAACACGACTAACAAGTTTCTTTGGAAAGAATAGACTTGGACAAATTATAGATGCCAACTTTCTGTAAGGTAATAGTTCTTACAGGGTGGTATTAACACATATACAGACCATAGTTTTGTCAGCCTTTTCAGAGCCAGGACAGGCTCTATGTCCAGTTGACATAGACTTACCTTGCACCAAATGCCTCATCAAAACCAATTAAAATGTCAGCATAAATTTGACTGAATACATAGGTTCACTGCCTGCTTAACAATCTGCTTTGATTTCAACAGGTTTTTTTAACTGATCCTTAAAAGCAGGTTTATTTGCTTTATAATATACAGTAAAACCATATCCACCAATACCATTCTCTTATGAAACACACCATGACTCTCAGAACAAAAACAAACTATTGGCTACTTCATCAAAAATGGAAGTTTGTTCCCAATTAAGACATGTAATTTAGGCATCTAATTGTCAGTGTCTACATGTAAGCTAGATGTTTAAGCTGCCTTTATTGTCTATGAACACCACCACCACATGGCTGATGGAGTCTAGAGAGCCCATGCTAACACGGGCACAAATGCTTCTTCCCTCATACATTTCTGAATTGCCATTGAATTCTAACCATCAAGCAGCAAGAAGAAAGCAAAATTTTTAAAAAGATACCACGAAACATTTATCCTTAACATAAGACTCATGATAAAGTTCTGAATGGCAAAATAGCATGAGAGTCATTAAATAACAAGATGGAGAAAAATGTAAACCTTTTATAATATTGTTCCTATAATCCATTAAAAACAATAATCTCACAACAGGACATATACAGTGATTTTTACTTTATGAAGCTTTAAAATTAATGTTTCATAGATCTGGTTTGGTACCAATCATTATATTAGTGTCAGTCTTAAAATACACAAAATTTTTCTTATGTCCATGTCTGCTTCCATTTTTCTACCAAAATTATGTAAGAATGTATTGAAAAAGAAATCTACCATAATGAACCACATCAAACAAGTTGTTTTTGGAAAGTAAAACTTACTTCTTCATTCCTTTAAGGAGATCATTACTCTTATTTTTTAAAAGAACATCTAAAACAAAAGTATGAATTGCACATCTCCGAGCCATGTGGAAATAATTTCTCACATTTATGTCTTGTGATATAAAGGACAAGTTGACTTCTCTTGGAATTATTCAAATTCTCATAAATGAATTATAAAGCATGTATACTTCCAAGAATGAAGACTTTGAAACTGCTCAACTAAACTTTTCCAAGAGAAACAAAGAAGTTAGATCAATGACCTCAGAGTTCTGGCAAGTTAAACATATCTCATGAGACATAATAATACCTCTGTATATTTGTCATTTTAAAATTACATCTATTTTCCTAATTATTGTAAACCTACACAACGTAATGTTCAAGAAAGCATCAGATCAGCTTACTCAAAACAATCTGAAACAGTTGTGAAATGGTGGTTTACATCAAAATATAAAGAAAAATAATATCTTGATCAAAATACTTACTTGGATTACTAGAATGTCTAGTACATGTTCCTAAATCATGTAGCAGTCAAAAAAGTATGTACTTCACCAGATTTCACAATTAAAAAGCTGCCTTTTGCAGCTTTATTATTACCAAAGCATACCTACTACCTTCCTCCAAAAAACTTTTAAATGGCAGGTAGGAAACAACAGAGATCTTGACTTTAACTTATCTACAAGATCAGGTTACAAATTATACATTAGAAAATACAAGAGTCCATAAAGAATTGGGAATGTTTAATGACATGTTTAAACTGTGGAATGTTAGGATAATGTGCAGGCAAAGTATATGTTCCCCTCTGTTCCTCAGTTTCTTACTGGGAAAAAGGTTATTATACAACTTTTAGGACCTGCTGGTTTTCCAAACCTCATAACAACAAATCTGTGCAGTTTTTTTGATGAATGAAATAAATACTAACTGCATTCTAGCTTAAATCTTCCAAAGGAAAAGTACTTACAAAATTTGACCAACTACCAGAAAGTGTTCCCTCAAAAAGATAAAAGTAAGACTGTATATCCATGCCCAATATCAATGATCTTTCATCTTTCTTCCCTTTGAAGTTATGATTAAAAATCAAAGACTTTTGCAGGATTACAAACTAGCTAAAATATAAAATTCTTTACACAGTAATATGCCAAAAAATGTTGACAGCTTCCCAAATGGCTAACTAGAGATTTCTCTTGTTTATTTGTGTATTTTGATGCATAGCTGACATTACCTGGCATAGTTTTCCCACTTATGTCAGCATTCATGACAGCAGTAAAAACAGAAAATAAACAAATAAAAAAGAGGCATTAAAGTGAAGTATTGAGGGGTGGGACTGCTACTTCAAATAATTCTAGAAAGTGCCTCCTTACTAAAATCTGATTTACATACCTCAAAACAAGAAATAGTTACACATCTTTTTAATTTGGACCTTTCAAATAATTTAGCATTTTAAGGATTTTGACTACAGCTGGGGTAGACACCCAAATATTAATACATGGACATTCAAGTCTGGCCAAAGGCTTTAATTGGCAGGAAGCCATCAGTTTACATGCTATTTAATAAAGCTAAAGAAAGTCAGAGATACTGTTTTAAGCACTTACAAAGCTACAACTCGCAAGATATCTCCTGTTCCTCAAGGCAACGGTACATTTTAAATTGAATGACCTTGTCTCAGATTAAGATGGAATTTTGCCTGCCAGGTACAAGTCTCCAAAGGGTAGACTCTCATACTAAACACACAGATGAGGATCATACTGCAGAACTCCACACAGAGCGCTCAACAATAGATGTGGTGAACATAGACAGTGAATAAGATGTTGATAATTTGGAGCCTAAGCATTTCATCCTATTTTTCTACATGGATGGTTACTTTTGTGGAGCCACAACTGAAATGGAGACCTTCCTCAGCATCAGTATGGCACTAACATGAAATGAACAGAAGCAATATTAAAAAATTCTTGTGCTACTGGATTTTTCACTAGGTGCCAAAAAGTAAAGCATCACTCATATAGCACACACTAAAAGACATGTAGGATTAATACACATATCCAACACATCTTTTTAACGTTTTGATCTGTAACCCAGGTTTATTTTTCCCATTGCATTGCAAATAATTACCTGCCAAAATATCAGTGTTCCGTGCAGCTATTGTTTTCACTTTTATTATTCCTGATTCAGCAGCCTGTAAGAGAAAGAAAATAAATAGTTTAGATGCTATTTTGTACATCAATATCTGGAAAGAAATAAGCATACCTATAAGAAATAAAAATGTCTAGTCTCAGAGCAAAAACATTTTCATAGTGTTTTCAGGAAGCACGGCTAATGCAGAAGTGAAATCTGTAGCTTCTGGAATTCATTTCCAAAATTCCACAGGAAGGGGTATATTCTGTGGTTCAGAATTTTTAGAAAACACAATTCTTATTGTATTACTTTTCAGTCTACAAACGCTGAGAAAAATCTCCAGTAAACATAAAAACTGGTAAGCAGCATTTTCTGTTTGAAAGCTAACTTTTACTAATAATGAGTATCAGAATGAAAGCAATTTTCTGGTGGATTTTGTATCGCAAATTCCCTATACAAATTATCCCAGGGCAGTACCCTGAAGAAGCCTTCGTAACAATACTCTCCATTCTTCCTGACACGTCACACAATCCACACCAACAGTTCCTCCCCTTTCGCTGTAAGTGTGACCTGACAGACCACCAGCATCCTCCTCTCCCTCACGCACCCCTTCAGCTGGACTGGGGGCTGCAAATGTACAGGTTGAGGGATGCCTGTGCGCAGACTGGCTGGACACCAACCAGGTGCTGCAGAGCTGAGCAGCCCACCGAGAAGATCACATACTGCTGCAAGGGAACAGCAATTCTCTCTTCAATTGTCCACAAATGCTTCCTAGCAGAAATCAGGAAATTCATGTCCTCTCATGAAATCAAGCCAAACTGATAAAATCACATTGAGGCTTTGCATTTCAAAATTATGATTTCCGCCAAGTTTTGCAGAAAAACAAAACAAAACAAACCACAAAAATACATTGCAAATGGTCTTTCCATTTTTTAATTCCCTTAATATGCTATAAAACCTCTGAAAACAATTAAAGAAATCATGTTCAATACACTGTGCACCAAAATAAATGCAACAGGTTTTCCCAAACAATAGGACATAAATTGCTGGAAAATACCGTTCTGCCAAATTTGAAAGTACATTTCCCCTTTTATCTCAGCTTCTTATTTCTGTGTATTTCCCACACTAAACATTTCCACTTTTCATCTGATACTACTACTTAAAGAAGTGTGCAATCACTACATAAATTAGAGAACAGATTAGAGAAGCGGATGAGCTGTGGCAGTAGAAATATGAAAGTGACAGGACATGAAATTCCAGCAAGTAGTAATATTCCCCCTCTATCAAAACACTACTCCAAGAAGATTTCCCAGAAAGTCATGTTAAGATGACTGCATAAACTCAAAATCAAATGTTTTAATTAAGAGTAATTATATGTATTTCTCAAAAAAGCTATATTAGAAATGTGGAACTGAAATTTTCAACTTTTTATTTTTTTCCTCCATTTCCCAACACAAACATAGAAAGACTAAACACTGTCTTACCATTGTTGAAGAAAGTCATGAAATTCTGAGGAATTATTTAAGCTTTGCTGAACATAGTGTTTCTACTTTAAAAGTATAGACAGAATAATACCCACAGTGCCTGAACTAACGTACAAGACACTCAAATGAGCACAAAGTGACATGCAAATATATCTTTCACATAATTAAAATGAGGAGTGCCAAATGTAGTTCTCATTTATTTTAATTATGTTAACTTAATGTGTTGAATTGTCTAAATTTCAAGTCAATCCCTGTTCTTCTTCAGTTATGAACTGTCAGCTAATTAGGGGGGGTCTTGTCACAACAAACTGTTCCTATTAATGAATATGAGGGATTTGTCACAGTCCAACTTCAATTATCTTCAAACTAAACCTCATCACATCTACTGGCAATCGATTTCTTTCTTGCCAGGAGTGGTGAACTCACTCTGAACCAAAGAAATATTAAGTCTGCCCACAATGCGCGGCATTCGCAAACACCATACACTCTGCATGAAGAAGGAAAAAATTATTTCCAACATAATGTCTCCCAATTAGCTGGTTCCATGCTAGCTTTATATAAAATAGCAAATATTTTTTTAAAAACTAAGGTAAAACAAAACAACAACTACTAGACTTTTTACTACCGCTCTGAATATAACAGTTTTTCTCTATGAGATATAGGAAGTTCTATGATTATCTACATTATGCTTTGGTTTCTATTTAGAATCCCAATTCAAAATGTTTACAATTGAAAACTAATTATGATGCACACATCCTACCAAAAAAAACCCAAATACTCCACTATCTATGTAAAGAAGACCACATATTATCATTTACAAAAAATTACTTTGGTTGATCACAAATAACCAGTAGAAAAAAATGAGACTATAAATAGTTATCTGGCTGTTCCATTTACATCAATATAAAAGTGTATTTGGATTGCATCAATTTAACTTGGCAAGTTGAAGGAGATATAAATAGATACTTATAAATTTACATCAATTTGAAATCGCTGCAGCACTCTCCAGGACACTGCCCCATTAGAAAAGAATCTTATAAAAACACTAATCGAGTAGATGGTCAGCATCATACTGTGCATTTATGGGTATAAATATGATAATTTACTTTCACACAAATATAAGGCATCATGTTTATAAAGCAGTCACCGCTTTCTGAAGTAACATTATCAGTTTCCCTTAGCACTGCAGTTAACAGTAGTCTAATTAACATGTTATCCCTTTAGTTTTAAAAGGAAGCGAATACATATCATTCCTGTAATGTAACAAAGCTGAAGACTGAAACTTTCAGTCAGTTAGATTTCCTATTCTGCTACTGTAATAACTGTGAAATGAACAGAAATAAAATGTCTCAAACACACACTTGCCATTATTGGGGTTTGTTTCATGTTTCTCCTGAAGCAACTACAGTACCCATTTTGAGGAGGAGAAATACTGATGAAGGACAGAAACTGACTCTCAGTCAATCTGTTCTGCATACTTTGATCTGCCTTTAAACAAACAGTCCATAATCTCATAGCAAAATTCAATAGGACCCTCTGGGCTCAAGCACTTGCCCCATCATCTTTCTGCTTCCTTGGAACTTACCAAGTATTTGCGGATTACATGGAAATCACCCTTCACAGAAATCAAAGTAAGGCAAATGGAGAATTTATATATTAAAAAAAAAAAAAAAAAAATCAACACACACATAGTGCCGTTGCAAGTAAACTGAAAAGAAGCCTAGGCACAATATCTGCCTCCTGGCTTCAAAGTTCCCCTCCCAAGGTACAGTCTGACAACAACATTCACAGCTCCCCTAGAACCCTACAGAACCTTGTACTCTCTGCACAAGAGAGACCGGGATATGGAAATTTGTAGACTTTCAAACTCAGCTTTAAGAGTTTCTCAGATCCAAAACTCTTCCCCTCCTCACGGATTTCTCAGTCCTCAGTTCAAACAAGGAAGAACTTCAGCCTTCCTGTCATTAGATGCAATGTGTGCATCTTCTAACTTTTTGGAAATTTTAACCCTTGTGTAGGGCTAAAATCAGCAACCAGGTAACAGAGACAGGTAATTTCCGCTCAGGCACTCAGCAAGCAAAGACTTAATCCACCCTCAAGCAGAATCAACATTTTCCAACAAACAGGTAATACCCAAGTTCCAGAGATAAATTTCTCCACATAAAATATGTGCACACAGACTATAAAGGTCTGTAACTCATAAAGAGCATATGGAGGTACTAGGATAATTGGAGTATGCAATTCTACTCGCTACTGGTCAGGACGATGTAAAGGCAAGCCAGCCATATCAGCAGCAGAGCAATAAGTGCATCTGAAAGGCACCGACTCCTCAAATTTGTCTTTCAGGGACACCATAAAAGCTCTCAAACCCAACTGCAGTTGACCAGTCTACATTACTGAAAGATACCACTATGGCTAACTCCATGATAATGACCATGTTACCCGGCAGGCCAAGAATGGCCCCAAGGAATAATGGCACGGTGAATGCTTGAACACGTAACTGTATAATTATTTAGTGGTTTTCCTCTCACAGGCAAAGCCATCATGGAGCCCTACTGCAATGCATATGGATGGGCAAGCAAGGTACCAGAGGGTGACCAGGGGGTCTGCTGTGACATGATCCCAAAGCACATCAGTTGCTCCACAGTAAATCCTATGGATTTGCCCTTACTCTGGTGTAAACATGAAAGAGCTGCCCTTCTTTTATTGAAAAATAACAACATAGTTAACTTTTCATAAGGGAAAGATGACACAAAATTCTAATCTTTAATCTCTCTCTTACCAGTGACCCCTTCCAGAAAGTGAAAAGAAAACCCACTGTCTCTACTGTGTCAGCAATTTTTTTGAAGTTTCAAAAGGGGTTTTTAAAAAGGTTTTTAAAAGGAACAACTTGCTGATCTTCAAGGAAACTGATATCTCACAATCAGGACCAGAAGTCAGCACCCTTTTTTTTTTTTTTAACCAAAAATTAAATATACACATGAATATATTTAATGTAACAAGCAGGCATGTGCTAATTTCTACTAAGGAATGAGCTAACATTAAATATATTTTTTCGATGAACTTCTAAATGCAATAGTATTCCTAACAAAAAGTAATAAAATAAAGAATTTTTGCTACTTTCAATGACCACTTGTGTTCTGATTGTACGTTCAGAGCAAATTGCTATCTCCAGAGATACCAAAATTGCCGTAAGGTTTGCAGCTCTTGCTACACAAGCTTTTGATTTCTCTCTTCTAAGAAAAGCATTCAGAAATGTTTTCAGGAATGATGGTCTGTGTTGGTATTTACATTACATTGTTTGCCAACCTTTTACTAAGATCAGATGAGAGTAATATATGTCATCTATGGTCATTTCCACGTCTATTACATGAAATAAAAAGAGCAATTTTTTTCTGTTCATCATTATCTGCCTTTCCAACTGGAACACTAACCCTATATCCAATAGTTTAGATAAGAGATCCTCCTGTCTAAAGTATAGTTTCACTTCATTGTTATTCTGGCTTGCTTTGCAAAAGCACATTCTGGACCATTGCTGTACTGCTAAACTATTATTTGGAAAAGGACACACTCAGAAAAAGCTCCACACTAAATCAAACTCATGAAAGCACTTGAGTATACCACATTTGTGTGAAAAAAACACTGTACTTGCCTCTTGTATTTTTATCTTCCTCCTCAGTAGTACAACCCCTGGTCAGACCCTTCTCTTTATATAGGCTCATTCTACCCGTGATTTAAACTGGTGAAATGCCAGTTCTGATCTGACAGCATTGTACACTCACAGGGATTTATTACATTGAATAATTTAATGTATTTGGATTAGAGCTTGCTCACATTCTACTGGCTTGGAGCAAAGCCTACCAGCAGAGTCTCTGGGAATGGAGCACCACCCGCTGTAAAGGCAGACACGAGCAGAGAGTACACCAACCAAGTACTTAAGTCAAACGGACACATACAAGCCCATACACCCAAGGGCCAATGTCATTGAAAGGACACCCTCTATCAGGGTCACGGTGGCTGGGGAAGGTTATTGGTGACTGTGGAGAGGTAAGCACTACAGGGATCTCAAGGGAGAGCAGGGAAGAGCTTTCAGGGCACTACAGGCCGTTCAGCTTCACATCACTCCCTGAGAAGTTTACAGAACAAATCCTCCTGGAAGCCATTTCTAGGCACATGCAGGACAAGAAGATTATTAGGAACAGCCAACATGAATTTAGCATGAGTCTCACCAACCCGACTGCCTTCTACAGTGAGAAGATGAGCTGTATGGGTAAGAGGAGAGCACTACATAGTTTATACCTTGACTACAGCAAAGCCTTTGATGCCATCTCCAATTGTATCCTTATGGTCAAATTGCTGAGACATGGACAAGTAGACAGTAAAGTGGGTGGAAGATTGGCTCTAAGGGTTATAACAAATGGTATGAAGTCCAGCTGGTAACCAGTCACTAGTAGTGCCTGACAAATATAAAATTCGGGGTACTCTTCAACATACTGGGGGGGAGGGCAGTGTATCCAGAGGAACCCAGACAGGCTGAGAAATGGGCTGGTATGAACCAGGAACGAAGTTCAACAAAGTCCAATGCAAAGTGCAGCCCCATGCACCAGTACAGACTGGGGGCTGGCTTTGCAGCCAGCAAAGCAGCTTTGCAGAAAATGACCCAGGGTCTGGTGGATAACAAAGTGGAAACAAGAGCCAGCAGTGAGCCCCTGTAACAAAGGTGGCCAAAAGAATGCTGGGCTGTATTAGCAAGAACATAGACAACAGGTGGAAGGAATGGAGTCCTTCCCTCTCTTTGGCTCTTGTGAGAATGCTACTGGAGTAATATGTCCAGTTTTAGCCTCCTCAGTGCAAGAAAGCCACTGACATGTTGGCGCAAGTCCAGTGGAGGTCTACCAAGACAGTTAAGGGATAGAGAACAATAGATAAAGAGATGCTGTAAGAGCTGCACTTGTTCAGCCTGAAAAAGACAAGACTAAGAGGAGGGCTTGCTAATGTCCACAGCTTCTTTCTGTAGTGAATATGAAGCAGTTTGTAATCACTATTCAGATGTGTGCTCCATCCTAGATAAACAGGTACAAGTAGAGAAAGAAAGCAGGGAACACTGAAAATAATAATGCTCCTTTCAAATAACTTCATATTCTGCAATTCCTTCACAAGTTTCTCACTATAATTTTTCTTCCATAAAATCTTAGCAATCATGGTAAAATGGTATTACTTTTCCTATAAATTGAAAATTGTATTTTGGTAAACCACTTTCACCATCACAAAGCCTTCAATACAAAACCAGCTACGGTTTTCCAGTTTTTTAAGTTTGGAACATGTGATTTATGTGAATTGTTGAGCAGCCTGATTAACTTTTTTTTTTAATATCAAGAAATTAATATATTTGCTGGTTTTGTTTGTGTTACCTTTATTTAGCATATAAAGACAAGAAATTGCAAACAGACCAGTAGTCTCTATTCATATACAAAGTAGTTTCTTCAGCTGTTCACCTTTACCTAAGACAGAAGCAAAATTGCTCTGGTTTATTCTACATCATGATCTACTTGTGCTCAATGAAGGGAAATAGTGTAAATTTCTGATCCCAACAAGGGGCACAACAAGAGTTGCAGATACCAAACTAATTCCTGCTACGCTTGACTCTACTCGGGGTGCCATTCACCATTACCAGAGCTCCAATTCTTTGAGAAAAAAATAAAAGCATTAACTGATTCTATTGTGTACTTTCTCCACCAATTCAAGGTTTACAGTATGCAGGTTTTGTTTTTTGTGTTTTAAAAACACACAAACTTGTTCATTTCCAGCTTTGGTGCAACTACATTAGTTGCCCTCATATTAAAAGTGCTCTTTTATTTGACAGGAGTGACTACTCCTCCAGTCCATTAATCTTCTGAAATTGTCAGTTTGCAGTATCAGCAGCCAATTCAGAATCCTGAAGGTTAATTGTCAATAATGCCAGGAGAGGTGTCAGTGTTATCTAAATTGCTTCAGAGCTGTTGCCTCTGGATGTGGAGGTAAAGATAATGAAATACAAATATTTAATATCAAGAGTTTTCAATTGACAGTCAAAATATTACACCTCAGCTGGAAAAACCGTCACATATAAATCAACAGAACAAATCGGAATAAATAACATAAAACAACTCATAACTGAGCAGCACTGCTGTGTAGACAGAAAGAAAAAAGTTAACCAAGACTTGACACAGAAGAAACACAGCCAATTAGCAACAAATTCTTAAGTTATACTTCTCTTTTCCACAGCCAGATAGAATCAGGATGTACCCTGTATTTTGCATTATTTCATACATAAATTATACATATACACTATATTTTATATATAATTAGTATAATATATATACATAGTGTATGGATATATTCAGAGAGTCCATGTCTACCATTAATGGATTTCTCAGCAATCCATCAAGTACAACACAACTGATAATGTCACTGAAATAGAGCACTTGAGTTTTCATGACATACTTTTGTCACAACAATCATCATTCAACATTAAAAAAAAAAAAACCAAACAAACAAATCCTGTCCCAGAGCTTTAGGAGATTTATACTTGAAGTTCAAACTAGTTTTGCCTTCAGCTTGTCGATCAGAAAAGATGGGACCAGGGAACTCCTGAGGCTTTGCCACAAATACAATATTCAGAGTCACCTAGTCAGAGACAGCAATGCCTGTTTGCCAGGCACCTGGTAAAAAGAAACAACAGTCAACAGTTTGGGCACTAGTTGAGAACTGCAGTCACCAAGAATTTCCAACTTCTGCTACAGGTTTCCTGTATAATCTTCAGGAAACCATAGGAGGCAGACGGGGATTAAATCAGAGATTAAGATGCACAAATTTAAATATTTAGACTCCCATTACAATGGAGATTTAGTCTCTACTGAATGTTCCTTAATTCTTAAAGCCTCTCCTTAAGCTAATTCAGCTGACTCACTGGTAGGGGCTCAACACAGAGGTCTAACATTAAGTATCTGTATGCAAGACAATTACATGCAGACAGCAGAAGACCCCATGCTCTCCTGGACCAGCTCCTGCAAGCCAAGGAAGAAACATTAATGTATCTCAAGTGGCAAAGACACCTAATGCATAGGTGACAGAGTGAATCAATCCCCTGGCAGCAAGATCCTCTGAATTGCTATTTGGCTCTATTGACAGTATTTTCATAACAAATTAAGCCTGCACAATCAATGAAGGGAGCCTAGACGCCCGAAGCTAGGCACCTTAATCCTGCACTGAAATCTAACTTGAAAAGTTTACAGACAGCTTGACATACAGAAAGTTTTAGTCATTTTGTTCATTCATTAAATTGCAAGGTATTACACAATGGAGAAACTGGGTCTATGTGCACAATGTGAATCCTTTTTGAGCACGTGACATTTCTTATCAAAGACTACAATGATAACATGAAATGTAGGATTTATAACAAATCTTGAATTAGAATACATTTGAATAGATGACAGTCCCCTAGAAACATAATAGTACACTTTTGAAAACATAATTTTGAATAAATACTACTGTGCACAAATCAATATTGAATAAAAAACACTGTAAAATTAATGGATTCCAAACATGAAACTAGCAGACATGGCAAGTGGTAAAGTTCAGGAATCATAAAATGAATGGTAGGAAATATTAGGGATCACCTGTTTCAAATTACCAGCTCAGCTATGGGCTGGCAACTAAGGAATGCTACAGAACAATCTCCAGTCACATGCACAAAAACACATGCTTGATTGAGTGCAAGCTGCCTAATCGTGACAATATGGATTTTACAGAGCATAGTTTCTCTATTTCAAAAGAACTGTTAAAATATTGGTTAAGTGAATACCCATTACAGCAAACAAAAGAACTCTATAGTATTTGCATCCTTCTGAACTAACACTGTGAAGACCTGAAAATTAACCAACCTGGAAAGTTCAGTGTAGGTTAAGTTCCCTGCAGGCTATAGTATCAGAATTATTTAATCCATTTTATTCAAAAAATAAAGCAGAAAAACCCACAAAATTTGGTTACTCCTACAGAAAATGGTCTTTGTACATAAGTTTATTCTTTGCCAGATCCATTTGGCTTGTCTTTTTACCACTAGAGCAGCATGAACACAGAGCTCTCAGAAACCATCCAATTCTACTAATACATGAAGTGACTCAAATGCCCAAATCACAAGGCATTTCAGCATGTTGTTTTCTTTCTTAGCCTTCTCTGACTTGTGCACTGCACTATATTCAACAGATTTTCTAAAATATTGTTACTGTTACAGAACAAACAGCTAATAGTCACATTTTTTTAACTCTTCCTTCCCGTTGCATTAGGAATCCCAACGATCACTTCAAGATTATAAACCAAATTAACTGACCTGTATCTTTTTAACAAATGTTTAAATTTTGCAAGACATTCTCATATTTAATTTCATACAGTTACCCAATGACATCAGAGAGGTCCATGAAAGGACAAGCTTCCCAACTAATTTTTTTTGCATTAGCCCCAAGACATGCAAGGATCAGCATACCATTCCAAAACAAGAATAAATTAACCCAGGGGATGAAACTGTCATTTATGTCACTCAGTCCAGACAGGAGTGGACTCTAAAGGAAAAAAATGTATAAATAAAACCTGTGTTCACAGAACATAACAGATAGCCCCTCAGAAAGGGCAAATCCTACCTCTTGGCTCAGCTAGCCCACACCACATCTATTGTAATTAAATAATTTAAAGTTTGCTTTATCCAGAATTCACTCAAATCTGGATTCTTTAGCTTTCACCCAAATTTTGTAAGGCTACTTACCTGCAAGTAGGGTTACTTACAAAAGAAGGAAAATAAAATTGCAAAGTTGGATTCTATTCTTTTTCCTAGATACAGCAAATTAATTTACAATAGTTTCAAAAATATGTCTGTATGCCAAATGCATACACAACTCAATAAACAGTTAAACAAAAGCAATGCTGCTGTTTCAAACAAAGATCTGGAAAAGAAAAAGTACAGAGAGGCTATCAAAAGCTATCTTTCAGGAGTCTCAAGAGAGCACTTCAACTGACTGAAGTATTCAAAGCCAAAACCGTGCTGGTCTTCCAGGTTCAGGGAAGTTGAACACTATTTCTTTTCCAGCCTACTATTCCAAATTACCACAGCAGCAAACATCCTAAAACACACAGACACCTGCAATCCCTTACACAACTGCTAAGCAGAGGGCACTCCCCGTCCCTGCCAGCCCCAACCCCACCTTCCCTCCCCTACCAGTACAAGGGTGCTTGTAACTGTGCAGGGAGATGGTAAGAGTTTTTTTTTTTTCATTATTTTTTTTTAAGATCATTTTGCTTTTACTGCTCTTTAAAAGTCAAGAAAAAACCTGAGTCAGCATAGAAACTACAAGCCTACTAGAAAGCTGAGACTTTTGGACTGGACCTGTGTAAACAACAAGGAGTTACATACAACTGGAATTCAGGCTGAGAACAACTTTCTGGGTATATTTATTTTCCCTTTCAACTCCATTATTTCTGCTAATTATAAACATTTTCCCCTTGTATTTCTCAGGTTTCTTACACAGTAAAATAATCTAAACAAATCAGATGCAACTTACAGAACAATATTTTCATTCAGTAGTAAGAAACAGCAGGTAACCGATTTAGCACACTAAAGTATTTTCAATTTTGTGATAAGGCAAAATTCTTACCCCAGCTCACTAAAGAGAGCACCACCAGCTTGCCACGTACCCAGCACAGGATATTGAAACTCCAGTCACTAGCAGGTTAAAACAGTTTATAAAGCTCAATGCATGCCATGCAACTCAGTCCAGAGTTAGAAGCATAACGATGCTGTCTAGTACAGAGCAAAGCTTAGAGCCCACTGTACTAAAAGAAAAAAACAAACAAAAACAAAACCAGAATAATGACCGAGTAGTATCATTTTCTAGGAGCAAAGCCAGATTACTTCAGATAACACAACTGATGCCTGTACCAAAGACTGTTTCATCCTCTGTAATTTCAAGCTCCAAAAGATACTATTTAATTTACACTTGCCCTGAAAGCTTCTATTACATCTGCAGTTGGTGTCTATTTTTCTAACTGGGAAATAGATATATATATTGTGAAAATACAAATACATTTTTCAGCAATGTTATTATTCGTACATCTGCCAATATAAACAGTTTTTACATATCACAGACATAACCACCAAATCACCCCTTGGTCATAGTATACAGCTTTCATGTTTAGCATACTTCTGTAGTCAGTGCTGATCTGAGGAAGTATCAAACAGAAAAACCACCTAACAACAAACAGACATGGGTCTGAAGTCTAATAGTAACTGGCATTCCCCACACCCTTAAGAAAAATAAGCCTATGATGTTAGTTAATCCCCAAACATTGCCAGCAACACAATTTCAAACCCACAGATTCTTTCCACAGCTCCCATTCTCAGTGTATGAAGTGGCACCACCCAGGAAAATCCTACCCGGGTATTATTTGTCACACGGAGCAAAGAGGAGGTGTGGATTGCTTTGGGGCCAACAACACATTCTATTATTTCTTAGTTAAAAGCTTGAACTAAGGGGAAGGAAGTTTGCCACATATTTGTGTCATAAGTTTAACATTGAAACTCAGTAATTTCAATGTTTCTTACAAGATTATCAAAGAGTCAGCAAAAACCTCAGAATCTACTGCTGTAAGTGACTGGACTTACAACTCCGTGATTTCCCCATAAATGTGACCTACTAAGAAAACTTCACAGACTCAGAAGTAATAGAAAACATACAAGAAGGAAGTGCTTAAACCAGTGAAGAGTTCAAGTTCCATTTCCAATAAGGGCTGAAGACCTTACTTCCAGCTCCTAACTGAGGATGAGGTCTAAATCCCACAGACTGTGGAATCCCACAGCCAGCTGTCCCCTTTTCTGCTGCATCCACCCCCCCAAAAAACAAGCAAACAAACAAAAAAATCTAATAGAGGTCTTCAGCTGTGTGATCAACCTGCCTGTTCAAAGAATAATTTAATATTGTTTTGGTCTCTCTGTACCTAATATATATGGCATTAGTTTATAATAACATATGCATCAGAAAGATCTTTAAAAAGTGAAAACTAAAACCCTATTTAATTAAAAAAACAAAACAAAAGAAAACAAAACCAGGCTTTATTTTTCTGATCATACCACTAACTCTTTACAGTATTGACTAAAACAGGATTTGCTCAAACTAATCACTTAAGTTACAGGTAGAACTGAGAACTACACTACTACTTTTATCAGCAGCAAACCTATGAGCTTAATTCATTTTGCAGAATTTTAACAGCATTAATATAAAAATAAAAAAAAAAAAAACAGAATAGACAAATCATTTTAGAAATGGCTGACAATAAACAAATAGCTGTGAGCAAAATTTTAGATGACATCAGAAACCGGAAAGATTATTAGCAGTTTCCCTTCATAAAGTACCTATCAAATCTAACAATTACAATACAGATCATAAGTATTAATTTTGGACTAGGACTTTTTCAATAGCTTTATCACAGTACGGTAAGTTTATTAAGTGACACGGAAGAATACACATCAGCTGCAAGATAAACTCATAAATTAGATTGCATGTGGTACTGATGATGATAATCTAGTTATACTGCAAGTAAAAAAGTGAGATTATAAGTAGTTTTAAAACAAGCCTGTGTTTAAACATGGTTTAAAAAGCTGGTGCTGTTCCAAATCAGCGAGAAGAACATGCCATTCCTCTGATCACTCTAGCCAAATCTAATCATGATCATACCAAATGCATGCGATTAAAATACCTGTTTAGCAGTTGAGATTTGACAGAAAAGGAGACCCGTTTCCTTTAAAACTAGAACAACAAAAAAAAACAGCTTCCAGAAGCGAGGAAGTAAGATCGTTTCCTATGACTGCATCATACATCCTACTGCAGGACTGCTCTCACTTCAGACTTCCCTGTAAGAGCCCACAACTCATAGCAGAAAGAGTCCCACCTCTTTATTAACACCTGCGAGTGCTATTCCATAAACCTACCCAAACTCCAGACAACTGTGAAAAACTTTAAGTGTTTTTAATGAAGCTATGCAAATTGCTGTCAAGATCTTAAAGGGAACAACACACAAGTCATATATCAAAGAAAGTAAACATTAACACAGTGGGGAAACTTGTTCAGAGACCAAACAAGTTACTCAGAGTCACATAGTAATACACAGGAGAAAGTGGAAGCAGTACCCCCGCCTCCCTCCAAAACACACACACAGATTTCTGTTCAACTAACCACAACTTTTTCTGATTTACATGTGACCACACACAAATTTCGCAGAACTGATCACAGCTTTCTCTTGTTTTTCTGTGACCACACACAATTTCTCAAACACACCAGCATTCCTCTGCAATCTACAATCATGTATAACATGCTCTGGTACAGCGTGTCACTTCACGCCTTCCAAAACAAGCACAGTCATTAGCTTCAATTCATCAGTTAAAGCATTTAATACTTCATACAACATTCAATATGCTATCACTTAATTGGAACTAAAGTCACATTACATATGTAATTCCTTTCTTCTAAACTGACAATCTTCAGCTTGCTTTCCCAGGTACCTTTCTGGTTCTGCAGCTTAATCTGAGTTAATATGTTAGTATTTTTACTCCCACTACTGTATAGAAAAAGTATTTTTTAAAATGTCAAGTAGCAAACTACTGATAGGGAAAAAGTTAAACAGTGTAAACACAGTAGAAAAACATGGTTAGCGTATACTTTAAAATAGAGAGACAAATTCTGATTGCCGTTCAGTTAAAGTAATCCTGCTCATCAAGATTACTGAAGTTTCCAGCTGCACACAGAGTAAACTGAGGTCTGAAAAATAAAACGTACGACCCTACTGGCCTGAGTTTATTAATGGAATTTTTTAAAAGGGAGAGAAAAAAAGTAACCTAAACCTACGTTTCTCCCAAGCTTCCTCGGTTGTAACCAGACCCCACCGGAACGCCACCTAACCCCGAAATCGCGGGGCACACCAGCGACCACCGGCGCCCCGCGAGGTCCGCACCGGCGGACGGAGGTGCGCGGCAGCGAGCGGTAACCGAGGCCCACCGGGGGGGTGCCGCGCCTCAGTGCGCCCTTTGCGCGGGTGGGACACAGACCCGAAGGCAGATCCGCCAGGCCCCGCGCCCCCCGGGGTCAGTTTCGGCAGGAAACGCCGAGACGGCCGAGCCAAACTTTGTCTTTCTCCCCCCCGGGAGGACGCTGGGGGTGAAGCGGGGCTGCCCCCGTTTTGCCTCTGTCAACAGATGATGTCCCTCCCCAGCCCCGCTCCCCTGAGGTAAACTAGCCCGGCCGCCTCCCCCTGCCTCGGCAACGCACTAAAAAACAACCACCCACAAGCAAATACGACAGGCGAAAAGCCACGTCTCGGCACGGGCAGCGCTCGGCAAACCCGCGGCCATGAAGGACGGACCTCACCGGGAGCGGCACCGGGCTACGGGCACACCGGCCGCCTCCGCTCCGGCCGGGCCCCGCGGCGAAGGAGGCCGCTCCGGGCCGCCGCCCGGCCCGGCCCGGCTCAGCTCATCCCGCCCCCTCACCTCCTTGACGGGGGGGAATTTTTTCCGGCACTCCAGGCTCAGGCCCCGCAGGTCCCCCTGCATGTTTTCCAGCAGTTTCTTCACGGCTTCGGGGCTGCTGGTCCCGGACATGGCGCCGCCGGGCCGAACCGGGCCGGGTCAGCCCCGGTGCCGGGCGCTGTTCCGAGCGGGCAGGGGCAGCGCCTCTCGCTCCACGGTCCCAGCCGACACGTCTGCGCCCGACACCGGAACCCGTCAGCCGCGGCCCCGGCCCCTTCCCCGCCGCCGCCACCGCGGCCACCCCCCCCTCCGCTCCCACAATGCCGGGCGCCGCCAGCGCCGCGCGTCAGGCCGCTTCCGCACACACGGCCCGGGGGCGGGGAGAGCGGCGGCCCGCTGGGAGGCGGCAGCAGGCCACAGCCCCCGGGACCCGAGCTGGGCCGCAGCGGGGAGCGTTGTTCCCTTCCCCGCTGTGTCACTGGAAACCGCCGCCGCGCCGGCACCAAAGCGGGGCGGGAGGAGGCGCTGGGGCCCGGGCCGAGGGGGCAGCTACGCGGTGGGGAGGGGACAGACTGCGGCCTTGGCTAAGGGTAGCCGGGGAGGAGGTGGTGGGGATGAAGGCCCTCGGTCACCCGCAGGTGGCCCTCAGCAGCTACCAGCCCGCCAAGCGGCTGGAGAACCCGCCTTCTCGCCGAGTCCAGCTCTCGAGAGGCGTGGGGAGGGGAGGAAAGGGTTGGGGGAGGTCGGCGCTGAATTCGGTTTAAAAAAAAAAACAAAACAAAACAAAAAAAAAAACACCCAAAAGCGAGGCAGATTGTTATGTTTTCCTTGTGACTCGTGAAGTTCTTTGCTCTCTTCTGCAGGAGTGAAGGTTTGTGCCCTTGGCGACCCGTGTGTGTGGGCGCGCAGCTTCCCGTGGTTTTCTCCAGGCGGAGCCGGGGTGAACCCTTCCTTGAGAAGTTTAAGATAAACCCAGGGCAAAACCAAGGAGGTGGGAGAGCAGCCGGGTCCCGAGTACCTCCCTTGTCACTAGCAGCTGCTCGGCAGTGTCCCTCTGAAATCCAAAAGTTCTCCAACCAGCTGTTTTTAACCCATTTCAAAAGCAGGCACCCCAACAACGAGCATAGGATGTTCAGCCACTACGTGTTGGTTGTAGGAATGCTCCCTGCCTAACTTCAGCCACGGCAGAGGCTTCCCTCCCTTCCTGAGGACACCATTCGTCGTCGAACAGTTAACATTTCACAAAGGTTTTGGTCTCTGCAATAATTATTTTTCCATATTCTGGTTCCTGTAAATCCTGTACTGTGGTGGGTGCCTACCTGTGTTGCCATGGTTCCGTTGCTCTTCCATAAACCCAGGGAGTTGGAAAACATTCTTGAGTTTCCACGGTCTGTAGTTTTTAAACTTGGGGAATCTTGGAAAAAAAAAATTATGAAGAATCAGAACGAAGAATAAATTTTTACTGCCTTACCATTTAAAATAATTTTATTTCAAATAATGGCTTTTCATTGGACTTTCCTGAAAGTCCTCAGTCTTATTCAGAGAATGTTCTAAGATTTCTTTTTGTCTTTTTTTTTTTTGTGCGGGTCTTGTAATGAAAAAGGGAAAAGAACTCATAAATTTAATTTACTGTGAGAAACATTGCAAATCATACAGCAAACAAGCTCCCACTGTCACAGCATTGTACACTGCACCTGTAGACATGAATCTTTAGGTGTGCTTTATGAGGCAAAAAGTGCAGAATTGCTTTCTAAGTAATTCATTATTTTAAGATCTTTTATTTTTACATAATTTTCAAATTACTGGCTGTTAACTTGACAGAACTGGATAAATGGATGTGAGTTTTTAAGACTGTAATACACAATTGAATTAGGTGGTCAAATTTTATTGCCTTCAGACAAGGAATTAAGATTTCACCCCTATGTTCAGTAAAATCAAACCCATGATCCTGTAACATTATTATGCTTTTGAAATGCCTTGGTCTGTGTATTCTCAAAAGCTTTGATTTTTATGTGCTTACTTAAAAAAACAAACCAAAACAAAAACCCAAGGTGGTAGTCTTCAGTAGAACTATTTACGTGCTTAACCAATAAGTATTAGTTCCTGAGAATTTTCCTCTCTAAGTGCTTCCATTCCGGGCTTCAATCCTGATGGAAATTCACAGACCAGTCCAAATACCTTCATAAGAAACATGGATGATTTGCTAGGAGAATAAGTCAATTAATTATTGCCTATGCATAGGTATTTCTTAGGTAAGCTTTAACAATTTACTTCCTGTTTGCTGTTTGGACTTTTCCACCTATTTACTGTACATGGTGAGCTGTGGTACTCCCTGAATCTCCTTGTCTGCCTAAACTAAAACAATTGAAATTTCTTGTGAAATGAGGGTCAGTAAACGGTTCTATAACGCTGCCTTTCTTACAAAAATAGAGCAAGTATTTTGGGTAGAATTTGTCTGAATGGGGTGTCCTGACTTAAAGCATCCAACTGTTGTTATTATCCCTGTAATCAAAATGAGGAAAGCTGTCATGTGGCCATATTTTCTTTTTAATCAATGGTGAGACAAGTAAGAAGAATTGACATTAATCACATTTAAAACAAGCAAATTAGTATGTATTAGATTCTATATGTATTATATTATATATGTATATATATAATGTAATATATATACACATGTATATATGTATTACCTGCATAGTAATTTCCTGAAAATCTTACTGTTTTGTTTAACCAAACAAGACTACTGTAAACATCAAGTTTGAACAGGGGACTACTTTTAGATTGTGAATGCCTGATAAGTGAACTTATATGAAAGATAGATGATGTTTCCTTCAATCAAAGCCGTAGCAGTAAATTTGTCTACCCTTCCTCACAGAGTAATGCCAACTTCTGAAGTAAAAGTACTGAGGGAGTAGGTGATTACTGCATTTGAGTAGAATTGACAACTTGTATGATTATTTTTTTTGTTGTTAAGGATTGTGTAAAAAAATGTAAAAATATTTAAGAACAGTAGTGATAAATATTTTGGAATATAAACTATTACACGTCTTAGGAAGAAACATCTTTTGTATTGTTTGTATTGTAATTTATACTGTGTGTAAAATGATGGTTTCTTGAGAAAAAGCAGATTATTTACTGATATTAATTATTTTTATCATATTAGCTTGTACCTGCTGATTATCCATCTTATTCTATGTGTGTAGTGGTATAGAACAGGGAGCATGCTAGAGGCTTTCCATGTTTGTAATATCTTGACAGCAACCCTGCCACTTCTATTAAGTGTAACATAAACAATTTTTTTAAAGCTGTTTCTGGCTGACATTCCACCCTTTTCACTAATCTTAATGTGCTCAGTGCTCTGTTTTGTAGATCAGAAAAAAAAAAGGACCGTATGCTACTCCTCTCACAAGCAAAAACTATTAACATTCTTGATTCTAAATTTTTCTTCTCTTCTTATTACATTATAGAATCTTAGATTTAATAGTTTTTTGAGATGCATGAAAAAAAAATTACTTTAGTTGTCTGTTACGATGCCCAGTGTTTAACTTTCAGTTATCCACTGTCCTCTCTGCAGCACCCTTCTACGCCAGATAAAATTGGACATACAGTTGTAATAGTACCCAACTCCCGGTATTAGAATGCAAAATTAATCTTAGAATACTGTAACAATGTATTCTGAGGAATTTCATTTGCTTCTAAAATTGAGATTATTATGAATTTTTAGTATCACATAATTTCTGTTTATACATTGTGACACTTTTTGAACGAAGCAGAGCACTTGTGACTTTGGTGAGACCTGCTGTAATTCAGGATGTTAGGAAATTAGGTATAGAATTACTTTAATAAGCAACATGTCTATTAATTAAAGGAATTTTTTAGGTTAAGTGCAGTCTCCATCTTCTCAGAAGGCCATTGTGTGTTTGATACTTAAATCTCAGTGACTTAGTTTAAAAGTTATTCTGTTTGCATACACCACTTTTTATCATTTACGGTTATCATACATATCTTTTCAACTACCAGCTTTGGCACTCTCTGCTCAGCATTGCCAGCCAAATACAGCAAGATTACTCTTCGGTTTGGAAATGAATCATACAAGTGGCTGCAGAATTGAAAACTCTTTCAGATCTGCTGAATACAAGAATTGGGAACTATACACATGCCTGAATCTCAGGCACGTCTCTTAAACACAAGATAACCTTTCTCATGGTTTTGGTGTACCCCTTTTGTAAATGCAGAAGATTTATTAGTTAAGCTAAACCAGAGCAGTTAAAACTTTTTAAACTAACCAGGATTATTTGAAGTGATGCTGATTTGATTGCAAATGGGACTTACTGTAGTTGCGTTTCATTGCAATAGATACTATTGTGTGTATTCCTAACCCTGAGTAAGAGTGCTTGCCTGTCTTTGGGTATGTTTTAAGTGCCTCAGTTTCAATTCAAGTTGCTTTTGAGTCAGAAAGTGGAGCAGTGTATGTGGACATCTCTGAGGCCACGTTTTTGACCAGCAAGCTAAAAATGCTAGTTAGCTGTTAAGCTAACTTCGTATTGCGCTGCAATTATTATATTGTTGTTTGCTTTGTTATTAAGTTATGTGTTATTTTGTGGACAGTGGGTGATTGAAATCGTTCCCTGTAGCTTTATGGCCCTAATTACCAACAAAAATGCTCATGAGACCTATTGTGATTCATTAAATTACCTCTTGGAACCAGTGTTCATGTTCATTCCAAATGATGTGCATCAGTCCTTTTGATTCGATTAAACATGGGATAGCACTCGGCTGTATTAATTTCAGGTGTTTACTCCGAGTTACAGTCCATCCTGATAGATGTATGGAGATGCAGGCTTTGAGTATGGGAACGGGGTTCTGTCTCCACATTATACAGAGGCAAAACTGTCAGGTTTCACTGTGGCAATGAATTGGTTTCATGCTGATGGGAAGAATCGTGGCTTTTCCTCTGAGTTCGCTTTACTAATGCTCCTGTATACTTTTGGAACTGATACCAATCTGTACACAGTAACAGTACTGAACAAACTTCAGGATATGAAATATCATCAGTTGTGTGGTCACGTGAAGGTGTTTGCGGACATCTCTGGTGGTTTTTTCCACTGCAGAGTTCAGAGCCATGACGGAGAGAATTTTGCCTTGTAGTGGATTGAACATAGATACTGATAGCAAAAGGCAAAGTTAAATTTTAAATTAAAAGAGAGTGAGGGATGGATTAATACAAAATACTTCCCGTAGTCCTGTATAAAAACCTATGCATTGTATTGGTCTGTCTAAGCCCAAAGAAGCCCTATACACATGCTTTACTACCTGAAGGCTTCAAAAGCTCCTTACATTGTGGACACAAGAAACTGGGCAAGACAGTATTTCTGTTGTGGCCACAAATGGGTTAAAAACAGAGGTAATAACCTTCCCTCTAGTACCTGGTATTCTTTTTTTTTTTTTTATGGGGTAGAAGCAAAGCCCTTGTTCCTTTAGGATGTGGCTGTATGAGGAAGTTAGCTCAACCAGCAAATTGAAAAATACTTTTTTTTTTCCAACCTGAACTCCCCTCCTTGTGAATTTAACCTTTGTTCCTTTTTGCACAGGTGTGAGCATATGTTTACATGGTAGTATACGCTTTGTTTGTGTATTTGCATGTTAATACACATTTTACTTTGTTTAGTCAACTAAAAGAGCAATCCCAGCTGCTGTCTCTCAGTGAATCATTCTCTTTGTCATTAGCAAACTATCAGTAATGATACCACATTATCTTTGAGGTCGCTGACAAAAATGTTGAGTAGCAATGCCCAAAACGTCAGACACCTGGTAGGTACTCGGCAATGATTCCCTGTTGAGTTACGGTAGGATCACTTCAGGGCCTACACATGAATCTCTCAACCAGAGGCACAGATGCTTCCATGACTCTTGTGTAACCAGCCAGCAAAGCTGGTTTTCCAATTTTTCCTGCTTAAGCCTTGTCCAAACAGATTCTCAAAGCAGTGGGGGATTTTATTTGCATTGCCCTTTTGAGTACCGGTAATTGAATCAGCTGAACCTGTTAACGTCTGCTGAGAAAGAACTGCTGTCCACTGCTTCAATTAATTTATTGCTGTCTAAGAGCTAGCAGTGTAACACAGACAAACCGGTACATGATATTCACAAAATCTTATCAGCAGCTCCCATACCCTTCATACTTAAAACTGAGCGTGAGTCAGGACAGATTAAATAACTTTTCCAATTTACGCAGGAAGTATGTGGCTGCCCTGGGAAACAAACCTTACGCTGCGCGTTAAACTGAATCCGGCTTTCGTTCCCTTACACAATAAATAGTATTTATTAGATAATGGAATTATTATCTATTCAGGCAGCACCTCTGGTTTTTCCCTGCATGGTATGTAACGCACTGCATCCATGATACGGGTTTTTTTTTCTGCCAAGTGCAGGAAATACCAAAACCGTGATGGAGATTTTACTTGACAGTTGTTTACATTGAAAAAACCCCCGTGCTGCCCGTCCCTGCTGCCCACCCCTGCTGCCGTCTTAACAATTAGCACAGCCTGAGGTCACGGGCAGAAGATGAAGAAACTTCGGCGACGTTGCACTTCTAATCAGAAATTACTGCAATCTTCATGTCCCTTATTAGGAATTTTGGTTTAGAAATGAAGGCGTAGATGTATTGAAGCAAAATAATTGTGATTGTAGGCGGCGTTATTTGATCCAGAGCTCTTGCAGTGGTCAGTGGATCAGCGGCACGCTCGGGAGAAGTCTTTTCCCGAGTATCTTGTTCTGCCTGCAGGATGCAAAACATAAAAATGCCCTTCAAGAATGTCAGAAATATGCACTGTTTCTGCAGTCTGTTTATTTTGCTGCTCTCTCATCTATTTGCCAAAAACCTCCCTACATCTTTTTAATCATTTTCGTATTATCTCTTCTTCAGCTTGTATGAAAATTATGGAAATATTCCCAGACACCTAGTAGCCTACAGACAATCTGCTAATCACAAAGCAACACTGGAGAGGAGAAGGGTGCTCCTCTGTGTAAAAATAATTATTTTTGGCTGCTGCAGCGGAGAGGAGAAGCTGCTGGATGCTTCCCCCAGGCTCTGGTGAATCCTTCTTTAAAATAATCGTTCCAGGTTGCAGCCCTGGGGCTGCCAAGTGGTACCATTACTATGGGAGAGTTTCCGTCTACTGAACGGGTGTTAGGTCCTTTGCGTTAGGGGTGACCTCTGTCTACATAGCAAGCAGTGCAGTCATGTCTATAAAATGCAGAAAATAATGATAAACACAGACGCACTCACTATACCCACATAAGTCCCACGGAGAGCGGCGCACTACAGAGATATTCTTCTTGTCTCACGCTCCCCAGCTACCCTGCCAGCATGCTCAACTTAATTTGCAGCTAGCCCAGACCAGCCTAGGAAAGACTCAGCGTGGCCAGGGACTTTTGAGAGCCTTCAGCACAACTGTTCGCAAAAATAACTGAAGTGTGACCACTCCCTTATTTTACAGGACGTTCATTCTAGAAACCATAAGGATTAGAGATTTCTTATGGAAGAGATCCTTCTTTCACTCAGAGGACTTTGCCCTTGATATAAATGTCCGTAGGGCTGCATGTGCGGCTGTGTTTATAAGCAGCAGTCTGAAGGAAATTCTGTTACTCAGGTTGAGTCAAAACAGATAAACAGAATTAACATACTTCTCAGGGGATTTGGAAGACAACCCAAGAAATTTAATCGTAAAGAGACAAATGCTTTCCTTGGTAGTAAAACAACTATACAGACCACCTCCACGTGTGAATATGTGCTCCCAACAAAGCAGGGCTATACCATAGCATGTATGGACGCCCTGCGTCATGTGCAAGCAGGTACGTCCGTATCCAAGGATGCATATGTGTGGCAATTTCACAGTTAATATTGGTGTCTTTGGGAGCACTTCTGGAAGTTGGATTCAGTATTTCACAAATGGGAGCCTCTTTCTGGAACCTGCTCCCAGGGCACGGGGGGGATGAGCTCGTCCGCCTCCTCACGCCAGTGCGTGGATGCTGGATCTTGGCTGATGCCAGCTGGTGCGTAGGAAATTCCAGGTCTGAACACTCTGTGTTCCAGCTGAGAGCCAAGCCCTGGAGCTGCTGAACGGATCACTAAGTGGGATGTGAAACTTGTTCAGCCAGTCTGAGACCTTATTTCCCTTTGGCAGCACGGCCATCAGTCGATTCCTATGGCTGTTTATTTCTAGGGGCCTTACTTCCCTGCTCCAGTCTTAACTAACAAAGCCATGCCGTGATCCAAGAAGATTTGGTAAACAATTTAATTATAAAATTAGCAGTTAACATGTACTAAGTATTGACAAATTCTTTACCGAATGGCTGTGCTCCTGACCAGCTCAGCCACACTACGGTATGGGGGATACAAATATGCGGTGGGCTTGAATGTCTTCTTTTGTTGGAGGCAACATCACAGAAAGCCGGGACCAGCCTTACCAATGGAGTTACAGTAGCGTTTCAAGGAACTTGGTGCTTCTTTTTTTTTGTCGTCCCTTCAGGATGTTTGGAGCCTTCCTTTGTAAACCTGTTCCTCAATGTTATTAACACATCTACTGCTCTCAAGACATTTTCCAATACTTGGACGCATAAATTGCAGTTTCCTAGATAATGACTAGGTGAGGACTCATGTCAAAAAATAGTATGGCTCTTCTATTACTGTCTTATTAAAAAAAGTCCTAATAACGTGCAAGATTGTTCTCTTTCCAGCAATTTTCTGTATCATTCACTAAGAAGTTAAATCCATCGCTAGGAACTAAATTAGTTTTGTTTTGTTTCCCTACAGGGCAACCAACATCTATTAAAGATTTTAATTCTCAGTCGCTTGTTCGTGACTTCTGCAGTATTTGCTTTTTTTTAAAACATAGGACCCTGCTTTTTTTAGAATGTATTTGAAATTCTCTGCCACCTCCTTATTAGTATCCTACAGCTACTTTCTCATTACATTCATATTTTCTATTCATTCAGTATAGGTTTTTCCATATTCCTGCCCTTGTCTTAGCTGTGATTCATCATTTTTACATACATTCACAGTTCTGCACAATTTCTTCCTCTTTGCCATCAGTTCTATTGCTTTTGCATAGAGTCACATTGGATTACTTGATGTGTTTGTTCTGGAATGGAGTATGGAAATTTAAATCTTAAATTTGATTTGTTTCCTTTTATTTTTAACTGCACATTTGTTCACAGAAGTTTGGGGAAGATTTTTATTGATTAAATAAATTAAATTGGTACATCTATGTGGGCTTTTTATTTCAAGAAAAGAATATCATGTCTGTCAAATTGTAATAATATTGTCAAATGCTACTGGGAAAATGGGGACATTATAATCCATCACACTTGATATTAAGGGAGCAATTTATGTCATAAAAATGAGCTTTCTAAATGACAATCTCAGACTGAGCATGACGCTAACCAAAGAGAAATCCAAAAATTATAGAGAGGATAACCAAAGGCTTCCCATAGTAAGTAGTTCTACAAACTTTTTTGATTTATCTCTTAATCTTTGCCACCTTATCTGAAAAATATTACAGAAATGTCTAAGGTTACATTTCCTGAAGAGCGCTTCTAAGGTGTTGTTTCCTATGCCAAAAGACAACACATGCATCTAGTTTCCTCCAATTGTATAAAATAAGTTAATTCAACAATCCAGGACATTTTTATGAAGAAAGTTCTGTTGTCTCCATCCCATCAGTTGATTGCGATTATTATGTATTACAGGCACCAGAAATCTGAATATTTTTATTATGCTTGATCAAAACATTTCCATTGACTTTATTGCCCAACTGTAGTTCATTAATTTAAAATGTTCACCATAATTTTTGAATTGAGAATTTGGAAAGCAAAAAAAATATTAGTATATAAATGATTTTATTTTACAGTAAAACCCAAAAATGTTCAGATAGTGTCAGAGGCCAGAAACCCAGTGGTGGCAGAGAATTTTTTAAAGTAAAAGATGTGAAAATCAAACTGCCATTATTGACAGTCCTAGTACACTTCTGAAAAATGTGCCCGAACCTAGGTCTCAGCTCTGCAAGTTGTATTTAGGATCCATGTCATACACGGCAAAGTTATTCAGGACATCAGTCTCAGCAAATAAATAGGTTATTTAGACACGGCATTTAATTCATTGAGCAGCTATTACGTAATGTAAAATTAGTCAACATGACTAATATGTTTTATTTGATTTGGCAAATGCAACTACGGAGTAGCAATACTTGTATGGACCTCTTCACTTGAAGCTGAATTATATTAGGGTTTACGGAAGCTGCCGTTTCCCCGTTGGAACTGGGGGAGCAGAACTCAAATAGGATTCAAATACCTTTTCCTCTTACTCAGCAGATTGCCCAAGGAAACCAGTCCCCAACTCTGTATTTCGTATCACTGAGAAACAAACATCTGAGTCGGCAGGAGGGATGTTCTTGGTATTTGTTTTGAATAAGTATAGATGATATGGAGTTAGTAATTACTGTCCCTTCTGTTTTGCAGACTTTCTCCTCAGCTGAGACACACACTCATTCACACAACACCCACGGCACCGAAAATATTTTATAACGTTGACAGATGTTGGAAGCAAGCATGGCTCCTCTGAATTCTTCCCAGACACCCTTCCTTGTGTTCTGGAAAATGCCTTGGTGCCCCCAGAGGCGGCTGCAGACCTCGTTTCAGTTGCACAATATGTGGGTTTTAATTTTCATTTTTGAGGAGCCATGCATTTTTCAACAGGGGCATGTCTGAACCGCTCATTGTGCTTTAACAGAGGTTGTCTTGGAAAAGCAGAGATGCTCTTCCAGCGTCGCAAAGAAAGAAGGAAAAGGGAGACGTGTTCCAGTTTAGGTGCTAACCCAGGGGGATAAGTTACTTGGAGGAAATGACAATAAATTGAAGAGGTTGTTCAGATGGGATCTGGAGTGGCTTCATGAGCTTGATTTAAGTTAGTAGAGATGGTGCAGGAAGGGAAGAAAAATCCTACCCTTTGCTGCCCTGAAACAAAAGCGTGGGTTTTATTCCCATATTGATGATTCAGGCCTCTATTCAAAGCTTCTAAGTGATTTTTAAGGGGTGCCATTAGGTCTGAAGAGGAAGGAACGCTCCTCTGAAAAAGACCAGGGTATTCACAGATTCATAGATCCCAGAGCCGAGGCAGATGGCTCAGACTAAGTCTCCACCCCGGCTGGGGAAGGGCCACTGCGCATCCCGTCTGTGTCCCTCCTTAGCCCCGGGGACGGCATCCAGCCCAGAGTTAACACAGCACCCACCGCTCGCCTCTGCTCGTTGTTTCGCTGGTATCTTCCTTCTCCTTGTTAAAAGGTAATTGCATAAAAGACTCCCACACTTCTTTCTATTTTCAGATTGCCCGATTCCAGTTTGGAATTGTTAGTTCTTTGTAAGTTTCCCTCTGCTCCAATACTCCCTGCATATAGTTATTTCCCCCGTCGTAAGGTATCGCGCACAAACTGAGACACTTCTGAGCCATCTTCCCGAGAAAATAATTCTTCTTTATATCTGTTAGTGCAAATGTATTTACTCTGGGGTTGTAAGTCTTTTTTTTTTTTTTTTTTTTCCCCCTATAATGTCTTCCAGGTTACAATCTGAACTTTTAAAAGGTAATAACTAAAATGGTGTATTTTCCCAGGATCCTTACCACAGACCTGGGAAAATCAAGTCAAATTCTTATTTCTGCTTATGTATCCAAGGACAAGTTCTTACACCACTGCTTCACATTGGCAGCTCATGCTGAATTGCTTTGTCCACCAGGGCTGCACAAAGGGTACTTACTACTTTCCACCTTCTGTAGCTATAATGTGAATATTTTAAACACTGAATAAAAACATTAATTTAGGACCAAGTGCCACTAACTTTTCCAGTAACAACCCTATTGCACAGTGATTTCCTAATGGAAACTATTTTGAGATTATTGGTCAGTTCCTACACTTTTTATCGGGTGATACTGCCCAATACTTATGTTTTGATGAGCGTAATGTGATACTTAAGGTGAAAATTAAGTGCCAAGCACTTAATTCTGAGTGTGCCTATATTATAATCTTTATCACTTCTCTTTTTCAACTACTTGTCCCCCCAAATTACAAAACTTACTTTTCATAAAACCATACCGACCGACATGAATTCTTTATGAGTCCTCTATCAGCTTTTGCATTATTTGGCCCAGGATGACCGTTAATGCTACCTGCCATACAATAACCCAGTTCATTCCCTCGTTAATGGGATGATTGGTCATAAATTTATCACATTTGGACTCTTCTGGGGTTTCCACGCTATTCCGAGATTTAATTTCTTTTCAGTTAGACAGGTCTGTCTGCCTGCCTGAGGGGCATGCGGTGCCAGTGAAGCATGCCATGTTGGAACTAAGAAAGTGGAACTGTTTTCACAATTTGTTTACCCCCCTCAAGGAAAAAGAACTAAAAAAAAAATAAATCTGAAGAGAGCAATTTGCCTGCAGACTAAGAACACGCTTATTTTATCAAATACAGCTTTCATATTGTTTCACTACGTTTATAGTGATTTTTTTGGTCAAAGTAACTAGTACTCAGAAACAATGAGAAACTATACCCTGAAATTACAGTCTGGCACCACAGAAGGCATAATTTTTGAAGAAAACTGGTGGGTCTGCCAGTTTGCCGACTAATTTCTCTGCCCGCCATACTGACTTCCTTCTAAAGAATTCAAAACTCTTAAAAAAAAAATACACTACGCTCCATAACGCAGCGCTAACTTGCTGGGAAAGCTAGAAGGGATTGTGGCCTTCCCATTAGCAATTAGCTGTAGATGCAGGAGATGTTTCTACATCATCTGGCAGCTTTTCTTGTCTGTCATCTCAACTGTGAGCGGCCAACATCACTTCAGCGTGCCAGGAAGGCGGGTAGGACTTTAAGTGGGTGATAGAGGAGATCACAGAACTGATCTGCACCGAAGCATCCAGAACGCCATCTGAAGCCAACTAAAACAAGAGGTCCTGGGCAGTATCTCTTCACCTCTCCTTCCTTCCCAGCCAGCCTTTAAAAGATGTATTGCTGCCACAAAATCCCTGGAGTAACTGGGAATTGCAAGCTGTCTTCTGCCTCCAACTCTGTTTTGTTTCCGTGACTCTCACATTAACCAGGTTAACTGTATCTGATCATTTGGGGGGGTTACGCTAATACTTATAGCCATCAAAAAGCTTGCTGTCAATGTCACTGAAAAAAGAAAGCACCCTGTAGATTTTTGTCAGGCATGAGTCAAAAAAAGATATTAGGACCCTCTTTCTTCTCTATATAAATGACTAGTTGAGTGACAGTAACTTTTGATCGACACCGTGAAGAGTAATATGCTTTCTGTGGTTTTAATTTTAAGCATATCCACACTGGATGAATTAACCTGTCTTATGTGTGAATACAGTTTCATCAAACTCACAGCTTGGCTGAATTCCCAGAAACCTTTGAGACAGTCATATAGGAATGTTACCGAGTTTTGTATCTGATTAGGAAGCTTACAAACTCAGGGTGTGTAATCTTGGAAGCCAAATTAAAAAGAACAAAACCAACTTAGAAACTATCTATGTAATTTTTTTCCTAAATGTTACTTTGATCAATACCCTTTTAAACTCTGTCTGGATGATCCAGCTATTAGTAGATAAGTACATTCTTTCCAATACAAGAACCGATATACATATATACAGATCTGCATTTTCAAAGGGAGAATGAAGTGCGTCAGGAGACCGAGTTATCCGATTAGAAAGCTCCGATCTACAAACTCCAAAGTGAGACTTTGCTAAGTCAAGCCAGATCCTTTGCTCCATCATGATTTTTCCAAGCAAGTTCTAGGCTGACATGATATGGGAAAATCAGTGGGAGTATGACTGTCGGGCGGCTCTTTGTGTGTGTTATTCAAAGAGCGGATTGCTTCTCTAGGATTACTTCCTCTACTTCACAGATAAAACTCATCTCTCAAGTGTTCTGATTAAAATAAGCAAGCTAAACTCACAAGCTATTTAGTACATAGCTTTGTATAGGGTTACTGTATTCTACACCTAAATACAAGGTCTTAAGCCAAAAGCTTCCATCGTTTCCCTCCCACCGTACAAGTTTGTCTAATCTTAAATATATTGCCTCATTTCACCAACTATCTCAGAGTTAGTACCTTTCCATTCAATTAATTCTTGTTACAGTATTAATTTTAAAAAAGAAATAATAGGTTTTTATGACAATAAACAATTTTTTGCAGCCTTATAAATGTTTTCAGTCAGGCACTGACAGGAGAGAATCCCTTTTCTATATATTATCTTCTGAAAATACTATTAGTCTCATCTGCATTGGTCATTAAATAGCCATTTTGTACCTGATAATATACATCTTAGACAAAGACTACCCATTACACAAACACTGTGGGAAAAGAATTTGTAAGAAAATGGAAGACTAAATAAGGCCTTGAATAGCTTTATTGAAATTCTGTATAAATAAACATGCGCATTTCAAATGTAAACCCAAGTGAACTCAAGTGCAGACAAAATTTTAACCTCTGTCATGCAGGAGGTTAGTTTACATTTAAAAAAAAAAACTCAAAGCAGCTTTAAAATACCAGGATGAAACACCAGTTTTAATATCAAGGTATAAAGCAAAGCCATGTCCAACATACCTCATTTATATCCTGGTCAAATGCAATTTTTTAAACTTTTTAATGCTAACATAAATAAATAATTTACCAAAATGTGCACTCACAGAGTGAACTTTTATTTACAATACACAATTTATAACCTATTGTATTTGATTAGTTCAAGTGAAGAACATCATACTTTTTGCTTTTTTCTTTTTTTAAATTATTTGTTTAAACAGTGGGACACAAAGCAATTCTCCAGGTAGTAGATATGTGAAGTGTGCCCCTGCACTTAAGAGCCCCTCTCAAAGGCAGTATTGTATACAAATCAACAATACATTCTTCCAACTAGATCAAAGGGAAAGCAGCAAATTAAGAAAAAATGTTTCAAACTGTCACACTTATTTTGGCATCCTGGACCCCTGAACATAGTTAACTAAAATCCAATTCAAAGTTTGTATGCCTTATATACTGTACAGGTTCTGACTTGAACATGCAAACGCCAATTCTCTTATAATGAGTTACCTTTTCAGATATGCTGTAAGGCTATGGTGAATTCCTTCAGGAACACACAAAGAAAATTAACAGGCCTGCCTTTAAAGTCCTTTTGTTCATTAACAACTTAAAGGCAGGTTATATTGAAAAAATTCTCATCTAAGCCCGATACACAGTCATTACTATGGATACAGAATACTATTAACTCTGACCCTATTACAGAGTAGTTTGCAAGCTGTCAAACTGCAAAAACTGGGGAGAGAGAACTTACAGCACAATTTTAAATTTTGGACTGACACCAGATTAAAATTATGCATGTCTTATAAGCAAGATAACAGGAATTATGTCTGCAGAGTAGATTCCAACAAGCAACAAAGGATACTTACATTTAATTGAAAAACTTCCTGTTAATGCAGCATGAAATCCAGAACCTGTTCCACAGCAGCAGTAAGATGAACATAATATTCTGGATGCTCAGCTATATCACAAAAGGTTAAAACACCTTTTCAAGCTATTTCTTCTATTGTGACCAAATTAAAAAAAAAAAAATTAATTTTTAGGGAGAAACAAAAATTTGCTGTTTCAAGAAAACTACTGCTTATATATTTATGACATTTTTACTGGTAGTCTGTGTGACAGCCTAAGGAACATGTACATATTCATCCAGAAACGAGACTTGGCAGTAGTATTCTTGCAGTACTAAGAAAAGAAATCTCAGAAGTCCACAGTTTTAACATTTTTGTTATTAACTCACATCCAAAACAAAAGAAAACATAATCCATCAGAACAGCAGCAGAAAACTTAAAAGGGGTTTATTTGTGATTTCCTATATATAGCTTGTGAATACAAGACTGTAAATGCATTAGAGACAATTTCTGTTTAAGTTTTAATTGTTTCACTTCAAGTACTGCACATGTTAAAATGTAATAAAGATTTACATTCTGTTATCTGAAATTCCCCATCTCAGATTTTTATTCTTAATTTGCTGGGCAATTTCACTCTTTCAATAGGTATCCCCGGTATGAAAGTCTCTTTTATGGCTTCTAGTTCTTCCATTAGTTAGTGTGCATACAATTTTCATTTTCTATATCATTATCATTTTCATTGCTGTCTTCATCGCTTTCTAGTGGGATGCCTGTGGCAGCTGAAGCACCTTGTTTAGTTTCCCGGTCAAGAGGGAAAAAGCCAGTTCCACTGATTGTGTCTTGTCTCTGGTAGAAAAGCACATATGCTGCTTTGGACTGTAAAAGAGAGAAGTGTAATATGCTCATTAGGCTCCAGACAAAAGATTTACAATCCAAGAAACCTTTTTTTTTTTTTTTTTTTTTACTTCCAAGTCTACATGGTAAAATTACAAAGAAATCCAAAGCTTTCATGTAAGTTATTTTTTGCATGTCAAAGCAAACCGTTTTTGTTTTGTACTGTCCTTTGAAGGAACTCAAACTACTACCTACAAATTTACTCCAAGGTTCATGATTTACTCTTCATTTTTCTTCCCTCAAGAAGAAAACATCATCAGCAGTCCCAATTTTAGAAACACAAAAGGTACTTGCCACTATTTGGTCCTCACATGCAGTGGACACACTACTGTCATCAAAGTAGTACCATTTTCCATCATCCTTATTTTTTGCAAAAGCAGTATCTAGGACAAAAAAGTACAATGTCTGAGGACTCTGTATCTTCATAGATGTAATACAATCAGTTGCTAGAGTCTGTTACTGTCAAACACTTGACATTTAGCTAACTAAAACCTATTCTCACTATTAGACTCACATTGTCAGTCTTCTTTTTTTTAAGCAAAGAAAGCTTAACCAATAACATTCCCCTTCTAAAGAGAATGTACAGTGAGAAAGGACAGTCAAAATCCCAGTCACTTTTTCATTTTTCTCTCTTCTTTCAAGGATATGCACAATGTACAAAAATAGCCAAGTAAGAAAAAATCAGCTGTAAGAGTACAGTAGCTCTTACGGAGCTCTTACATTTTCTCTTTTCACAATATGCATAGCTAGAAGTATGAAAGAACCTACAATTATCCTTGAAAGCTCATTTCATATAGATTTTTGTGTTAGAATACTTGTGAAAGCTCTTCAAGGTAATGAAAAAAATTGTCCCTCAACCATTAAAAAAAAATGATGTGGATTCAAAGTCATCAGTACTTAAATCAAAATGAACACAGAAAGAAAGCTGACATGTAGAATGATGATACTTGAAATCAACTTACAATGCCCTCCTCCCATTCCTCCATAGTGGTTGGAGACAGCAATCAAATTGTAGCGGCAAGGCCCTGCATTGGGATTAATAAGGAACTCTGACATGTCCAAGTCGCTGTTTAAAAAAAAAAAACAACCAAACACACACAAAAAAAACAAAACACAAAAAAACAACCAAAAGAAGGTCATGTTAATAATATTTCTAACCATTTTGCATTTTGGTGGTCTTTGAGCCCTTTACTTTGTATTCCCCACAAAACACATGCACACCAGACTACACTGACAGCACATCTCTCTCACTCTATGAGGAGTGGAACAAGAACCAGTAGTCTTCGCCAAAACTATTGATAGATTTATTTCATACTTATCTACTATTATTATTTTTCCAAATTCGTACTTTTCACCTACAAGCATTTTGTAATAGGTTTACTGGATCCATGCATGGAAGCTGAGAACAAAACGATTTTATATAACTGCTGGATTAAACATGTGCCCTAGTCATGCTAAGTTTTACATTTCCAGCACCAAAATATTTAGGTTTCTTACTTTATTGGAAAGCCAACCAATGTATCCAACTTGTCCCTCATGTATCTGCTGTAGGAAAAGCGCTTTAGATGAACTACCAGTACGGGGGGCAGTGACCACAAGTCTAACTTCTTGGTAGCCTGCTGATGTTCTTTACAGTTTGGACAATACCTAAAAGAAAAAAAAAATATCAATTTTAAATAACTGCAGTCCATACGTATGTTAAAATACATTACCATAGAGAAAGTCAGTAACATGGGAGGAACTGAATAAGCAAAAGCTGAAACACACACACGTTCCATCTTCTGTTACTAATGCCATTGAGATCCCTTCCAGTTTAAAGTGTGAGGTGCTAGTGTGCAAGCGTGCTCACAGTGAAGCTCAACAGCATTTTAAACACAAAAGCAGCACCCTTCAATATAGGATTCTCATCTCCTACAGCAGTCTCTGGATCTTTAGTTAAAACACAGCTTTCTCATATTTTATAAAAAAAGATGAAAGGTTATGAAAATACTTCAGGAAAACTGACTATATGCAAAGCCATAAATAACAGACAACTGTGGTTCTTCAAAGTTTTAATTTCCAAATTCATCCATTTCCCACCCCATCCCACCTACCACTAAAACCAGATAACAATGACTACTGGAACCCGAAAAAAAATCCTTAATACAAAAGCTTGCCTCCTTAGTAGGCAAGTACTAAACAGGCTGTGACTTACATATTTACATGAATATGAGCCGGTAGTGTGCCCAGGTGGCCAAGAAAGCCAATGGCATCCTGGCCTGTATCAGGAATAGTGTGGTGAGCAGGACTAGGGAAGTGATCATCCCCCTGTACTTGGCACTGGTGAGGCTGCACCTTGAGTACTGTGCTCAGTTTTAGGCCCCTCACTACAAGAAGGACATTGAGGTGTTGGACTGTGTCCAGAGAAGAGCTACAAAACTGGTGAGGGGTCTGGAGGACAAGTCTTATATGGAACAACTGAGGGAACTGGGGTTGTTTAGCCTGGAGAAGAGGAGGCTGAGGGGAGACCTTATCACTCTCTACAACTACCTGACAAGAGGTTGTCGAGAAGTGGGGGCTGACCTGGTGACAAGTGATAAGATGAGAGGAAATGGGTTCAAGTTATGCCAGGTGAGGTTTAGACTGGATATTAGGAAAAAAAATTTCATTGAAAGGGTTATTAAACATTGGAATAGGCTGCCCAGGGAGGTGGTAGATTTGTCATCCCTGGAGATGTTTAAAAAAAGGGTAGACGTGGTACTTGGGGACGTGATTTAGAAGTGGTTTTGTCAGGGTAGGTTAATGGTTAGACTTGATGATCTTAAAGGTCCCTTCCAACCTCAGCAATTCTATGATTCTATGATTTCTGTTCCCTCCAATGCATACTTGAATCTTTCAAGAACTAAGGCTCAGGGAGGAAGGTAAGTAAGAACAATGCATGGAAGCAACTCTTCTGTGGTCTACACATATTATACATCTTGGTATCTAACTAGTAAAGATCTAGGAAAAAAAAAGGGATGAGCCCTAATTAAAAAAGACTGCACAAGTGTCTTTACACGGCAACATCAGATAAAGACAAGAAATTAGGAGAACTGCAAGGGCAAGCTGTAACTTGGGGCAAGCTGCCCCAACTTGGAATTGTTTTTCCAGTTGGCTTAGACTATCTGGAATACAAATAGCACTGGACTAGAGATGACGAGCTCTCCTAGATTAGACCTGTGAAGACCTGACAAATGAAGAATGAATGTGATTAATGACCTCTGGTAAGATGTATCTAGTAGTAACTGCTTGACTTCAGCAGTAATAGTATTTTGTAGTTTAAATACTCCACTTAAAATGTGCTGCAAAAATGGAAGTGCTTCACCATACCAACACCAGTTGGGTGGAGAGGAAGCTGATGAAATTCATCAAGGGCAAGTGTAGGGTCCTGCACCCATGGAGGAATAACCCCATGCACTGGTACAGGTTAGGGGCTGAACTGCTGGAAAGCAGCTCTGCAGAGAGGGACCTGGGAGTCCTGGTGGACAAAAAGTTGACCATGAAGCAGCAATGTGCCCTTGTGGCCAAGAAGGACAATGGTCTCCTGGGGTGCATTAAGAAAAAGTGTAGCCAGCAGGTCAAGGGAGGTCATCCTCCCCCTCTACTCTGCCCTGGTTAGGCCACACTTGGAGTACTGTGTCCAGTTCTCAGCCCCCCAGTTCAAGAAGGACAGGGAACTATGCAAGAGAGTCCAGCGGAGGGCTACAAAGATGATCAAGGAATGGAGCACCTCTCTTACGAGGAAAGGCTGAGAGACCTGGGGCTGTTTAGTCTGGAGAAGTCTGAGAGGGGATCTCATCAATGCTTATAAATCTCTAAAGGGTGGGTGTCAAGAGGATTGGGCCAGACTCTTTTCAGGGGCAATGGGCACAAATTGGAACACAGCAAATTCCATCTGAGTGTGAGGAAAAACTTCTTTGAGGGTACCAGAGCACTGGAACAGGCTGCCCAGAGAGGTGGTGAATTCTCATTCTCTGCAGATATTCAAAACCTGCCCGAATGTGTTCCTGTCCAGCCTGCTTTGGGTGAACCTGCTTTGGCAGGGGGGTTGGACTAGATGATCTTGGAAGATCCCTTCTGACCCCTGCCATTCTGTGATTCTGTGATACTTGAGTTATATGGTCTCTCAAGTAGTCTCTCCAGTGTTGTATAATCTAGCCCACCCAGAAAAAAAATGACAATTTGTAAGTCATCCCCCTCCCCTGCCCAAATAAAGGAGGATCTCTTGTGACCAAGCTTCTCAAAAGTGGCAGACCCTCTTTTCAAACTTAATTCTGAGCTCCAGGTGTTGATGAAGGATTCTTATCTACTAGAAAATTCCTGGAGAAGGAGGATCTTACAGGAACATCCTATAGTTATGAATATTCAGATATGATTCCAAATCATAATTTGGAAGAACCATGAATCATAATAAAAGTCTCTGCGAAAAGCTTCATGGTTGGAACATGAATTTGAGTGGTTCTATTGACTATAGATATCCCCCGTCCCACAAACCTGTTGTTTAAGCGCACCCCTATTTCATACACCAATGTAAGGCAAGTTATGTATTTGCATAAAAAAACCTCCAATATGCATCAACCTTTCTAATCTCAGAAAGGAATATTTGTTTAAACCAGTGTGTTGGATTTGGCACAGCATTATTGATTCACTGTGGATCACAGTTCACAGACCAGAATATTTTATGGAACTACCTTTCCTCCTAATTCTGAATGCATTAGTTGTCCCCCATACAAATATAACCTTCCGTATATGGTAACAATTTTAGTTAAGCAATGGATCAAAATAGAAAAAATATTGATAATTTTCAACTTCACTTAAAATGACAAGAGTCAAAATACCATTAAGAAATCAATTAGGTAGCTCTGTTAATGTTCAAGTGTGGTTTTGATTACATTTTAAGAAATACACCATAGAATATAACAACTTTAATTTTTTGTCCTTACCATGGGTCTTCAGCACCTAGTTTTTCCTTTGTTGTGAACAGCTCAATGCAATCTTTTAATTTCACAAAAGGCTTTTTGGGAGGCTTATATTCCACACTTTCGTGTTTTTCAAAATCCTAAAGAGAAGTATTTCTTGAGTTAAGAGAACAAATGAAACAAAACTCATTTTAGTGATGTCGTCTTACTATAAACGGTAACTACAAAGCTCCTATATATGGAAAAACTGATCAGAAACCATTCCAGAAAAAAGTTTTCACAGCTTCAGATTCACTACCAAATTAGTAAGCCTCAGATTTGCTAATTATTAGATGTGTAAATGGAGTTTATTTATGACAACATATTTACTACAAAAAAAAGTGAAAAAAATAGACTAGCTGCTTCTTTTGAAGACATAAAATATCTTCTGTCACGTTAATTAAGCTGTATTTTTCACATTTACGTTTTGGAAAGTGGAGCAACATAAACAGCTTACCTCTGCTGCACTATCATCAAAATATCTCTTCTTCAATTCAGGATCCCAGTCCAAAGCAAGGAAAGATCTTTCTGAGATTAAAAACATATTTTCTCTTAGTATTATTTCTTGCTTTACATGAAATTGTATTAAATTTGGGTGCTCTTCAAAATGGATTAAACAATGCTAGCATGAATTTAAGGTGAAAAATTGAAGCACACACAATTTCTGCATTTCTAAGAGTTAATGACAATAACAAATTAATTATTTATACAGAATTTACTATTGGAAAAAAAGATATATCAAATAGCACACAGAGAGAATGAAATACTATTCTATGGAATTGGAGTCAGAAAAAAGTATCAGAATGAAACGTTGCCCAACCTGTTCCCTATGACTTACCGTCAAGCCTAGGTTGCCTATCATCAAATCTAATATGCCTGGTATCATCTTTGATGTAGTTTATGTCAGTATTGCCTAAATTATTGAACTGGAATGTAAACAGTCGTTTTTTGTGTCCCGTGAGTGGTTGACCTTTGCAAGTATCCTCAGTACATAATCCATTTTCAGAGTCATTGTCACCTCCAACTGAATCTTCTGACTGGCTGTTTTCATTCTCTGAAGGAAGTTCCTGATCCTGGCTGGATTCATCATCTTGTTCATCTGTTTCCATTTCACCTGAAACAATTGGAAGAAAAAGGAGGAAGAAATGAGGTAGAGTAACAACTGAAACACACTACAGAATTAACTTCAGTTTCAAATTTAACACAAAATACTAAACAAGTTTAGATACTCCAGTCTTACTTGGCGATCCCTCTTCATGTATTCCATTTGGGCCATTACCATTGATACCATGGTCCTTACAGCAATGTAGGGATCCTTCAGTGTCTTCACTTTCAGTACATGTTTTTACATATCGGCTAAATGTAACAAATTAAAGCAACAGTTAGAATCAATGGATTTTATATATTTACATTGTTAAAGCCAGATAATTAAATGGTTACAGCAAATCCTTTCTAGTGTACTGTATCTCTGCACTCCTTTTTGATTTATTCAGAATAAATAGTTTTATTCCCTAACATGTCTACTGTTACAGGCATATCTGAAATCTGGCTTGTCTATGATCTTATGTTTTTGGCTGTTACTGTATTTTATACAACTTGATTCTTGGTATTAGTCTCTATTTGTCCAGAAATCACTTAACTGTTCATTAACCATATTTTTTACACAAAAAAAATTAGGGGTTCATGTACAGAGAAAGTTACATCAACAGAAAATGAAGCATAAATTTAAATTAGAAGTTGTGATTCTAATTCCTTCCACATAATGACACTTACTACAGTCTAGTTTCAGAAAGTGTCTACCATGCAGTTTTAAAACATAAATTAGTATATAAACTTGTATAGTAGATACAGGAGGTATAAACATAGCAGAATAATTGGCAAAACATTTCTGTTTTACGAAGCTCTAACAAGCAGAATTCATTCCCCTAAATTGACAATACTATTGTCTTCTCAAGTAATTTTTGGATGAGGTGATGCTAACAAAAAAATCAAATTAAAATCCACACTAGTTCACATCTCAAGTGGCTAAAATTTTAGATTTAATGTATTTAACAGAAAGCAAATAAAAGACTAAGTACTCAAATGTAATCAGTTTGTTAGCAATGCATGTAAAAATAAGCTCCTACTGATTCCAACTGTTAGCATTATTAATAACAAACATATTTTTCTTTAAACAATAACCTTACCACATTCTTAGCAGCAGCAGGTTATACAGTTTATCTTCAGTATTGTTTCTAGGCACTGCTATGAGAAAAGGTTGACCAAACAATGAAGAACCGCTATGGCTGTAGCTAGTGTGCCTGCACTTTTCCCTTAAACAAACAGGAATTATAACTTGTTCTGTATCTTCTGTTCTATTGATAGCAATTTCAAATCTAAAAGACAATCAGAAATACAAAGCACAACTGTCATTTAAAAGGCAACAAAGGGGAAAAATTAAAAAATAATAAAACCCCCAAGATTTGTCTTTATCTTATGTCTAGGTTTTAATCTTTTGCAAATAACTAAACAAACTGCAGAGACGCGAAGCATGTTATCTGTACTTACACATAAATGTCATCACGTTCCATAATACTACTTAGATTTTCATCCATGCCAAATATCCTGTGGAACCTGTGATTGTATATATCAGTAACAATCATCTAAAAAGAAACAGAGTATACATCATTAAATCAGGTCCAATATGAATTAAGATGTTCATTGTTGTGCTTCATATAAGAAATCACTCTTACCTTATCTGCAGCAACACCAGACAAAGCTGACAATGCTGTGCAAAGATCCAATATATTTCCAATCTTGGGAACAACTACTTTGTACTAAAAAAAATAAAATGCCACTTTAATTTCTTAAGGGAACAAATATGCATGAGAAAAAAAGCCAAACAACTTATCACATATTCAGCATACTTCATTTACTTTTTCAGATTCGTGAACTTAAGATGTAAAGTATGTAAATCAACTAACACGAATTCCGAAAGCTGCTGAAAACATAGCAGTAACCTTCACAACTTTAATCATACAAACACACACACTTTGAAAACTGTATTTATTAGTTTATACAAAGCTTTTTTTTTTTATGCTATTTTACTTTCTCCATAAGAAGGCTAGCAGCACCAATTACTTAGATTGATATTTCAACAGCACCTACTTATTTAAGTATTTAAATAGTATGCATGCTATTGACTAGATTCTTAAATTTGGAATACAGCACAAGCTGTTTATAAAGTATTACTGGGAAAAAAAGCAATGGCAGGCAATGGATAAAGACTGAATTCTAATTTCACATGCAGAGAGAGAACCTGATGATTAACAGTCAAAGAAAACCTCTCTGTGGCTTCCCTTAGTGCAGTACACCTGCAGTTTGTAAGGAAACTCCACACAGGACTCTTACCTGTTATTTGCATGATAAATAAAGACAGGGTTAATTAGAAATAAGGTATTATAACTTTGTAATTAATTGCTAAGTACAGCATGTGTTTGGTATCTCAAGTCTTATAGCTATTTAGACTCACAAAAGCTCTACTGAACTCATACGCTTCCAAAACTCTATTCATTCCTGCATTACCATCTCACATGTCATACAGGGTCATCTTCAACTACTGCCTGTCCCTTGTGCAAACCTGTTCTCACAAATACTTAAATTTCTAGCAGGCTCACCTGCCACTGGTTAATACATGTCCCTTTATCTTTGACTTCCCTAACTCATACTGCCTTTGAGAACACTCCCTTTCACCCGCCCCTTTCCTTCTTATAGTACTCTGATTTCAGGTGTTAAAGGCTTTTTGCAAGTCTGCCTAACTGCCCGTGTCTTATTTATTTCACCTATCCTTGCTTACCCCATGAGGTACAGCTAGAAACATTTAATCATGATTTTGTTACCATAACCTATGTACATTGTTTCACACCATTCTAAAGTGTATAATACCACCCTTCCTAAAAAAGGCAAGAGAGATACTCTTTACAAAGAAATCTCATCTGAATTTTTTCTTTTGACTATTAAATGATAGCACAGAAGAATTCGGGACTAGCTGATATATTTAGTCATGGGGTTTTTTGTACCAATTATTACCAGTATTTGTGTTTTGAGGCTAAGAAACTGAGGAATTAAGTCTGGATTAAGTGTATAAATAATTTTTTTTTAACCATACAAATTTATTATAGCAACATTAAAATAAAAAATGAGGACAGCATACATTTTAAAGACTAAGAAGCCTTATTAACACAACCATAAAACAATTACCAATATCTTCCTTGAAACTGACAGAAATAGAAGAAGGTATGTATAGTCTTCCTTAAGCTAAGTGGGACTTCAGAATACACACCAGAAAACTAAAGCTTGTTGGATTTGCTATTGTAGTTATAAACTTAAAAAATGCAAAGGAACTCAGGTTCATTGTTAATGCCATATGAATCAGGAGTTTTGTACATAAACTAGGAGGCTTACCTGCATAGGCTTTGCAAGTGGATCCGTTCTAACTAAATAAACTTCCAAAGTGCGTTCTTTTTTCATGGGTAACGGAAGTGTCAAGTAACAAAATGGATCAAAGGTTACAGATATCTTAGCACATTCAGGACAAACTAGGGTGGATTTAAAAAGGCCATGAAATATATCTACAATGATGGAATCATTTCTTTTCAAATGGTTTTCCCAGGCTTCTTCAGCGACCACCTGTAATTAAAGCACGACCTGGGTTATGACAAAGTAGTAGGAAATGAATAGTGAGAATTATTATCAAGAGCACTTGATAGAACATTCTAGGTTACCACCTAAAAATCTCAATCCAAAGGATCCTGTAAGATATGTTACCACTATCAGGTTAAAAGATGTATGCTTTTCCTAGGATGGAGATTCTGTCAGTCTTATTATGTAGTCAGAGAGACTTCAAGTGGCTTGGGACAAGTCAAAAGCAAACTAAAACTAAGAATTCTATCTGAAGTAACTTGTACTTGTAACAAAAGAAATTATCTGTGTGCTTGTAGCTCAATGCTAGAAGAGTGTCCCTAAGGTAAGAGAACTGGAGAGAGACAGAACGCTGCATCCTGTAGATATAAGAATAAAAAAAAAGAAAACAACAGAATGGAAATTGTTTCTCCAAGTGAATTCAGCACTGAATTGAACAAAAAAAGGTCTTAACAAAGCCTTAACAGCCTTCTATCCCCCCCAATTATCTTCCAAATAAACAGAAATTTACACAGGTACTTGAACAAGATCTCCATTTTAAGATCTTGGCTTATTTTCTGAAATCTCTTACAGAAAAAGCAACATGTGATCAGTGACCCAACCTTTCAGTACACAATCACGTAGAAGTATCTTGCAATGTATAGCCTCGGATAAAATGAAGATGATCAACACCAAAAACACTACCTTGTCTGGTCTCCCATCTGCATCCTTTAACTGAATGTAAGGCTTTTTCCTAATTCGATTCAAATCCTCATGTAATCCATCCAAGAGAAAAGCCAGCAGCTCTTGACAATCTTGTTGCTGATAACCAGAAAATTGTGGGGCAAATCGTCCCACTTGTGTCTAAAAAAAAAAATACAAATACTTCTGATACCTTAATTAATTCTGACATGCTACAGCAGAAAGCTGAAAAGGTAAAACTTACAAAGTTATAAAAGATAAGCTTTTCAATGGAGACAAGATGCCAAAACCAATTCTCAAAGACACACAGGCACAAGGTCAGTTGACACTTACTTAAATATACATCCAAGTATTTTAACAGTTAAATGAATGGATTGTATACTGATGAATATTACTTCAAATTCTTATTCTTGCATATTTCCCTAAGTTTTATATACTTAAACTACAAACCCCAAACTGACAATGTACATTCAGGTTAAATTCCCTACTGACCTTAAATGCTCTTGGGGTAACATAGCTGTATTTTCCTGACCACATTTGCTTGATAAGCTCTGCATAAGATTTTGCTATTTCACCTCGCATTCCTAAAGGATTGTCAAAATTCAGCTCTTCTTGGTATTTATCATTGAGGAAGTATTCTGTAAGAGGAGGTGTGTTGCTCAGACACTGAAAACAGAAATACAGACTTTTTAGAACAGTGATTTGAATTAGTTCAAACAAAGAACGTTTGAACTTCCTTAAAGCAGACATGAACAACACTTTAAATGTAATAACTCCCCCCCCCCCCCCCCCCCCCCCCCCAAGTCCTTCCCAGAATCAAATATTGGTTTTAAACCAAGACTGGCTGCAGCTATCATTACAAGTTATGCACAGATAATGTTTTTCAAAAGCTTTATGTCAGAATTTATTAGACATAGTAGTCCAGCCAACCACAGTGTGACAACACAATTTGTATAGAGGTTTAAAACAAACAAAAGAAGGTGGTTCTTGATACACAAATAATAGCTTCATGAAACTCCTTGCTGAAAGTTGTTATAGATGCACAAAGTTTACACATTCCCAAGGAGAGACTGCGTAGGTAATCAGAAGAGAGAGCCGATAGCGCTTACTAAATCAAATTACACCATATTCAGAACAACGTGTGAGAGAATAGTTGAAAACAAAGATTTCTTTTGGCAGGGGTGGGAAGAAGGGAAGGTGACGATGCTTGCCCTACTCCTCCTCTTTCTAGGCATCTGCTTACAGAGCTGTTGAAGACAGCAATCTATGCTAGATGGACAAGACTTTGTATCAGAATTGGTGCAGCTCTCCCTATGCTATTTTAAATTTTGTGAAGCTGTTTAGAGCTGAAATTAGTTCAAGGAAAGCAAGGGCCTTGGTTTAGACTGAGATAATGATTCATCTCTCTGTACGAGTTTGTCTCTTCTAAGAGCGCTTAGCTATAGCAGGATGTAAATGCTGAAGTATGACTTACGATTCTAGGAAACCATTCTGAATTTTTCTGTGCTACTCCTCACGCTCCTATAAACAAAAACTTTTCCATCATTTGGAAATGATCCCCATGCCATGCCCTGGCATATCGATTTAGCCAGGTTTCTTCATTAAATATTATAAGCTTTTCTGCATTCTTTCCTCTATTAAAGATTACAAGAAAGGTCAAATATTCATCAGTCTCATCTGCCTCTCTGCAAACAAGGGGAGGAACAAAAATTTCAGCTCCACATACACTACTCCGTAAGATGCAACAATTGAGACAGGAAGAATTACAACTTTATTGAGCTGGGCAAAAAAAAGTTATTCCTACTTCTGCCTGATATACCTGTGTAGTATTACAAAGCAAAAGGAGAGCTGTAGAGAGATGAGTTTCATGCCCATATCGCACTCCTTCCTTTCTCTCCCATCTCACCTAAAGCTTTCATGAGCTGTCAACACTGCAAAACACTCCTGATATTACAGGTCCTTTTGGGCACTGAGGGTTGAAGAAAGCTCATTTTTCTTGTTACGTGGCAAATAGCTTTTATTCCTAGCAGTGGTGATCCCAAGCTCCCCCCCCACTCCCCCGATCCGTGTTGTAGTTCTGAACTATCCATGCAGCTAAGAGGAAAAACCCTTGGTCCCTCAAATCCATACAGAAGCGGTCTGAGTTTTCAGAAGAAACTAACGAGAAATAAAACTACACTTTAGGTAAAATTGCATGTTCAATTTGAGTGATGTGACAAATCCTACTGAAATCCTACTGCCCAAAGAAGTCCTGCCCCTTCTCTGCTGTCTCTCATCTGATTGCACAACAAACATATTAATCTCACTAAAACTGTCAAAAAACTATTTTTCCTCCCCATTTTTCTTCTGGATTATTTTTGGTCTGGTTTAGGAGATTAAATCTGTTCAACTGGTCAGCTTAGCGTGAGGAATGTCCACAACAAGGAACTAAACAATGCAAAAAAGGTAATTTTTTCTATAGGTTCTTAGTCAAGCACTACATGATGTGTTGACAGTATGTTGTTTCACCAAAACAATTTATCTTTTCCTAGTTTTCACCTGAAAAATTAGTTTTGTCACGTTCTCAGAATATAATTTATATTTGTATGTATAAGTCAGGAAAATCACTACAGATAGTTTCCCTTTTTCCTTATAACAATGTCCACATTCCAACATAAGATGACACTGATGGTAGCACTGGAATGCACAAGTATCTATCTGAACATGGCAATTTCTGAGCTAAATAATTACAATCTTGAAAAGGGCGACAATGGAGAACAATTTAAGATTATGATTAAAGTCACAGGGGAAAAAGCATCCAGAAGCCTGGATGCTTGGAGCCTTTGAAAGGAAGCCTACATTCTTATTTCCTCATGATATGATATGCTGTAGGTTATCAAGGAAGCCTAACAGAAAGCATCGATCAAAAATGAAAACAAAACAAAACAATTAGAACCAAGACAAGCTACCAGACAGCAAAGTCATCAGATTTATGTGCCCTGTTCACCCTAGTGGTTCACTGGTTTTTGTTTGTTTGCGTTAAAACACAGAGATAGGTAAACTAACAAGTATACCCACAGATGAAGAACAATAGAAACCAAAAAAGCTAAACAAATACAGTAAAACTACAGAAGAAAAATTGTGAACTGAAGAGGTAACAGAATGGCACTTCATCTCAGGTACTGCAGCCTCCACAAGTTTCCTTTAACCAACAAAAACTTCTGTAAAGTGCTCAGTCTCTCAACCTAAACTGGTCATTTAGCTAAATGACCATGGGAAAAGATGGAAGTATAAACTCCAAGACCAACTATGAGACAAACCACTGAAGAGAAGCATGACAAAGGTTAACACTGAAGTTAAAGTGCCATGTTACATACTAATTTCTTGGAAAAAAAAAATTCTGTAGCAGAGCAACCTGTGGATAACAACTATTTATGTCATCAGTATCGAAGGATCATAATCAACTTCCAAGAAAATGAGTCAAACAACACGACTGGCTGAAACAACGCTACAAACAATTTGTGCACCAACTGTATTATGCAACACTGCATGCATTGTTGATGTACATACACATGCACACAAACACCCTGGAAGAATTCTAAAGTATTGAGTCAAAAAGGAAACATAATCACCCATAAAGACACATATAGTCTACTGTTTAGAGAGTACAGCTGTAACTAGTAGGGTGTGGGAGGTGTTAAGATACACAGGAAAATGAACAATGAATAATCGTTATTTTTAGTTCCTTATATATAATCTCAATGCTGTAGCCTCACTGGAATACTGTAATTTCAATACTAGACTATGATCTTGTTTAGCAAGTCTACCTGTCCTATGAAACCTTCATATAGGTGGAAAAATAATAATAAAATTACTCTCTAATTACCTCTCTAAATCCACGTAATTTAAGTATGGGAAAACTCTGATGAAAAAAGTTTGCAGGGATTCTTGATTGTTTAATTGATAAAAAGAAAATAAAACAAAATGAAGAAAGAGGGCCACCAAGACAGTCGGTGGCCTGGAAGCATTTGCCCTGTGAGGAAAGACTGAAGCATTGGGGCTTGTTCAGCCTACAGAAGAGGCTGTTTCAGGGAGACCCATAAGCAGCCTTCTAGTACCTACAGGGAAGTTAACAAGAAGATGGAACCAGGCTCTTCACAGTGGGATGACAACAAACAACAGGTGTAAGTTGAAACAAGAGAGGTTAAGGATATAAGGAAAAAAAGTTTTCACTGTAAGAACAGTCAAGCAGCGGAGCTGAGAGGCTGTGCAGCCTTCTTGGAAGGTTTTCAAGACTCAACTAGATAAAGCCCTGGGCAACCTGGTCTGACCTCAGAGCTGATCTTCCTTTGAGCGGGGCGTTGCATTAGGAACCTCCTGAAGTTCCCTCTAACCCAAATTAGCCTATGATCCCAAACAAGGAAACATTTATTCACATGCAATAGGGGTTATTACACAGAAATAATAATAAAAAATAAGATTTCAAAGCAATGAAAACATTACCTATTATGCCAGTGAACCGGAGAAATGAGAAGCAGACAATACGATCATGAAATTGAGCTAAAAACTGAGTGTTCCTGTGGTTCTTCAGCTGTCCTACTTAATAACAATTTTAAGCAAGGGACATTGAAATTTCATGTTTCAGCCTTCTAATAAAAGAGCGAGACCTGATTGACTGAACGAAAGATCCAAGTAATAGGAGAAAAAATGAATAACTTTACACCTGTCTATCCCGCTTTTGTCTGAAGCACTTAGTGTCAGACATGGTGAAAAGTGCTCAGCTAATACACCCCTTAACTCTGTATACCTATGGCACCTGACACAGAGCACTAAAAACGTAATCATTTCAGGTTTCGGTGAAAGATGTTATGCTTTGTCTGGATAAACTCACAGCCATAAGTAACCATAAAGCAAATGCGAATCAGCTTTCTAAAGAAAGAAAACTGCTGAAATACCCCATTGCAAAGCTCTCAACAGCTGTTGTTTTCAATTAAAACATTTACTTTCATTTTTCTCCTATTTTGAATCACAAAGTGAAAACTTTGTGAACTCTCAGGTTTTCACTGCAAAAGAAAAAGAAAAAAAAAAAACATTTCCCACAGAGCTCTAATCACTAGTATCCCACCAAAAAGGCAAAGCAATACTTAGGAAATATCCACAGGTGGCAGCACAGTAATGCTTCAGGAGAGTCATATTTTTCTATTTTTTTTTTTTTCAGGTTGGAACATGGCCATGTACATAACTGTATGTGAATAAAACATCTACTTGCCAAACACTCTTTTGGGGTGGTTTTTTTTTTTTTTTTTGCTTGATATGGGTTGAAGCATTCATAATAATGTTTTCATAAAGTCCAGAAGCTCCCTTTTGTCTTTCCTGTTTCACTTAATGCTCAGATCTGCAAAAGCAGACATTTAGGCCTTAATAATAAAAATCAAGCCTTAGGTATTAGCACTGAAGTAAACTAAAATCAGATACATGGAATACCCCTTCAAAATAATCTGAAAAATCTATACAAAAGTTCCAATACAACCAAAATATGAAATAATATCGAATTATTGCTTGTTAAAATAAGAAATCGTGATAAGACAACAGCACTTGGTGAAAAATACAATGGTATCTTAACCTTCTTGGCTTCACTCCTACTCAGCTTGCAGCTGTTTGTGGTACCACAGAGGATCTTACCCATCTCTTCACCATCCCTCCTGTAGCTGTCTTAAGCTTCTTAAAACACTGAGAGCCCCTACTTGGAAAAGCAAAAGTCTCTTTACAATAATCACTTTGAAGGATGAAGAGGCAAGCTTAACCTTACCTATAGATTGAAGAACTATTAATGAACTTGCAACAAAATTTAAGAAACTGCCATGATTATCACATTGCTACCTAGTGCGGTTACAGGACAAAAACCTTCAGACAAGTTTGTCAGACTCTGGACAGCAAGATGTGCTGGCCCTCTTCTTCAAGGAATGCTGATAACATTTCTGATGCAAACCATCTAAACTGTACGTAAGACAAGAGAAAAGACAAGCTGTCTGAGAACCGAAGTGATTTCTGAAGCAGAAATGGCTCTTATGTGAACACTACGGGGCCTGAATCCTGTCTGGGAAGGATGAAGATCTGAGAAAAGTGGTAATCAGCAAGACAGTGGATAAATTAAACTCTGCTTCTGTTGAAGGAAGCTACATTGATTACACTTAGTACTGACTGAATAGAAGGGATCAAAGCAGAGCTTTTGGAATAGAACATGAACAGACTGGAAACTATTTCAGAGTGTAAAACTCTATAGCAAACTATTTTGTTTAAATAAAACAGACTTATCCTGATAAACAACCTTGTGCTGACATACTTGTAAAGGAAGACACCTGAAGAAGGTAAACAAGCTAGAGTAGGTAACCAAAGCAGCTCAGAGAATCACAGAACAGTTGAGGTTGGACTCAACTCATCTCCAGACTTTGTCCAACCCCCTGCTCAAAGAAGGGTCACCTAGAGCAGGTTGCTTGGGATTTTGTCCAGTCAGGTTATGAGCATCTCCAAGGATGGAGGCTACACAGCCTCCCTAGAAAATCTATTTCAATGTTTGATAAAACTTCTTATATTTAAATGTAATTGCCTATGGTTTAGTTTGTGCCTGTTGCCTCTTCTTTCAGCGGGCAACACTGAGAAGAGTTTGGCTCAGTTTTACTTTACTATCCCTCACCAGGTATTTTTACACAATGATAAAATTGCTCTGGAGCCTTCTCTTCTCCAGGCTGAACAGTCCCAGCTCTCTCAGGCTCTCTGTGTAGGTCAGATGATGCAATCTGAATTGATCACCTTTGTGGCCTCTCACTGGACTTGCTCCAGTATGTCCCTGTCTCTCTGGTGCTGGGGAGCCCAGAAGGGAAGCCAGCACTGCATGGGTGTCTCACGAGTGCTGAGTGGAGGGGAAGGATCACCCCTCTCAGCCTGCTAGCAATACCCAGGAGGCTGTTGGCTGCCTTGGCCACAAGGGCACATTGCTGGCTCATGTTCAGCTTTTTGTCTGCTGGTCTGCCAAGCTGCTTTCTATCCAGTTGCTCACCCCCTACCCCAGCATGTACTGGTGCCTGGGGTTTTTCTTCCCCAGGTGCAGGCCTTTGCATTTCCTTTGATTGAACTTCATGAGGTTCCTGTCTGCCCTTCCTTTCTCCAGCCTGTTGAGGTCCCTCTGAATGGCAGCACACCCATCTAGCATATCAGTCCCTCCTTCCAGTTCTGTGTTATCTCTAATCTTGCTGAGGGTGCACTCTCCTCCATCATCCAAGTAACAGCCTAGAACATTCCCAAGCAGAATTCCTTAGTCTGCCAACTACATGCTATCTGTGCCCATCCCTTTGTTGCTTCAGAGATTAGACAAGATCAAAGAGTGCTTTGGCCACAGGCATTACGCATCTAGCCAGAATAATCCAAGCTTACTCTGATAACAGGAGGTAACACTTCACTGCACTAATATGGCACTTTATGCTTTCAGTGTGATCGGGAAAAAAGGTAGAAGTGAAGTGCTGGCAAGAGGAAGACGACAACAGAACTTGCAGTCTGTGAGACCTTAGTGTGTTAAGAACACGACATACTTCCACTAAAAAGCACTTTCATGGATTTCTTAGATAACATTAAACTCTGTACAATACTTACTTTGAGAGATACAGTAGGTGGAACTGAAAGATACTTTACACTTCCTTGCTAAGAAATCTGCCAAATAATGCATTTGAAAAAGCACACCATCAAGGAGATACTAAAGGTACCATGCCAAACTAAAAGCTGCACTGCTCAATAAACACCTAATTTTCTTACTGTCTTGTGAATCAGCAAAGTTGTATTTATTAATTTGCACTACAGTTTCTCAGAACTTATTTGAAGACTTATTCCCTAGGTATAACTGAAAAGCAAACAAGTCAAAGCTGACATGATTTAGAATGCAGACCTAGAATTAAATCCAGTTAACATCACTTTACAGTTTTTTTACATGAGACTGCTTTGATTACATAACACAAGTTTCAGAACTGAACAAAACCAAATTAAACTACTAGTTCTTTCTGATCATTAATTAACGTACCACTGCAGCTCCCACTTAAAAGGACTCAGGTTTTTTTTTTTTTTCTGGGTAAGAGAAATACTGGTATACCTACTCTTGCAATCATAACAAAGAAACAAACTATTACATTCCTGAAAAATATGTCATCCACGAAATAACAGCTATTCAAAGGGCAAAGCTCAAAGGAAAAAAATGTTCAAAGGTTCCCTGCATGTTAACTTGTGCACTAGAAGTACATAAGAGTTAGTTGAAAATAAAGGCCCAGTAATGCACCAGTTATCTACTATTTGACACTTCAGCACTACAATCTACTCAAGCGCATCTCAAAACGAAAAAGTATTTTTCGTGACGTGACATGCATGCATGGCAATCATTACAAAAAGCAAAGAATCCCACTTAAGGGTTCACTCATGTAGAATGCTGGTCAAATCTCTTTCTGACATTGATCACTGTGCAAAACAGTATTATTTCCTCACTTTTAATCCTACCCTGTTACTTAATGTAGCCTTTTAATATTAGTTTCCAAACATGTCAAAACATAACAAGATATTCGTTTCCAAGTAACAGACAAGCTCATGTTATTCTAAAGTACATACCTGAATTGCTGAATTCATGAAACATGTATTCCCCAAGTTACTCAGGCCACATAGGCCTGGCTGCTCATTGTGTCTTCCTGGCTCTGAATAATCATAATTCTTATAAGCAGTATATGATGGGAGACAATAGTTTGAATTTTTCACACTGTAAAAAAACAAAACAACTTTCACAATGTAAACATGTACTCTATAGTACTTTAATATATACAAGTACTTTATAAGCTTAAATGATTAAAAATGTTAAAATAACTTCTGTGAACAAGAAAGGATTTTAAAGAAATATTTAACTTCGTTAATAACATCATTTTCAATTTAAAAGTCACCAAAATCTAATGTACTGCAATAACTGTAATTATTATATCCCTACCCCTTTTTGATAGGAGCAGCTTCACAGCTTACTCTATTCTTCATTGCTCCATCAAATTTAATACACTCAGACTTTAGACACCACCAGCAGCAATCAATCATTTACGTCCCTTTTGCATCCTGCTACTGCAAGAGTGAGGTCGGTGGGAATAGGAATGCAGAGTTACAGGTGAAAGCTGAGATTTCCAAGGCCACTGTGGCATAGCTGCCTCACTGCATCAGACAGTCTATTTATAGCTTCCCTGCTAGGACAGCACAATCCAGCATGCAAATGCAGAAAAGCCTTGAGAGGTAAAAGAATGCGCAAAATGACTTGTAACAACTTCATTATAAATCGCTATGATGCATCTGTTTGGAGAAACTGGAGAAGACTGAAATAGGTAAAATGGTAAGATTTAAAGCAATTTGTTTCCAGATGAAATCATGCAAATACTAAATAAAGAATAACCCCCGAAACAGTAAAGTAAGCACATCTGAGAACGTCAGAAAGGCAAAAGAATCTTGTCCGAGAATGCTCTGTAATACAGATGTTAGAAAAAACAACCATCCAGAAAGGTTAAACTCTTTCTTAAACTATTTCAGGCACTGATCATAATGAAATCTGTGTGATAGTAGCTTTGGCTAAAGTTCAAAGTCACTAAGTATTATTCACATTAGAAGCAACTTGAACAAAAATTTGGAAGTCAGTTGCTAAGAATGACAAAGAAAAATATACAGTGCAAAGAACGAATCCTGATAAATAATTGAGATTTATCATTGTAAGAGTCTGAGGATACAAGTACCCAGTGGTACATTCCAGCCTTTATTCCTGAACAGCATCACACTCATATCCAACTGAATTCCAATTGTCCCCTTGGTGCACAATTACTCACTTTTCATGAATAACAGTTGTTTTGTTTTAATCACAAGATTTATTGAAAACTTTAAACAGAAGGGGAAGAAAATTTCTCCTTCTTGTGACAGCCTCAGAAATCTGCACAGTTTATAGCTTCACTGTCCATAAAGCTGCTGTTCTCAAACTTTTACATCTGATAATTTCTTTTTAATAGTTGACTTTCCTATCAGTCCTTCCCTGTTCCATACACATGCATTTTCTCTGCTCTCCAGCTTGCCCCCAAACTAGTTAAGTGGCATTGTGTTTATCGGTCACTCTCCATCAAAAATCCCTGTAAAGTTAGTTTTGCTGTTAAACTTAATCCTAATTTAAATGCTTCACTCTAGTTTATACAACATACTTTTTGAGCTCCAGGGCCCACATACCCTTCAAGCTTGCTTCTGTGGTCAGTTCTTCCCCATCATTAGTTCCTGGTTCACCCATGCATGACAGATCCCCAGGGAAAATTACCGTCCATCTCCCTTTCAGCTGCAATCCAGCCACTGCAATTAACCCCAATTCCCTTAAGTTGGCAAGACTTAGTTCCCCCAGGAAGAAAAAGCACAAGCTTGCTATTGGTGCTAATGCAACCTCCACAAAATAGCCAACTCCCCGACCCAGCTCAACAGTGCACACTAGCAACAGAAATGCACACGTACAGGGTACACAAACTTCCACTTTCAGCCCTGCTTGCTTCCTACTGCTTTCCTCACCTGACTCAAAGATTACACTTTTCACATGGTTAACAGCAAAGAAATCTCTTTTGGAAATTTAGGAGATGTAGGGGTACTAAACAGATCGAATGTAATTTTCCTGGGGATTTTCACTCCCCTTTTTCTTTTCTCTGCAGCTTTCCTCCCTTCACAAACTGCCACATTAGGAGGGACGCTAGAAAGCTAGGAAATGCAACTGGAGTCCTTTGGCTATAGTGCATTCACATAAAGATTTCCTCAAATTAGCTGAGTAACATCACGATAATTTAATTCAAGATAACTGTAATGCAGAGAGATCCCCAGTGTTGGTTTGCTCTAAGGGGCAAACTATCAGAGTTTACTTCTCAAAAGGGAAAGCCATTTCTGAGGTCTTTCATCTTCTGTACTAGCTCACAGAAATACATTTGAGGGGTTTAGAGAATATGGTTACAACACTCATCCTGTGAGCCAGGTAATTCATTAATTTTTTCTTTCAGGTTTCTGTGATATTTTATCAAAATGCATCAAGCAAAATACAGTGCCTACTATGTACAGGAGACTAGGAGATGTCTCTTTACAGCTTTATCAGTCTGCATACTTCACTTTTTCTGGAAGAATTATTTTTATTTAAATTACATTGTGCCTCTGCTTTCCATGCTTATGAGATTGGACAGAAAATAAAGTATTGTTAAAAGTCAGTAGTACATGGTTAACAATGGAAAGCAAGCAAAGACGCTTCACTCAAACAGAAATGCCCTAGAAAAAGTAACTTGTGATAGCGCGGCCCCAACCTCCACTTGCTTTTCCTGAAAAACCGTTAAAAAATTGCCTTTAACAAAGGAACAATGCATGGAAAAGCAGAGGAGCAGTATTAGAATGGGGCGCTCAAATAAGGGCAGTAATAGAAAGAAAACACTGATGGCCTTTAGAAGAAATTGCTGCTCAAAAAGTAAGGCAGAACTTGAAAAAATGAAACCATCTTCAGACCCTTGAACAGCTAGAGAGGGTTCCTGAAGTAGTGAAAATGGTAAAGGGAGGTTTCCAAATGAGATTTTGTTATCTATAGATCTATAAATGTCGAGTTGCATGTGCCATATGCAAAGTGACTTACATGTACTGTCTATCCTGCCTTTAAACCTCAAAGCAGCTTTCAGACGATGATGAATCCAGAGCACTCATTGTGTAGCTGGGAGTTTTGGGAAGTGTGGATTTGGAACAGAGAAGTTTGGAGAAGCATCACTAGCTTTGGAAAGGACACAATTTGACAGTGGAGTGCCATATACCAACAACAGGTGCTGCAAAAGGAATTTGAGTTGCAAGAATGAGCCCAGAAAATTAAAAGTTTGGACCACTTACTGAGCAACATAGTATTTCAACCACCTTAATGCACTGCAATGTGTTTTTGTGACCAGCCACTTTAACAAACCCGTAATCGAGTTCCATCAATTTTTAGAGATGCCTTAAACAGCAGGAGAGGCCCATGTCACTACACAAAGAGTACTGTCTCTGTTATTGTTCACAATCATCATCCGGAGAGCAAAAGATAACACTATAATCTATTTAAATAAAGTAAAAAAAAAAAAGAATTAACCTTACTTATAATATTTGCCTATGTGTCAGGTGCAACATGAAAAAACTGATTCTACAGGTGATGTAATTAACATTTATTCTTCTTGAAATAAGCATATTGAAATATAACAAGCAAGTGAAAAAAGCTGCTAACTGGCTGTCTTCTGACAAGCTGACACTACTGAATGATGAAGAAAGTCATTTTAGGAGCCTGAAACAATGGTTACAAATGATGAAAACAAAACAACTTTTCTCTTAATTCCCCAAGCAAAATCCCTATTTAAATGTTTTTAATCCCCTCCCCGCATAATTTTAAAAAATACCATATGTAACATGAAATGTATTGCTTTATAACAGCAATAAACAGAAATTCCAGTAAGACCTAAATGATGCGTGTCTCTCCCTGCTCTTCTGAATCCACTAACACATATTATGCTAATCCTCCTACGTTACTCTTTCAACAAGATCACCTGTAAAAGCAAAAGAACATCAACGATCAATTATTTGGAATCCTCCATTCCATCAAATGCAAACTCACATTTACAGAAATGAAGGCTTTCGACCTGATCAAATTTGCGCAAGCTATTTCTATTATGACTAGCTCAACACATAATTAAGTATTTACCAATTTGAGGCTTACTGTTGCTCAGAACACTTCCTGGATTAGAAAAGTATTACAGAAATCCATACCATTTAAAGAAACAGGCTAATTTCCAGAGTTTTAACATAATTTGTACTCTATAGCTGAGCTATAATAATTGCAAAAACAGGCTTGCAATGACTAGCATTTATCACTATACTACACACAACCTGTTGTTTGCTTTTTCTGCCTTACAAATCAGCTTAGTCAGCTAAAATTATCTTCAAAACAAACGTTGGTATTTCTTTTAGAGTCACAGTATCTCATGTTCATGTGGAGGAGCCAATGGATCCTGGAAAGCCACAAATGCATGATTTCGCTACTGTACTAAAGATAACGTGCAATGTAAGAGACAATAAGGCAGAAACATGAAAATAAATTCCAGGCAAAGCTGACGTAAGTAGTTAATTAAGAAAGTAATGAAAAGAAGATAGCATTAACTAATGGAAAAGGACTGCTTTCTTACACAAGGAGATATTTGCAAGAGGAGTAGAACACAGGAATAAACCGATCTTAACCCAGAATGATATAATACAATAAATACAGAGATATATCTTTCCATTTATCTTTTGAAGCCAAAAATGCTTAATGCAACAGAATATACTGTAAAGTACAGTGTATTAATGGATATGACTTCTCTATTACTGAACTAGTTAATCTTGAACATGTATTCTGACAGAAATGCTGCTGAAGTTCCTCCTGTATTACACATTGTAGTGAATTATAAATTTGTGATTTCTTAAATATATTTTAAACTCATCATGATTGAATTATTGCATTGTAAGGATAACCATATACTTCTGCACTGAATATGTGCCTTATGTAACATCCAGATATACTATGTCTGGAGTTACAAGAGAAAAATGGCTGATATTTCATAACACTATAGAGAACATGTACCTACTATCCGATTTACAGATGTTTAAGTTAAAGTTAAGGCATTTCAAGGGACCAATTCCTTATCAAAACTGAATTTTGTATCACTTCCTTTTAAACACATATTTCTGCCGAAAATCATCAAATTAAAAAACAAACAAACAAACAAACAAAAAACAATCCCAGAATTTTACCTTAAGTTCTAAAAGCTCCCATTTTGGTTCCCAAATAAACCAAAGAATAAAAATAAAATCAGCTAAAGCAAGCAAAAAAAACTATCTTCAAAACCTGCAAGACCTGGCAACAGGTTTCATAAGTGCTTCTGAAAAATAACTAGAGCATCACTAGGGAGAAGCTAATGTTAAAAAAGAAAAAAAAAAGAAAAAAAAAAAGAAGTAAAAAACAAAAAAAAGGAAGAAAGCCTTGTTGGCTTGATTTAGAATGGTGACTCCCTAGGAAAAAGTAACTGTTAAGCTTTGGTTTTGGTGTTACAACTGTCTTTTGCATAAGCAATGGGGGAAGGAGAGATTAGTTCTCAGGTGGAGGCCCAGCTCTGGTCAAGTAATTTTTCACACAATCATAGATACAAAGTACTTTTTATTTACTACACATTCACACACAGAGTACAATAGACTGCAGTTAAATACATGGATTTCAACTGTTTAACAGTGAGAGTTGGGGCTACTCACAATTGGTAGAAGCACAAGTGACACTTCACCCCTTAGGAAAAATCACTTCTGATAAATGCAGTATTTAACTGGAAGATATTGTATAAGATATTTAATATTTATGTCACCTTTTTAATAGTTAACATCTTCATGTTTGATCACAAAATACATGTTTGGAAAAATATTTTGAATTTGAATGAACTGTAAGAATAAGCCTCTTCAATTTCCCCCAGCTTGCATTAAAGATGAGTGCTCTCTGGTTTCAAGCATTTGAAAGATGCTCCATTATCTGTTAAAGTGAAATAATTCCATGTTTTTCTATATTCACCAACTTTTTTTACAGTTGTGTTCAACAAAAAAAGTTTACACACAAAGTTGGCCACTGGAATATGAAAGCTCTTCTTTTAGAGTTTTATCACATTCTTTATTAAACTTCTGATTTGGAATATAAAGGAGAAAACCCTTAAAAGTGAGAAGCCTCTTTTACTAAGCTGCTGCTCATTCAAGCACACCTATCAGACTGCTCTCTCTCAAATCTTCTAGCATTAAGACACAGAAGTTAAGTTGCTGATAATTAATCAATGGCTATAATCACTATGACAACCATTATAGCTAAAACAATTCAGCTGTAGTGGTCTCAAATCACTGTGTGATATCACATATGCTGCTATAATACCTTAGCATCAATAAATAAAGGAAAACCTGACCACCATAAATGTAAGTACTTTATACTTTTCTTGTCCATCTAAATTCAGGCAGGATAATAACAACAATGTATTTTTAGCATGATAAACTCTAAATGAAGTCTTTATATACTTTCTTACAATGGTCAACATTCTCTTTAGTGTCTATTCTACTAAAGACTAAGAGTTACTAAACATCTTTAACTGCCTTTCATTTCCTAATATCATGCTTTACAATACCTACAATATGAAATAGTGACCAGTAACAATTCAAAATATTACAAAACAAATCAAAATCCTTAAGGTATGAGTTATAAAACATCAAAATTTATTTATGTCACACTGGGGTGATTAAATTAAATAATGTTTTAAGGTACATTGCTTACTTTCTGTTGTTCATGTTGTTATAATTATTTGATAGAGATGGAGAGATCTTTGGTAAAGTTGAAAAATTGGATGCACCTGGGGACCTTTAAAAATATGAAAATGATAAATTAGATAAAAATGCTGAGATATTAAAAACTATGAAAGAGAGCTAATAAATGAACAATGCATATAAACAAGCATGGAAAAGAAATATTTTGTAAAAAGTGGGCAAAGCACTAAAAATACCCAGGACATGCAGCCCTTGGAATCCATCTTTTAAAACTTGAAATGCTTCACAGTGCTTTAAACTTTCATATCATGTTGAAGAAACAGACCTATTAAAAACAAAAAGCAAGCAAGCAAGCAAACAAAAAAAAAAAAGTCACAGACCACTGTGCTAAAAAGATTATTTTCAGGTTATAGTATGACTACAGATATTTTGATGTTCTAAAACCTAGAATGTAAAGTTTCTAATGTGGAAATTTTATGAATTTCTCATTTAACCATATATGGATGAGATACAAAAATGATTAAGATACATACTTCAAGGTTAGTTTAAAAGCAGCATGAAAGCATTTAACTAAAATTGTCTTATTAATACTTTAAAAAAAAAAATCCAGGATATTACGCACAATACTAAATAACCTTTAAAAACCTTTTTTTGCCAAAAGTAATAGCATTATCACCCACCCCCATTGTTTAATTGCTGATTATTTTAATCACAAAGACCCTCTGGATGTAACAATTAAATAAAATATACAACTATTTTGCAGTGCATTTTGCTTTTTCTGATCAAATCTTATGGATAACCATGGAAAAGGCTTTCAATACTCAAAGGAACTTAGGCACCTTCATGTTTTGTGGTCCCTATGCAACTCCAACTGGTTTGCAAAAAGCTTCAGATGTCCTTGGAAAGTGTTGAAATACATATCACAATATTCAGATAAGAAAATCTGCATGCTCAGGATTTTTTTAAGCACATTTCAAGAACTAAACTCTGCAAGATAAACATTTTTACGCAGGGAACTTTCCCAAGTATATTCATAGAATCATTTAGGTTGGAAAAGACCTTTAAGACCATCAAGTCCAACCGTTAACCTAACGCTGCCAAGTCCACCACTAAACCATGTCCCTGAGTGCCACATCTACTCTCTTAAAATACCACCGGGGTAGTGACTCAACCACTTCCCTGGCCAGCCTGTTCCAAATGCCTGACAACCCCTTCAGCAGACATTTCCTAATAGCCAATTTAAACCTGCCCTGGTGCAACCTGAGGCTGTTTCCACTTGTCCTATCGCTTGTTACTTGGGAAAAGAGACCAATGCCCACCTTTTTACGACTTCCTTTCAGGTAGTTGTAGAGAATGATAGGGTGTCCCCTCAGCCTCCTCTTCTCCAGGCTAAACCACCCCAGTTCCCTCAGCTGCTCCTCATAAGACCTGTGCTCTAGACCCTTCACGAGCTTTGTAGCCCTTCTCTGGACATGCTCCAGCACCTCAGTGTAGTGAGGGGCCCAAAACTGAACACAGTACTCAAGGTGCAGCCTCACCAGTGCCGAGTACAGGGGGACGATCACTTCTCCAGTCCTGCTGGCCACACTATTTATGATATAAGCCGGGATGCCGTTGGCCTTCTTGGCCACCTGGGCACACTGACGGCTCATATTCAGCTGGCTGTTGACCAACACCCCCAGGTCCTTTTCTGCTGGGCAGCTTTCCAGCCACTCCTCCCCAAGCTCATAGTGTTGCATGGGGTTGTTGTGACCCAAGTGCAGTACCTGGTGCTTGGCCTTGTTGAACCTCATACAATTGGTCTCAGCCCATTGATCCAGCCTGTCCAGATCCCTCTGTAGAGCTTTCCTACCCTCAAGCAGGTCGACACTCCCACCCAAACTGGTGTCTTCTACAAACTTACTGAGGGTGCACTCGATCCTCTCATCCAGATCATTGATAAACATATTAAACAGAACTGGCTCCAATACCGAGCCCTGAGGAACACCACATTGTGACCAGCCACCAATATTTTCAAATTTATTTTCAACTTTTTATTAATAAACCTTTTCCAAAAGAAAAGATCTATCACCATGTGAAGAAAATGTTTTTCAGTTTTCATAAAGCCAACATTCATAAAGCTTTCCTGTAGATTTTATCAATCTAAATCCTCCTCTTTGAACATTATCTTCAAAGAAGTACAATACACAGACTGCATCCACAAGAAAGGTATAAAATGGAAGTTTAACACTACTTAAGTTCAACACAAAAGTTAATTTATGCACATTCATACATGTAATTATTTTAGAAGCTATTTGAACTGAGTCATTTTGAACTAAAATTGAACTTTTCAAAAGAAATTTGAAGTTTTTATATAATTTAAACCAAGTTCAAATGCAATACAGTTTTAAATTAAAAAACTTGATGTATAATTATTGTCTAAAAAATTAAAAGAAACCAGAATAAGCTACATAAAGGGCTGGTTTCGATCTAAAACTAAAAATAAGTTAATTTGTTTCTTACAGAAGATGACAATCAGTAGTTTTAGTCTTTGATAGCATTTGCTATCAAATACTAAACAATAATAACATGTAAAACAGTAAGAGATTCCTACTGGTGTGTAGCCTTGCTGTTTGCTGACAGCTACCACCATTGCTAAATGCTGTGCACAAAGAAGAAAATTCATTCACAGCTCTAACAGCTTTTAATACATTTCAATACTTGGGGGAAAACTTCGTAACAACATTGGCAGAAATCCCACGCATTTAAAATAAAAAAAATAAGATCAAAACAAGGATAATAAAACCCCCTTAACAACCAGTAAGTGCTAATGCTGAATGTATTGCTGTACTGCAGTTCTGCCTTTAAAATTGTACAAAAAGAATGACCAAAAGTATCTACACGTAAAACAACTGCAATGACTTAGGAATCTCCTAAGACAAAATAAGTAATCAAATGTGCAACAAAAACTCAATTATCTTTTAAATGACAAAAGTATATATCCTTTTAGTAGTATACTAACTTCAGTATGTATTAATGTTACTGTGGTGTGAAAACACCACAGAAAAATGTCCAAAGAACACAGTTACTTGCTTGACAAAAATAATAAATTTTAAACTGTGGTTATAAAAAAAAAAACAAACAATATCACTAACTGGCCTTGCTTCTCATATGCAGGAGAAGAGTAAACCAAATTCTCAACATAGCTGGCACAACAACAGGAACAGATGTTCCTGACACATAACAGACAACTCTGAGAGGTAACTTTTTATGATCTAACAAGCAAACCCCACAACATGATTTTTTTTATAGGTTCCCATTTAACAGTCCAGCAAAAGACAGATTAAAAACCAAACATTACTGTAGTGATACGTAAAATCATGGGGCCTGATGGGATTCCCCAACTGCTGAGGGAGCTGGTTGATGTTACTGTGATGGTACTCTTGTTTATTTTTGAAAGGTCCTGGCTAGTGGGAGAGGTTCCTGAAGACTGAAAGAGGGCAAATGGCACTCTTATCTTCAAGAGGGCAAGAGAGAATATCTGGGGAACTACCTGCTAGTCCGCCTTATCTCAACCACGCAGAAGGTGATGAAGCAACTAATCCTGGAAACCACCTCCAGACACATGAAGGACAAGAAGGTGACGACAACTAGTCAGCATGGATTTACGAAACAGAAATGTTGCTTAACCAGCCAGCCTTCTACGATGAGACTATCAGCTTGGTAGATGAGGGAGGAGCAATAGATGTTGTTTATCTCAACCTCAGTGCGGATTTTGACACTGTCTCCTGTAACATCCTCGTAGACAAGCAGATGGAGCATGATTTATATGCGTGCAGTGAAATGGATTGAAAACCAGCTTAATGGTTGGGCCCAGATGATTCCAATCAGTGGCACAAAGTCCAGTTGGAGGCCAGTCACTAGTAATATACTCCAGGGGTCAATACCATCTCCTATACTCTCTAACATCTTTATTAATGACCAGAACATAGGACATAGTGTACCCTCGGCAAGACTGGAGATTACACAAAACTGAGAGAACAGGCTGATACACCAGATGAGCGTGCTGCCATGCAGAAGGACCTCAACAGGTGGGAGAAATAGGCAGACAGGAAACTTATGAAGTTCAATCAAAGGAAAAGCAAAGGCCTGCACCTGGGGAAGAAAAATCCCAGGCACCAGTACACACTGGGGCAAGGGAGGGGGCAGGTGACCAGATGGAAAGCAGCTTGGCAGAGAAGCACCTGGGGTCCTGCTGGACAAAAAGCTGAACGGGAGCCACCAATGTGTCCTTGGACCAACAGCCTCGAGGGCTGCATTGGGAAAAGCACTGACAGCAGGTCAAGAGAGACTATCCTTCCCCTCCACTCAGCACTGGTGAGACACCTGTGCAGTGCTGGCTTCCCTTCTGGGCTCCCCAGTACCAGAGAGACAGGGACATACTGGAGCAAGTCCAGTGAGAGGCCACAAAGGTGATCAAAGGCTTGCAGCACCTGACCTATGTGAAGGCACTGAGAGAGCTGGGACTGTTCAGCCTGGAGAAGAGAAGGCTCCAGATCAATCTTACCAATGTGCAGAACTACCTAACAGATGGGAATGAAGAAGATGGAGCAAGGGAGCAAGTCCCTTCTCAGTGGTGCCCACTGAAAGGACAAAAGGCCACAGGTATAAAATGAATGATGTGAAATTCCATCTGAACATAAGACAATGTTCACCCCCCAAAAAAAAAGTGTAAATAAAAGTGATAAACTGTCACCTTATTTACAGTGAGGGTGGTGAAAAACTGGAACAGTCTGACCAGAGTGGCTGTGCAGTCTCCATCCCTGGATACTAAAAATGTGCCTGGACATGGTCCAGTGCAATGTGCTCCAGCTGTCCCTGCTTTGAGTAGGGGGACTGGATGAGATTATCTCTAGAGGACCTTCCATTCTCAAGGACTCTGATTCCGCAAGGGTGTGGTTATTATCATGCTAACATATAATTTGGTATCTTAAAGCAAGCTTTAGTATGTTTAACCTACTTCAGTTTAGAATATTATCTTCTTACAACAAACAACTAATTCAGTTAATCATACTTCTTTGGGGGTTGTGCATGAAAGGTGGATATATTAACATTCAGCAATCAAAAAAATTTTAATGTTCAGGACATGTATTTGTTAACAGTTTCTCAACCCTGCATTAACTGATATTAATGAACATGTTTGTTAAACTAACTTGAAAACGTCTGTTGTACATTACCAGTGTTTGATATTTACCCAGAGGGGCTCAGACACCTGGTTACCAGAGTATAACGAGTTATTATGCATCAGCAAAAGCCAGTCTAGCTCTTGACTAGAAGACAATGTCTGACAACTCTTTCTTTTACAATTTAAGACAGAGTCAGTCCCCAGTTAGCTCTGTTCTCCACAATTACCGTTCTTACAGCAAAGTCAGTTGAAAGGCACACCTGTCTACACAACAACTGCTTTAGGGAAAAAACCCAGATTTTAAATCTATTGGTTAAAGATGAGACTTTTCATTTCAGTAGACAAACACAGTCTTTCTTTTGAAAGAGTCATGGATATTTTTTCCTGTAAAACTTGGATATAAAACTTGGATACACAAACATTAAATTATTTCAAAAAGGATAGCTAAGCACCTTTTATTTTTTTTTTTTTTTTCCTCTTAAAAACATTATGGGGTCCAGCTCAGAAACAAAAAAGAATCAAGTAAGAGCCTTTAGTGTTTTTCCAAGATAAAAAGGCATACAGTTTTGAACCAGAAAAAAAAATATGAAGAAAATTACCATGTGACAAATATTGTAAAAAAACATACATTATTATAGGGAGAAAAAAATATGAATGTGTATAGTATCAAATTTTTGATGGTCCAAAAAGAAAAAAAGATCAATGTAGTCCCTTTTACATGCAAAAATTGTTAAAGTTAACAGCAGACCATCTGTAAATTATGCAACTAGCTAGCTATTTGATAAATATGATTTATTCCACAGTGGAGTCTAACAAAACTGGACCAGAATTAAATCCGTTACTTTTATTATCTACAAAAATGTAAATTAATAGATTAATTAAAAAATTTTAGTTTTTTACCATGTAAGAAGTATTTTTGAAGAATGTGATGGATCAATAGATTTAAAACTTGTTTATTAAGCTTTCTTAGAAAATAGCAAACAATACTTTTCTAAAATTAGAAGGAAATAAGTTTCTAATTGATAGCTTCTTTGTATGTTTCTCTAACTTGCTTTTATATTTGCACATAAATAGGTTACACCTTCTTAATAGAAAACTAATAGAAACCTTGTCCTGGCTATTCATTTGGTAATTTGTGGAATTTCAAAACTTAAGCTCCTCCCTTCTCCTTGTAAAAAGTTTTATAATCAGAGATTGGATGAAATTTTTTAACTGTTGTACAGTTTTTCCTGAACAGAAGTAATTTCATTCTGTAGTAAAGTTGCTTAAGTTACTTGAACTACAACATTATATATACATGTAAAAAAAAAAAAACTCTTAAAAACATCCTCTTGATGGTAATAAACCATTCAACCAGGATTGGTTGGTTGTTTTTCTGTCTGTGGAATAATCTGCAGAAGGATACAGATATGAAAAAAAACTTGTCTGCACACAGATCACAAGTCTTCATTCAAGGACTGGGAACGGCAGCAACTAAGCTAGCAAAGCAACTGGGATCTCCATATTTGGATGAGTTTGTCAGATGTATGACATTGAGAAGACAGCTATTCACAGAAAAGTTAGTATAACAAAATTTCCTGCAGAACTGCCCATTAATGCTGAGTAATATCTATTTCAGGAGCAGATGACAGTAAAGACATTCCAGAAGTCACTATGCGCTCCCTAGAAAACGTTTCACAGAAGCCAAGCTTCCGGAGCAACAAATATCCAAGTAGCTGATATAAACAGCTGATATAAACAGAACCTCTGAGAGACAAAAATCCAGCTATTGCTAAGCCTGACTGACCCTGTGCACATTTTAAGAATGTACACCACATTCAGATACTTCCAGACACCCCCCACCCTTTTAAGCAGCATTAAAACATGAGACAATCATTAAACTTTAGAGGGGTTTTTACAGCGCATGTTGCAATTAATTCCACAACTAAGTAAATTCAGAAGTTAGAAGAACAGTACATAAAAGAAATCCAAACACTGACAAGCTTGCACATAGAGCGGATATTCTAAGTTGTGCAGCAGGGTCTCTAGTCCTATGTAAAAAGGATCTCAAACTTGAAACAAACTTTTCCTAGTTTCTTCAGAAGAAGAGACAATTATTTTGATACGTGATCTTTCCACTTGTACCAATTGATTATACTTCTAAGGAAAACAGAATTATAATTATGAAAGTGTTCCTATCCTGAGCTGAGCTCCCAATTTGGCTGCTTTCAAATGAAGTATTTTCTTTTCTTGCAGTAGAAAAAGATGCTCACACCTTTAACATGTTGTTCATAAAAAATTGCCAATGTTCATCATCTGCAGTAGTAAGACAGAAAAATTGCCAAAAGAAGCAATCAATACAAAGACTGCTGCTATGCTTCTGCTAACAAGAAAGAGGCAGGGAAAACGTGCAGAACATCTTACTATCTCTCATTTTCAACTGTCACAACATAGGTTGTGTTGCCATTGAGAGGGACCTCAACAAGCAGGAGAAATAGGCAGACAGGAAACTTATGAAGTTCAATCAAAGGAAAAGCAAAGGCCTGCACCTGGGGAAGAAAAATCCCAGGCACCAGTACACACTGGGGCAAGGGAGGGGGCAGGTGACCAGATGGAAAGCAGCTTGGCAGAGAAGCACCTGGGGTCCTGCTGGACAAAAAGCTGAACGGGAGCCACCAATGTGTCCTTGGACCAACAGCCTCGAGGGCTGCATTGGGAAAAGCACTGACAGCAGGTCAAGAGAGACTATCCTTCCCCTCCACTCAGCACTGGTGAGACACCTGTGCAGTGCTGGCTTCCCTTCTGGGCTCCCCAGTACCAGAGAGACAGGGACATACTGGAGCAAGTCCAGTGAGAGGCCACAAAGGTGATCAAGGGCTTGCAGCACTTGACCTATGTGAAGGCACTGAGAGAGCTGGGACTGTTCAGCCTGGAGAAGAGAAGGCTCCAGATCAATCTTACCAATGTGCAGAACTACCCAATGGGAGGGAATGAAGATGATGGAGCAAGTCCCTTCTCAGTGGTGCCCACTGAAAGGAGAAGAGGTAAGGGGCACAAAGTAAACCACAGGCAATTCCACTGTTTTACAGTAAGAATTATCCAACGGTGGAATAGGTCTTCCAGGGAGGCTCTGGAGCTGCTATCCTTGGAGATGCTCAAAACATGACTGGACAAAATCCCAAGCAACTTGCTCTAGATGACTTTTCTTTGAGCAGGTGGGTTGGACCAGACAATATCCAGAGATGTCTTCCAACCTCAACTACTCTGTGATTCTGTGAAAAGCTTAGCTGATTTTCTGAAATGATCCTGCCTTTTTCAAGGATTATAAACCTTTCATTCTTTCCAATATTCTGTATGTTGACCTTTCTAAATAAAGCATTTTATTCTCTGTCCTCAGACTTTACATTTACAATTTGTACTCTTCTAAACAGGCACTACACAGAGGTAGTCTCAGCAAGAACGGATGTGAGACTGGTGTGTGACCAATGACATTCCTGTAATAAGGTATCTGGATGTATATACTATTTGTGATGACAAACTAATACTCCTAATGCATCTCACACAGAAGACTCCAAAGCAAGTGTTTAATATTTCTATCCCTTTAAACTTTTATTAGATTTTTTCATAAAGTTTTAAACAGATATAAAAACCTGTCGCCATCACTGCTTATTGATAGTTTCTGTTTGCATCCATTAAACATTGCAAAATCTTCCACTATTACAATGCATTTGAATACCAAATTTCAGTCAATCTTTCTGATAGCTGCCAAACCTCAAAAACATACCCTAGCTTCACAGTAATTCATCCTCATTTGCTGGTTTACTTAAAGCCTCCTCTGACATCAGTATTGTCAGTATTCTCCTCTGACAACAGTATATCATTTTACTTGTCCCTAGATCAAACATTTTCCAGGAGATAGTCTTTAATTTATATACTGTTCCTGAATGCTTTCCATAAAATAGAATGGAAATTTGGCAGAATAAAAGCAGGTACCACCACCAAGAATATCTTCCTACCAAAACTTCCAAAAGAATCTGTGATGTTGAGTTATCTAAATTCTTTTAACCTTCAAAATCTATGTTTAAAGTTTGACTCAAAATTTACATTTTTACTAGATGCTTTTTGAGGTCAGATATTAAACTTCAAGTATTTTGCATCCCATTCTTTCTGCTGGTCTACATTCTCAATTCTTTGTATCACAACATGTTGCTAAGCAAGATTATACTGTTCATACTAATCTTAAACTGAACTCAGACTTCACTAAGCAACTTAATAGAAGCTAGTGCTCCTAATAAAAGTGCTTGAGATAAGACACCAAAGATAAAGAATCTCTGTCCTTCAAATGATAAGCAATGATACTATAAAAATGTTTTAAAACAGGAGTGAACCTAAATTACACGAATACAGACTATCAAAAGGCATAAAAGGAACTTTTTATGAAAGATATGCTCAAGAACCACCCAAAAAAGGGAAAAAACAGTTGACAATTTGTAAGGCTGAGATCGTATTAGTTTACTAGTAACTAGTTCCAACTGTACTTCAAAACCAACAGAACATGATTTAGATTCTGGAAACAATACAAAAAAAGTTTATCCATCTAAATGAGAAAACCCACACTCAAGTCTTTCTACTCACTTGCCATTATCAAGGTGCTGTTGATAATGGCAGCAGGAAGAACAGAAAAGAAAAAGAACATTATACTCTGTTAATTGATGACAACTTAGCAAAGAACAAAAGCAACATGCTGGTAATGTAGACTGCAATTTAAATAATGTTTATGTGTAAATATTGTGCTCTGGAGATAAAAGGACAAGTTATCCATGAAAACATTTACATATAAAAAACCAATGATAAAATACATATATCAATGTTCACCTAACAGATACACTATGTTTTGAAACAGAAATCTAAATAAAATTAGCTAAGTTTTACAGTTTTCTACTATAGATTTTTTTCCTATTTTTAAGTAGGGTAGTTTATATCACTGGCTGAAATTAACAAAATTAAGTAACATATGCAGGAATTCGCCATTATTATGTCATGTTCTACAATGTGCAGCACTTACAACAAGTACAGTATTAGGTATATTTTCAGCTAAAACATCTGGAGCCTGATTTTCAAAGTAAAGCATCATTTTAAAAACAGTTTTTTTTTTAAAGCAAAACAACATGTAAAAATAGTTAAGCTATAGTGAATAACATGACTTAAATCCACAACTTACTTAGGAGTTGAAGGACCTCTTGGCCATGTTCCATCCTCATTCTTCTGTTCTATCACCAGTACCTACCACAAAAAGTGTAATAAGAAAACTGAAATAGAAGTATCAGTAGGTTGCTTTCGGTTCCAATCTTTTTAATGGATTTACTGACATGAGATTGAGACAGAGAAGACTGATGTCTTTTTTTCCTCCCCATTCCTTAATTTGTGCAACTTTGGATAAATATTTGGATAAATATTTCTATGCCTCAACAATCCATGGATAAAATGGCAAGACCTTACCTCTCAAAGAGGTCAGAAGATGACCTACAATCTCTTAACATGTCTATACAACAGCCCTGTTAAGGCAGGGATACTCCTGAAGGAATTTTGCCTCTCTCAAAATACAACACAGATTGGTAGGAAAAAATCCCAAACAAACCAATTTTCTGCCTTGATATCCTTAAAATCATATCTGTCTGGTTACTCCTGTATTTTTTGCAAAAGCATTCATCTAATATTAATTGTCCAATGGGACAGTTGGCTAATGAAATTAAATTCATTCAAGTTGTTATTGGTACAAAAGGGAGTACAGAACACTCAGTCCTAAATACAGGCATCAAGTGCCATTTGAAACGCCTTTGGATATTTGAGGTATCTGCCCTACGCTGGCAGATATGACACAGGACCTACAAAAAGCTCGCTCCTTTCTGGACTGACAGCTGGCATAGCCTAGATCATCTGAAATGGCAACTAGACTCCAATATTTCAACTGGATCTAACTCTTAATTCCCAATGCAACTAATTCTGCATAATTGTACATCGATGTTTTAGAATGCTCATTAACTGCCATACTACACCTACACGTGTCTACACAGTGACATACATTCACATATGTGCTTATGCTCAAAACCTTATACATAACTCATGCTGCCATTTGAAGATATAACCACATTTTCAGTCTGAATAGGCCAAGACATGACATTGAAAAACAACCTTCTATCATGACCTGCTTTCTGTCTGGAAAAGACTAGTCTGCTATCTTTGGTCATGAATGCTGTAAGACAGATTCTGCCATGCTTCCTTCCATTGGCTCTCAGAGACTACAAAATAAAACGAAGATTTAGACTTAAAAGTTCAATGGAACCCCCTAGAGGCCCACTTCAGAAACCAACTGGTAAATTAAAGACATTAATTTACTCCATCACATACACAGTTTAGAATTACACAGTAAAAAATAACTGTTAGGTTAGACAGGCTGTAACAGTCACAATAACTATTATTAGATTAGGAAGCTAAGCAAGAAAAATAACAACCCTTGTGTGTCAGCAAGTGCAACTGACCAAACACACATGGTCTACCACCACATTTAGCATTTTCAGAAACCATGGTTAAACTCGGTTTTGAACAATATTTATTTTGCTGAAAGTACAGATGTCACCCAGAGATCTTTTTAAGGCTGCATTAAACCATGCTCACTTCATGGTTAATGTTTCACTGAGACAGAGGCAATTTGCAAGTTACATCTTTGACGCAAATCTTTTATGGGTGATGTGGGCTCTTCTAGCAGGACCTCTGCATTGTTAAATCTACCTGTGTGAGGGTTTAAGTGCATGCAGCATGAAGCTAAAGGGCACAATAGTTCAAGTTGTTATTTTGGTGTGCTGATTACTTACCTTCCATGCCATAAAACTGAAGCACAGCATAAATACTGCTGGTAAGTATCCTAGAGTCAAGTATTTCACGGAAATACTTTAATATAATCTTGCCTATAATTACTGCCAGCAAATTTCATCCATAAATATTTGTAGCACGACAGCATGAACTACAGCTGTTGAAAAAACACTGAACTATTTGAAGACTAAGAAATCAATATAATAATCTAAAAAGTTATTCTAACAATGAAATTGTTCAATCAGTTTGCATTTATATTTGTGTAGCCTTAACATCCAATATTTGTTCTTTATATTTATCTGGAAAGATAAAAAAAAAAAATCTTGTAAGAAATCCTGCCCTAAAGACATTTTAAAGTGATGATACAGTCTCACACTAAAGCAGGTTTTCAAGCTCTTTTGTCTCTATAGTTCTTATTTGAAATCTTTTCATTTTTTTCTTAATTTCTTTCTGAAATCCAGACAGAGGATTTTGAGTAGAAGACATTATTCTTTTAGAGGGCCTAAAAAGTTCTTCAAATTTTGGGTTTCATTATAGGAACATATCCCAGATCCTAGGTTATACCAAATTCAAGTCAGCAATCTTATTTTACATCACCAGGAGAGTTAGACTCATTAAAAATACACTCAGACTACTTTCATTTTGATCAATTTGTTTATAAAATCCTTATTAGCAGGCAATTTTCATTTAAAAAGGAGGAAAATTCATTAGGTACTGCTACCTTTTCACGAGCAAATAAATACACGTATAAAAAAAAGAATATTACACTGTACCTGTCCCTGGTATAAACCAGCATCCTGTATGGTACTGTCTGGTTTATTCAAAGGTTCAAAAGTATTACTCATGTATTTGTTCCACAGTCTGGTCTCTTTTTCACCTGGAATATTGAAGATTTTTCTTATCTCTTTTTCAATTGTGTCTGTTTTGAAAGGAAGAGAACACAAGTTTAGCATTTCACTACAAAAACAGTATAAGGCTGAATAAAGCATCAGAATCACCCACTCTTTTCTTATATTCAAATATGAATGGGACTGTAGAAATAGCTATGCAACTACATCGTGTTGTAGGACAAGCAGGAAGTTGCTAGTTCACTTGACTAAAACTGAAACAGTCCAGGGACTATTTAATTCCCTCCTGAATCTCTTAGCAAAGCAGACCAAGTAAAGACAAGTTGATAAATAACAGATGACAGGAGGTACCTAGGTACCTATCTACTAATTTCTCAGAGTGTGGTAACACAGAAGAGTGTGTGGGTAGGGAACAATTAGAAGTGAGACTGGCAGCAAAATCAGATGCAGGGAGTGCAAGTCATTCTGTTCCTCTCCCTAAATCAAACCCTTTGGTTTCCACTCTTCTACTACCCGTATCCCAGTTCAGCTAGCACTGACCATGGTATATATGCAGACTTTAATTTACACACTTACAGAAATTAAAGACTACTCTGTAAAACTGAAGCGCATAAATTTATTTTAAAAGGACGATGAAAGTTTTTACATCCCTGAAAGATTTGACATAAAAAGGTCTACCAGCTCCTATTCTACCTGACAGAAATATAATAACCGTTACATAATTTTAAGGTAGTAAAACTATTGTCTACAACTGAAATTTTAAAAGTTCATAATTAACCCCATTCTCCTTATGAAAAAGTAGAGTTTATTAAAGTTATTTAATTTGAAATAATATGTACAGTGCTATACCACAGCAACCTCACTTAGACTTCTTTTTTAATTGGTACACGCATAAAGCCCCACAGCAGCCAAGTCTCATAACAGCTAACACAGAAAACAAAACAGGAATCAAATGTACAGTTTATTCCTGATGACCACTGAAAACACAACTATAAAAATGGGTACTGTAAGGTCTTTGAGGGACATTTTCCTGAAGTCCCAGGATAAAAACATCAGTGTGTCAGCTCCTCTAGCACTCCCCTTGCTCCCTTTTACTTAAGATTGTAATTTTCTCTTCCACTATGTTAAATATGAAAAGTCAAAATGAGACCTGAGACTTAGAATTAACTTATAAAAATCCAGCCATTGGCTTGTGAAATGCATGACAACTGGACAATATAATATTTGTAGATATTGTAGGCCAAATACAATTTCTTTCTATACTAGTTAACACGTATTTTGGTATGAAAGCAAGTGTTAGACTGGATCATCTATTTCTGTAATAGGGATGATATGTAGGCAAGGTAGGTGCTATAAACATGCCAACAGGCTGTTACTTGATTCACTGACTTTAAAAAAAAGATAAAACAATGTACTGTGTGAATCAATACTCAACCAATGATTTCAAATAACTATGTTTGAATGTAAGAATTAATGTAGTCAGCAGCAATCTTCCAGATTTATCAATGACTTTCACTAAAAAAAGGATTTACAAAAGATATTTTTTCATTATCTTAATAATACCAGGACAAGTAATTATTTGAGCATTGCAGTTCATATTCTTTGCAAGTACTAAGTTAATGTTTATGTTATGAGACAGGAGGCATCAATCCTATCAGATGACTACACATGATGTCCAAGACTCTGGGAAGAGTACGTTCCACTTGACTATTATGCTAATTTTGATACTGTGAATCTAAGGTTCTTTTACATACTGCCACGAACATAATGAATGCACACTTTATAATTCTTCCCCCAGCAAGTATCACTGAAGTGCTGGCTTATGATCTAAAGTGAAAACTCCTGTTCCAGTATAAATGAAAACATTACACTTAAATAGGTATGGTCTGAAGCATATTGTGTTCAGGGTTCTCCTCTAGTAGTGTTACACACATCCCATGTATGAGACGATTAGTACTAGGATGATCCCTAACAGAGACAGAAAAATCTGCCTTTAAAGATGCCTCACACTCCATCAGCTACATAGCCACAATTTGAGATAGTTCAATTTGAGAGTTAAAGGTTATGGATCCCACAAAGGATATATCCTATATTGTTAAAAATCAGATAGCTCCTCTAATAAAAACAGCTGCATGATTTAAGTACTACTTTGCAAGACTACGTGGAAGAGCGTTGATGAAATGCTGGAGAAGTTCAGTGGATCCTGGCTCCTAAAAGCTAGTGCTATCACAAATACTGGCTAAAGGAAACTCTAGTAAACTTGATCTGTACTATGAAACAGTAATCCCAGCTTCCTAAAGAAGTGAAAAGCTGGTCACAGATCCCAGAATAAATTGTCCATAAAGGTGGCAAGCTTTACGTTCTTGCATTTTGCAGCAAGTTAAAGAGAAAGATGAATCAAAGCCATTTGCCAAGATAACTTATTGGCAAAAGTCCAGAAGTTCATTAGATGCAGAGCCACTGGTGTAATCTTCTACAAGGTTTATCAGCTCAGTTTTGGAATTGTTTTATGGCATTGCAGACACAACCTGACTCCTATTTGTCCATAACAGAGGTTACAGACAGTCTTTCTACAATTTTGTGGTTTCTAAAACTTTTGAATAAAGCTAGAAAAGGCCTATGCATTAGCCGATGACTTAGTTTTATCATACTTTCATATGATTAATACTCTTGGAATAGATCTTTAACTCATTTTCACAGAAGCCTGGATGTTGTCTAGGATCAACAACAATAACTAGACTGAAATGCTGTCTGAACTACATCTATTGTCTTGCTCATTTTCTTGAAAAACACCCCCCCAAGAGTAAATCAACAATCAGTCTCAAAGTTAATACGCACTGCCTCCAAGGCTAAAGTCCTCAATTGTAAGAGATTCCCAAGAAGGTCCAAAGAACACATTAGTGCATTATTAGGCCTGCCCTTTATAATTATTTTTTCCTATCTTGTACTAATTTAGTGACTTACATCTTAGCTTAGTTTCTATTTGAACGGAAAAGCAAAGGCATTCCAGTAATAACACACATTTTAAGACTGGTAGGTGAATATTATATTGTGCTCAGAGTATTTAAGGTGCTCCAAAACTTTCTCTGTTTATGTGAATTAAGGAAGGTCTTGTCTTGATCTTTTGAGGGCAGTAAATAATATAATCAATGATAGTGGGTAGAAAAATTAAAACTTCTTGAAAGACCATAGTACCTTACGTCCACTCACTTCAGTGGGGCTGATACTGCCTCTTTTGTACTACAAGTCTTCTGCACCCATGATGAATATGCATCCCCTACTGGCATATGCAAGGAAGGGTGAAAAGTAATCAAGATTCAGTGAGATTCCTCTTGCATATGATTTATTGATACAATGAGCATCTCTGCTATATATTTGATGAATTCCACAACTACCTCAAATATACTTAAGGTAAGGACAGGGGGAAAAAAAAATCACCATCTTATTAACGGATGATAAGAGAAAAATCTCAGGGATCAGTTATTCTTTCACTCTTAAAAGTGGTTTTTAATTTTTCTAGCTCTTTTTCTAAGATACAAACTCTTTTGGATGTCATGGCTAGGATGGCCCTCCTTCGTGTTCTGCGTAAGAAGATTCAGCTTCAGAAAGGGCATATTTGTAAGGCTCCAAGAGCATGTCACCCACATCTAAAGTCAGGCCAGTGTCTGTAAAGGAGCTGCCATTGAGCCTGACCGTTTCTCATTGCCCTTCATGACAATTTTCTCGTAACTTTAATTCTCTCTCTGCTAAGAAAAAATTAATACACCTCCAAATAAACAGTTATTCCAAAATGGTTAGAACTTCTGGTTAGAAATTGCCTATAAATCCAATGATACAATTAAATTCAATATAGCTGTAGAATAGCTTCTATCTGGTCCTCAGGGAAGGATAATGTTAATTTTTTTTTTCTAAGTTTCCGGGTTGGCTTAGAAAATAATGAAGTACATGTTCCCAAGTTAAACAAGCTCTCAAAAATTAACAATTAACATACAACACTGAAGTCTTGTTTCAAGGACAAATGTCATAATTTTTAAGTTTTTATTCTAATGCAAGCAGATGATTACTTGTTTAACTTAAAGATTAAAATTTAACCAAGTAAAATCATGCTGTTTTTAAAGCAAGCAACCTGCAAAGAATTAAAGGGTAGCAAGTATAAGTCACTACCCATAACACAAAGAGAAGCAAAACCTGAAAAAAACACATTGTTGTCAAAGAAAGTAAACAAAGAGTAATGGCTGGGCATAAAGTGCCAAGGGCATAAAGTACAATTCTAACTGCACAAATACAGCTGATTGAAAGACTTTTATCTCAGATACACATGCACAAACACACCAAAAATTGCATTTATACGACCAGCAACATCTTTGCATATGGTCTGATTGTTATTTTCAGAGACAAATATGTTATCAAAATATGGTTTCAAACAATGACACAATGCTCAAAGAGCAGGCAAAATAACTACAAATAAAGATAAGTTAAAGATTTAGACTCAATTGCTGTAAAAGATTGTGCCTGGCCTGCCACTTTGCAACCCAAAGAATACTGCCTTTGTAGGTCACCTTTAGCCATTAATTTATAAATTCAATGCATCCTTGTGTTTTGTAATATACCATTCTCTTTATATATATGTGACAAAAGTGTTGGTTAATGAAAGATATTTTTCCATGTATTTCCATTCATATATTCCTTACACACCAAAAGCCAAGAAGAAGTACTATGGAATCCAATAAAGAAAATTAAAAACATCACACTGTTCACTTCCTGAAAAGTGCAAACCTCTAAAGGTAACACAGATGCCTAGATAATAAAACATACATTTTAAAAAAAAAAAATCATATTAAAAATCCTACATATTCCAAATAGTTTAACTTTTAATTTTGACCCAAACAAAACAAGTCCCATCGTTTTTAATGGTTAAAATACCCATCTATCATTTTACCTAGAGACTTACTTAGAACTTGCCACCAAGTACTATTTAAACACAAGCAACAATCATATACTGTTAAATACAGTTGTGCATACCTATTGTATCAGCTTTACTAAATCTTCGTGTGACAACATTGTTCATATTTCCATTTTCACAAAGCTTTAATTCTGTTAGATATACTTCTACTTTGCAGTGCTTTACAAACATACCCTGTTCAACGACCTGAAAAACAGATTGGGATCAGGTATCAGTCCAAATATGTTTTCATATACCCACTTCAAAATATTTTTGAGAAGTCTTCAAGAAACTGCAGTTCAGGGAATGTAAGACACTTACTAAATGCCAAACATGAAAAATAAAATTCTCCTACAACTTTTTAGAAATATAGTGAACTAAAAAGTATTATTTTTTCCATGATGATCATTTCTTACTTGTGTATAAGAATATCATGAATTTCAAAGCGTCAAGTACAGTGGAAATCACAAATATGCATACTTAACCAAAAGATAAGATACTTGATCAACAGATAAAAAACACCAAAATTTATTTTATTTCAAAAGACATTTGCTGTATGCTATTTCCTTAAAACATAAAGAAATAGTCTTCACAGTTAAAGAATACTTATTAAAAACAGAAAACACACTACTAAAATCTGGATAACACATTTTTAAACAAGACCTACAAACCTTCCACTTATATCCTGATAATGAATACATTCATTTGAAATTTTACCTACTCATTACACTTGCTTATTTTATATTCATTTTTCTAACACCTATTACGAAATAGTTAAGCATACAGGATTTTTTTTTAAATAAAAGTAAAATGTAGAAAGAAATTTTCAGGGTCACCTCTTAAATGTTTTTCCCTTTGATCTTCCAAAGTGTAACTGCAGTACTTAGTCATGTAGACTGTTCCAAAAATAACCATAAGCCTGATATGTGATACTTCTGACAAATATGGAAATTAAAAAAAAAAAAGCCACCAGCTAATTGCTAGGAGAGATCTGCTATCTGCTGTACAAATATAACTTGTATGCATGTGCCATATGAAAAAAGTGAATGATTTCCTTGCTGTTCAGTAGTTTGCCTTAGCTTTAATGACTGACAACCATGACATTTAAAGAAAAATGCATCTTAATGTGAGCAGCTTAGTAGGGTTTTCAGCTACGAGAGTAACAACAAAACAGTTGCAGTAAACAAAACGCTCTGTGTGCAGTATGGCTAAGACATTTCTGAGAATAAAACTGACACTGTAGTGGTAGTATTATCACATCCTATTACATGAATTCATGTTATTTGACATGGATCAAGTACAACATTGTATCAGTTTAAAATTTGGATCCACATTTCAAAAAAAGTTGATGCAACAAAGGGAATGAAAGAAAAGCATCATCCAACCTCTATGAAAAAACATTAAGGTAGACAGGAGAAAGAATCATGAACAAATGACCAAAGCATCAGAAAGAAAAATTCTAAACCGGAATATGCATCTTGGAGGGTAACTACTGGTCATATTGGCAGAAAATACTGAAGCTATGCCAGTTTACCTGGCGACTTGTTATACTCCATGTGTTTTTCTAGTTAGTTCCTTCCAAGTAGAAGGCAAGGTACTCTAATTTCCTTTCTCTCCCTTTCCATTTTCCCCCCAAAGTGAAAAAATTACAGAACTTTTACTTTACCAGGATGATGGAAGAGCATTCAGTTTGCTGAAAACCATCTTTAGGAAAAACAGTAACAAGTTGATAACAGATACGTCTTTAAAGAAGGAGAGCCATTTTAATAGATTTCAGGTCTTAGAGAAAAAGAAAGAGACATTCCAGTGATGTCTCCTTAAAAAAAGATCTCTTTTATTGTATTAAAAAGAATGTTAAGAAAAACCCAACAAACTACTACTATTGCTGACCAAATTAATCTTGATGACACAAAATTTCTTCTATAGCTGAATCTGGCACTTGTTTGAAAGGAATGCACTTCAAGTAAGCACCCAGCATGCAGGTAGTTAGACCATACTCATGTCATAGGAGGCAAAACAAGTTATATTACACCAGAAGTCGTATCAAACTAAATTCTAATCATAATATTCTTTCACCAGTTTTTCAGGATTTAAGACAAAGATCCCTGTATCTGAAAAAATATGCCCTAATGGTCAATTTAGAAATGGCAAACATATCAAAATGTATTTTAAAACTTAAGTAATTCAGTCCAGTGAGGATGCAACTTTAATCACTAACCTGAAAATCTTAAGAAATAATACAAACAAAAAAGATTATCTGATCAATAAACTGCTAAAATGTCATATCACCTTAATAACAAGGAAGGTATGTGCTGGAGAAAAAAAAATTAACATCAAAGATGTAAATTTTTTTTTAAGTATCTCATACTGATGGAGGGGCACAGTATCTACCATAACATGGGCTACTACTTGTGTTGAGGTAAGCTTTCGCTTAAAGAAAAAAATCCCTTAGCAAGCTGAATATAGAAGACTCTGCTTAGCAGAAAATGAACTACCAATTACTCTGCCAGTGTTAACATTATTAGAGCTAGGCTTTTCACTAATATAGTCAATACAGTTTTAGGGTTTTATACTTTATCACAAAATCATTTGCATTAATAGACTTAGACGCTTCTAAAGCAAGTTCTTCTTGAAATATTAGAGGGCTTACTTCCAGGAAAAAAAAAAACGTATTATATCCTTTGCATCCTTGTTTCTCAATATTAAAAACTTAAGCCTCTAAAATCTGAATAAAAATTAGATATTTATAAGCAACTAAAGCAGGAATTGTCTATATAATTATCATAGCCCAGGACTTACAATCTTATAATAAATTCCTGGGCAACTCCTGGATTTTTACAGAACTATATTTGAATCATATTCATCCCAGTGGGTAATTTAAGAGTACCTTGCGTGCTATTGGCTCTTGACCTTCCATCAGTGTGTACCAGCTAACTAGCCTATTCCAGCCTTCAGTTGGCAAAAGGATGTAGTCCAGCTCATCAATGAGATGTTCCTTGAGGGACTGAGAATCACCATCTGTAAGAGAAAGATATTTTTACTTGAATACTGTAATTCTGTTACTTGAGTTTTTAATGTAACATTTTTCATATAAATAGCAAAAAAAAAAAATTCTGAGTCACATTTATGTTATCAGTATTATGGTGTTCAAAGCAAAACTCTTCTGAAACTATTTAGGCAAGTTATCCAGCTCATGCACAGCACACCTGTTACAGGTAGTATTCCTATACTCAGGAACCCAAGTGACAACTCCATATCCTCATGCAATCACAAACGTCTAACTTGTTATCACACACCATCATAGCCTTCAAAGAAACCAATCCATTTCTCCACCCACTTCACACATATTCCCACATCACCATGGATACTTCCATTTAACGCTACAGTTGAATCCTTCACTGAAAATGCAGGAATGGGTAGTTACAATAGAACCAAGACCAAGACCAAGTTCAAAGCCATTTACTCCATGTCAGAGTGGAAAAATAACATGGTACAGCCCTCCTACTTAGGATACTAAGTGCTCTGAAAACACGAAAAAATTCCCTACAAAATTCTTCACGGGGACAGTGAGATGCAGCACTTGAAAGAAGTACAACTCAGCAACCTCTTTACATAAGTAGCATGTTTTTAGTGTTGGTTCAATACTTATTACAGTAGTAAGATAGCAGTCATCCTCTACGTGTAAAAGGTGATTCCAAATCTGAGCCACTGTGAGCCTCAGACAATCAGGGCAGCTGTCTTTCCATTTGGAAGTACCCAACTACAGGCCAGCAAACACCCCATCTGCACAGAGGGAAATCAAACAGGGAGACCCAGACATTCAGCTCTGAAGAATGAATCAGGCTGACATTTAATGAAGTATGAATATAAATGGACTATGTATAAAGAATAAATATCCTGTAATAATCATACAGTCTATTTATTTTCATTGTCCTATGTGAACGAACTGCAGAATTACACTGCACAATTAGAACTGAGCATAAAAGTCACCTTAAATGATCTCAAATTGCTTCAAGTACTGACCTTCCTCGATTTTTTTTTTTTTAAGCAATACTTCTAAGCAAAATGAATATTGTTACCATCATTTTTCTGCAAGGACAAAAATACATGTGCACTATGTGCATATGAAAAGCACTACAGCCCTCCCATTTGCTCACATTTCTGTACATCTCTTGTTTCTCTTTTGAGCAAACACAGCATGATATGACTTCAGATAAAAAAAAATTACCCTGAGCATTATAAAACGCAAAATTAAAAAGTGAAGGTCCTTAATAATAACAACTATTTTTTTTTTTTTTCTGTATAAGAAATTAACCAAACATGTTTCAACATGACCTTTTCTGTCAGAAGGCAACACTTAAGGACATTTAAGAGATGTGTTCACTTCCTGGAGGAAAGACTAAACAAGATTCAGCTTACCAAGACTAGAAATCTCCCTACTCTACTTACACTTGCTACATCTTCAGTTGGTTTAAACTAGCTACTCAGAGAGGGCAAAAAGATACTGTTTCCATAATATGCAATCTGTGCAGTTTAGACATGACTTCATGCAGTCATGAAGGTACAGTATGATTTGCATGCATTTTCTCTGATAAAAATTGTAAATGATTTAGTAGGAAGAAAAAAACCCTAACAACAACTAAACCCCCAAAATGCAGCCAGGTAAGTATTAGAATTATGAAGTTATTTTAGAAAGAGGGGATGATCAAGTTCAGAAATAGACAAAGTATTTGTTGCAATTTTAGCAAGAAAAAACACAAGAGCAACACAGAAGGCAACAAAGGAAAGTGGAAGAAAACCTCAGGCTTTGGATTCCACTTTGGGAGCCATTGTGTGTATATTTCTCAAGCAAAAAGTAAAATGTAATTTCACATTAAGATCTCAGGGAACATACAGGTAAATAAGAACTCAGTTCGTTATGGAGATAAATATAATTAATGTGATCTAATAAATGGGACTTCAATCAATGCACCTGTTCAAAAGCTATTTTCGTTCCCTCCCCCTAGCCTGTTTTATCCTAGCTGTAAAAGTAAAAATTTTCAAGAGTCAAATTTTGGTTCAAAACTGTCCTAACTAATTAGGAAAAAAAAAAAAAAAATCTATATTCAAGAGCTACATACAAGAAACATTTGCTGAAATCATTCACAACTTGCACTGTGAAGTCTTACTTGGCGCACTCAACACTATGCATATGGTGGTTCCATTATAACTGGGAGCAAACTGTGGGGACAAATCCATAAGCGCATCTTCAGGTCCACCTATCTCTTTAAAAGGTTCATACTGTATTTCTGCACTGATTTGATATTGCTGTAGGAGCTTATATTGAGAAGATATCATTTGGATTCCATTCTGTCTTTCTAAAAACCCCAACATTTCTTCAGAACATTTTTTCAGAACTTTATTCCATCAGAGAAATCCCCTGACTCTGACGACTCAGTCCCTCATATGCAACACTGTCTTCTGTGATGAACAATCAGCTATTCTAAATGACAACTTCCTTGTGCTTGCTTTGCTAATCTAAAGTTGACTGTATCTCTCTTCTTTTGAAGATGGTATGTGTGCATTGCATTACATTCAACAACATTTTTTGTAAATGTTGAGATTAACTGAAATCCCGACCTGTTACTTTTCACTACTCCCATTTCATCCAAACGTGGTGGAAATAAGGGAGCAGCATTTAAGTAACACAGCACAATAGACTGCTTCAGTTTCCTGGAATCAGTCTTTCTTGAATTTAATAATCGATTTCCTAATCTCTGCATTACACTGCAGAATATCTGAGAAAGCAGGCCCATTTTAGATTATTTTATTCTTTAAATCAGATGCAAGTTTCCAGACTTAAAAAGCAGTATGAGCACACCTAGTGCATACTACGTACCAAAAACAGGATTAAAACCCAGGCATTTTCAGGTTCAACTTATGCTACTTAGGAAACCTAGTACAGAGTACTGCTGCTTTGCAGTAGGTGAAGGAGACAGCTACTATTTGCTAATGCCCTTAATTTTAAAACTGCCTTCACGCCGAACAGTAGACATCAGTAATTAGGTGCATGGTATCACTGCCAACGCAGAGCTATAGTTTTAGAACCATGCATGAGTGAAAAATGAAGTTAATAAATCCCAATGCTGTGTTTATTTTGGAAGGTGTAGTGACAGTGTCAAAATGATAAAATACAGGTTTTCAGGAGCTTTTACCAAATTGGCTAACATAACTTTACAGCTGGACAGCTAACCCTAACACAGGCTTCATATCCACGGTAACTTTAAACGTAATCCAAACGTGTACGTAGATAAAGTTATATATAATAGAGACCATCTAACACAGTGCTTTGCACATCTAGAAATCACCTTTTTTTTAAAGTGGGTAGACACAGAAGAGAGAATAAGCTGATGCTGCCTCGCTGAGGATAAAACAATCTTGCTACATCTGATTTCAACTGAAAAGTATCACCTGAACATGCCCACCTCACTGCAGGATTTACTACAGGAATGTACAAAAAAATCTAGATCCTCAGATTTCAGAAAACAAAACACATCACTCACCTGGAGCAAAAAGACCTTCAAGTTTGTGGATGGAAGAGAACATACATATGTACATGACAATACAGCACCTTCTTCAAAGGCACTGATACTAGTCACTGCCAGACATGCACACTCACACTGACAACTAGTGCAACATGGTATGACAAGTTCTGTGAAAGAGGCAATCATCTTTAACTTGTAAAATAGTGACATACACATTACAGTTGAGAAGTTTTGAATGAAGAAAGTCAGAGTTTACCATAAAACCCATGAAGCTGTAAAAATTTGTATCACTATCTGTAAGCAAATTATGCAGTACTATTACACTACCTGTAACTGCAAAGAAGGAAACCAATTACCTGCTAGATTTTGTATCCATTAGATTTTGCAGATTAAAGATTAACCGTCCTAATGGTATTTCAATACCGGACATTAAATACAGAATTTCACCTAAAGGTTAAAATATCTGGGAAAGTATTCTGAGACCTGTGTCCACGAAGCTGACTACAGTTCAGCAAAAGTCAGTCAGACCTGAGTAATTATAACAGTGACAGAGTTTAACCATACTTAGAAGACCATAAAAAATTAGGAAATTATCCTCTATCATTTCAGACTACTTTAAATTATCACTGGACTGCATAACTCCTCTTCAAGTGTTCCAGAATCAAAGTAAGGGCTTGGGGCTCATTTACAAAAAGAAATTTTAGAGTTCAACTTAAAAAAAATGTTACTTTAAATCAATCAATTTAGTTAAGCTAAAAAAATCTTAGTGATCTAAGGCTAGCTATCTGTCAACTTGACTAAATTTCAGCTCCCAAGATACCCTAAAATATTATTATAAACCAGTAATTTGTACATCATTAAATATTCTGTTACCATTGCAAAGAAGTCCCAATAATTTTATTTATAAAGTTGCAATTTGTTAGGGAAATCTACTCTAGTTCCCTTGTCAGGGTCTGAAAACAAACAAACAAAAAGTTTCACCTTCATAAATGCTGAGACACATCTGTACTATCAGCTACGAAAGATGAACAATCTGTGACAAATTTACACTAAGCATTAGTATTGGCTTATTACACAATCAGAAGCAGTTACCTTTGAGAAGTCCAGAATTATCAATAGGACCAGGGTACACATTCTGATCTCCCATCTGGTATTTGTCCCAGCTGTCAAAACCAACATATTTTTTCCACTGTTTGAACCAGCGACTATCCACTAGATACCTTAAATGGAAGAAGACACACAAGTTAATTATTGGCATGCTATTACTTCCTACAGTACCCATTAATTCATATTAACACACTTGTATCCATCAGCCTTGCAAAATGAAGAATGTTTTTCTGTCTGGTCTGCTAACCATTACCATCATATCCTACCAACAAGGACTTTAATTGTGGGCAATTAAAGATCCCAGTAATCACAGTGGCCAAGCACAGTTTTGCAAGACTGCTGATACAGCATATCAGAAGTTGAAGAATGGCAAATTCAAAAAATATTTTCCTTTTTAGCATGAAATATCATCTGCTTTAATTCCTGTTCTCTATTTGTGAATTCAGGAGACTCAAGTTAAATCTTTATAATTAGAGAGCCCTTTAAAAAATGAGAGATAACTTTTACTAAAATATTTTTTTCCTGCTGGAGTTTTATTTATAACATTCATACACAAGTTGAAAAGCCTTAGAACTCTGCTGTCCTGTCAAGAACCAGAGAGTCTTAAGTGTTTTCTTCCTTTGAGTCAGCATCAACACATGCAGTAAATGTTCTGCTTTTGAGGCAGTACTAGATGTTCCTCCTACATCTAATTATCAACTTCACACTTCCATATAAAAGGATGTCTCTAAACCCATCTCCACACTATTTCTACCCAGATTAAACTGTTGCCAGTCTGACTTTTATGAAGTCCAGTGATACCTACATTTTATATCTTTTTGTCCAGAATTTCTTTAAGATACCAAATCTGTCCAGTAAATCCTCAGATTTTAACTTTTTAAATTCTTTTTCTTAAAAAAAAAACCCACCACTTTCATTATCTCTCTTTCCTAAAAGTATTTATCTCCCCCTGTCTAGTCCGTACCAACCATTTTGTTACTACCCTCGTACATGTCAGAATATCACTATCAGGATGAAACACTAAGTCAAACTATAAAGATCATAGGTAATCCTCATTGTTTCCTCCAGTATTTGACTACTGAACTGTTATTCGTAGCATACCAATAATATGCTATTGAACCTTTAAGAGATATCAAAACTCTAAAATAAATACTAGTCTGCTAATACATATAGCTTTATTAGGCAATCATTCTGTAGGAGTTACTCGTGAAAACCATGGAAAAACACAGAACAAAAACATTAACACCCACAACTCTTGTAACCAAAGAGGTATAAAAACATTGTTTGAGTATACATTTTACTGAATAGGTTTTTAAAAAAATACATTAGCAGGGCCTTAAATTTGTGTTTCTAAATGATGTAACTACAATAAGAACTAACAAAGCTAAGATACATAAGTCTTGACTTATTTCTTCTTCTCAAGTCCAGTTTTTCTCTCTAACACACACAGATCAAGCCTGGAGTCAGCCTCCAGAAGTACTGCTAGCAAACCTCTGGTAAAGAAGGAATTACTACTGATTAGTACTCAGTGGGGGATCCTTTGTAGTCAACTTATCAGCTTCTTTTCTCAATAAGCACCAACTTTTCAGTTTCTACAAAATGTACTCTTAAGTGTGAATCTATAGGTTAAAGTCTTTTGGAAAGGAAGAGGAAGAAGGCACTAGAAAGCTATATATAACAACCACAGGCTTTCAGATGCTTACTTTCCCTACAATCCTTCAAAAACATCAAAGACCAAGGTCTCAAAGGCACCTTTACAACATCTATGACAACAGCATCCTAATGCACATGGCAAACAGTCTTGATTCAAAATATGATTACATCAACAGTAATAATGAGTCTGTGAACAAAGTACTCCTAGCTTAGCTTGTAACTACCCTAAGCAGACAACATAAATAGCAAAAGCAGAGCTGTGTCTCAACTGCTATAGACACAGTTCTGCCAGTGTAAGACCTTCGGTTAGGAACCAAATCTCTCCCTTACTGCACCAATGCCAGCCGTACTCTGAAGCACGTATCTTGACCACGTCACAGTTCAACACTTGGCGTCATATCTATTCCACTATCATAACCTCTGCTCAAGAGTCATCCATTACTACAAATTGCTATCTCTTCTGAAATTGTTCAGTACACAACTTTGTCCTTGAACTTGCAACACACAATTTCTTTTTAAAATTTTAAACACTTAATAAAGGAGTCAGAAAACACCCTCAAACTGCTTTTTGAACCAAAATTATATATTAAAAAAAATTAAGGAAATGTATATGAAAAGTATTTTGCTGAAGAAATGCCCTTTTCCACTCTTACCAACCTCAGAAACAGACAGTGACTTAATGGGGTGTTTTGGGCACAATGCATCCCACCAAATCAGTAATTAAACAGCATGGTTGAAGTCCTATACCAGAAAGATGAGACACTTAACTTCACTATGATTTTACAATATTGAATCATTCCAAAATAGCCTGGCCCACCACTGATTATTTCAGTTTTGTGGCAGAATTCCCTTGACATGTTTTGTTTTGTTTAGAGCATATTTAGAATGTAATAGGAAACAAGATTGGAAAAGGCTAAGCTGCACTAAAGATGGTGAAATCTGGGATAAAACACAGTAAAAAGATAAGAATCACAGAATGGTCAGGGTTGGAAGGGAACTCTGGAGATCATCTAGTCCAACCCCCCACCAGGGCAGGGTCACCTGCAGCAAGTTGCATAGGACGGCGTCCAGGCGGGTTTAGAATGTCTCCAGAGTGGGAGACTCCACAACCTCTCTGGGCAGCCTGTTCCACTGCTCTGCCACCCTCAAAGCAAAGAAGTTCCTCCTCATGTTAAGATGGAACTTCCTATATTCAAGTTTGTGTCCGTTACCTCTTGTTCTATCACTGGGCACTACTGAAAAAAGACTGTTCTTATCCCCCTGGCACCCTCCCTTTAAGTATTTGTAAGCATTAATAAGATCCCCCTCAATCTTCTTTTCTCTAGACTAAAAAGACCCAAGTCCCTCAGTCTTTCCTTACAAGAGAGATCTTCTAATCATCTTTGTAGCCCTTTGCTGGACCTTCTCTAGCACATGCCTGTCTTTCTTGAACTGGGGAGCCCAGAACAGGACACAAGAGACCAGAACTGGACACAGGCATAATGCAGGCTATTACAAAAATAAACAGATTAAAACTTTATTAATGCTGAAAAAATGTAAAACTTATCTAGTTCAAATTAAGTTTCAGTCCCACACACATTTCACACTTCAAAAATCAAACTTATTCAATTAGAATACACCGATTTCTTGACCACCTTCCATTGTCTATGCTGTTCAGTGAAGCTATAAGAACTACCCAACAAAGCAATGAGCTTCTCAAAATAATTCAGATCTTTGTGTGCAGAAAACCTCATTTTGCAACACAAGAAAGTGTCCAAGTAAAGCCTTACTGTCTTACATAAAAGCCTTTTCTGAACTTAACTTTTCAGGTTCTCCTAACACTGTAGCAGATTTAATGATTACTGCAGCAAAACCTATGAAACCACAAACCTCAAACTGTTGTGACATTAAATGAGAAACAACTACAAGTATTCAAAATGACCAGCTTGTAAAAACAGCCATATAATGTGACTATCTACACTTAATTTAAAATTTGGCATTATCATTTGTTTAAACAAGCATTCCACTAGAAACAAAAACCCAAAAAGCATGGTTATTTTTTTAAATATCAGATGAAAGCAAAGATATAAACATTAAAACTTGAAAAGTCCCTTCAAAACACCATGTTTTCCATCATGCAATAGATAGAGGAAGTGAAGCAACATCATAACAGCTCCCCAGTATGCTTTAAAATATTTGGTATGTTACTAGAAGCTTTCAATTATACTTTTACTATCATAAAGTCCTCCTAAGCAATACACCAACAGAAGGAGAGAAAAAACCTAAACAAATTAGGCTTAAATTTCACAGCAATAACATGTGCTTTCTTTTCTACAATCAATAGTCAGATGCAGATGTCTTCAGATAGGATCTGGTTCAATGAAGACAGGAATGCTTTTGGAGGTACAGACTCAACAGTGAATGCATAAAGGTTTTAAAGTGTTTCCTGTAACAGATTCTCCATCCAATTCATGCCCAAGGTATGCCACATTTATCTATTGCCCAGAAATGGGACCGGGAAGAGAATACAGCAGACAGAAGCCTGTACTAGGCAATTTAGCCTATTCAATTTAAAGATCACATGAGTAAGGATTTAAGAATTCAGTGAACACCACAAAGATAGTCCACTTGAAAATTAAGAAAGAAAAATCAGATCTCTACAAACAAATTTTCACCAAACAATAACTGATTATTGCAATTAAATGAGTGTTACCTTCCATTTCCTGGAAGAGAAAACCAGACTCTACATTCTACCCTGGATGTTTGAATTGGTATGACCATGTTAAATGGACTGACTTTGTTCTATACAGTGGATATGTAATTGAATATAGTGCCTGATATTAAAAGTAATTTTTCCTTTACCCTGAGTCTGCCAGAACAAGCCTGATGTTACTATAATTGAATCATTGGTATTTGTGTCTTTTTCTTTTTAAAGTACAAGTAGCAGCAATTCTTCCCACATATGCAAAAATCCAGTGCTTTCACTTTGTCTGTACAAATCCCAATTCCTTTACAACAGCCTCTTAATATTTGACTCATTTTTCTTTAACAAATGAAAAAAGGGCTATTGAATTTGATTAATCTGACATACCCTTGCCTTTTGCTTTGTACACAAGGTTTTCAGCTTTATGAACATACTCAAGGCCAACAGTGTCCTTTCTCTTCTGCTGTGGCCATCCAGCACTATTCCATAATAGCTATAACTGCGTGTGGTTATGAATGCAGTTACCCTCAGGCATCCATTCTACCACCAAACTTGCCAGCCCTGTCCCCTTGTCGATCTCACGGCCTCTATGTTCTTGATCTAAATTTGAATTAATTTGAATCTTAAAGATAGCAAGCTATAATTTTACACAGAAGGGAAATTATCATATAGGCAAACTGACCATTGTTTTAATTAATCATAGAATGGTTTAGGTTGGAAAGGACTTTGAAGATCATCCAGTTCCAAACCCCCTGCCATAGGCAGGGACAACTCCCACTAGACCAGGTTGCCCAAGGCCACGTCCAGTCTGGCCTTGAACACCTCCATGGATGGGGCCTCAACAACCTCTCTGGGCAACCTGTTTCAGTGCCCTACCACCCTCAAATGCCTAACAAATTACTGCTCCTGTAGAACCATATTAATTTTCAAATGCTTTGTTGTTAAATGTCTGATCACACACCAGTAACTTAGTGATTTATAGAAAACTTTGATAATTGGACTTAACAGTGCAAGAAAGCTTGGGGTCCACTGTTCTAGATTTTAAATGTTCACCATTGCCTATTTCAATACTTCATCAACTTTATTCTTCTACATCCAATTAATTCTGCCACCAACCAAATTCTGCTCTCAATGTCTCTTTACAGTCCTCTCTAACTGAAAAGTTGTAACATTTCTGTTCCCTCACACAAAGTGCAAGAACTTCTCTTCAAATTTAGGAATTTGTACTTACATGGTCAAATAAGAAATTAATATTTCTAGCATAAGAAAAGTTGAAAGGCCACCTATAAATTATGCAAGTATGTAAGTGTGATAAGAACTAAAAAGTACAGTCGAGTTCCTGCCCTGGAAAGAAAAGGCTGAAGGACAACCAAATCCTAATTAAAAAAAAAAAAAAACAACAAAAAACCCACACATTAAGTTTGAGATTCTCTAGGCAAAGTCTGCCCAGTAGTGCAATGGAGAAACACAAAATGAAGAATGCACGAACATCAAAAATTTGTAAGCTACTCAAAGCTACTTTGTCTTTATAGCCATCCTTTCCTGTTTTCTTACTTAATTCACTGAGTTAGACTTTGTTAGACTGGTATGTTTTGGATATATGGACAAAGCTGCAAGGAACGATTTAAAAAAGAAGATAATTGGGTGCAAAACACTATTCAAAGATTGAATTCTGCAACTGTAAAAAAATAAGTTAATATATGTAAAGAATAATCAAAGCTGATTACTTTCAGACAAATAAGAGCCTACATGCATTTTTTGCAAGATGCATTCTACTGAAGATTAATGAAAAGATTGAAAAGGGGAAGATCATGAAATCTGTGTGTACTCAAGGGCAAAGCTTAACACTTTGGTTAATATTGCTTGTAACACGAAGCAGTATATATTTAAAAATTAGCACAGACATAGAGCGAACCAGGAAGATCAAATTTATTAGGATAAGGAGCAAATGGGCCACTGCCAGTTCTCAGCATTTCTTACAGACCACATCATACTCCAATAATCAAACCTGAAACAGAACTATTATAGGATTTGATACAGCACTATATGTCTTACCAGAGCCTAGTGAACTACCTGCTGACCACAGATTATAGCTTAGAAAGTACTGCCTTACTCACTATCCCAATATTCAGCTCTTTAACATCCTTTAGAAACAAAGGGAAGCAGGATACTTACATAAGTCCAGTAATCAATTTATTTTCTGTAACTGCTTTTAATTGACTCAGGATCTACGAACATTGTTTAGACTTCTTAAAGAAGTGTGGAGTCTTTATTCTCATATAGGTATTCTTAAGAGCAAACTCAGTAGACCAGTTTACCACAATGTCGAGGTAACACGCATTACATGCAAAAGAAAGATGTAGTGAATTTATGCATTACGTGCAAAAGAAGGATTTAGTGAATTTATATAGCCAAGAAAAAAAGATTACAGACACGGATTTTGAAAAATGCTAACAAACACTGTAATTGTGAATTCCTACAGTGAATTACTGGTTATGTGTATGTATGTGCATACATATGCACATGTATATATATGTTTTACACATATCAGGGATTTTAATGAGCAATCTGCTACTTTTACGTCAATAGAAATCTGATACAGGTGACAAATTATTTTGAGTTACTATGGAATATAGTCACAACAGCTGTAATCTTCCCCCTTTACAAAGACTTGTTCTTAATCAATAGACAAACCACTAATTTTACAATAACATTAGGGAAAATGGAAATTTGCATTAAAATGCTATACACTTCCTTCATCTTTACGCAAGAAGGATACCCAATGTTAAAGATTATGCTGGAAAAACAGGTAATGCAATTATACCACACTCATCTTAGGGGATTAATCTGCTAAAGCACTTAAAGTACACAGCAAAAATCCAGACTTCTTAGCATTAAGTGAAAAAGTAAAAATCAAAAACGCATAGACTATAGCTTTTGATCCTACAGGCACATTCAATACAGCATTCTCACCAAGATCAACAAGACCACTCATCTACACAAAACAGAGAAGGTGAACCGTAAGAAGGCATTTTAATTTATCTTTTCATCAATGTTATAATATCCATAATACAATCAACCACCTGAAAACTACGCAATACCTAGGAGGGACATTCAGTAACTTAGGAGGAAAAGACATACCACAAGTAAACAGAGCTATATGTGCTAAAACCTCATTTCTTAAATAAGATTTGATCACAAGCAAAAATATGTATGTATGATTTGCTGAAAATTACACTCAAATATGATATTTTAGGTATTAATAATATTGGAAATACTTGTACAGCTTAACTCGTTTTAGGTGTTTTCTCTTAGTTTTATTACATATCCTTAAAGGGATCTAAATTTTCTTTGAGCAAGTAGAATAAAAAAAACATATAGAACATGTTCATCAATATGTTCCCAGTTCAAGTCTGGCCTACTTCAGTATTCAGTGTTTATTTCAAAGTGGAGCTTGAGATCTCTTCACTAGATACATCTGCTCTCACCTATAAAATGTTTCTTGCCTCTCTGAAGCAGATTATAATATACAAGGGACAATTTATGCTCTTGAGTCCCCTGAAATACCAGATACGGAATAAAACATGAGGAAATGCTATGAAGCTGCATCAAGTGAAGTTCAGATTGGACATTAGGAAGAAGTTCTTCACTGAGGGGGTGGTCAGTCACTGGAACAGGCTCCCCAGGGAAGTGGTCACGACAGCAAGCCTGTCCGAGTTCAAGGAACATCTGGACAATGCTCTTAGTCATATGGTTAGGTTTAGGTAGTCCTATGAGGAGCAAGGAGTTGGACTCAATAATCCTTATGGGTCCCTTCCAACTTGAGATGTTCTATGATTCTATGAAAACCTCATATCCCTTCACAGCACAAGAGCAGCTTGCAAAACGGATGTCTACACTACCTTTGCAGACATGCAACATATCAGAATTTGCAGAGTATCTTTCGAACATTCTACAAAAATGGAATTTGTTCTGATAATAAAGACATGGAAAACCCACACAATCGCAAATGGAGCACGTAACAACGTATTTTACCAAAGTGTACGTTCTCCCTTTGATACACAACAGATTTTGATATCATATGGATTCAGTGTTATCACTACAGCAGATGAAATAAAAGACTAAATTCTGAACCTTGCAAATATAAGCTCCAAAAACATTCTCCTTCCAGTGGCCGATGACAAAAAGCCTTACTCAACAGCTGAGGGTCCTCCCAGATTGCATTTGCTCATCTTCCAATCTTAATTCAGGCTACTGTGAGTCCATTGATCACACAAAGGGGTCGAAAAATAGAAACAGAATGTTCCTTGGTATCTTATGATCTTACATGTCACTTTATTTCCTTGAAAAGCAATAATAACTGTTGGTCACATCTATCTCATCCCATACAGAAGCTATTTTCCAATAATATATTCCCATTTGAATATTCCCATTTTCCAATACTATATTCCTCTGGAACGTGTCCAGAGGAGGGCCACAAGGATGATACAAGGACTGGAGCATCTCTCCTATGAGGAAAGGCTGAAAGAGTTGGGGCTGTTCAGCCTGAAGAAGAGAAGGCTCCGGGGAGATCTTATTGCAGCCTTCCAGTACCTAAAGGGGGCCTACAGGAGAGCTGGGGAAGGACTTTTTATGAGGGCATGTAGCGATAGGACGAGGGGGAACGGCTTTAAACTGGAAGAGGGTAGGTTTAGATTAAACATTAGGAAGACATTTTTCACTTTGAGGGTGGTAAGGCACTGGAACAGGTTGCCCATAGAGGCTGTTGAGGCCCCATCCATGGAGGTGTTCAAGGCCAGACTGGACGTGGCCTTGGGCAACCTGGTCTAGTGGGAGGTGTCCCTGCCTATGGCAGGGGGTTTGGAACTGGATGATCTTCAAGGTCCCTTCCAATCTAAGCCATTCTATGATTTAGGCATAACTTTTCTTTAAAAAAATCTTTTATTTGAACAAGCATTGACAAAGCACAATGCTTAACATTTCAGCCTACTTTTCTCTTCCTGTTTTCTTATGCTTAGATTGTTTTCAAAGCACAGATTACATTTCACCTTAAATTACTTTTAGTTAATATTATTTTCTTGTAAAAGAATACATTCCTCAAAGCTATATAAAAACATGTGATCTTTTACTTTATTCTCATGGTTGGAAGCAAACAAGGTTTGTTTAGAAATACTGTAAACCAACATTAAAAAGATAAAGTCATAGCTATTGTAAGCCTCGTTTAGCTGAAGACTCTAAACAGACTAAATCTATCTTTAGGATGAATTTTGGTCCATTATTCCAACCTCATATAGCCCCTATAGACAAAATAACACTGAGAAAACAGTTCACTGCAGGTGTTATTCTTTTGGCCCCACTGAAGTGGGATGAACTGGTGATTACTTCTGGCATTTACAAAGGGCTGCTCATCTCTGTGATTAAGAGCCATTAGCCTGGTTCCTGGTTGTGTTCTCATCAATTACTGGACTTAGAGTTTCTCCAATATAATCTACAAATTACAGAGTACTTATTTTATTATCTTTCCCAATATAGCCATACCAGCAACAAATACTTCGGTCCTTTTACTCCTATACAAAATATTCAAGCATTAAAACACAATTACCAGTTGACAGCCATACATTACATCCAAATTTATGTTCATAATGGGTCAGTCAATTAAAATTACCAACAAAAGACTGTATCCTTATGAATGATCAAGTGTAGAGACTTAGGGCAGCCCAAAATGGGATTACTTATAGCCTTTGTAAATTAACTTAAAAGAATAAAAGAATGAAGCTATTACACTTGTAAATGCACCTTCATTTCTTAAACAAAAATTCAACAAATAATAAAAATCAGTAACAAATTTACTCAAGTTTTTAAATTTCACAGCTGCATGACCGTGTATGGACATTGTTCCCTCAAAAAAAAGAAACTAACAGTACCAGCAGGAAAGTTGCTAATTGATTTCTAAAATTCTCTCATCGTTTGCAAATTTTTCATGTCATTTAACTTCACCTGTGGTTTATGGCACATTTTGATTTAATAAACCTTATTAACACAGCATCAACATCACAGAGTACAGCCACATTCATTCTTTACCTTAACACCCAGGTTGATAGAAAAATATTTGAAGAGTATGACTATGATGTTGGTATTTTCCATTGCTGTCAAAAGCATTCTGAATGCATTCCTCAGTTATATACAGACAGAATTAAACACCACATCACCTAGGTTTATTTATATTGACTGACAGGTCAGCCCTTCAACTTCAAAACCAAAACAGTTAACTTTAATGTGCAGTAAAGAGACTTCACTGAGAGACGCTCATTCTATCACAGTGTACTGCTGGGACATCGTATCTTCTGAACACACACTATTTCACTTTTAACAGCAAAACTGTGCAAATTGTCCAGAGAGATAGGTGAGGATATTTTTTTTTTTTACCTCCCTCACTGTGCATGGGTACAGATTAAGCAATACTGAGAACAAAGTGGAACAACTGTGCTGCTGGAAGCAAATTAGGACTCCTGTTTAAAGGCACAGTATCCAATTTTTGTTCTTGCACAATTGCAACTATAAAAATAAGAAAGGTAAGAACAGGTTTGTGCCTGTATTTCTACCCTGGTTAGGCTAGCCAAAATTGCTTGACTAAGTACACTCATGATTAACAGATGCCTTCAAAAGTAATTTATCTTTTTTTAAGAATTAACAAGTTCTTGAAAGTTCAAGATGATGGTAATTATTCTACTCTATCACATACAAACCAAACCATCATTTTATTGAAAATGCAGTTAAATCCACAAGAAAAAAATCTAGGAGTCAAAGAGAGAAAAAAATATATCAGTTCAGATTTTTAAGAAATCTTAGTCTAAATATTTCATATCCCTCTTCAGAAAGAAAAGCTTTGTTCAACTAAATGCACCAATATAACTTCAAATCAACTAATCAATCAGTCATTCTTCCTACAGCCCCCCATGCTCAGTTCCCACAGTGTGCTGCAATAGCCTAAGCAGCACTTCATGCCTACTAAAAAATTCAGCCAAAATTAATGGACTGCATTTTTATGTTAAAATATCAGTGTGAACATTACATTAACAACCATGTATTTTGAATACACTTACAAATTTTCCATTTAAGTAAAGACTTTTCATTAAAAAATACCGTAAGCCCTAAATCAATGTTTGACTTCCAATTTTCAGGCAAAAGCTTGACACAAACATGATTTTGAGTTTAAAATGCTCTCACCCTGCCTAATCAATTAACAGGAGAAAATTGCATCTACACATTTCCATTGCAAGTATCCTCCCAGAAAAATTTCAAACAGAACATTTTGTATATCTTTGGAAACTGTTGGTGAAATGCTGCACCATTCCACATGGAGTGAGACAAATCTAACACAAACCACAAGGTCTTAAAGTCAAAAATCAGCAACTTAAAGTTCATTTGTAAAAAAAAAAGCAGCCAATTCTCATTTCTATCCTTGGAACACTGACGTAGTGTTCTTGTTTCTCATTTTATGAAGCCATCAGAACACTTTAGGATATTATTCCAAACGTTACTGAGGTGCAGGTCCATAACATCATTCTCTCAGTGAAATCAAGTAAAATCTTCCATTAATGTTCAATCTAGATTCTTTTCATGCACAGCACAATGATGGATGATCATATGTGGAAAACACTGAGAACACCACAGTGTAAAATACTATTAAGGCTAAGCACTTCAGCAGCAAGGTTATCATCAGTGACAGGCAGTGCCAGGTTTTCAAATAGGGATAAGTATGCCTGTTCATCAAGATTCACGAGTTTTCATCTCAACCAGAAGTAAAACACTCATACATTTTTGGTGGGGAAATTCTTTAAATACACTTCTGGAGGGGAAATCCTTTCAGGTTGAACTTCTCATATCTACTGATCATCCACTGAGAAGGATTTTTACTCCACTTAAATTTTTACTTATGCTCTTCAGTGACTGAGTTTTACAATTAAACAGCCAGTAAAATTATCACAGTGCAAAAAATTAGAATATTTTCTTCACCTTCCAAGAAATGTACTCTATGGATAACAACAGCATTCCCTCTGGACTCACCAGAACTTCAGAAGTGATGTGCATCAGAGGCACAACTGAAAGAAGACAAAATACTATACCTCTGCAGTTTTCATAATTTGCAAGTCTTAAAAATCAAGAACAGATTAAGAATCTGTCTCATCACTCTAAAGTGATGACTGGCACCAAAATTCATTGGCTAGCAGGGCTGGAAATCAACATCTTTCTTCTTTACAGACAGCGTCTTAAATCCTTGTCTGCTCATCTAAAAATCCTTATCCTAGAAGACATCTTCTTCTTATGTAAGTATTCAGCACAGGACTCTACATTCTAGCAAAACAGACAAAGGTTCTTAAAGCTCTTTTCTGAAAGGCAAGACTTTCGTCTCGTCTATTAAATTCTGAGATTTTGTAACTCATTCCAAATCAGCACCTTCTGTGATATGTGGACACCTGAACTGGACAATATGAATAGTTTAACTAATATATTACCGTATATAGTACATCTTTGTACTGCTACTCAGCATTCCCTGTTCACACATCTATAGATTGCTTTTGTTCCCTTAGCCACCAAATAAACTCCTCGTGATAGTTATTTGTCCACCATAACAGCCTAATTCTTTTCCAAGTTACTGCTTTTAAAAATACAAATAACATCTATATTCTCATCTGCTCACAAATTGCTACGGCAAGCAACAGATGAAAGAAGCACAGTGGGGACAGTGGGGAAATTCTGGAGGAGTGAAAAATTGGTGAAACTGACTGCTGAGGCTGTGCTGTTAGCCATTACTAGGCACTATTACATGAACCGTTTATTGGCAGGCGATACCTAAAGGCGAAAATCGTGTTCTCGCATTCTAGACCATGGAGGGCCAATGTGTGTAAGAAGTAGCAAACTAAAGAGTATGAAAGCATTTGTAATGTCCTATTTAAGTAACTGAGACAACATCTAAGAGAGACACAGAAGAACGGGAACTACAGGGAAAGCAGGGCTAAAAGTGGTCTTAAAGACAAGAAATACCTCAAGACGGGGGGGAAATTACAGAGATATTCACACAGGAAGTCACACTTAAGAACTGACAGAATCTTCATCACCTCTTGAAGAAAATTGTTCCAAGATCAGTAATGTTCAGTGTTGAAAACTGTACCTCAGAGATACTGTAAAAACAGAAAAACTTGGCAAGGTTCTCAAGAATACCACCTCAGCTACAAAGGCATTAAATGACATCACCAAGACCAGTTGGTCATGCAAATTATCCAACAGTTAAAAAACTGATGAATATCAACAGCTCTTCAATTTCTGAGAGTAGATACAGGAAGACACTGATTGAGTTCAAATTTGTCTGCAGCTGTAACAGTATTTTTTGTCTTCCTAAATGAGAGATTAAAATCTTCAGAAACAATAGAAATTCTCACTTGCCAAGCATTAGTAGAATTTTAAAACATTGAGAAGTTATTATATCAGATCCTAAAACTGTGAGATATACAATTAAATACAGCATTTCTTCCCTTCCAAAACAAAATTCTAGGTCATTCAACATCTAACCTGAAGGCCCTTTGGATAATATTGCAAGAAGAAAGAATTGTGTAGAATTCCAGTTCCATGGAATGATAGTGTGATTTTTAATGCTGAATTCACTAATAAAAGTAGTCAACGTTATTTAAAACAACTAATAAATGAAGGAGGTTCTTGCTTGGAAAAGCTTAAATTTGATGTTTATTTAATGTATGTTCAGAAAAATGAGATAAATGGAGAGATGGAAGAATCCTCAGTCTTTCCTAGTTTAGTAATTTATTAACTGTCCATAAAAGAATGCAAAAAGGACCACTGGGACAAATTGGCCCAGAATCCTGTCCCCGAGGACAGAACAGTCAAAAGACACTAGCCTTGCCTGTCCACTGAAGCAATATATTTTAACCTGTACTATCCCCAAGCTACTCTTAAAACATCCAATGAAACAAGCTCTACAGCTTACTAAACTGCCTGTGCAAATATTTCCCGATTCTATCAATTCTTTTCCAACATCTAATTCTGAAAACATTGCATTTCAAGTCAGCTTAATTTCTTTCTCTCTGCAGCGCACATGAAGGACTAATGAAGAAATTCAATGCCCTCTTTAGAGATACTACAAGACTTGCCTCTCTTTGCCCTGTTCTTTAGTTCCCTTTTTGTTAGAGAAAACCCCCAAAGCTTTATACTTTCCTTTTATAGCTCATCGTTCCCTACACTCTAAATTCTGAAGAGCATGGACAAGACTTTCAGTATAAGCCAGTAATTTTAAAAAGATGTATTTTAGCTCTTTAAAGCTTGAACAGAACAAGCTGATATGGCACCGCTCATATTTTTTCAGCAGTATTTACTATTGAATCAATGAAAATTGTCATTCTGAATCATGACTTAGAGTACTTTAACTGTTCTGATTCCTTACTGATGCCCCAAAAGATCAAAAAGCTATTGACAAAATACCTCTGCAAAAAGCATTTTGACTAAACATACCCCTTAATTTATGAAGTTAAATACACAGCTGTAAGTACTAATCCTATGAACACACTTGCGTACAGATTTCTGTAGCTAGATTTAATAGTTCATCAGTCAAAGTTAGTAGGACTTTGCCATTCCTTATCCAGTCTTAAAACACTTGATTAATAGTACTGTCATAATCACAGATAGACTTATTTTCAGAGAATATTTAGAAGCCTGTTCCACTTAACTGATTTTTTCATGTTAAAATATTTAAGGTACTAAAAAAAATACAGAACAGTAAACTTACTAGTTTAGTCATCATGCAAACTTGTCATAAAGTTACTTTCACTTTGAACAATATTAACTGTTTGAGACATTTTTTTAGTACTTGGGAAGTACCCAACAGAACCATTATAAAAAAAAAATTCTCTTTGAAGATTACAAGCCAGAGCACCCTTTTACTACCGTTGGTCATTTTCAACACTACCGTGTGAATTGATTTCCTTTTTCTAGTTGCTCATACTTTTTCAGTTTAAGAGCAGTCTGTTCGTATGCCAAAACTGAACATATACCCAGCAGTATTTGAATAATGCATCAGAATGTATGCTTCTGACACATGCTGCAGTATCAACACTGTTAAATATAGTCTTTTATAGAACTGGAACAGTGAGCGATGACAGCTGAAATGAGGTGGGCAAGTTCTACTTCTGTGTACTCATGCTTAATTTTCAGTAAGTTAATCCTTCAGCCTTTGTCTTTGGGTGACAGTTTCACACAGGAAGAGATGAAGAGGTTGAGTGGTGGAAAAAGCGTCAGTCAGTCCATCCGTTGTCCCCCCGCCGCGTAAAGAAAAAAAGCGTCATTTCCTAGCCTCAGAGAACTACAACTACAGAAGCGCAACTACCAAACACACGCCAAAAAGAGGTGTTTATTTAACCTAATTCTATTCAACCACGGATTACTCTGTTAACAATCTGTACAGCACACTAAGAAATATTTTCTGACTGACCAGGAAAACGTATTTTTAAGCGCTTATTGTGGAATTGCTATCATAAGGGCCCGTTTGCACCTTCGGGGGCTGTTCCTTAGGTGGTTAACACGTTCACAGTCAAAATAAAAATTTAAACTTAAGGCTTATCACGGCCACCGACGGGCTTCAGGGCACCCCACCCAGGGTACAGATATAATTTCTGACAACTTGAAGGTGACGCCAGGGCCGTTGCCTCCTTTCAGCCGGGATAATGGAAGAAACGCCTGGCAGCGCAGCTCCTCTCCCCCCGCCTCAATCCCCGCTTCAGTCCTTCTCCCCGCGAGGCCAAAACAAATCCCCCCGCGGCCTCCGGGCCCCTCGTTGTCCGGGGCCGCCATCCGGGGCCGCCATCCGGCACCGCGCCCCGCCAGTCACACCGCTCCCTCCCTCCCCTCCCCCCCGCCGCCCGGCAGGGAGCTGACCTCGGTGCCTGCCCCCGCCGGGCGCCTCAGCGGCGCGGCCCAGGCCCCGCCGGCCGCCAGCAGCCCAGGCCAAGCCGAGGGCCCCGCCGCACTGAGGAGGCCGGTCCTCTCCTGACAGGGGTTGAAAGACCCGTGCGGCGGGAAGGCGGGTGGTGAGGGTGGGGGGGGGAATGGTGCTGGCCCCCTCCCCTTCTCACCCGCCTTCCCACCCCTCCCCCCCTCCCGGCAGCCCCCAGCGCAGGCGGGGGGCCGAGCCGCCCCCGGGAGCGGGGAGGGCTGAGGAAAATGAAAGGTCGGTCCCTCCGCCAGCCTAAGCGGCACCGGGGGCGGAGGGAACCGCCTGTCCCCCTTTTCTTCCCCCCCTCTCCCCCCCCTCACCAAGTGTCGCCCTTGCGGAGGGCGGTTTTGAGCAGCGCCGCGACGTCTGTGCGCTGGGTCTCCAGATCCGCCGCGCCTCCCTCCGCCATCTTCTCCCCCCGGCAGCAGCGGCGGCGGCAACAGCAGCAGCAGCAGCAGCAGCAGGGGCAGGAACGGGCCGCGCTGCATGCTGGGAGTGACGCCGGCCGGGAGACGCCCTCGCCCCCCTCCCTTCCCAGAATCCGCAGGGCGGGGACAGTGGGCAAGCCGGCGGCGTGCGTCGCCCCCTGGCGGACAGGAGGTCTTTCCCCTCACCACAACGGAAGTGACTGGGGTGCGGTGGGGGCCGTCCCCTCCTCCCGGCGGGGGGAACTGCCGCAGCGCGGGGCCGTGGGACGGTGGCCCGGCAGGGGCGGTGTCTCGGCGGGGGTCCGGGTGCCGGTAGCAGCTCGGGTGCGCTGTGCTGCCGCGCCGGCAGGGCGGCGGCCTCCTGCCCGGGGGCGGGGTTACCTCAGGGGGAGTGAGCGGCCGGCCGGCCCTGAGGCCTGCGCTGCCGTGCCGGCCTCAAAGCCGCCTGGGCGGGCCTGCCTGGGCGGCGGGGTGGTGCAGCTCTGCGGCCCGCCGGCTGCCTGCCTCGGCCGGGCGCCCACGGCATCCCCGGGCTTCCAGGCCCGGCCTAGGTCACGTCTTGTGAGACCGTGGTTTGAAGTGAGTCAGGCAGAGGGGATAGTATTTATAGAATAAGGAACCATCTCCTTTGCAACATTCCTTTCAGTGTTAGTGTTTTAATTTAGGCGTGTGCATGTTTAGGTGCTGTACATCTCGCTAACAAATGAGTGGTTTGGATTCCCATAATCCGTATAATGATACAGACTGTATTATTGTGTAAAATGGTGAGAATTTAAATAGGCTGTGTGGCTCACACTAACTTCCCCAGACCTTTGCAGAAACCAATGGATAATTTGTTGTGTTTGTTTCAACTACGCTTATCTGAACCTTGTACAAAGAGTACAACCTGTCATTTTGCATTTCATCAAAAAATGAGTCCGTGTGTTGCATTACAGTCACAGGGTTCCCTCTGTCTTCACACTTGTATATGTGTTTCATAAAATCAAATTTTTGTAGAAATTTTGGGCTGGAGGGTGGGGAATGCTGATTACAAACATCTGATAACAAAGTTTGTTCTTGTAGATACAGCCGGTGTATCTATAATGCATGCAATTGTATATCTAGCCCCCTTCCTCCACCCACATCATAGCATGCTGAATTGCATGACTAACGCTAGAAATGCATCATAGGCTGCCAGTCATAAGCTATTAGACATTATTAGCTATTAGCTAATTAGCACTTAGGAGCTAGTAGCATGTAGCTGTTATAAATAGTACTAAAGATTGCTCTTTAGATATACACACAGCAAAAAAGAGAATGGAAATAAGGCTCTTAAGCAGCCGTGGTAGCCCAAAGCTAAGTAAATGTTATGCCAGGTTTATCAGCAAAGATGATGGTGTTGAAGTAAAGGCAAAATCAGGGTTTGTGGCTGAAAAGGGAACAGGAAAGACATACCAGATGTGTAAGTAAAAAAACTCCCAAGAGATCAGAGGGACTGAGTGTGACATTCCTGGCCTCTTTAAGAGCTGGGATGGGAAATTCCAGGACGAGGGGCAAGCAAGTTTATGTTATATTGAGAGCTGTGGATCTAATGGCTACATTTAATGCGAGGAGAGAAAACTGAACTGCACAACAAGAAGAAGGTTCCAGCCATTTGAAGAATAAATTTCTGGATTAGAATCTCAGAGTCTGGAACGAAGAACTGTGACACCTTCCCACCCCCCGCACACCAGGTCTTGACAAATGATAGTGTTTTAAACCCTGAAAGTTACCTGTGTGCCAAACTTACTTTTTTTACAAAAATGATATTTTCATGGAAATTTTGGGGAAAGTATTTCTCCATCCATTATACTGGTAAACAGCTTCAGTGGTCTGTAGTAGGATCATCAATGGTTTACTTTGCCAAAAGGTTCACCTGGAGTGACCCATGCCTCTACTTTTTGGGTTGTGTAACTGCAGTTACTAGGTGAAAGATATCCTATTCCTGAATTCAGTCTGTTCATGGTACAGAAATGGATACTAGGCAGATATTAGGTGCTACAAATACCAAACAGAAAAGCGTATCACATGCTATCTGAAGCAGAGTTTTAAGACTTGCAAAGGAGAGACGAGTAACTAAGTCTCTTTCTGGGACTGTCAGTGCTTCACAAGAAGTAATTGTGCCTTTCATAACAGAACAGCATCCTAAGCTTGAGAAAAACTTTCCTCTACACAAAATTCTTGGAAAATGCTGCTTAATGTTAAATCTGTATTTTTAAAAAAGCTTTCTGGGCTAGCAAGGAATTGTTTCCAAGTATGTCTGTCCTAGACAGTGCCTGAGGATTCTCAGATTTTAAACCATGTGGTAAACAGAAACAACACTGGAGATGCTGATGAATGACCTACACTCTCTGGTGAAAAACAAGCATTTGTTATATAGATTTATATAGATTGATAAAACTGAATGCAAGATGTTGTAAAGGTAGCTGAGGTGGCAGGCTTTCCAGTAATTATTTGGCTTCCGTCCCTACCTGACTTCATTGCTATTGGATGAATTTTTATAAACTTGTTTTTTGTGGTTCTAAACATTGATCCTAATAAAGGATGCAATTAATACAGTGTACAGCAGCTCAGACATTCAGCAAATGGGCTGCAGATAACAAACTGTGTACACTGATGATTCTATTGATTCCCAATACAACATAAAGTTTAAGCTCTCAGTTCTTGTTTTCAAGTCAATTAGTGGACTTGGCTAAAGAAACTTAAAATACAACTTGATTTTTGGGGATATGAGAAGCTCTGCTTCTCAGTGGTGGAAACTTGTGTACACAATAAATTCTGTAGAAACAACAGACAACTGTAAGTCTCACAAGTACTACAGAAAAATTAACTTCACCACTTTTTATTTTCTTCCCAAACCTTCTACACCACATTTGTGAATTTATGGAGGGGAATATCAGTCAGTCAGTCTCATTATGGAGGGGGAAATCAGCCAGTCAGTCTCACCTCTGCCTGGCAAAATCACGGAGCAGATCCTCCTGGAAATTCTGCTGAGGCACATAGAAAACAAAGAGGTGATCGGTGACAGCCAGCATGGCTTCACCAAGGGCAAGTCATGCCTGACAAATCTGGTGGCCTTCTACGAAGGGGTTACAGCAGCAGTGGACAAGGAAAGAGCAACTGATGTCATCTACCTGGATTGTGCAAAGCGTTTGACATTGTCCCACACAATATCCTGTTCTCTAAATTGAAGAGACATGGATTCGACAAATGGACCACTTGGCGGATAAAGAACTGGCTGGATGGTCACACTCAAAGAGTTGTGGTCAACGGCTCGATGTCCAAGTGGAGAGCAGTGACAAGTGGCGTTCCTCAGGGGTCGGTACTGGGACCTGTACTGTTCAACGTCCTTGTCAGTGACATGGACAGTGGGGTTGAGTGCACCCTCAACAAGTTTGCTGATGATACCAAGCTGTGTGGCGAGGTAGACACACTGGAGGGGAGGGATGCCATCCAGAGGGACCTGGACAGGCTGGAGAGGTGGGCCCAAGCCAACCTCATGCAGTTCAACAAGGCCAAGTGCATGGTCTTACATCTGGGTCGGGGCAATCCCAAGCACAAATACAGGCTCCTCAGGGAATGGCTGGAGAGCAGCCCTGAGGAGAAGGACCTGGGGGTGCTGATTGACGAGAAGCTCAACATGAGCCAGCAATGTGTGATCACAGCCCAGAAGGCCAACCATATCCTGGGATGCATCAAAAGAAGTGTGGCCAGCAGGTCAAAGGAGGTGATTCTGCCCCTCTACTCCACTCTCGTGAGACTCCACCTGGAGTACTGCATCCAGCTCTGGAGTCCCCAACATAAGAAGAACATGGACCTGCTGGAGTGTGTCCAGAGGAGAGCCACGAGGATGATCCGAGGGCTGGAGCACCTCCCCTATGAGGAGAAGCTGAAAGAGTTGGGGCTGTTCAGCCTGGAGAAGAGAAGGTTCCGGGGAGATCTTATTGCGGCCTTCCAGTACCTAAAGGGGGCCTACAGGAGAGCTGGGGAAGGGACTTTTTACTAGGGCATGTAGCGATAGGACGAGGGGGAATGGCTTTAAACTGAAAGAGGGTAGGTTCAGATGAAACATTAGGAAGAAAATTTTCACTTTGAGGGTGGTAAGGCACTGGAACATGTTGCCCAGAGAGGTTGTTGAGGCCCCATCTCTGGAGGCATTCAAGGCCAGGCTGGACGTGGCCTTGGGCAACGTGGTCTAGTGGGAGGTGTCCCTGCCTGTGGCAGGGGAGTTGGAACTGGATGATCTTCAAGGTCCTTTCCAACCCAAACCATTCTATGATTCTATGATTCTATGAAATACGGATTTAGGTTCCCTTCCCCACTGGTCTGACAAGCGCTCATCTGTATGGTGGGCTTACAGTCGCTGATGGCTGCATGAATTTCCTTTTTAGTTTGAAGCTGCATCAGACACAAACCCTGACATATCAGAATGGATATGATGAGTGAGTATTTTACACGTAGCGTTCACACATACAGTTATGAAATCATAGGTAATTTCACTTTTGGTTGAGAAATCTGATGGAAACCCTTTTAGAGCTAATTTTACTAGCCTAATATGTTTTAACAAATTTGATGTGGAGCAAAAGGTCAATTACTAGTGCCACCACTGCTGATTTTGTTCCATATCCTACTTTTTTGGACGTATGGGAGTTGGTTATTTTAAAAGAAGGGATAGAATTTTAAGCTTTTTTGAAACAATTAAATAACAAAAGCAAGAAAGCAGAAATAATAGTGGACTGAGGTTATATAATGGCAAGATAAAGCAGGGTTTCTATAAGCTAAACATAAGAGGGGAAGACATAGGAACAAAAATTGAGTGCTAAACAAAGATGGGGGAACCCAAGCAGATAAGAATATGCATTTTTTTTAAAGAGAAAAGGAAATGCGACATAAATTTGAAGGCAGAGAGGTGGGGAAACAACATGTAATTAAGATACCCATTTCCATCCTGGATGTAAAATCACAGCTGCACTGTAGTTTTTGAAGTGTATTCCTCTGAATCCAGTCTGTGAATTCTTTGCCTCATTCACATAGGCTGAACACAACCATGTTAAATTCTTGTTTCAGCTAGATGGAATTGCAATTACTAGATGTTATTGCAATAACACACTTTTGTTGAGATAGGAAAAAACACAGCATTTAAAAATTTGATAGTTTTTTATTTAGTTGATTTATACCAGACTGTTACATTTGTTTCTGTATTCTTAGTAATTAGTATTACCCAAAGGATCTTTCAAATGAGACAACAAGGGCATAGACTGTTGAGGAACGGACTGTTATTTTTTAAATGTGTTTAACATGACATGCTCAGTCTTCTTTTAGCTTCTTACCTTAGTATACTAAATGTACTAAATCTAGGACCAGACATCCTTGGACAAGTTCGGTCAGAAAGTTCATAGACCCCAATATAGGGGAATGATGACAGAGAAAAGTTCAGTGGGATCAACAAAGGGTGTCCCAGAAGTCTTCCTATTTTAATGACAATGGAAGAAAAGCCAGTGTTTTCCCATTACTCCAATTTAGAATTTTTAAATATTGGGAAGCATTCTTTTTATTGTTTTGCTTTGTTTTTTTTTTTTTTTTTTAATTTTCTGAAGAATAACGTCTTAATAAGCTATACAAACAATTAAAAGACATAAGCTAAATATGCTATGTAGAAATATTAATGTTTAAAATTAACAAATGTAGTTAATAAATTGTACTTTTTATTGGTTAAGCATTTGTTTAACATACGCTGAAATCTTCAATTCTAATAGCCTCGGACTTGAAAAAAGAATTTTTGAAAAATAGGCTTTTTCTATGATCTGAGTTTAATCAGATACTGATTTACGTAATAATTACCCATTTTCAACAAGATGAAATTACTTTCCATGTCCTTAACTCAATGCTTTTATCTAGACAAATAAAATCTGTTTTCTAATTATTACAAATTAGTTAATCTTTGTATATCTCTTTCAAAAATGTTTTTCCTTCAAGGATTTGAAACACGGAAACTAATTTACAAGGTACGATGGCAACATGTTTTGGCTGTGGTTGGCAGGTATGTCAAAACTCTTATCAATTTCTGTATTTGATTTGCACATCAGAATGGATCCAACTTTTCTCCTGTATGGCTGCTGAATGTACTGTTTGGTTTTGAAGGCAAGAAGTAAAATTAAATATATTAACTATGCACAAAACATGTCAGCTAATATAATTCACAAGACATGAGTTTTAAAAGGATGATTCATAATGTAGGGTTTAAGTGCTAGCTGCTGAAGATGTATGAAATCTAAACACAATGTGGAACTTAGGTTTGGTAAGGTTTGCACTTTGTGTGCTAAAAATAGGCTGCTGTTTAAAAAATAGTGCTTAAGTGGAAGGAGATAATAGGGAGATTTATAGCAGGACCTAATACAGACAACAGACAAGTTGCAGAAATCAGTGTTGTTGGCATAAGTACACTTGTTTCAGCATATTTTTGCCATTTGGCTATCTAAAGTATGAATAAATTGACATTCATTTAATTAACTGGGTATCACGGAAATCCAACAGAACATGCAGCAATATACCCATATAGGATGTATTAGAACAACTTCAGATTTTACATGCAGAAACATGGGCATGTCTGGATGACAGCCATTAAGGAAATAACTCATTTAAGGTATATTTTTATATATGGCATGTAAAGTTACACAAAGGCATATTTTAATACTGTACATTTTAGATATGTGGTTTCTGCTTTCCTTTTCTAAACTTCCTTTAGAATACTACGGAATCTGGTAAGACTTATTCTAACCTGAAAAATATATGAACGTGATCTTGACCAAGCAAAAAACTTTCAAAGTACAGTGTAAGTGTTTTCCTATAAAAGGAAAAATAAAATATTTTGACTGAAATGTCTCAGACATAGAAAAGTTTTATACATTGGAAAATTCTTGAGTTGCTGCTCTGGCATTCCAGAAGAAGCTGCAGGAGCTTTTGGTGATTAGAGATTTTTCAACAGAATAAGTGAAAAAGTACGGTCATTTTTGTAAATGTCAGTGTTGTCCCACGCTGGGTGCATACAGGAATTAGCGAGAAGAAACAATTCACGTCAAGTTGTGGTACACAAGATCCAGCTGCCCTGGAACACATTGCACAAAAAGCCTCTTTTCCCTTCTGCAATGGGATCAAACTGCATCTTGTAATAGTACACGGGAAGGTGATTTCCACTTCCAGCCTGGTGTTAAGTAGAACAGTCAATGATGGTGGTGAGCAGGGGTTTGGTCTGCTAATGTGTGGATTGGAGTTTGGCCTCACCAGTGCTTTAGGGAAAATGGTGAAGAAACTGTTTAAAACCATCTCTCCTTTCTAGGAGTGCAGGACAGCTTTTTACAAGTCCATTCTCCCCTACAGGCAATAGGGTTACATTACTCTGTATCAGTAATTCAACATTTTAAAAGTGTTTCCCTTAAAGATGATAATATCTGGCCCTCATAAGGGTATATTATATACTTCAACATGATTTTAAAGTATGAAAAATTTAAAGTGTATAATAGTTCAAGTCTTGATAAGTATTATGCTATGTTTTAAATAGACTTAAGTAATAGGCAATATATAAAAAAAGAAGGAAAATGAGGAATAAAGAAAGCGTTTTCTTGATGAGTTGTCTGACCTAGACATGGGTGTAAACCTCCTTCTAGCAGCCCTGGTGGGTTTCCTCACCAGGAGGTTTGCTTCCTCAGCAAGAGGAAGGAGAAGTGTCATCCTGCACAGGATGTTTCTGTCACCTCACTCGGAGAAGACTGCGTGAGTTATGGCAGGCATTTTCAATGGGTGATACAAATAACACCTAAGAGAACACGTTTGTATGTGGAGCAGGTCTTATTCTTCGTGTTTGTGCCTGGGAACAAGCACGCTATCTTTTTAGCATTTGAGCTGAGGCAAAAAGCGCAATGAAAATATTTAGTGTTAGCCATTCTAGATATGCAATATTCTGGAGACTTAAAACTGTTGTCAATTCCTTTTTAAGTCTTTTCTTGAACAGCATGTATGCTTTAATTAAATGTTTTACATTGCAAATAAAGTAAATAGGAGCTTGGATAAAGAATCTGAATTACACTTAAAAAAAAAAAAAAAGATTTGTCTCTGATATTGCCAAAAACTATGTCGTGCTAAGGAAAGAAGGTACAAGAGTGACACAAAATGGATGTAAACTGTTACAAACAGCTTTGGAGTTTTTAACATTTCCTTGAATTCTTCAGTGTAAATTGCTAGCAATTACAAAGTTTATACTTATTAAGTGCATCTATACTAGAGGTTTGTTCTGGCCTATTTTTGTAACCTATACATGATGCTAATTCACATATGACTTAAGCACTCCTGGAGCACTCATTAAGCTTTAATTTAAATTATGATGCCAATTGTGTGTGACCCTGGACAAGCTTGGATAACTTTTTTCATGATCAGTTCACTACTTGGCAGGAACCCGGTGAACATGATAATACCTATAGAGAAATGCAGATATATAGAGATAGAGATACAGATCTAGATATAGGTATATCTATCTGTTTGAATTTCTTGCACATAGATGGCTTTAAGGGTGAAAATATGGTTGTATAAGAGATAACAAAAAAAATTATTTTCTTTTCGCAGAATAGAAACTTGTTAAGCAGTGCCTTTTCTGTACCATACCGAGGTGTGGCAGACTGTCAGAAATGGTGATTGAATCTTCTGTTCCATTCTATAATTAGGCAATATAACCCAGAAGTTAGAAGAATCCACAATAAGATTTTGAGTCAATAGGAACTGTGGGTGTTTGGTACCTGTGGAAGCTGGTAAGTTGTAACTGGTTTTCAATTCCTTGGTCTATAAATTTTCAGTTGACTTAAAGGGCAGTGAAAGAGTAGACATACCATGAAAAACACTTGCCCCCCATGTATTAGTATGAGAAAAAGAAGTATATTTTGTCTTAATTCACCTTGTAAAGGATTAATCTGATCTCACTCTAATATCTATAGGTTACTGTCTAGTCTTAGCTAATTGGATATGGTCCTTCATTAGTCGATACAGAGAGATGGCCTCGTCTAAAGGATGATTCATCCCCTCTGTGTTAATGTTGAGATAAATTATTGTCTGGAGGTGTCTTTCTGTTGTTTATAAAGGCAACCTAGAGAGTGAGCGAGTTGTTAGGCAGCTAATGCTTGCTGAAGTGAATCCTGCTTTAAGCCTTCTGAATTTTGAGATCTAAATTTGACACTGAAAAGTAACGAGTACTGTCAAGATAATTCAGAAGTTCCTAAGTAATGATAGCTCCATGATGGTATGCAGGCTTGTATTCTTTCTGGCATAAAGTCATTGTTTATTTAAAAAAGCAAGATCAATGTATTCCTATTGATCATTAAGTATCCTTTCAGAAGAGTGAAACATCTCTTTTCTATCTTTGAACACCTAAGCACCCTGGATGAAACGCTGTCTCCTGGGAAAAATGTGGTGGCTCCACTTGTTTTTTAATAAAACTGGCTCATGTGCTTGCATTTTGCACGAGGATTATTCATTGAGGATTGCAGTGCTTTTGATTTTATAAGGGGTGAAAGCTATATTAATGTCCATTTGTAATCAACTTTGGAGAAATTAGAAACTGATCATCATTTATATCAGCTTGGAAGCTGTTTCTGGGTGAAGGTGATTTAAATTTGCAAATAAGTTATTTCTGAAGGATAAAGGAAACAGTGACATTAAGCAGCTGCCTGATAAATTCAGGTCAAGGCTCCTAACTAAAAAAGCGTTAGTTATCTACTTGGCTAGAAATAAGAATTATAGAGAAGAACAGTCAAAGCTACCTCATGTAAACATTTGGAAAACCTGAAATGTTAAGCTTAAGTTAGAGACTGGCCTGTGCAGTCTGGAAATAAATTTGCACACTTTCATAATTTAGTTACTTTTAGTAGCTACCAGCTGAATTTCAAATATCACATAGGCCACTTTTGTTTGCATAGCTATGCACTGGGAAAGAGAATTATTAACTAATAACTTTCATAATAACTTTTTTTGACCTCTATTCTCTCTTATGTAGTATTTTCAACCCTCAAAATTATGGAAAGCACTGGAGAGAGTTCACAAGAACACATCTAGTGGCAAATCAAAGGCAAAGGCTACCTCCAACAGGGAGGGTAAGGCAGGGAGGCAGTCCTGCCTTTTCTGCAGGGTGATCTGTGTATGGAAAAGAATATGTATCCGCTGCCCATGCAGAAAAACCTGTTTAAATGGTGAATTAATGTAATGTTTTGAAAAGTAATTCCATCTTCTTTCTCAGGGATTTTTTCCAGCATTATAGTTTGCCAACTATGTAAAGTGCTAATCGTTTTAACTGTTAAATTGAAATCGTTCAAGGTGCCATTTCATTTCCTAGGTCTTGTTCAGAACGTGCACTTATAAATGTGCAGTTATTGAAAGGTTTAAAATGTAAAGGTATTAAAGGTTAGATTTTTGGAAAGTATGGGAATCTCAAAGTACCTAGCACGGGTTAGCATCAAGGTTAGGTCCTGGGCCTCTTAAAAATATCTGTAGAGAACTGGCACCCAGGAAAAGGGGTGTCAGAAACCCATGGCATGAGAAGCACCTAAAATAGCTCAGAATTAAACATGAAAAAATGTGATCTAAGTAGGAATGAAATGTGGAAAATATGAGATGCTTTGACACAACCATTTCAGATTTCCTTTCCTGAAAATACTGAGCGTGAACATTCTCCTTGAGTTACGTGCTTAAACCAGATCATCTTCTCAGGCAGATATTCTTTTGGTAAAGGAAGAAAAAGAAAAAAAAAAAAAGCCAGGGAGAATAAGACAGAAAAGCTACACAATAGCCAGGACACTTACCTTGAATATTAGATTTCTTTTTAAGTCCTTATCCTGCCCAAATATGGCAGAGACTTGAACTTACACCTCCTTGGTCCCAGGGAGGTGCGCTGATGCTGTGCACAGTGCTCTCTGTATGCCTGCCGATGATTTAATTCCAGCCTTCCAGCCGTGGGATACTGCAGGTGATGAGCGTTTGGTGCTTTATGGGTGAAGGAGATGTGTACAGAGGTGTACAGACCTTGCTGTCTACCGACATCCTGGTATTCCTGATATTTGCCATGTGATAGGATTAGGACTCTCGTTCCATGATTGGCCAGGCCTACTCAGGGAATTCTGTTAGGGCATACTGGGTTACGTGAGAGGTTTTCCTGGGCAGGTAATAATGGAGAACCCAGGGCACTATGTCACTGTTGAGGAATGTGCCTCCTGGACTCCAGAAGATTTGGGATTTGCATGTAAAGAAGTGGAGGGGAGAAGTGGTTTACATGGAAACATGAAAATAAGGGGGGAGTCAAACCACTGAGTTAGGCTCAGCAGTGGGGACTTGGCAGGCTCTTTCAGCTTTGGGTGTCCTGTGTTTTGGCCTAAATTAAGCCTCTCAACAGCTTGTTAGCTGTGGCGATATCATTAGCCATGTCACTTCCCAATTGCTGAGTGGCAACATGATAAATGTCCAGGGGTTTAGACATCCAGGAATGTTAGCTCTGTCTAAATGATATATTTAGTAGAGGAAATTCAACTGAAAATGAGAAGGAGCACTGTGGTCCTCATGTAGTGCAGGTATGCCTACACTGAGGACCAGACCTACGTGTACCAAGCAAAGCCCTCTAATTATTTCTTGTGGTGGCCTAACAGGGGCTTGGGCTCAAATTGCCACAGTGTGCTTAGGAAGAACTAAATCTCTGATATTTCCTACAGTGCATGTGGCTGATCCAGACTGAAAGCAGGTCCAAGGCACAGGACTGAGGATTTACCGGGGGGAAGAAGGGGATGGGAATGGGAAAGTCTGGCTTTGAGAATGTGCTTACCCGTGTAACTAGGCTCCTTAGTATATATCAACAGAAATGTTTAGGCACCTGTTTTATCTCTTTAGGTACCTTATTGACTTGGGTGCTTTAACCTCATTCTACATCTTAACCTTGTGCTCGAGACAAAGCACATTCTGGTGCTGCTCTCTGCTTCTGATTGCAAAAATCTGTATTCCAGTTTTCTCTTTTTTGCTAGCTGACACTAAAATAAGTACAAATTATTTTAAAATGCAACATATTAGCAAAGGAAATATATATATATGCTGTTCTTTATTTGGGAGTTTAATATTGTCGTGGTTTGGCCTCAGCCAGCAACAAAGAACCACGCAGCCGCTCGCTTGACTCCCACAGCCGTGGGAAAAATCGGCAGAAAAAGGCAAAACTCGTGGGTTGAAATAGGGTAATTTAACAGAACAGCCAAAGGGAAGAAGAAAGAAAAACAATAACAACCATAAAGGAGTATAAGAACGCGATTACAGTACCTCCGCGAAGCGACCAGACGCGCACCCGCCCCCGAGTGGCGACTAACTCCCCCTCCCCGGCTAGCTCCTCTTACAGCTGGGCATGGGTCAGGTGGTATGGAATACCTGCCTCCCCTGCCGGCTCCTTGGGGAAATTAACCCCGTCCTTGCATGAACCAGGACAAATATAGACGTTGTAAGTTACTCAAGCCTTCCCTTCAAAGAAAAAGTATGAAGTACTTCAAGAGATGGTCAGTCAGTGTAAGTCAGACTCACATGCCTTGTTCAAATACTGACATTTGGAACGACCTTCAACCTATAATATAACAAAAAGGATTATTTACTGACAGCCAACCCTGTAAAATTAAATTATTTCCTTCTGAATGTATAAGGGTCTTCAAACAAACACATAAACCATCTCTTTATATTTTTTTTCTGAGGGGGCGGTGAAGCAGGAGAGGTGGTTTGCAAGAGCTTCGGGGCAGAGCTGGCTGAGAGCCACCCTCCCAGCGGTGCGGCTGGAGGAGCGTGGAGAGGGGACAGGGATGGGGACGGGGCAGCAGCTGCCTCCACCCACCCCGCACCTCCCTGTCCACTGGAAGGCCACAAAGATGATCAGAGGGCCGGAGCACCTATTCTATGAAGACAGGCTGAGAGAGTTGGGGTTGTTCAGCCTGGAGAAGAGGAGGCTCCGGGGAGACCTTATAGTGGCCTTTCAGTACTTAAAGGGGTCTACAGGAAAGTTGGGGCAAACTTTTTAGCAGGGCTTGCTACAATAGGACAAGGGGTAATGGCTTTAAACAACAAGAGGGAAGATTTAGACTAGATACAAGGAAGAAATTTTTTACAGTAAATGTGGTGAAACACTGGAGCTGGTCGCCCAGAGAGGTCGTAGCTGCCCCATCCCTGTAAACATTCAAGGTCAGGTTGGACAGTATCTGGGCAACCTGATCTGGTTGAAGATGTCCCTGCTCATTGCAGGGGGGTGGACTAGATGATCTTTGAAGGTCCCTTCCAACCTATTCCATTCCATTCCATTCCATTCCATTCCATTCCATTCCATTCCATTCCATTCCATTCCATTCCATTCCATTCCATTCCATTCCACTCCACTCCATTCCATTCCATTCCATTCCATTCCATTCCATTCCATTCCATTCCATTCCATTCCTCTCCACTCCATTCCATTCCATTCCATTCCATTCCATTCCATTCCATTCCATTCCATTCCTCTCCACTCCAATCCATTCCATTCCATTCCATTCCATTCCATTCCATTCCATTCCATTCCTCTCCACTCCAATCCATTCCATTCCATTCCATTCCATTCCATTCCATTCCATTCCATTCCATTCCATTCCTGATTCTGTGATTCTGTGATTCCATTCTAAAATCCAGAGGTGCGGTACACTGTTATCGTAGTCCTGCAGCTTTTATTTTTCTTCCTGCAGATGCCTGCAGCGCATTTAGTAAGTGGACCCATTGTCCTCAAAAGATGTGTACCATGTAATGAGAGTACATGTTACCCTGGAAAAAAGGAGGGTATTAGTGGACACTAGGATGAAAACTGTCCTTGCCCCACAATTACCTGCAGTATGACAATACAGGAGAGGAGTGAAAAGGAAGAACAAACTTACCATGACAGAGAGAACTTGCACTGGGACAGGGGTGTCAGAGTGGAGGTGAAGTGAATGAGCATATGCTGTTCTGGTGTGGAGAGGGTGATTGGAATGCTTGTATTGGGCTGTATTATATTAATATTACATTATTTAAAAAACCAACCAACCAAACAAACAACACCAACACCCCCAAATCTAACTCCAGGAAATTAATAAGGACTTTGATTTTGAACAAGTGTCATCATCATTTCTCAAACTTGTTTACATAAGGAATAAATTGGCTTATGGTTATCCATGTGTGCAATTTCCAGGTATACCATTAAGAAATTTTGCTGGCTATGACTCCCCCAGCTGATGTACTAATTGTATAGTTGTGTTATCAGACACTGAAACGGCTCTGCTGAGGATGATATTTTAAATGTGTAGCTGCGAGTTTGTTTAACTTGTCAGTCATGTCAAAGTCTGTTTTTGATACATTCTAACTTTTCATGGAATTGACCTATTTCTGTAAAAATAGCTCGAAAGGGATCATTATTATAGATTCATGTAGAGTCCACGTGCCTATCATTCATGCTTCATAAAAATGCCATTTAATTTTTAAAATCTGTTCCTAAATTTTTATGATGCAATATGATCTTGGGTCACGAAGGATAAGTAACCATTGTAATGCAACAAAACCAGCTTCACAATACAAAGGGATTCATTTAAGGGTGATCATTTAAATAATAGCTAATAAAATCAAGCTCATTTTATGTACATTTTAAGAGCTAGACTAATCAAAGCTTAAAATGTGGTAGGATAATAAAGCAAAGCTCATTAATTTAGTATAGTAAAAATACAATCAAAAAGGGCTGGAATAAGCACAAGCTTGCAATAAGAGAAAAGTGCTGAGCATTTAATCTTATTCACCCTGAAATCATGGTAGGAATTCAGAGCCACTTCAACTGAAGTCACGTCACACTGGTAGAAGGCAGATCTGCTCTCCTCTTACTGTTAGAAATGCTGCCTGTTGTGCTGGAGGGGTGTGAAAACTTGATGTGAAGTATGGTGTTGCATGCTATCACCTACTTTGTTTTGAAAAGAAGGGAGAAAAAAGAGGGGAGAGTTGACCCACTGACATGCAGTCATAGGAACCAGGGTTTCATCAGCAAAGACTGATGGTCAAATCAGGCACATTTCTGCATATTCCATAAATTCATAATCTGGTAGAAAAATGAGGAATCACCAGAATATTTAATGGAACATTTAAATTGCCAGTGCAAGTTCAGGTGTTTAAGTAATTTTAGCAGAGTTATAGTATAAAATAAATGGCCTCATTAATCTAAGTCTGTAATATATTAAGCTGTCCTTCCATTTTCTTTTGCTAAGTTTCAATAGAAGAAAGTCTTGTGCATTTTGGAGCCCCATCTGATTTCAACAAAATTTGGGAGGTGGGTGGTAGTCTTAAAGCTATTCAATTACAATAAGAAAAGATGCCTGGGGAAAAGAGAGAAAAGCCACAAGTGCATCTCTCTGAAAAGCTATCCCTTGGGATCACTCTTACACAAAAAAGAGAAAATTTGAAGTTCCCCAGCATAGGAAAAGCTTCAATCAACCGTGAGGTAAAATCCATAGGAAACGAGACTTCATTAGTTCCAGAGCTCAGAGAACTTGTTATTATTCAGCTTGTTTGGCAACTTCACATTTTAGACAAGTCTTTTTCTTTGATATGTCACCTGAAGCTTAACAGGGTAGATCTCCTGCTTTTTATCTGTGTAAGGCTACAACGAAAATAACAACAAAAAAAACCCTCAACCCAGTGTTCCCTAGGTGATTTTCTTTCTGTGTGTATATGTGCATATATGTGTCAGGAGAGGAGGAGGGGACAAGGAAGGGGAAGCATAAAAGAATTAAAATGTCCTTTTTCAAGATTTGGTACGGCGGTGTATTATCTAGTCTGCGTTCTGCCTTCTGACATCTGGTGGCAAAATCTCTCCATTACAGTGCTTGCTCTGAATTTTTCAGAAATCCCCCCCTCGCCCACAACTCTACGGGTTTCTCTGACATGTGTGAATGCTTAATGCCAGTGAAAACCAGGCACTTGTGGATAAGGAGGTAATTCTGGTGTCTGGCAGGGAGCAGCAGATATGCCATGAGGCTTAGAGTGGGAGGAAAGAAAGGAAGATTTATGTAGCGGGTTTATTGCTCTAGCAGCAGCAGTATCCCTCTGCATCCCAGGCTATGCCTTCTGTGCAGAGCGGAGATGTCCGAGATACCTCTGAACTGCTCAGAAAAGCAATTTTTTGCCATGCCGAGGTCTGAGCACCGAGCCTGCTTCCGGTTGCCAAATCCCAGCACACCTGCCTGGCACTGCAGCTGCTATGGATGTGTGCCCCCAAATCACAAGTGAAAACGCTCATTTTGCCCATTGTGAATACTGAGTTTTGGGGCCGCAAGTGCGTACAGAAATGATTGGTCCTAAAATATATTTTTAGAAGAAAACTATAAGCAATTAAGCATTGGTCAGAATGGGATTGTCAAAATGATTCTCATGACCATACAAGATACATCCCCAAGGACTTAGGGGTCCCCCCATTATTGCTCACTGTCCTTACCCTTATTTGGGCTGGGTTTCAGAAAATGTTACCTGCATCCAAGATCAAGTCAAGATGTTTATGTTATGTTTACTGTGCCCCACGGGTAAGAAAGAAATGGAAATTTGAAGCAACTTGCTATGTGAGGCAATCTGGCTGGTGGTGAAGCTCTTCAGGTTGGCCAGAGTGGAGGAAGTCGGTCCCTCAGGGCAAATGATGTGGCAGGATGACGGATGCCAGGCAGAGGCAGGTGGCGTGCAGGGATTCAGGTGGTGACATTTCTGTCCACCCACGCGTGGCTGTTGAGCATGGGTAACCAGATACTTATTTCACCTCAGTCAGGAGAGAATAGACTCAGTTCTAACAGCGGAGGGAGGCGCACATGAAGTCTTCTGAGCAGGACCAGGGCATCCCACTACTCTGCCATCATGCAGTCCATGCTCTGAATAAGGCAAGGTTCTTCTAAAGGACTGCCAACTACAAACTTACTGCCTTCAAAGGAATCAGACAATGACAGTCACAAAAGCAGAAAAAAACCCAAAGCACACATCCTATAGCATTTCCTACCATGTATTTGATGAAGGAGGAAAGGCGTGAGACGGAAGGCAGAGTTCATTCAGTCTGACTTAGCCCTGCAGATACTGAGATCTAAGTGGCAGTAACCCTCTCTAGGTACACATTGTTTACATTCGTATTTGTACAAAGAGAAATTACTTATATTCAGCCTACTAACTATGTAATCCATTAGCTCCACATTTATAATCTCATTGAAAGGTATAGCTACTCTAAATAGAAAATGTAACTTTTTACATATATGGTATGGATCTTTTTGATTCTGCATTAATCAGAGGCATTTTTTTCGTGCTGAATTAACAGCTGCTTGTCCTCAGCCAAGCAAAAATGCTCTTTAGTTCTCTTTTCTCAAAAAAACCCAGAAGACGTGTTTCCTTTTGGTCTTGTTTTTGAAAATATCTTGAAATCTGCAATTCAGAACATTTAAACATGATCATATTCTATTATTGTTTTGGTTTCCCTCCCCACTCCCTGCAGTTTCAGGCTGTTTTAGAATAAATACAGTAGATAATATTCTAAATAATAGTACTTCTGCTCTTGACTCTTGGAAAGCTCTACTTTTGCCTGTACTCAGTATGCAGAAAGATGATATAAAAATACACCTTTTTGCCTCACTATTAAAACAGCGTAAAATGCAAAGTCTGTAGCAACCTTGAAGGCATCTTGTAATGTTTTTTAACACACGTACACAAGCCTAGTACATTCTTGAGTGCAATTCTCTTTTATTTTTCCTTCCCTTAGTGAAACGTAGGTGGTTAAAATTCAGAGGAAGAAGGACTTAAAATCCGAAAGAAATACTGAGAGACAGAACAACTTATTCCTATTTAATGCACTGTATCCTTCACTAAACTCACCTACTGAACTTTGGGTGATATTATTTGAAAGAGTGTGTTGTAACTATAAAACAGGCATAGTATTATTTCTTTAGAAAAAATAACCCAGGTAAGTTCACAGTGACTTTTTTTTTTTTTTTTTTTCCCAGCAAACAACACATCTGACAACCCCCTGATTTTTCTCTCACCGTAAGAGAACTGAGTTACTGGGCTAATAAGTTTTGACACCTTTTTAACCAGAATTTGTGATTCCTCTTTTTAAAATGACGCTACACAGATTAGAAAATGCTATATCATGAGATAATAAATGGCACCACGAATCTCTACAGTGAAGTCTAATCCTTCTTGTAGATGAGCTCTCAAGTCTGCCAACACATGTTGCCCTCGTTAAAGAGGTTTCAGAAAAAAATAAGTACGATTTGTTTCGTGAAATCAGCTTGATCCTTACTTACCTTTACTACTCTTGGTCTGTCTAACCTCCTGTTTTCACAACGTCTCCTTTTCTTTAATATAATTTCATTATATAAACATAATTAATTCGTGAAAATAATTCAAGACATAATTTTGGAAATAATTATATTTATTTTAAAATTAGATTAAAATCTCGTTAGGTAAGGAGGTCTGCTTTTCTTCCCGTTTTGTCTCTAATGCAACCGTTCATGTAAAATTGAAACAAAATTAACATACATTTAACCAAGGATAAAACATTTATTCATTATGGAGTTCTTTGTAGCATGACTGTAAGAGCTGATGCTATTTGATACTCAAGAAAATGGGAACTACCGTATTGTATCAGACTAAGACAAATGCATGCATGAATGACTTCTATAATATAGTAACCCAGATTTAGGCCAGGTGTGTGAACACTTTTTCCCCTGTTTTTTTTTTTGTTTGTTTGGTTTTTGTTTTTTTTTTGTTTTTTTTTTTTTCTCCTGATGTCTGTCTCTGGATGCCTGATTTAGTGATTCTTTCTATTTCCTTCTCTGAGTCCTACAGATGTAGGTGGAGGAATAGTTGTGTTTGTTTTTTTTCTTTTAAAAAGGAAAAATGGCTAATATTTTTTTCCTGGATATAGTTTGGGGCTTTTCCCAAGCTCATGAATAATACATAATGTATCTCCAATAAGAAACCAGCACTACACTTAATATTCTTGTAATTGTCACCTTTGTTGTGCAATAGAGCCCTGTAGTCACCCCCAAATATTTGACTCTTCCTTTTGGTGTAATAAAGCACAGACCTGTTGCTTATTAAATATATAATATAACCAAGCAAATTACTTGTTAAAAAGAAAATTTAAGAAGATTTCCAAACAGTGAGGAGATCAAGTATTGTTCTGCTTTTGATCTGAGTCCTTCTGGTGGTTTTTTTTTTTTTCCTGTTTTTCACGTGGATTACAGCCTAGATTCAAAAAGAAATTTAGATGCCACAGCACAAAATATTGCAACATCTAACTTTTCAGTACGTGCTTCACCCAGAGCAAGACTCAGAAGCTATGCCTGGCAGCACAGGCTCTCTAACGCATAGAGAAAGTAAGGTGCCTTATGATGATATATAAAAGATCTAAAAAGCTCAGTAGTGACTTGACAAGAGGTAGCAAATGAGAAATGAGGAGTGCAGGTTTTTAAATCTTTCCCCTTTAGGGAGCTTAGGAGCTTTACGAAGTATTAGAAAGAAACATTTTTATATTTCAAAATACCTACAGTTCTCACAGCCTGGGGGATTTTGCTCTATTTGATGAAACAGCATAAGAAGAAAGATCTGTTCATACAATATTCTATGGGGTAGGTCAGACAAACAGTATTCATCTTTTTTTAACTCTGCTTTGTTGGTGAGTTTGGGGGGTTAAAGTACCACCCCTGATAAGGGAAGATCAATAGAGACCACTTAAGCAAAGTGGGCATACAGTAGTCTGTGGGACCAGGTGCATCCAAGTGCCCTGAGGGAGCGGGCTGATGTCACTGTGGATCGGACTCTGTCGTCTGCAGATGTTCTTGGTGACAGGAGAAGGTCCCAAATATTTGCAAAATGGTAAATATGGCCATTTTCAACAAGGCAAGAAGGAGGGTGCGGGGAACTACAGGTCAGTCTGCAGGAATATTATGGAGAAAATTCTCCTGGAAGTCATTTCCACACACATGAAGGACAAGAAGGTGATTTGGAACAGTCAGTATGGATTTACTAAAGGCAAATTCTGCCTGACCAACCTGATTGCCTTCTACAATGAAATGACTGGCTGTGTGGGGAAGGGGAGAGCAGTGGGTGTTGTTCATCTTGACTCTAGTTAGGCTTTTGACATGGTCTACCATAACATCCTTGTAGACAAACCGAGCAGATGTAGGCTGGATGGGTAATTTATAAAATGGATGTGAGTTGGTTGAACTGCGAGGCTTGAAGAGCAGTGGCTGGTCACTAGTGGCATTCCTTGGTGTTCGATACTGGAGCTCATACTGCTTACAGTCTTCACCAACGATCTGGATGACAGTGACTAACACTCCCAGCAGGTGACACCAAAATGTGGGGAGCAGTCAATACACTGGAGGGCAGGGCTGCTGCTCAAAAAGGATCAAAACTGGCTGGAGAGGTGACCTCACAGAAATTTCATGCAGTTCAACAAAGACAAAGACACCTGGGACAGAATAGCCCCACGCAACAGTACAAGTTTGGCACTGACTCTCTAGAAAACACCTTTGCAGAAAAATGCCTGTATATGCTGGTGGACAAGTTGAACTTGAGTCAGCAGTGCGTCCTAGCAGTGGTGAAGGCATGACATGCAAGAAAACTGACAGCTGTGTTTCTTCAGCCACTTTAAAGAAGGGAAAGGGGGGATCCAGCTGCTGTATTCAACTACTTATGGCTTGTTACAGGGAAGAAGAAACCAGAGGCTTCTTGGAAGGGCACAACAAAGGGATGAGAGGCAATGGACACAAGAAGCAGAAAGAGAAATGCTGAGAAATTTGTTTGGGTGTAAGGAGGAAAATCCTTCGCAACGAGGATGATCAAATGCTGGAAATGGGCCAGAGAGGCAGGTAGGTAGAATCTTTGGCCTTGGGGATATTTGAAACCACTGGACACAACTGCGAGCAACTCAATCTAACTTTGAAGTCAGCCCCAGCCATGACTAGGGTTTGGATCCCCAACACAACCAGACCTCCAGAGATCCTTCCCAACCCATTTTTTTTCTCTGGTTTCCAGCTTTCTCTCCTCCTTTATAAACAAAAGCAACAAAGCCTTGCTCCCAAACTGACATTGAATATGTACATGTATCTGTCTTTTTTTTTCATCCTGGAAGATGGCATTACTCTTTGAGCAGCATTTATGTTAGTATGCATAAGCCATCCATGTCATTTCATATCTTAGGAGAATAGTTTTAAATGGTTAAAAAAAAGCATCATAGTGTTTCTCTATCACTTATGTTTTGTAGAAAAGGAAGAATGGTTACTTCTGTTATTTTTTGCAGTCAGTTTTTCCATTTTATGTGGAAACTTTGAAAGATCAGTGATGATTCCAGTATGCTAGTTAAAAACTCTATTTCCTTCAGAATCCAATAACCAGCATGATTTTAATAAATGCCTGTGGGAGACTTATTAAAGAACCCCAGAATAACTTTGCTCCGTTGCCTTTTCATTTTCCATCAGCTTTTCGGGAGTCAGTTACCTTTATGTTCATATGCGAATATTTGAAATATATCAGATATTTTAGAGAACTTTAAATTTGGTGGACTAGATTCTCACCTGCGACAAAAACATGAGTGTGTAGCTGTGTATCTGTATACACATTGTAAAAGGGAACTTTCAGGCACTGTTGGACTGTCCCAGCTCACAGAGTGTCAGGGTGATAACCACAAATAAATGACAGCAGCTGGCTTTTGGAATGTCTGCTTCCTCTTCCCCAGCTTTAGGGGACGGCAATACAGGAATGCTGTAGGACACTGCTGCACAACAGGCTTTAAGCCGCTATAGGTCTCCCTACATTCCTGATAAGAGCCGTGGTCTGTGTCCCTGCTTATTTTAGTGCCTGAAGCTCAATATTAAGAGAGGTGGAAGACCCAACAAAACCCCCAATCTTTATGTTCAAATTGAGAAACCAAGAACCTAACTGCTAACCTAACCACAACTGGCACTTTTATAGTAGCATGGTGGGTGATGGGAGGGGAGGAGTCTTTTGGGAAAGACAAAGGAGCAAAATTGGAGGTAGACATTAGTGAACTCGTCGGTTCTTAGAGGCAAAATCTCCATGTGGCTATCAAAATATAAATTTTCTTTTTCTCTGTTTAGCAGACTAGAACATGCATGCCTCTGAGTAAAACCAGTGTTTAAAAAAGATACACACCAGATCGACATATATGGGGCTGTTCAGAAACAAGTTTTTATTTTCCTGATTTTTATGCTGTGCTGTTCACCTTGAAATGGAAATGCTGAAATTGTTCCAAACAGTGTACCTGTTGCGAGTGCAAATGCCCATTTTCATGTTTTATGCTTTTCTTTTTGTGTGTGGAAGAGCCCTACAAATTGATGAAAAGTAAGAAATAGTGACACTAACTCAAAACCAAAACAAGCTGAGGAAAGAAAGAGAGAACATTCATATAATAATTGTGTTTCATAACTGTATTGTGTTCTAAGGCCACGGTATTCAGCTGGGGATTTTCCAGTCAGAAAGATATAAATACAGGCTGTGTAGGACAAAGACTGCCAACCTGGTATTTCCAGAAAATGGTAAATTTATCGTATCGTGCATGTGCAGTGTGTACAAATGCAGCTTTGGAGATGAGTCAGGCTTACTAAGTAAGCATCTGTAAAACCAGCTGCAATGGATAGGTGCAACGGATCATTTCAGTTCTTCCCAGGAGTGTTGGCCGTACTGTGAGACCATGTGGAAGAGCTTCCTGAAAGCATGTCTTTCTGCAAGGTGTCACACAACATGTGGATTTGTTCAGATTTTCAGATGTCAGGCAAAGCGATCTAGAACAACTGCTCATGCGCAGCAGCATCACACCATAAATAATGGTCACATTTTCCACGATTTGCACAGACAGATTCTTGGGTTTCAAAACAGGTCAGCTTATCTATTGCTTTGTCTACTGCTTTTTCTTCTGCTGTCTGCATGTGACTTGTTTCTATTGCTTTAACTAGGTGATAGGAGTTCTGTGTGTCTTCAGATGCTTTTGCCTGATTTCTGTAACAGCAGGACACCCACATGAAACTACTAAGTACCCTCTGGTCTCACAATACACAGTCAACTTGAGTACAATGATACATGCAGCTAATATAGGTATATGTGCTCCTATAATTACAAAGTGTTTGCTACATCTAAAGTGCAACAGCTGCTGTAGCTGCATTTTAGCTGCTGTAGTTGCATTTTCTTTGTACTTTGACTGCTTCTAATCCAGTAACAATACTTGGTGTCCTACGCTGAACCACGGAACAGGGGTTCAGTGTAGCGGTACCATTGTGGTATGTATTCAGGATCCCTGGTCATTTTGCAATGGTGGGGCAGGAGCACCCAACCCCCTGTGGATCCATATTAGTTTGGGTCCACCACAGTGTACTGAAATTACACTGCTGACAGCAGCAGGGTCTTGGTTGTTTCAGTTCCCTCTGCAGTATATTTAGCTGTCTGCAAATGTAGAAACACAGTCACTGACTAGGGAAATTGTGATGTTAATTGTATCAGCTTCCAATGAATGAGATAAGACCACATTTGTCTTTACCACCAGCAGCCTTTTAATTTGGCTACAGTCCGCATCCAGGCGTGTGTGTGTACCACAGAGCTTGCTGCAACAGTGATTGTGACAACCACATACCAGGCTACTTTTAACTTGCTCGTTCCATACCACCCTCTCTATTTCATCCTACAGCTGTGTCACTGTGTGCAGAGTAGTCAAAGTTAAGCCTTCATTTTGCCTTTCTGCATGGACCTTTACGTCTGTATTTGTTTTGGGAAAAAAAAAAAATAAAATTCAAACATTCCACAGATCCTTACTTACATGGAAGAACTCTGGCATGAACAGTAACAACTGGGGAAGTGTTTCACTTCCCTCTTCTGTTTCTCACAGAGTTGACTATCAACATCATATAAGATGTGATGACAGTTAAAGACTCAACAAAAGCTTTTCAGAAAAAATGCTATTATACTAGCTGGCACAAATTAAAAATAGACAACAGATGATTAAGTATATCAGTACTTCTTAATGCTGCATCCCCATATAACCTAGGAGTGGACAAGAATTCTAGGAGGAACACGAGAATTTGACTCTATTTGATACCACTGCACGAGGGCCCTTTCTCACCTTTTTTGGCTCCCTCCCCTCCGCTTCTTTGCACCCTCTTTTGAACAGCACAAAACACACTGAAATAAATGAGCGAGCCACACTTTTAGTTATCCTCACCCACCAGCATTTCCTTCTATTAATCAATAGTCGCGGCAGACGACTGCGACCCACCACCCGTCTTTAAGCAGAAGAGACCTTCAGGATCTGACCCGAAACACTTCCCCCTGCCACCTCCCAAGAGCAGGTGCACGGACCAAACCGGCGACCCCACCACTCGGGGACCACCCAGGAAAGATGGGGCTCGGCCGAGGCCGCGGCTTTTCCCGCCGCCGGAGCTGCCGTGCGTGACTCCCTTCTCCCTCTGGAGGGAGACACAGTCCAGCTTTTGGCTGCCGGCGCCGCCGCGTCCCTCCTGCTCCTGCCCCTGCCCCCCGCTTCACCCGCCGCGGCCCCGGGGGGGGCTGCCCGGTCCTGCCCTGCCCTGCCCTGCCCTGCCTGGTCCTGCGGTTCCCTCCCCGCCGGGCGCCCAGCATCCCGCCGGAGGGGAAGGGGGTGGCTTGGGGAGGAGGGGGTGTGTGTGTATGTGTCCCGGGGGAGCGGAGGCGGTGCCACCCACCCCCGCGGCGGGGCCGCCGGGGGTGCGGGGGGATCTCCTCCTCTCCCCGGCCACGTGTGGCTGCGCGGAAACTTCGCACCCCCCCTCCGCCCAGAGGAGAGGAGGGGAGGGGAGGGAGCGGAGAGCTGCGCCGTGCCGTGCCGTGCCGTGGGGGCGGGCGGGAGGCGGCCCAGCCCCGGTGTTCGTGGGCCGCGGGGGGAGGCGGTGGGGGCTGCCGGCGGAGAACCCCCCCCCCCCCCTCATCCTCGGTCAGACAGAGAGGCGGCGGCGGGGACCTGCTGCCACGTAAAGGGGCTGGGGAGGAGAGCAGCGAGGAGCCGGATAAACAGTGAGGAGGAGAAGGGCGTCCCTCCCACCCCCTCCCCCGGCAGGGCGCGCTTGGAGCTGCCTCCGCTTGTCCGGCCGCCCGGGGCGGCTCCGCGCCCCTCCGCGGTGCGGTGCGGTGCGGTGCGCGCAGGTTGGGCGCGGGGCGGCCGCTGCTGCCGCCGCTGAAGGTGAAGCTCTCGCTCTCCAATTACTTTTCCCAAGAGGGAGAAGGAGGCAGCAGGAGGGGGAAGCCGTGCTGTGTGTGAAAGGCAAACCAATCAGAGATGCTCTAACGGAGGGATTGCTGCAGGACGCGCCGGCTTCTCCTCCCTTCCTCTGCCGGCGGGGCTGAATCGGGACCGCACGCAGCTGGCGGAGGGGCTGCAGGACCTCCTCACCCTCCGCTTTTCCGATAGCTAATCCATACTTCGTCCCCTTTTAATTTTTTTTTTTTTTTTAATACTCTGAAATCGTGCACGAGAAACACTTCAAGTCTTCCCTCCCTTCCCACTTACTTCACCCTTCCTCTACCATCTCTTAACCGGATTCCTGGTGGATTCCCAGTGAGGCGGGGCGGGGGAGACCCGGGCGCCGGCGGACGGCTGCCTTGCCCCAGCCCGGCCGAGCCGAGGGGAACCGAGCCCAGCGCGGCGCCGCTCCATGCCCCCGGGCGCTGGCGGGGCGCGGGGCCTCTGCCGGCGATGCCCGGGCGGTGAGGCTGGAGCTCCCCCCCGACGGGAGGCGGCCGATCGCTAGGTGTTTCCAGCAGGAAGCGGGGCTGCAGGTAGGTGAGCGGAGAGCTCCAGGGGCGTGTGTCTTTCTGTGTGTCTGTGTGTCTGTCGAGGCGCTGGTTGGGACGGAGGGGGCCGGGAGATGCCCTCCGCGGCGGGCGGAGAGCGGGCGCGGCGGGGCCAGGCGCAGAGGCTGTGCGGGGCGGCCGCTTGCGGGGCTGCCGCCCTCCCGCTGCCCAAAAGTTGCAGAAAGCCCGGCGTGAGGGGGAGCTGCCTTCGCCGCCCTTCCCGCGGCTCCTGCCGGGTGCCTGGGGCAGCCAGCTCCAGCCCTGGGAGGGGGAAATCCGCAAGGGGCTTCTCCCCCCCCCCCCCCCCCCCTTTAATTTTATTTGATTTTATTCAAAGGAACGCTTCGTCGTTTCAGCAGAGCGGGGGTGGGGTGGGGTGTAGGGGGGGGGAGGCGGGCAGGGGAACCCCCTCGTTTTTCAGCCCAACTGCTTGGCTCGGAAGGGTGGCCGCTAACTCGCAGCACCCCCGGGCACTCGGGGGTTTACTCTGCCGCGGAGCCCGGACGCTTTCTCGGCCGCCTTCAGAGAGCGGCCGGAAGAGCGAGAAGCCGCTTTATGAATCCTTTGGGGGAAAAAAAAAAAAAAAAAAAAAAAAAAGAGCTATAAAGAGGCGATTAATGGCGTCATTTCTTTCTGTGGGTAACGCTCCCCAAGTTGTGTATATAGTGTAAAACATATCTTGTCCATCCACGTTGCTTGCTTTGTGTTTCAGTGAACTCATTTACCTACTAAATATGTTGCAGGTTCTGTCTGTCACAGTGAGGGGGGCTTTTCCCTTATTCCACCCCATTTATAGCTTTGCAAGAGAAAGTTTTAAAATAACCTGCTTTATTCCCGTGGAGCTGTGGGGTCGGACACCAGGTTATCTCTGCGAAGAATAAAGAGCAATAACTCGCGCTGCCCTGTTAGGAGTTACCATGCACGGCTCCTCTGGATGTTTCATTCTTACCGAGGGTTAAAATCATTGCTTAAAGCGTTTTAAATTATATGTGTAGTTACAGTTGTCTCTTTCCAGCTTTTGCTTGGAGATTATCAGTATTTTTGTTTTAGAGCACCTCACTTCTACCATGCACCCCCCCAGCAGACCCCAGCTCAGTATTTAAAGAACCGTGTTCCGACTCCTGCAGAACTGTCAATTTAAATAATAAACATACTCAACCCCTATCCCTGAACACCCTGTAAAGCATTCAGGGTCTAAGGGTCTTCGCACAGCAGTGGATACATTTAAATTACTATTGACTAAATGATAATTGTTATCTGGTTTCTCTGTCTTACCAACTAGTTTCATACATTAGCATTCAGCCTGCTGTAGGTTTAACACTTGAAAGCTACTTTATGGGCTGATCCAAGTGAAGTCGAATTGATAAATTAAGATTCTTTTCTGTAGCGTAAGGTAAACACTGGAAAAATAGTAGTTCGATGTAGCTTAGCTGAAGTTGGGAAAGAGCATACTAAGGCATTTTTATCAGTGGTGGCAAAGGTTACACTTTTCATTATACTTTTTCACAGTAATTGTGCAGTCATTTCATACTGATGCCTAAGTTGTTTTGTGAGTGTGTAATTAACAGTAGTAAAGTAATTAATATAAATTTCATTATTAACATTTTATTTCAGAGACCTGATACTGCTGAGGTGATATTGAAATATATGTGTTTTTTTGTTTCATAAAGTCCCCAATTTCCAAAACTACAGGATGGTTATTCTTATAAATGTAAACTACTAAGTGCCATAATTTCAGTGGAAAGCTTTGCTCAGTTAGTTGATAGCAAATCAGGTTTACTATTCACTAGTTCCACATGTTGTTTGAAAGTAACGGGGCTTTCAACAATGTGGTATTAATTGTAGATACGCCGCTGGTGGTGGGTGACTTTGAGATAGAATCTTGATTCCTGTCATGCTGTTTTTATCAGAGAATGACGACTAATCTGGCAGTGTCTTTTATCATACTGGACATACAAAGTAACCTTTTTACCTGTCTCCTCTTTTGATCTGAGGGGTCTGAGCTTTACATGCAGATGCTGGTAATGCACTTGATAATTCTGGTGGGGAATACATGAAAAACTTGTTCTGAATGGAAGGAAATGGATGTGTGTACAGACGGATATTGGAGATTGCTTTACTGGCAGGTTGCAAAGTGATGATTCATTGAACCCTATCTAGATTTACATAAAGCAAATAGTACTTTACACTGAATTGTGGTGGCAGAGAAACATGTAGCAGCCAAGAAGTTTCATAATTTCATCACAGGTGATGACAGACTTGATAAAGGACATCTTTAAAAATGCAGGCTATATGTTTTTGGTGAGCAAAACATACCATGGAATTTTTCAGATCTGAGGATCTTCACACTTAAATTTATTGCTGGCTGTATTGCTACTTACCAATCAGGGTAAAGCCTGAATAATGTATTAAACATACGTTGCGTAAATAATGTTGTATGTTTTACTTACTATGAATAAGTATAAGAACAATGCTAACTAGTTATCACACGAAAGGAAATCACTGACTTTGGAAGACAGAAAATCACATTACCTAATAGTAATCTACACAAAAATATGATTATGATCACCATCTTCAAAAATTATTCTGAATGATACAACTATGAGTGAGCAAGCAGTTCTATGCCCCTGTTTTAACTTCTGCAGGATTTTATTAGGAATGCTTCATTAAGTCACATTATTCTGCAGCTGTTTGTTCACCAAAAATTAAAATAAAAATCAGGAAGTTTATCCAGCAAAGCAGTATTATTTCCTTTGTTAAGTACTGAAAGTTCAAACAAAAAAAATCCTTTAGTATCACTCTGCCGGAAACGCTGAATACATCCTATTTTTGTGATATATAGATGGCATTTACTGATGCAATTCATCAATGTATTTATTGGTCAAACGTCATCAAACAAAGAAAATAAATGAAAGTAAACAAAGACTGCATGATGATACAGAGGCTAAAGCAAGGGAAGACCCGACCTATCTGATTAATTAATGTTCAGTCTCATATTTACAGTCTATATTTAAACATCTCATTTAAATATCTTTCATCGATTTTCTACTACAGCTCCAGAAATTTCAGGTAGCAATAGCTTTCCATTTGAAAACACATTTTCCATTTACCTTTTGAAACGCTGAATTTTAAAGGCATTGAGGGAAAAGTTGTGTTTGGGTGAATATAATTGAAGGGTCTGATGTCAGCAGAGCTGAATACTGACCTGTCCTCATTCACGACCATTTTTATGTGTTAAGAGGGGCATCCCCAACTGATGTAGACTTTCATTGCTCCATTGGAGTAGTTGAAGCTCTGACGTTTTCAAGCAGCTGGAGGTTTGCTCCATTATCCATAGATCACTGAATTTAAGTGTGCTCTTTAAAAGGATTTTGCTTGCTTTTTTTTTTTTTTTTAAGATGAGAAAATATTTACATAGTATACCGAGCTTCACAGAATCCATTGTAAGTGCACACCTTCACATTTGAAAGACTTTTTAAAACCAGAGGCCCACTCTTGGAGCTATTTTAACAGGAAACTTGGCCCAGTGATTTGGTTTTGTAAGCCGTTAATATATGCTACAAAACACTCCTCCTCATAACTCAGTTCAGATTTATAAAGCTCATCAGACATAGGAATGAATGTGGAAACATCAACAGTAATGTCTTTCATTTTTTCCTGGTGACAGCTACAGAGCTCTCTCCTTTTGCTCTTGGGAGAACTTGGGAAGATAGTGGGTTTTGTGCTTTGATTCTTTATACACCCTTGCTAGCCACTCTTGCTTACCACATGTAGTCAGTTATTTATCAAAAGAGAAGACAAAATAATAACGGCCACCTAATGTACTTTTTCATACTGCTAGCGCAAAACAGTCACATTTTTAAGATAAACAATTCAAGGCATTTTTATAGACCTGCTTTCATGCAGTGTGTTTTGAAAACGCTTTGGAGATGGAAGAGAGAAAATAAAGACATCGTGCTTTACAGTACTAGTTATGGCGGGACACTACATACTTATATAAAATGGGACAAACCCACTAAAAAAAGCTTTCTTAGCTTTTTCTCCTGTTCAGATACATCAGGACACTGATTTCTAGAATGCATTGTAGCTGTAGCTATTGCTTGAAGTAGCACTAGAAAATCCTTTGTATGGATTTGATCTGTAGTCCTTGCGCGAGTAAGCACTTATAGGAGTAGCTCCTGTATCTTTTGCAGTTTGGAAGAATCACTTATATAATCGCATGTGTAAAAAGTGGGAAATTGTTGTTTGTTTTTTTTTTTTTTTTTTTCCCGTGTTTAAAGCTTATCAAACCTCGTAATCCACGCTATGTTAATAGCTTACATCTTCCAGTAGCCTCACTTCACATCTTGCTGATCTTGTAATATGAAACCTGAACACAGGTCTCTTGGCACCAGGACAGCGTTGTATACAGCCACTTCTACTGTGAGCATCCCTTTAACAACACCAAGGGGAGAGCCATAGTCCAGGGTAGTACACAGGTGAAAGCACACAGAGCTTTTTTTTTTTGACTCACGAGTGTTTGGTAATCTTCTATGCTTAAATCATGAATTGGAGCTAAGGCCGTGTAAAGTGCTTTAGATTGACAAACTTCACAAGTAAACAAATGCACAAGTGCAGTTCAATAAACCTATTTAGTTGTTTAAATAGAAAAATATTAAGAAATGGGTATGAAAAAAGTATGAAACATTTTTGAAATAGATAACCAAGTTATTACTCTGGATTGTATGCTGGCCTCTCTGCGTGGAAGATCCAGTATTTCAAGATGAGATACTGGTCTAGGCGGACCACTGGCTTGATCAAATAAAGCAATTTCCTTCTTGAAATGCAAGGAGGCGGTATGGCAGTACTGTATATTTTAACTGGCTTACTGGAACCAAACTGCAACTGCTTAGTGTACTGGTTTTGCTTTATTTTCCCCTTTTAAAGCAGGATATAATACATTTCTAAAATAAATCTCTTGGTGACATGCAGTCTCACACCAGCGCTTTTAGAGACAGGAGCACAGACCTGACAAGTCTCTCACATTCGCAGTGATACTCTCGTATTGGATTTCTTCCACTCCCCCACTGCAGTTTCTGCGTCACATATTGATAAGGCAGAGCTGTGGCCTCCAGTCTGTCTTGCCACTAACCAGTTAGCTATGCGGCGTGTGGCCTTCTGCTCATCTCTGTTTGGCATGTTGTGTCATGGAACGGGGAGAGGTTATGGTGCAGCCCCTGGGTCACCAAATGGCTTTTCATGCTCATCCGAGCATCTTTATGCAGGACGCTCTTCCAGGTTGTGGGCTGTCCCTGTGACTTCTCCTTCACCACGTGAAACTACATGTATGAGAGGACCTGTCCCAAAGCCTTTGATGTGCAGCCTCAGGCTAGGTGCCACCTTCTGCCTCGGGACTGTGCAAATGGGAGCTCTGTGAGCACTGCATTAAAACTATGTGCTCTAGATCCCCTTTCAGTTGAGACTTTTTTGGTGATTGTTCCTGTTTAAGATACCTGTTTGGCTTTTCGAGTTCTAGGCTCAACCATAATTCGTTGTTGGCTGTTGTGTCATTGCACCTAATGGCACTGCAAAGTAACGCAGAGTGGCTTGATGGCTCTGAGGAAAGATAATGGCTTTCTGTGCCCTTTGTATGTAGGAAACTGTTTAAAATTTGGATCTTTTCCAGCAAGGGATGAGAGTCAGTACCACCTGAAGCTTGTCTCGTGGTTTATCTAAAATGAGTTAGTAGTCTTAGGTTGATTCTTACTGTAGAAGCGTCCAAGTTGCAAAAGTCACTGCTAGCAAAAATTAGGATGTGTGCCTGCTGTGAGCACAGAGAGGCAAAACCGGAGGTCTGATCAGGCGAGGCACTTCAGCTGTAAGCGTGTGGCTTCAATGGGACTAGTCAAATTAATTAGGTGCTTGAAGAGTTTTCTGAAGCGAGCCTGAATAAACTTTGTTAACTGCTTAGAGTGACCCACGTTGAAGGTATGTAGGTGGGGTGCTGTTGAGATGACTATGCTTGTGTCTGTATTCTGAATATAAATTCACGACTTGAGCTTTGTTCCAATGGCTTGCTAGTTCTACGCCTTTTATAAACATTCAATCCCCTTAAATTCAGAGCAGAGACTATATAACAGCAGGTAATTTTCAGAAAGATGCTACAAGTAGCTACCCTGTATTATAGTATTAGAAACTACAATTAAAATCATGTAAATTTTCAAATGTGATGTTACTAGTGTGGCACTAAAGTAAAATATCACTTTCTGACAAAGTATATCAGGCTATGGTATTCCTGCAAGAAATGAGGTCATGTTTAAAGCTTAATTGCAGAAAAAAATACCTGTTTCAGCACCACAACGGAAGAAAAATACCCTCTCTGGACTGTGTTACCGGTGTTTATTCAGCTTCAAAAGTTTTTTATCTATGTATTGTAACAAATAAGCTATACTTAAATAAGATGGGAAATTTAATCTCGAGGTCTGGAAACAGCAGTGAATAAAGTGAGATAAATTCCGGTTTATAAGCTTACTGGAATCAAGACAGAAGAAATATTGTATTTTTATGCTGACATAACTTGCTATAGATTCAGATACAGTATTATCAGCCAATACGCTTAATGTTGCTTGACACTTCTCATTATATGATCCTGCTTTTTTCTGTTCAATCTAGAATCATGAGGGATATCCCTTGCTTTGGAACTAAGGTAATACTTAAAACACACTACTGCAAAAGTGTCCAAACCTTCATAATCAAGGCATTACATTGGTATTTGCGCAGTGGATATTCAAAGAAAGAAATGACCATGAATCTGGGTGCTGGTTGAGCTTCCGACTTAGGAAATGTCTTTTTTATGCCCATGCAGATTCATTTTCCATTATGGCAATGACATTTTTTTATTTTCTGTTTATAAACATCATAATTTGATTGTTTTGGTTTAACCCTGGTAGTCAGCTCAGCCCCACACAGCCATTTGCCCACTCCTCTGTGGGATGGGAAGAGAATCAAAAGGGCAAAAGTAAGAAAACTTGTGGGTTGAGATAAAGTCAGTTTAACAGGTAAAGCAAAAGCTTCATGTGCAAGCAAAGCAAAATACGGAATATATTCACTACTTCCCATCGGCAGGCAGGTGTTTAGCCATTTCCAGGAAAGCAGGGCTTCATCACGCGTAACAGCTACTTGGGTAGGCAAACGCTGTTAACTCCATACGCCCCCCCTTCTTCCTTCTTCCCTGCAGCTTTTACTGCTGAGCAAGACATCCTATGGTATGGAATATTTGGTCAGCTGGGGTCAGCTGTCCTGCACCTCCAATCTTCTCACTGGTGGGGCAACGTGAGAAACAGAAAAAAGGGCCTTGATGCTGTGTAAGCACTGTTCAGCAATAACTGAAACATCCTTGTGTTATCAAAGCTCTTTTCATCACAAATCCAAAACACAGCAACTTACGAGCTACTATGAAGAAAATTAACTCTACCCTAGCCAAACCAGTACAATACCCACCCCTTATTCTTTACCATTTACATCATGCTCAGGTCCCGTACTACCCAATGCATCCTCATTATCTATTGCCCTCCCCTTCCTGCCCTTTGATATACACACACAATACATATTCCCTTAGTGCACGGCCCACCCTGTATAATGTCCATGGAGTTTATTTAGTCTATGACTTGGGTTCTATCTGTTATGGTGGTCACTCAGGACAGGAGAGGTGGTGTGTTGTGTGGAGTTCAGTTTGAGTCACTGCTGCACTGCCTCTTGTGAGGCCCACCTGCCACTGGTTTGGGTGGTCCCTGCTATAGTACTTCCTCTAACATGCCATTCAAATCATGGCTTACAACAATTTAAATATATATCCGTTACAGTCTCCACCCCTGGTCCCTTTGGACCATGCCATAGGGTTTAACATTGCGATGAACTCCTCCCCTTGCCCCTGCTCCAGCACGGACTAATCCACAGACAACAGTCTTATCAGGGGTATATCTGCTGTGGCCTGGACTTATCCACAGCCACGATCACTTTGAGGTATATCTGCTCCAGTGTGGCCCTAGCCATGGGCCACAATCCCTTTAGGGATGTACCTGCTTTGGCATGGCCTTGTCTGTAAGCCACAATTTCTTTGGGGTGTATCTGCTCCAACATGGCCTTATCGATGGGCCACAGTCCCTTCAGGGGTGTTACCTGCTGCGTTGTGGCCTTATCCATGGCCACCGACACTTCAGGTTCACAAATCCAAAACACAAGAACTTACAAGCTACTATTAAAGAAAATTAACTCTATCCCAGCCCAAACCAGTACACTGATAGGTGTATCTTTGGTGATTGTATACCAGATTTTGTTTTACCACATAGATCAGCTTGTGGTCAAAACCTAACAAAATAAAAGAATGTAACTCCAGGTAACTTTCATCCCCCTTTAAGCTGCTTGTCCTTCATCTGGGAATCTGAACCCACATGCTGCAGTACTTCGTACATCACTTTGTGCTTTTAGATGATTGTACAAGGTTTGAAGGGGCTTTAGCCCTCATGTTTGTGCAGACTGCTGTGGCATGCATTTAGTTGTGACCATGCAAATGCACAGCTGCCTTCTCCCATTCTGATCATGTTTGTGTTCTTTCATATAATTGTTGGGGTCACTGCTTATGTGAAAATGTACTAGGAGAAAGTTTAAGCTTAGCTTGGCTGTTTTGAGCTTCTTTCGCTTTGAGGCTGCGGTGCAATGTTTTAGTTTTGTTTTTTTTTTTTTTTTAAATAGTATAATTATTCTGATATGTTTCAGAATTTCTTTGGAGTTGCTTTGATTTGTTGCATTATTATAAATGCGTATTTGACATCTGGTAAATACACACTTCATGCTTTTAAAAAATGAAGTATGCTTTTAAAATCATACAGCCATGGGTATGTAATGGCTACTATGTTTTCTTATTGGAAAAGAAATTACAAAATTGCTAATTATTCACCTGTATGAATCCCACATAAACCCCCTCTGTGAGAAAAGTGCTGACACAGCTGTCACTATAGCTGCATGAATACACTGAGTCTCCTTAATATAACAACTTGTTCCCATTTCCACTTTAAAAATCGAACTCCCACTAGTGACACCCATATCGTCCTCTTCCTCATCATCCTTCCAGCCACTCATAACCTAACTTTTTCTCCTCTAGCTCTCCTTGTCCTTCCTTTTCTCTTCACTGTTCACCTCATCTGCATTGGTGTCATATGATCTTTCCGAATGTCAAGTAAATGCAGACTGCAGTCAGCATTACCAAATTGCTTTCCTGCCAAAAAAAGTCTCTTTTCATATGCCATGACCCATCATCTCACAGTTAGCTGCAAGTCATTCTGATTCCCAAACTTACAATATATTTTCTATTTAATGAGCTATTAAACATTATGCACTTTTTAACTTCATCTTTTCTGACTAACTGCATTCTTCCTGATAATTATAGCTTCAGAAAGAAACAATTAATTTGAAACCAATTCTGCAACAGAGGTGACATTATTTAGGTAGCATTCCTCCATATCCATGCTCTAGGGATTATCTCATTAGAATATATTTATATTTGGAAATTGAGACCATTATATCAGTCCAATAGCCACCATGTTGTCAGCAATAATACAGACAAGACTACTGCATGTGTTGTTTTAATAAAACACAAAATGAAAATAGATGCATGGATGGATGAATAGTTAATTTTTGCTTTGACTAAATAAAACAAATCAGTTTATGCTTTTTCTCCATCCCAGGAGAATGATTTGACTAAACCTAACTTAAGCTTAAACACAAGTAATATTCCATATGTATTCCATAGATGTAGACATTTTGGAATTTGTATGTTATTCTCGTGTATTCTTTTGGTAATGGTAATATTAATTTTATTAGAATAATTCTTCAAATTAAGCGGTTGTCTAATAAAAAGTTTGCAAAAATTGCAGATGACTCAGTAATGATGAGTGAGTTCAATCTTTGTTGCTCACAGGTTCCATTACATCTGTGTGTTTATTAAATCCAATAATATCTACTAGTTCAGGTTATATAATGCTGGTTCTGCCATTGCGGTTAACGATATCTAGTTAATGCATACAAACTAAATGCCATAAATGTGCATGCATTCTGCCAATACCTGCTTGTGGTAAATCCCAATAACCTTTCCATGAATTCTAATTTGAGCAACCTGGTCTAGTGGAAGGTGTCCCTGCCCATCACAGGGGGGGTGTTGGAACTACATGATCCTTAAGGTCCCTTCCAACTGTAACTAATTCTATGATTCTATGATTTTTTTTTTCTCTGCTAGTCGGAGTTCCACTTTAGCAAAATATGGAAATGAATGACAGCAGGAAACTTTGTCCATGACCCTGCTGTGGCAGAAGGTAGAAATGTACATTTTAAAAAGTCTTCATCTTTCAGGTTTGAACCTTATGTTCAAGCTGTAGTAAAAGTAAGTCTCTAATAGACTTCCTTCATTTGCTGTATATTGGAGCTCGCGCCTAGTTCTCACAGTTACTTTGTGGGAACAATATTGGAAATGTTCCTGGGGGAAATTTCCTTTCTCTGAATCAGTAGATGTTAAATGCTGATTTAAAATTAGTGCAATACACATATGGTTGAAAAATGTGCTGTAAGGTTTTCAAGCTACCTAAAATTCTCATCACCTTCATAGCTGAGGGATGTGATGTGTATCCTCTGCTCTGTTGGATACTGTAAGTTCACAACCTGTGCCTTATGCACCTTTGCACCCCCTTTTGAGTAAATAGCTGAATATATGGCTGAGTAAGTAGTTAAGCAGATAGCTTCACTTCTCCCCTCATTTCTCTTGAAGCCGGAACTTTTTGGTTCAGCACTGCTTCAGTTCAGTTGCAATTTTTTTCTGGTTTCTTGGCATAGTAACACGACAGGCCTAATTCTGTCAGCTGAAATAAAATATTTCTTTCTAGTGAATGATTAAGGTGATTCAAAGCCAGATTTTTAAAGCAAAATATTTTTTATTCTCCCAAACTTCCTACCCATTAAACAAAGAGATAAAAGAAAAGTCTGTGTATACCCAATCCTACCTAAACTTTACTATTTTATTGGAAAAAGTAAGAAGCTGCGATTTAATGCTTATGTCCGCAGCTGTTCTGAGTTGCATATTTCAGTCTCTCTGTGTCTTTCTTTCAGCATCTTAAATCAAGCAGTTGTTGGTAATTTATGGCCTCCTTCCTGGAGAGACAATTCGTAGCTGTCTGGTTCTTTTAATTTTTGTATGTATTCTGGTCTTGACCAGAAGTTCTGTATTACTTTTATCTAGCACCTGGAAAGAACATCTTTCCAATTACTGGCCAAGCTATTGCAACTTTTAAGTTATTATCTCTCCACAGTTATTTTTCTTTTTATTTACAGGTGGTACTTCCACTTGCATATAAAATACATTTACATCCCAATAAGTATAACAATCCAAAAAAAGTCATGAACTGATTGTATATGAGTTAGCTATGTGACAGTCAGAAAATTAGTGTATATCAGTCTACATTATCAACAGAAACCATGAGATAAATGTGTAATTTTGTTGTATATACAATACATTCCTGGTTCAGCAGTGAGCTGTGGAGTTGAGATCATAGCAGTGACAGATTGTTAAGATTTAAAGGTACATCTTTCTTGGTTTTACCACTTTTGGGGTTGTTGTTAGCTAATTATCATTTTCTCGGTTGGTCTTTGCCAAAGGATGAGTCAGGTCTATCGTAATGGTTTCAGCTATTAGATAATGGGTAGTTTTGGAGGTAGAGGGGATGCTGGAGCTCTGTACATAATGATATGTTGGCTCCCACAATGTGATAGTTTCTAGTAGAAATTATTATTTGAAAATCCTTGTTCTCTTCAGCCTCTCCTTTCCCCTCACGTCAGGAGAAGTTTTGAACTTAAGTCATTGTCCATGAAATGTGATGTCTGTGATTGGAGCCCACTGGAAAAAGAAGTAGCATAATGGACAAACAATTTCTATATTTTGTTTTTGTCAGCTGTTGCTGAGCTTCTCCAGTGACTATGGCCTTGATAAAGTCATTTAGTTTTTATCCAGTAGTTCTCTTTTGTGAAGCAGAAGTGAAGTTACTCTGTTAAGGAACTTCAGTAATGGCTGAAGCCAGACCACGAGTGGGACTAGGCTAACAAAAGAAAGAAATGAGAATGTGAGAAAGATACTGGTTTGTACTTTGATGAATGCTTTGTCAGATTCTTTCTGTTGTTTAGTGGTAGCCAACATTTCACATAACACTGTCACAGGAGGATATATGTAGTGCTGATTTGTGCAGGTATTGAACGGTCATTCCCATTTCGGTGGAAAGAAGCTGTACCTGGCTTCTACCTTTTGTTCTATTTTTATTTTGTGCTCTTTTCACATTTGTGGAAGATATTTCATTAGTGTTTCCCAGAAATGTCTAACCATACATCGGAGAAAGGCATGTCTGCCTATGACTTTCTACGGAACCCCACTTTCTAAGGCCTTTTCATTCTTGTAAATACTTTCTAGCATTGAAGAAGACAAGACCATAATTGGTGAAGAGGGCAACGATGGAGATATTGTGCATGCCCTTCCTTTTTTAATTTAAACAATCTTTAGCTTAGGCTTCTGTCCAAGAAACACTTTCTTTGAAAAATGAAACCAAATCGATTGTTCTATTAGATTTTTTTTTTATTTTTTAATTTTTTTAATTGCAATTGAATGAAATAATATATTTGATTAGTAACTACATACTAACAATAAAGAACTTCTATATACTTATAAATGTATTCTTCTACAAAAATTGGGTTTCTAAGTTAAATGTCCTTCACCCCAGTGAATAGTGATACCAATTACTTTAGTACTTGGGTAATAAGAGAGCTTTTCTTTTTACCAGCATAATAATTTATAGTAGTAATTTTCTATGAGTGTTTTAATTTACCAGTTAAATTTCCAATGAGCTTGTCATGATTGCTGAACTAGGTCTGCTTTTCTCCCTTTCTTTGCTGTTTGAGGGCACTTCCTCCTACCTCTGAATGCTTTCAAGACCCTATCCCTTTATCTCTCTTTGAGCATAGCCATCATTTTGCCATCCGATAGGACACATTGACCTTCAACACCAGGCTTCCTTGGCAGGTCTGACTAATTTGTGACCAGGGTTGAATAAAACAGCGAGAAAAAATTTAAATCCAAAGTTATTTTTAGTACTAAGAATCAAACATAGCAAAATATCATAGAATCATAGGATAGTTTGGGTTGGAAGGGACCTTTAAAGGTCATCTAGTCCAACCTCCCCAGCAATGAGCAGGGACATCTTCAACTAGGTCAAGTTACTCAGAGCCCGATCAAACCTGATCTTGAATGTTTCCAGGGATGGGGCATCTAACCACCTCTCTGGCCAACTTGTTCCAGTGTTTCACAACCCTTATTATAAAAAATTTCTTCCTTATATCTAGTCTAAATCTTCCCTCTTTTAGTTTAAAACCATTGCCCCTTGTCCTGTCATAACAAGTCCTGCTAAAAAGTTTGTCCTCATCTTTCCTGTAAGCTCTCTTTAAGTACTGAAAGGCTGCAGTAATGTGTCCCTGGAGTCTTCTCTTCTGCAGGCTGAACAACCCCAACTCTCTCAGCCTGTCTTCATAGGGGAGGTCTTCCAGCCCTCTGACCATTTTTTTGGCCTTCCTCTGGACCTGCTTCAACAGGTCCGTGTCTTTCCTGTACTGAGGACCGCAGAGCTGGACACAGTACTTCGGGTGGGATGTCACCAGAATAGAGCAGAGGGACAGGATCATCTCCCTTGACCTGCTGGCCATGCTTCTTTTGATGCAGCCAAGAATACGGTTGGCTTTCTGGGCTGTGCGAGTGCATTGCTCACTTGTGTCCAGCTTTTCATCCACCAGTATCCCCAAATCCTTCTCGGCATGGCTGCTGTCAATTCCTTCATCCCCCAGCCTGCATTGATACTGCGGGTTGCCCCAAATCGGGTGCAGGACCCTGCACTTGGCCTTGTTGAACCTCATGAGGTTCTCATGGTCCCACTTCCCGAGCCTGTCCAGGTTCCCCTGGATGGCATCCCATCCCTCAGGTGCGTCAGCCGCACCACTCAGCTTGGTGTTGTCCGCAAACTCAATCCCACTCAGTCCCACTGTCTATGTCATTGATGAAGATATTCAAGATATATATAAAATGGATTTTAAAATAAGGGTTGTCTTTTCTATCTTATTCTTTAGTTTCTCTCTTCCACTTGGTAGCCAGGTTGGTTTGGCTTCTGCAGTTGCTCAAATATCTGCGTAACACAGTAACTTTTGTGAGAAAAAATTAAAGGACTTGAGCAGCAGACACCACAAACAGGACAGAGATGAAGCTAATTTTGCAACTGCTAGCAGTCTTGTCATTAATGTTGGTTATTAAAATAGCATCATCTTCCTTCATGGTTAACTCCATGTGTTCAGTTTCTGTGCTAGCCGTCAATGCTATCGAGCTTTCAGACTGAGTACCGCATACCTCCTCTTTAATTTCAATCTCAAAGGTGATGAAGAAAGTTTAAAACCTGCTTAGATGGCCTAGATCTGTCAGAGAAAAGAGAGTCGAGCCCTTCACATAACCATTGCAGTTACTCTGAAATTCGCTCTATGAATCTCATACAATAAAAGCTCTTTGGGTGGCTGATTTTGATTGAAAAGGTGAAGGTGGAGCCACCTTTCAGCATTTTCAACACTAATAAAACTTGTATATTGAATTTACCTTTTTACTGACATTAGCAAGTCCGGAAGCTGGAGAACAGCTGCAATTGTGTTTTATCACCACCTTGTGTTACTTGATTGGCCTGGAAATCTTTTTCCCAGTGATTAAAATTTATGATTTGGAATGATACAGCTAGGTGTAGCAGTAGTCTCACAGGTCTCATAGTAATATGTTTCTTTGCCTGTTCAAAAGTATGGTAGTAATTTTATTTTTTGAAGTTATTCTTTTTAATCTTGAAGCCTCTGCTCAAAAATGTATTAAATCCCCTGGTATTTGGGGAGGAGTAATAATGGTGCATCATCAAATAAAATTCCTGAGCCAGCATAAAGAATCTGAAAAGAACACCTTTTTAGACATCCCTTTCTCTTTCTTCCAAAAAAAAACCCAACCCAAAACCAAACCCACCACAAAACACAAGCTACACAAGATTAGAAGTAAATACGCCTTTAGTTTAGTTTTGTTGTTAGATAACGAACCTTTGCAAAGCTACATTCAAAGCTACAATGTCTTAGTTTAATGATAATGGAAACTCCTTCTTCAGAGACTTAAATGATGTGCAAAGGGTTAAACACTTTGTGTATCACCTTGTTGCTTCTTTGTGAAGTTTAAAGGAGTCCAGCGCTGCTTGGTTTTTGTTGTTGGAAATTCGGTGGTAGCCTACCAAAAAGGACAGTAGAGGCAGGATTGGGCTTGAAATTGACACCTAAAATAGGTGTTCAGTTGTAACTATCTACATGTGAGGTAATTGCTTTATCTTCATAATCAAGGGAGATCCAGGGTAGGATTCAGGTGCATAACATAGTTTAGAGCACTCTTAGAGTATCTTGTCTGGCCTTCAAGTGCTCCTTCAGAAGGGTGCAGAATCCAATCTGAATCAGATGCAAGATGCCTTGCATCATATCTGCCAATCCCTTCCCGTGGACATCTCAGATGGTTCTAGATGGTTATGTTCAGGCACCCCAATCCTGTTCCTTATCAATACACCTGTGGAGTGTTGCTGCTTGTCCTAAACCGGATACCTACTTTGGATCAGCTGAATAGTAATTCAAGTCACGACAAGTTGGTCAAGTTGAATAACTTACCCTAAATGTACATTTTAACTATCTGTAATGAGCATTTTAAATGTGTCAAAGTATCTAAGATACTTGGATGGAATTTGTAGCACTGTATCAGATTGATGACGTGACTCATGGGCATGTCAGATACCATGTTTAGTCAACTGAACTGAGTACTTGCATTCAATGCCTAAATTTAGGTGTCTTAAGCTTGTACATATTGGTACCCATAGAAAACAGGAAGAACAATAGCATTATACACAACAATTATGAAATTAATTAACCTTGGAGGCAATTTCTGCTAAAACTTTATTTTCATTTGTTTCTTTGTCTGTCATTTACTGACGTAATCTAATGGAAAAGTGGCCAGTAGGTCGAAGGAGGTCATTCTCCCCCTCTAATCTGCACTGGTGAGGCCACAACTGGAATACTGTGTCCAGTTTTGGGCTCCCCAGTTCAAGAGGGACAGGGAACTGCTGGAGCGAGTCCAGCGAAGGGCAACTAAGATGATTAAGGGATTGGAGCATCTGCCTTATGAGGAAAGGCTGAGAGAGCTGGGACTCTTTAGCCTGGAGAAGAGAAGGCTGAGGGGAGACCTTATTATGGCGTACAAGTATCTAAAGGGTGGGTTGAAGGAGGATGGAGCCAGGCTCTTTTCAATGGTCCCCAGTGACAGGACGAGGGGTAATGGGCACAAGTTAGAACATAGGAAGTTCCGTTCAAATACACGGAAAAACTTCTTTACGGTGAGGGTGCCAGAGCACTGGCACAGGCTGCCCAGGGGGGTTGTGGAGTCCCCTTCTCTGGAGATTTTCAAGACCCGCCTGGATGCAGTCCTGAGTAATGTGCTCTGGGCAATCCTGCTTTAGCAGGGGAGTTGGACTAGATGAGCTCTAGAGGTCCCTTCCAACTCTGAAAACTCCGTGATTCCATGAAAATCCTAGCTTGTGAAAAAATACCTCTGCTCCCAATTCAAAGGCTGGATCTTCAGCTGAGGACTGAAAAATCTCACAAGTTAGGAGCCCGTTAGCCAAACTGGGTAAGCTGGATTTAATGTTTCTGACAATTTTAAGAGAACTAAATAATTAGAGAATAGCTTTATAAAAGTCGGTCTGGAAAGGGTGATTTCGGCTTTCCTTCTAAATCATAGAGAGCATGGCATTAATTAAATTTTATTTCTCAGGTCAACTTTTGTTGCTGAGAGCATCATCTAGAAGGATAGTTAACTTCAGAAGAAGCATTTACTGGATTATGGTATACCAGGGGGAAAAGAGAGGAAGAGTTTCCACATGAATGAATAAGCATATACTGAATGCATGCAAAAAACTACTTACGGAGTTTCAGAGCAATAAACCAAATGCGCAGTCCTGAAAGAGGCATATTTTGTATTCAGTATTTTTGTGACAGAGGCACTTTATGTAACCAGTCAGGAGTGAGGTGCTGAACAAAGATAAAGCAAAAGATTTTTCTGTCCTTTACTTCGGCTCACTTGCAAGACTGACCCCTGCAAGAGAATCTTTCAGTCCTTAGGCCTTACTGCAGCTGCTTGCCGTTAGGTCTACAACTGTAAGTAAAAATGCTGTCCCAGCTGTGGCAGTGGTCCATGGGCCTCAACCTATGAGGAGTGGGAGATACATAATTTCTAATGGCTACTAGTGTTTTGTCAAAACAAACAATGAGAATGTTATAAAGATTTCCTTTGTGGTTTTGATTTTCCCACGAGCGACTTAACTGTGATTCATTAAGTTTCTTTAGTTTTGGCTCTTTGTAGAATACAGGTCTACTGGCATCCATCCCCAAAGCCCCATTGTGCTCACCAGAACCGGGTAGAATCAATCTACAGAAAAACCCCACCAACAGAAAACAAAACAGCAACTCTCCTTTGTCTAATGGGAGTAAGTAATATAAGAAGAACATCTTCTTTACTGCTTCTTAGATTATTAAACTCTTTACCCCAGAATTACAGAGAATCTTAAAAATGAGAAGTAGTTTTGCTTATCATTTGTGCTGTGAAGTGATTCTTAGCGTAGGCAGCAACAGTTGAAGTCACTAGGTAAATAAAATGCTTGAGCCCCAACCCTGACATGATTAGCAATGTACCTTCTTTCCTCATCCCCTAGCCCCCTCCTTTTTTTCTTCCCCAGAATTCTCTCTTCACTCCTCACTATCAGCAAAATAATTTTTGACTGTATTTGAGTTTGCTGGGGGTCTTCAAGGCTCCTTACTATTTCTAGACTATGAAGAATCTGTCTTGAATCCCCCAATACCTGTATTTGCGAACCTCTTGTTGCAGGACGCTTGTATTAGCAGAACATCACTGTCTGACTAGAGATTAAATGCCAAATAAGTATTGCGTAATGCAGTTTTCTAACTTTCTAATTAATTGCAAAACACATGAAAACATTAATTATGGTTGGAAAGTTCCTAAGTACCATTTTGTGAAGAGTTCTTACAATTTTAATTGCAAGAAATGATGCAAATAACCAAAGATATAATATTTGAAAAAAACGTTTCTCATGCCACTTAAAATACAGACCTAGAATGTTGTCTGGCAGGTAAAATTGTAAGTTCCTACAAAAATATGAGGATTATACTTCTTTCAGTGAATAAACATTATCCTTCTTATGTACTTAGCTGCCTCCTTTTATAACAAAAAAAAAGAAGAGTTTTTAAATTTGCTTTTAAAATGCTAAAATTTTTCATTATACAATGAAAAAAAAAATTAAAATTCCTAGTACATTATTTGTGATAATGTGTGATAACTGTTATCACATGTTTCATAACTAATGACCTAATCTGTCTTTAATTGTTAGAGTGGATAGATGTACTTAGATTGATGGATGCAGCTTAAGACCCTAGAGCCTGTCTGCAATAGAATGAATTAGCATCAGCAATTTGTACAGCTGAACTGATGGAGAATGCGGTTTAGATAAAAATGAATGAAGGGTGAACTTTGTTCAGCCCTGGTTCAGGGTAACCATTGCATGTTGGACCGGGTTTTGACCAAGCCATGTGCCTGCATATGGCGAGAATGCCCATGAGCAGTGCCATAACATCTTTTAAATCAAGACATCTAATGGTTAGCAACAAGGCAATACTACATTGGCTTTAGGCTTTTTTTTTTTTTTTTCTGAGTTCACACAAATGCATTTCACAAAAACAAGTACAAGCAGCTGCCCAGCAGTACTTGTGCAAAGTGGAACATTTCTGCTGAACCCATTTCATTCCACTCTCTGTATCCCTTAGATGGGATAGAAGTAGTGAAGGTTGTAACACAGCATGGTCTCTAGGAAGCAGCTCGCATGCTGTACACGTGCATATGTACCTGCTGTAAACAAATATAGACTTTGAAAAAGAACAGAAAATACAACCGATTTATCTACTTTCTGATTATTTACATGGCGGCTTTTGTAGGACCTATGATAATCAGGATACATGTATATTGTATTTGTAATGAATGTCTGTCAAGAGTTATTAAGTTCTTTCTCCATATTAAGCAGATTGCATTATTAACGCGGGTTCACTATTTGCATTAAATTTGAAGTGTTACCTTTGTAGCTTTTGGCAGGTTTTGTTTTGATTGTTATATAGATGTATTTATAATCAGCCCCCATCTTTGTAATAAAAAAGGAGGGAGATAACAGAACTTTGATAGACCCTCTGAATTGTTTCGCCTTTCATTTCCTCACAAGCCTGCCCAAATGAGTATATTAGCACCATTTCCAGAAGAGATTTTGCTACTCTTACTTCGTTCTTCATACAGTTTCATTTCTTTTCCATGGCAGCATAAAAGACAGCATCAGAAAAACTCTCACTAGAATCTTGACTTTCATCCTACTTCCACTCTAAACTTAGACCAGGAAGTCTGCTTTCTGGGGAGCTCACTTGATTTTTGGTAGAGTCCAGATGACCTGCTGGGCTACATCAGCTGTACTGCTTAGTGCTAATGGGAATGAAACTTCAACATGAGGATACAGCAGATTTTACCTTGGGTGATGTAGATGTCTTTCTCAGAGCCAATAAATCAAATCTTCCCACCCCTTCCAGTCAAAGCATCTTTTGGACATGAGGTCTGCATTTTCAGCTGATGCATGCCTATGGTACTTTATGTTAGAGATATGCAGTCCTTATAGCTTCCATTGACCTCAGTTATAATTTGCAGTTCTGCAGCACTGAGTGGAGACTTTGTATAAGCACAAATTAAGATCGCACGTGTAAATTGTGAGACAGCCTGCATAACTTACTGTCATTTGTGCATGTAAAAAGATTATGTGCATACCGTTCAGCCCATATGCTGAAAAACAACACTGTGTTTTAATCAAATTCCCTAATTAAATCAAATTTAAACTACTTGTTACTCTGTCTGCCCTGAAGAGTCCTGACTCAGATCTGTACGAAGCCCTTCTCTAGGCTAAAGAAGCAACCATTGCCAGGTCAAAATTTCGAAGAATTATTGGAAATACAGCTTACTCCAAAGGCAGTAAGGAAGTCCTGGAAAAAGGAGATGAAGCTTAATAAGGTTTGTATTCAAGTAGTCTACTCAAAGAAACTAATCCCCATCTCCAAACAATCTTCACCTAAATAATGTTTTTGCGTACCTTTACTACAATGGTATCTGCGGTGAGTTTTATTTCCAAGGTCTTCTGCAAAACATTCCCAAGAGAAAGTAGTTTGGTGATTGCAAATAGCGTGTCGTATGTTGAATTTCTTTTTTCCCTTTTCTTTGTCTAACATTTAATTGAAATTTTTGGCTTCAAGACAAATGTGATTTAGAAAAAATTTAGGTCTGGATCACTGAACAAGCTCTTGTAAGAACTGCATCCTCATTGCACAGAGGATGAGTTGGCATTTCTAGTTCAGATTATTTAGTTCAGTGACTGTAGCTATTCTGCAGTACAGGTGACAAGAAGGACCTTTGCCTTTGCGCTTATGTTAGAAGGCTTAGTTAGCCAGGACATGCTGTCGTGTCAGCTACAAGGTTAGAATCGCTATGGACTTTGGATGATTGGGAGAGCTGTTACGGCCTGAAGATAAAAAGATGTGGCTCTTTAGTGCAAGAATTGTTATTCAGTGCATTTTTAGTTGTGGCATTCACTGTTTCAATCCCTAGTGAAACAACCTCGAAGCCATAATCACATAAACTAATTGAAACAGAATTTGAATCACTTTTTTTCTGACCTAGACAAAGCCATCGGGACAGCTGTGTGCTATTCTGAGGACCAAATCTGAGTTTTCTGCAGGTGCTTTTCATTTGTCCATAAAAAATGCCTAAGCTTGGGCTGCAGGCAGAAAAATTTCAGCTGATCAAACTTGCGTATTTTCCTGTAGTTCAGGACTAACGTATTTTGGCCCTTGATATGTGTTGAATTTTTTGAAATTCTACAGAGGAATGCTTTTATGACCTCGCCTGTAATTGTTGAAAGTGCTGTATTTCCACATCATAGTTTGGAGAGCAATTTTCAAAATTGTGGAAAGTGAGAGCTTGAATAGCTATGTGGTTATCTATGATGACCTGGACAATTTGTATTGACCTATTTTAATTTTAAAGGACGAAGAATCTCCTTTTACAAGCCTTACCTCACTTACACATTCTGTTTGACTTGTTGTATTGTTGTATTGCTGATGCATCTGTATATAAGAAATTTACCATCTCCTGTCAGGGATATATACTGTGCATCTCACACCAGATGCAGTAGAGCATTATTGAGCCTTGGTGATCACTGCCTCAAATTGGAGCACCTCATCTTGTCGGAAGGTTGGTAAATCAGGTTTCCTTTTTTTAGGGCTGGGCTGAGGCACCGGTTTTCAGCCCTCCAGTCTGAAGGACTGAAATTTCTCCAGAAACAGCAGAGAGGAGTTGGGTGTGAAACTTGCTCTTTGACATGGGACCAGTTAAAGTCGAAAGAAAACATACTCCATGGGAGACAGTGTCCTCCATTTGGGAGCTGCCTGGGGGTAGCGGGCTCTTGGAAAAAGGACTTGGCACTCTGAATAAACACCTGACACTAATGGGTACTCCAGTGCAGTATGCAACTCGTGCTCTGTCTGAAGCTGAGTAAGTGCTTTCAGAAACTTTACATAGTCAATTAAAATTACCCACTTCAGTTATGATGTGTTCTTCAAAGGGCTTACGGAGAGACAATGTTCATGAGATGGGAGTTCTGTGGAGAAAGGTCATCCTCAGATCATCGGAAAGAGTTCTGTAGTAAACATAGGGGCGAAGCAATTGAACCTGTGCATCTTGAAAGGAGTGCTAGATAGAATGTGACAACATTTTAAAAAATAAACAAATAAAACCCACATCATTTTTCACTTCAGAGCTCAAGATCGTTTTTAGAATAAAAATCTGTCCTCGATGTTGAACTTGAAATAGAAAATAAAACATTAAGGATGCCTTTCTTTTTTTGACCTTTCCCACTTCATACATCTCAGCATAATGTTGTTTACAATGTAAATATGTTTAAGTATTTTAAGAACAAGAAGCAAGATCTCAGGTTCTGGAAGGAGCTGAAAAATGAAGTGAAACTTTTGGCTGCCCTTCAAAAACTTCAAATCCACAAAGTCTTAGATCAATGAGCTTAGCTCATCTAGAGACTTCTCAAAGAAAGTGTTGTACGTATGGATCTGTGGCCTAAACATAGATGTTTTCTGAACTATGCCTGTGAAAAATGGATCAAATACCGGATTTCATGATCTGCTGTCTTTTGTTGCCTGGAATAGAAGACTGTTCATAAAAAAAAAAAAAAAAGTTTTATTTCTGTTTTGAAAAGAAATTGGCTTTGATTCTAGGGAGATTATTTAATTGAGATTTTTTGGTAATGTCCTTGAAGAAGAAGTAATATATAACTTTTTTCTTTGTTTGGATATTTTGAGGACTTTTAGATGTAACTGTCAAAAAAACGTAGCATGCTAATATGAATGACCAATAAAAGCTAACGTTGATTAGAATTGTTTCTTGCCTATTGAAATGCTGTGGTTCCCCTGCTTTGATTGTTACAGAAGGGGAAAAGAGTGAGCTTCTCTTTTGAGTGCTCTTGGGATATTTATTTACAATTCAGCATCTATCCAAAATTGTAATTTGGGGCGTGGGAGAAGTGATTTCCGAAGTGAGGGATGACATTTGTGTGTGAAGCCAAACAGATGACAGAATCCTTCTCGTCGTCACATTGAGAACTCACTGAGAGCTGTTGCAAGGGCAGTATGACAGAAGCAGCTCTGGCTCCATAAGTTCTGGTGATTGCACCCAAATTCAGCTAGCTGCTACCTGGGATGTGGGATGCCCAGAACTAGGGTGATGGTTTGAATAGGCAGTGCCAGCAGCTGGAAGGCACACAGAAAGGTTAAAAAGAGTCGAGGGGGAATGGAAGGAGCAAGAAGGCTACAGGGTCCAGCTTGGAAGCGTGTTTCAAAGTCAACCAAATTTATTAGTAAATAAGCTGGAAAGGGGTTGCAGATGACCCAATTTCTGTTTGTAGTGCTTTTACTCCAAATATGTAAGACTTGTGATTGACACGTAAAAGAAAATTAGTCTAAAGGCATAGCTGGCTGTAGAATTTGCTGGGAATTGGCCATGCGGAAGCAGAGTTGTGTGTGGCTGTTCCGTTCTCCCTCCCATAGACCGCCCATGTCAGTGTTTAGCTGCTTTGCTCGCTCGCCGCACAGCGCTGACCTTGTTCTGGCTGGCCTTGTACTTTCTCATGTCTTTGTCTGTGTTAAAGCCAGCTGGTTCTCTCTATGGAAATTCACAGCTAGGACCCTTTCAGCAGATGTCTGTGTGGCTTCAGCAGCTCCTTTCCTCTGCCCTTCTGTGGCATCATTAGACTCTTACCCTCACATTACAAAGTGAAAGCTGGGTTACTCAACTTTCTTGAAATGTATAGCAATTTGAAGGCTATTTATAGTTGGGCTTTAGAGCATATGGAGTGAGCATAGCCAGAATATTTATGACCTCCAGATCATTGCCCTTTCTTCACTCAACCCCCAGATTTATGTAAGACATTGTAGCCTTTTATTTTTGAACCAGGATCTGTCCTGGCGCATATTGCGATTATACAAGAAGGTTTTCTCCTAGAAAATCTGCAGATAAGTTAGGCTGCTTTCCGGCAGCATAACTTCACAGAAGTTTTCTCACAGGTTATAGCAAGATGATAACCGTGAGAAGGGCACTATTTGTTCAGCGTGTAAGGGAAACTGAAGTCGGGCTTGGGAGATGCTGAGAAGTCAAATAATAGCATTGTCAAGGACGTGTCTATCTCTGCCAGCTTTGGTGAAAACATTTGACTGTATGTACTTGCTACAATTCCTTATTGCAGGACAATTCTTGCTGCTTTGGCAAAAGGCAGGCTCAATTTGCACCAAACCCGGTGCCGAGACTTCTTTTAGAACCCCTTGCCTATGCCAGGGAGTGAGCAGAATTTCGCATGGCTGTTCAGCCTCCAAGAAAGGCTGGGAAACTGACCCAGTAATGTCACGGGGAAAACGGTGGGTTCAGCAAAGCTCTCTACCTTTTACAGTTCAGATTTTAAAACTATGCTTTCTGGCAACTTGTGCCATTCTAAAAGACCTCAGACCTATGTTTGAATCCTCAGGGTTCAAAACCTCTGTCAAGGGCTTTCTAAATGTTCTGCTTGCAGAAGTGACAAGACTTTGAGATCTTTGTACAAATACGAAGACCCGTGTTTCATTTAAAACTAAAAATTTATTTAAGGTTTCCTAAAGTTAGCAAGAATCTTGACAAAGCTTCACCTGGCACTCTGAGTACTTGCAATCTTCTGAGAAAAAATATCTTTGTAAATGGACAATAAACCCAGTGGCATGGTATAGTAGTGGCTATGAATTTTTTGATAAGCATATGATTTTGATGGGCATTTTGAGTGTCTTATACAGTGTTCATTAGAAGGTATCTGGGTGGAGGAATGATCTATATTCAGGGCTTCTTATGAAATTTTGATTCTCCTGTGTGGGGACACATTCTTGAGGTATTTTCAAAAAGACAGTGGGAGAAAATTGCACATCCTAGGTAGGAGCCAGATTCCTTGTGTGGTGTATATTAACTGAGATTCCCAATGAAAGTTAAAAATGAAAAAAATTTTTACTACTACCAAGGAGTATCAACTCCACTTCATTTTCATGCTTTTGGAATTTGTCATTATTCTGGTAGGGAACAGAATAAAACCCTTTTCCTTTAAGCTTTCCTCCAAAGTCAGAAATCTATTTTGGACTTCAGCACGAGGTTTTTGAGAGAACAGGTGTGGTGTCTAAAGTGGCCTTTTGGTTGTAGAAGGCACTTAGGTTCAGATTCAACTTTATGTGATCATTCTGGAATGAGAGACCGTTTGCATAAAATTGTCAAAAAGGCATTGTGGAAGGACTTCATTCCCTTGTTAGTTCCTTGCCATCTGTCTGCAGTGTTATGACCATCTCTAGTTAATTATTCCTTCAGGCTCACAACAGATCCTGTACCTTCCAAGGTGATGCCCTGTGGAGGTTATGGTTTTCTTCAGGCACGCAGCAGAGCATGTTCTCTTAGCTGGGGATCTCACTCAGATTCCAGTAATTGAAAATTATGTCATGACTCCTCGGTGTTTGTCTCATATGCTTAGGAATGCGGGTTGCAGGGAATATATTACAACATGCTTCCAAGAGTGATTAGGCTTTTTTTTGTGTGTGTGTTTGTCATGATTGCTTTGGTGTTGTTTCAAGGTGGTGCTATTGATCTGTGTTTAACCTGAACTTGCCTCTGAACTACCTGAGAAACCATAAGACAACAGGGGCAACAGATTGCAAACATTTAACCCAAATAAGGTGATACCGTGACCTACTGTTTCTTCACATAGCAAAGCTAGAGAACAAGAATATTAATTACAAAGATGGGAGCATTAGTGTCCTGTTGGGAAGAGCCCTGAAATGTTCTTGATCTCAAGGTGAATATGACAGGCAAGTGACGTATGTAGTTCAGAATGTTTGGAGGGATCAAGCTTTGTAGTAGATGAGCTATCTTCCATGTAGGACTGATCAGCTAGGGATCAGGAGATTTTGAAGTGCCCTAGGTTGGACAGAGTGCTGAAGGAGAATGAAAGAAACCCAGGAGTCCATGTGGGAAGGAGGAGAAAGGAGAAGAGAATCAGGCTAGGTCTTGCAGGAGTGCGGAGGGCATACTTTATAGAATCATAGAATTATAGAATGGTTTGGGTTGGAAAGGACCTTGAAGATCACTGAGTTCCAACCCCCCTGCCATAGGCAGGGACAACTCCCACTAGACCAGGTTGCCCAAGGCCATGTCCAGTCTGGCCTTGAACGCCTCCAGGGATGGGGCCTCAACAACCTCTCTGGGCAACATGTTCCAGTGCCTTACCACCCTCAAAGTGAAAAACTTCTTCCTAATGTTCAATCTGAACATGCCCTCTTCCAGTTTAAAGCCATTCCCCCTCGTCCTATCACTACATGCCCCTGTAAAAAGTCCTTCCCCAGCTCTCCTGCAGGCCCCCTTTAGGTACGGAAGGCCGCAATAAGATCTCCCTGGAGCCTTCTCTTCTCCAGGCTGAACAGCCCCAACTCTTTCAGCCTTTCCTCATAGGAGAGGTGCTCCAGCCCTCGGATCATCCTCGCGGCTCTCCTTTGGACACACTCCAGCAGGTCCATGTCCTTCTTATGTTGGGGACTCCAGAACTGGATGCAGTACTTCAGGTGGGGTCTCACATGAGTGGAGCAGAGGGGCAGAATCACCTCCTTTGACCTGCTGGCCACACTTCTGATGCATCCCAGGATATGGTTGGCCTTCTGGGCTGCGATCACACATTGCTGGCTCATGTTGAGCTTCCCATCAATCAGCACCCCCAGGTCCTTCTCCTCAAGGCTGCTCTACAGCCGTTCCCCACAGAGCCTGTATTTGTGCTTGGGATTGTCCCGACCCGGATGTAGGACCTTGCACTTGGTCTTGTTGAACTGCATGAGGTTGGCTTGGGCCCACCTCTCCAGCCTGTCCAGGTCCCTCTGGATGGCATCCCTCCCATCCAGCGTGTCTACCTCGCCAAACAGCTTAATATCATTGTCAAACTTGCTGAGGGTGCACTCGACCCCACTGTCCATGTCGCTGACAAAGACGTTGAACAGTACAGGTCCCAGTACCGACCCCTGAGGAACGCCACTCGTTACTGGTCTCCACTTGGACATTGAGCCGCTGACCGCAGCTCTTTGAGTGCAACTGTCCAGCCAGTTCTTTATCCACCGAGTGGTCCATTTGTTGAATCCATGTCTCTTCAATTTAGAGACCAGGATATTGTGTGGGACAGTGTCAAATGCTTTGCACAAGTCCAGGTAGATGACATCAGTTGATCTTCCCTTGTCTGCTGCCACTGTAACCCCTTTGTAGAAGGCTGCCAAATTTGTCAGGCATGACTTGCCCTTGGTACTTTGCACAATTTGTGGTTGAGCTGCAGAACTCCTCGCTGCAGGATGTTGTTAATGTGCCTTCAAAAATGGGCATTTCCATGAAGAAAGTTCCACCAAGTTCTTATTAAAAACAATAATGCCCTCTCTGCCTGAGGAATTAACTGAGATGCAAATTGCTAGAGGTTGGGAGCATGTTCCAGGGAAATTATCACTGCATGTTTACCCTGTTAACAGCTCTGTATAAACTTCTTACAAGGGTCCTGCTGTTGATGTCTGTTAGAAACTATTTACTGGAGGAGATGTGCTTTCAGTCTGACCCCATACAGTTGCTCTCATGAGCAGGCAGACTGGGTTTCAAGAGTGAGAAACCTGTGAAGAGTCCATTGCCCTCTGGTAAGGGGAAGGACTCTCTCATGTCAGCTTTCTGTGGATTATGAAGTAAGGTAAAGGTGATCAGAAGAAAAGGTGAATTGTGAATGATGCATTTTCTTGGCAAGAGAGGGTGGCAAAATGCTTTTAGCTTTTTACCTGGTAAGGCTAACTCCTGGTATAATTACAGGTCACTTGGACCAAATTCACTTCCCGTAACATCTCAGTCCAATATTTGGCTCTGTAGGAACTGCCTCATTGGAGGGCCTGTGAGCTTGCTATTTGGGAGACATATTTTTTTTTTAAATTTCTTTTTTTTCACTGATTAAGTGTAAATGTGAGGAATGATATGGTGGCCACACATGACCCTGCTGCCAATCAGGGTAAAAAGTGTTAAACATCTTTATTGATGTTTTAGTTAATGATTTCCTCTAGTAATAGAAGCTAATTTTGAATTATTTTAAAAGAATCATGCCAGGCATTTATATTTAATGATGGATTTTAAACACAATTTAAGATTACCATTTAAACTGACAAACCCTTGCTGTTTCTTCACTGTAAATGTGTTTCACATTATTTACAGTTTCTTCAAGACTTTGCATTTATCTATTTTTCAAGGTTCCATAACTGAGATCAAAACAAACTCGAATCAGAAAGTTTCAGCAACAATGGTGGAAAAAACCTCTCACTCTAGGCAGAGGTGCCTACTTGAGAAATACAAGGCAGAAACTGATTTTTTAACAGAATGTTTAGGTTAATAAAAGGTTATCAATCTCAAAAAAGGTCTCAGAAGCTTACACTTAAGTTTCTGTTGTGCTCAATCAACAGTGAATGACACAAACTTTTCAAAATGTTTGCTCTTACTGAATGGGGTTTTGAATTTTGGATTTTTTGGATAGAGTTTTCCTTTTTTTTTTTGGAAGCTCTTAGTTTTTATGTGTTGCATATAGTTTGTCTAAATACAGATCTAAGATTTCATTACATCTAATGAGACTCAAAAGCAAGCAGTCTTTGAATACTTTAAATATATGCTTGAGATTTTCATTCCTGTCTCTGGGATTTAGCCATGCAGATCTTACGGAAATCTTCCGATGGAATTTGCAAATCAATACCACAAGAGTGACCAGAGCATGCAGGGTGTACCTATGTGCATTTCTTATTTATGCACATCAAGACAATAGTACTGGAGTGGGACAACTTTTTCCCATCTCAGCCTGCCGACTGCGAGTTCCCTTCAGAGCTACGTTAGGCTGCAGTTTTTCTGCAGTCTTTTACTGTTTTCTGTCATGGTTTTGGTTTGTCAAATGAAAGATTACCAGTGAGGTTCCTCTATAGATGTCATCATGAGAGTGCTACTTACATGTGACATTTTGCTAATCTTTTATGAGTCATTACACTTGTTTTGACTTTCTCTCTGTATAATCATTGCAGAAGAGAAAAATACCGTTGAGTATAATGTTTGCCTCACCTCTTCTACAGCCTTTACATGCAGTCCTTCAAAAAGGGAGTGACAGAAAAGATCAGTGAACAACAGTATGAAATAATGTAGCACCGACATTTGGAGACTGTAATTTACACAGTGTAACCTTTTTATTTTACATATCCTGAAATACATTTTCACCTGATTTACAGGTTCAGTGATGTTGTAAGGAGAGGCTGAAATGTGAAATGGGATGCAATCCGAGAAACAGATTTGACTGGGGATAAAAAGGGATTTTTGAAAACATAAAAATGTTCTTAGTTTTTAAGGCAAACATTCATGCATTTATTTTCAGGAATACACAGAATGTTCTTATGATATAGAACTGAAATTATTTGATTTTTACTTTGAAACTATTTTTTTCTTTTGAAGTGACCTGAATTCTAAAATTATTGAGTAACCTGACACCAAAACTGTAAAAAAGTCTCCTTTTGAGTCAGATGAAACTTATGTGTTAAACCAGACGTTTTGAAGTTCTTTTTTGTTTGCTGAACAGAAAACGTTTTGCTTTATTTTATTTTTATTTAGTGTCTTTGTTTTATTACTTCAGCTGCAAACTCCGTTTGTACAGATCTACTGAAGGATGCTATTTCATACATTATGTGGGGCCTGGCCATTTAATCTTATTTTATGCAAATATAATGGGATTCTTTTTCCATATATGTGAAAATCACATGTCTTTCTTTTTTGGTACTTGTAGGTAGCGATGCAGTTGCTTGGGAACTAGCTTATATACCCTGGTGTTACTTTCCAAATGAGTTCTTTAGTTCTGATTACCAACAATCGCTTTTGACATCTGCTACGTTATTTCTGGAAGAGGAGAGGTCAGAAGTGTCTTTTCCTTCCCAAAGAACTGTGCTGCAGGGTGAAACAGAGAGGTCTGGGGGAACTTCTCCCCCTGTTCCTCCTCATTCACTCTGCAGATGGGCTTGTAATATGTAATACCTTGCAGTGCACAGTACAGCATTTCCATCAATGTCCCTTTCAACAGTTATTAAAAATAACTATATATAAGTCATGGCACTGTACCATGTTGCACGCCTCTTATTAGTTTGTTAATCGTCTTACCTCCCTAATTCTTCTAAGTAAAATTTCTCATACAGTAAGTACGATGTGAATAATTCAACCCTGCTATACAGTTTTCTGTTGAAAGTACCAATAATTCAAGTAAGCCCAAGTTACTAAACCCTCAAGTCACTTTGTAGAATCCGAGTTTTTCTTAACATTATTTTGGATTAAGATGAGTTCTGCAAATCTTATAAACAATTTTACATAGTAATATTTTTATGTGCGATCACGAATAGAACCTATGGGATTCACTGGAGAAGAATTATTTTTTGAGATCTCTCATTTAATCAGTTTTTAATCCATTTAAGATGTGCTAAATTGATTTTGTGTAATGCATTTTCATCAGTATGTCAGACAGTGCTGTGTCAAAGGCCTCATAGATGCCTAACCATGTTATATCAACTGAATTTGAAAATATCCAGCTTCTGAGGATATATTTCTAATCTATAAGCAATTTAATTTGGAGGTATTTAATGAAATTAAATCCAATAAAATCTACTTTGTGATTGAGGACTTGATCAAATATCTCTAAATGACTTCCAAGCAGACACACCTTACCATGAGAGCTCGGGAGTCCTGTGGATATCTTATCTTTTATACAGAAGTAGTAGAGAGGCTACAGACCTTTTACTTTTCTACGTGCAGTGCTTCAGCCACGCTCACTCCACCTTAATACGAAATGGCATCATGTACTGAAAAATGGTTATTATTTTTGGTGCGTGGCATGCTAATTTTAAACATGGTTGTGGGCGGGAGTATTTCATATGGCGTGCATTGGCCAACCTGTGTTGCATGTTCCTGTCATCTGCCTGTTTTAGCAAGTGTCTCACCTAAGATTGCTTTGAGCCTGGAAGACTTTATGTCAGACTCCTAAATTTTCTAGTATGTCGACATTCCCCAGCTTTAAGCTGAGCCACCACTAATTATGGATTGCTGTTCTGTTTTCTCTCTGTAAACAGAACACATTTAGGGAAGACTTACAAATTATGCTTATTTTATAAGCGTACAAGTCACCTAAACACTCAGAGGTTCTTGTACAATTATTTTCAAACATGCACACGAGCGTGTTTGTGAACACGTTTAGAAAAGGCTTCTGCTCGGATACTTTTATTTACTGAATGACAGAATGAGATGTCTCTGAGAGGGGGGAAAAAGCAGATATATTCCTCTGCAAATTATTCGAGCTGACAGAAGAATCACTGAAGAGACAAAACCTGTCACATCTTATATGAATGTAGACTGATATTGATCTGACCCATCTGCGCCCATATCTGTATTAAATGATTCATAATACTTATAGACATCCTGTTTTTAACTAATCTGTCTTCAAAGCTTTCTGGTTCCTTGTTCTCTAAGCTTGAGGAATTCTCTGAATTTTCCTGACATAATCCTAGACATTTTGAAGAGTATAAAGCTGTTGATTACAGAGGTTGTATTCCACTGCTCCTTTTGGCTACCTTCATACTGAGGCATTGCCGCCAAAACCTGAAGAAATGTGTTTGTAGTTCAGTACAATAGATGAAAACTATCTGCAGACTAATATTTTTCAATGATAGCTTCGATATTGTTGTGTCAGCATTGCTATTCGAGCACGAAAGATAATCTCATCCTTCCTGAGACTTCTGACATATTAATAAAAGCAAACCAAGAGAAAGGAAAAATTATTTACTCATCAGAAGGCTCTCTACCTTATTCATTGTGTTTAATTTATGGGACAATTTTCAAATAAAGATAATATGCATCTGTATAGACAAGTCAAATAGTTTTCAAATAGTGGCCTGTACAATTTTTTTTAATAGATCTGCATAGTCTATGTACTGTCACTAACATAACCTGATTATAGTTTTCCATGGGGAGCACAACGATTGTTCAAAACTCTTAACATTTTAAGTTGCATTTTGTTATTTAAGGTACATGGCTAAGATTATTATTTTTCTCTGTCAGGTTGTTTTTTAACTTTTCTCTCGCCTTAATTTTTCTGGTTTAGAATGTGGATTTGCTGCATAATCTCCTGTTTCACAAGAGTGTGGAAAGCAATTAAGAATACTTTTAGAACGGTTTGGCTCACAAAAGCCTTCCCCTGAGATAATTTCAACATGCTGAAAGCAAACTCTGATTCTTGGCAGCAGAAAGAATTGAACCTTTTAAAAAGCAGGCTCCCAGTAAGCACAATTAAGTTATTCGACCAAGCGAAGGTTGAATTTAGCCTCTCAAATAAACAACTCTGCCAGCTGCATCAGTACTGCACTGGTCCCAAATTCCCACTTCTTTGATCTGGCATGGCAAATTCATGAAGAGGAAAAGGCGAGATTCTGCATTTATTTTATAGTCTGTCAGATGGAGTATAGACTGAGGCCAAACTCCACAGGAGATCATGGGGAGAATAAAGCTTTTTTTCCCTAAATTTATTTATAGGTATTGTCACTTGAAGACTTTGCGTCTTACCAAGCCAGTCTTCTTCCTGCCTTTCGCTTTGTTTTCTCCATCTTTGTCTCCTTTCTTCTGTGTCGAGACTCTCACTTTTCACCCCCCCCCCCCCCCGTGCTCCCCCCCCCAGCGTTGTTTCTGCACCCTTTTGCTGGGTTAGCTCGTGTGAAAGTATTATGGGCTGTGTCTGCGTGACACTTCAGAGGGAGCAGTGAGCAATGACACAGTGCCTGTCACCGAGTTGTGGTTTCAGGCTGTGTGCAGACTCAGGAAGCCCAAGCTGACGCGGTGTTCATGGTTCTGTCAGCGTTCGGCTGTTTATTACACCATCGGAGGAACAGGAACCTAGGTGATGATGTCCTTCAGTGTACCCTGCAGCACCAAAAAGAGGGAGAGGAGGATGCACTGCTGCATTGAACTATCCCGTTCTGAATTTTACCACTTCTAATAATACGGTGATCAATCTTTATATGATATTCGTTAGTATTTCTCCTAATGCTAAACTCTCACTAAGTAATTCCCACTGTTTAACAATGTTAAAACCTCACACATTATATCCAAATATGCAAAAGAATTAAACAACGCTGAGACCTGCAAAGCTGCAAAGGTGTAGGAGAGAGTCTTGGCTCTTCCTCGGTTCCTTTCCTCCTCCATGAGCAGCACTCATCTTGGGCAAAGAAACTCCATTTTGAGTTAGAGAGAGTTTTCAGCTAAACTCGAAGGAGAGAGAGAAGCTGAAGTAACCAAATCTTGATTCTTAGATATAATCTTAATAAAATTTTCTTATTTTTGGCATTTTCCGATTTTGTTCCATGCCTGTTTCCTAGTAAACGTGCTCATTTGTCTTAGACACTGTGTAATGGTAAAGCTAGATCTGAGTGAACTGGCATACACCAAAGCTTTCCACAGACGAGGGTGCGGTAGATCTAAGCTCTTACCTACTGGGACACCTTTACACGTGCCCTGTTCCTAAAATGCTCTTTGAGAGGAACAAAAATTCAGCAAAGTATACTTCCCTATAAAAGTTGCACAGAACCACTGTGAGACAGTATGTCAGTATAGCAGAGGACAAATTGTTACTGAGTACTTCAGAAATCCAAAAATCATTGCTATATTTTAAAAATTTATTACTATTCCTTTGCTCCGGACAGCTATCAGTCACCCCACGGCTTTTCCTGCAGTCAATAAGGACCATAGAGCACCTCCAGAGGGCAGTTCAGAGCATCCGCAGTAGGTGCTCTGAGCCATCCTGCAAATGATCTGTACTTCGTCCTCATCAGTCTTCAGAAATAAATCTTTTTGTTAAAGGGGGCTGCTGATAATGCCTTAAGTTTTGAAGAGGATTTTCTGTGTCAGCTTTGTGCCACTCTAAAATAGTGATCACATCTCTCTCTATAAGGGAATGTCCCTCATTTCATTTGTCTTTTGTGCTTGTAAGAGGAAACCTCGACCAAACAAGGTTCTGCAGAGCAACACTACACAATATGACTGTGGATTGAGTCTTTTTCTGCAATTCTATTTAAGAATCAACCTAATGAAACCTTGTCTGGTTTTGAGCTTTGTGGTTAAGGTTTTTAACAATACATCCAATGAAAACCTCTCCCTTTGTATTGTTGTAAGATGCACCAAGCTGCACGCAGAAAATACAAGTTATGGTGGCAGCTTCATATTTCAGATCTCTCTTGTTAGAACTTGTTATTACACCAGGCCTCTGATTTTTTTTTTTTTTTTTTTTTTTTTTTGCATTTGCTACCTGAATAAGGAAATTCAACGATAAAAATCCTGGATATATTTTTTTTTTAAATTAAGTAAAAAGCAGAAGTTTGCCACATATAGGCATCTGTTAGTTTTATTTCAAGTATTCAGTGAATGTTTTCTGCAGGTTGGGATACAGTAGCAGGCCATCTTCTTCTGATGGGACATGGAAATTCGTATTTAGTGGCCTTAACAGAGCCATTGGCATTTCTATTCAATTCCTGCAGCCCATAAAAAGAAGCTGACCTCATCCCCTGTTCGTCTTCACTGCAGTGTTTCTTGCTCTCTGAATTACTGAAATGACCGTTACAGGGATGCTTCAAGGGCACGTGGTAGAACCGGGGAGAGAAATCGGATCCTTTTTCACTAAGGACAAGGATTAGGTGAGAGTTTCAGAGAAGAGAGGACTGAGACAGAAGATTCCTCAGATCCTATGATGAGGTTAATGGACCTCACCAGCAAATTAAAAAGGACTTAGTGAAATATTATGAATAATCACTCTATCATAGGGGACCACTCAATGTGAGCATCAGAGCAGTACTGTGAAGTCGATCTGAAGCATCCAGAGCTCACATCTACATATCACTTGTCCAGGAACCTGAGAGGATCTCACATTTAAACAGTGTACAGCCATGAGGGAAATGCAAAGATGAGTTTTGAACTGTATTTCCAGAATACATATGGTCCACATAAAAGTACTGTAAATTGGATTATGTATGTACTTAAATATTTTGTGTCCAAACATCATTTTATTCCATGTATTTGTCATGGGGATAAATATTACACAGAGAAAAATGTCTGAGGTCTATTGGCTTAGACACAAGGATGCAAAGGTAACAGAGCAAATATACTGTAATGTTGAGTTGAACGTTATAATTTTTACCTGGTTGAATTTATTTCTAGGTTGTAATTACAGTGGTGATTGTGGCCTAATATCTGTTAAAAATTCAGAATGCTCCGGACAGTGGGAAGAAGATTTGCAGTTTCCAGAATAAGTGAAAAATTGTTTTCCAGGAATTAGTGAAGATTGCCATAAAGCTTACTGTGGTTTATGTAGAAGTAGTTTCTTAATTGCTCATATATAAGATGTGTAGTGGGGCATATAATTCTAACATGTGTTCCAAGAATTCTTGAAAATTTTTGGTTGCTAATAAATGTCATAATAAGGAAAAAACCAAGATGATTAATGAAGTAAAATCTGTAGTGACTAATCTTTATAAATACAAAAAAAATTTTAAAAAGTAGTTTTGGTCTAATTTTGGAACAGAACAGACGTGCACTTCAGTAGCGTGAATGTTCACGTGCAGTCTTCCTCTTCTTTTAGTTGAGAAAATAACTAAAGAGTTGGTTGAAAAGGGCATCAGTTTCTCTGTGGTCAGTGAATCCTCAAACTGTGGAATATCCAGATGATTTTGAGGGTTATCATTACTGGGCAGCTGAAAGGGGAGTAATCCATTATCTGCACGACTGATTCCAAACTAACAACAAAACTTCATTAGGAATATTTGGCAATGCAAAAAATGCCAAGATGGAAGTATTTAAACACTGACAGTGGATCCTTATTTGTATTTATTAATGCTAATTTTAACATGGATAGGCATCGCTCTGCTTTCAAACTAATGGAAGTTGTTTGCTTCTAGTTATTTAATCAGCTTATATGCTGCATTCTATAGGAAGATATGAGAGAGCTAGGTTATCTTTTAGTCTTAGGACCATAGAGACCACAAGGTAATTCAGGGGAAGGGGCCACAGAAGTCCACTCCTGCTCAAAGCAGGTTCAAATCTGAAGTCAGACTGAGTTGTGCAGAGCTTTATCTAGTCTTTGTCTTGAAAACATCCAAGAGGTCAGACTGCACAACCTCTCTGGGCAACTCATTCCACTGCTTGACTGCCCTCAGGGTGATTTTTTTTTTCCTTAAATCCATTTTTAACCTCTCATTTCAGGTTATGCCTGTTGTCTCTTGTCCTCATGCTGTGAAGATGCTCCATCATCTTCCCTGTAGGCATTGGCAGGCTGCTGTTAGGTACCCCCAAAGCTTTTTTAGGCTAAGCAAGCCCTGGTCCCTCAGCCTCTCCTTGTAGGGCGAGTGCTGCAGCCCCGACCATTGTGTGGGCCCTCTGCCGAGCACCCTCGGTGTCTTTCTTGTATTGGACACAGTTAGATGAGGTCTAGTGAGTGCTGAGTGAAGGATTAAGGGAGGACGATCCCTTCCCTTGATCTGCTGGCTGTGTCCCTGCTACTACAGCCCAGGAGGCTGCTGGCTGTCCCTCTTGCCAGGGCACAGGGCTGGCCCATGCTCAGCCCCAGCCTGTCCCTCCCTGGCCTGGGCTGCAGCGGGGGTGCTTCCTTCTCTGGGGCAGCACTTGGCTTTTCTCCTTGCTGAATTTCCCAAAGTTCTTTTCAGCCCATTTTTCCAGCCCGCATGAGTCACTCTGAATGGCAGCTCTGCCCTCCAGCGTATCAGCAGGCCCCTTACCATTAGGTGGCATCTGCAAACTGAATGAACGTGCTCTCCAATGCCTCCTCCAGGGCACTGATAAAAACATTAAGCAGGATAGGTCCCAAGCTAGACCCCTGCAGTTCTTTTCTTGTTGGCCAGGATCTTGGACCCCACGACTGCACGGTCACTACAGCCACAGCTGCCACTCACTATCACGCCCCCAGCCAGCTCTCCCTTGTCAGTGAAGAGCAGATGCTGGAGAGCATTGCCCTGCTTGGCCCACCCAGTACCTGTATCAAGAAGTTCTCCCGGATGCCTTCAGAAATCTTGACCGCTTGTGTCCTGCCATGATGCCCTTTCAGCAGGTATCAGGGAACCTTGAAAGCTGTATAATGAAAATCTTCGAACACTTCTCTTCATCTGCTAAAACAGTTACAGAATTTCACTTGTCAGTTTTTAAGACAGGAAAATATTGAGGCATGCCCCTTCAAGGAAAGTTTATCTATAATTCTGTAAGAAATCTCTGGAGATATGGAGATATGTATGTTTTCCTGTTCAATATTTGCCTTTGCATGGTAGGCAGTGATTGGCCCCTTGCAATTTTTGTCTTAAGAATTATGAAGGTGGAAATGACGGAAAGCTACTTTCCATGACTGAATGCTACTTCTAGTGCTTCTATGATATGCGAGAAGTTTTTTGTGATACGATTATAACAGTTATGACAGTCTGATGTTGTGTGCACTGAAGTTTATGTCATCAGCTATTCATTTAAGTGCAAGTAACAGCAAAGAATCAATGACAAATCATTTGTCTGTAAATGTAACTTTTCTCTGAAAATAAAAAATGAAAAGGAATTTCATTCAGTGTTATAGATTGGTTCTGAGGCCTGGCCTTAGATTTTGATTTCATTGAATGAAATTATGTTAGCCAATAATCATTACTGACAGGGTGAAACTTTGTAGACACCTGAGTATGGACTGCTGGTATGAGGAGTGGAGTGCAGGTGGGCTGAGCAGAGCAAGTATGCTGCTTCAGGAATCTTGTGCCAGCAAGTATTCTGTCTTCAGATCCTAATTCTCTCAATGTTTGAAACCTTGGGGAATAGAATACGTCAATTCCTGTCTCAAATTCAGCAGCAAAACTAATATTTTCCCTATGTAAACAGACTTGAATAAATTGCAGATACCAAGCAAATATTGATTCTGTTAAGGCTGAGTTTCAAATTAATTTTAGTTGTCCATGTGAAGAGCTTTATGAATAGATCTAGAAATCAAAATGTATTAGAACTGATAACTAACATCTAAAATAGTAAATTGGAGCTCATGATAATGTAGTTGTATATTTGAGGGTGGCAAAAATATACGTTGGAGAGGAACTGCATGATGCCAATGGCATTTCTGTTCAGAATCTCTTAAAACATAATATAATTTTTTATTCATAAGAGGTTGTCACCATATTCCCTTGTTAACATCTTAACTCTTAATAGCATTCTAAACAGTTTTTGGATTCATTGCTGTTGCTAATTTGCCATTTTTTAATAGGAAGTTGTTTTGCTGGCTAATAAATGTTTCATGTTTGGAAATTTGCTTCTTTTGCTGATCTTTTCATTAAGTGAAGTGGCTGCTTAAAGGAGGTTCTGAAGAACATCAGTTTTTCACAGGGTGATAGTTACATTATTAGTCTTGTTGAGTTAGATAATTAAGGGGTTTTGAGTGTGAGAAAGGCAGGCGTTTAAATAGTTTTCTGGATTCTTGGATGAATATGTATATTGCAGAAAAGCAACACCTCTAATGAAAGTTTGAGGAAGGCTTCTAGACTATCATGTTTTGTGAAAACAATTTACTTGTTTTTATAAGAGCGTATTTCAAATAGTAGAGTTTTTGTAGAATCGCCTTTTTCCCTATAAGCAGAACTTTGTAGCTTGCCACCTCTATGTAAGTTGCTAGGATGCATGCTTGATGTTTCGTGGTGGGGTTTTTTTGGTTTGTTCCCTCCTCCCGCCCCCCTTAGTATAGGAGTATTTCAGCTTTTGGGCAAAGTTAGTTCTTTTTGAGAGAGAAAAATTCAAGAGGCCAAGCTGATGACAAGCCAGACTTGTACATGGCACTGCTTTACGTGCTAAATTGTTCCTACAGCTTAAGTATTGACTTAATTTGCCCTTCACAAATATGCACTCTGTGTTAATATGTTGTTTACAATGTACTAACGTTCCCACAAAGCCCACTGAAGTAGAGCAAATTGTCCCATTTCATTAGTACAGGATTCTAACTTTGAATAATTTTATTTCATGTCAAATAGCTTTTTAGCTCTGCATCATCAATGTAACCAGTATTTATTGTTTTGTAGAACAAGTTGCTGCTGTTTCCTATTTGTCATCTTTCTGCCTTGCTGACTCACCCTAGCCTTTATTTTGCAGCCTCAAGTCATTCACACTATCCTAAAGGGACTGCAGCTGAATGTAACAATTTGCCTTTATGTTCCATTTTCACTCTTTTTAGATATCATGGATAAGTGGAGTCATGCAAAGGAGGTTGGTTCAGGATACCGCCTGAATACGGCTTCTGTTTTTATGTAGAGACGAGTAAGCGCTTTTTTCCGATTTACTCTGTTCAGGACAGGAGAAATTTGTATTTCTTGTACCGTTACATGGCATACTGAAGCTTTGGGCACATGGTTGTTCCAGATGCGTGGCCAGAACAACTGTAACAGGTAGTGTTCACTTTCCAGTGATTTCCAGTCTGGTTCTGTGTCTTTGCTCCTTAGGTGATGGTTTATGGCGTCAATATATTAATATCCTTTGGAGGCGTACATGCTCATCTGATCTCCATGGAGCGATTCATAAGCTTGAAGCTAAGATCGTGTTTAGATGAAATGAAGAATTATGAATTTTTTCAGGTGCTGGGCAGAGATGTGTGTGTTCACGCAGCTCGAGGAGACGTTTTCTGCCAGCCCTGCTCCAGCCCTGCTCTCGCTGTGTGTATCCGGTGGTCCTGTAGGAAAATAGATGATGGAGATTCTAAGTGTAATGAATATATTTTGCCACTAGATGGTATTGTTATATGAGATTAAGTATTTGCTTTGTGCGAGGGGATGCTGAAGGGAAGAGGACCTTTAATGGCTGTTAGTCATGTGGGAAGGCGCCAATGGCTGCTTCCGAGCAAAGTGCAGATGGCCCCAGGAATAAGGCTTAGCAGTTAATTAAACCATAACTTATGATTTTTTTTTTTTTTGTAACTTGTAGGCTTGTTTGAATAATGCAAATCTTTGCAAGTGAGTAACCTCAGTGTATATGCAGACAAAACACTGGAAAGTGGGGAATGTCTTCAGTTGCTATCATTGTTTTCCATGGTATTTTGCATGTTGTTGTCCACTAAGGATTTGGTTTTCATTAAACACACGTCTGCTTGACAAAATATATTTTTTCAGGAAAGGTATGAGAAGGGAAGATACCTGTATAAGCAGGAACATGAGAAGGTATGACTTTTAACCTGCATGAGGCAGTGATGCTCATGTGCTACACGTCTGCCAGTGAATTATAACTTCTTAAAGATCCAGGGGGGAAGGAATGCATAACATATTCCATCATTTGCCCAAGTTATTATGCATCCCATTTCTTAAAGAAAAAGTTAACAAGAATTACCAGCTGTTAATTGTTTGGGTTCTTAGGATGCTTTGTTCTGCGAAGTACCAAGAAATTCTGCATGAACTGTTTTATCTCACTGTTGTGTGAAAGACATTATTCACTTAGCTTGGGATAGGGAAGCAGTTCTCCTGTGCACATCAGAACAGACTGCTGCCTTCATTTGAAAAACTCTACATAAAAAATGGAGAAACAGTTTGCATTTTTTATAACAACTTTGACACTGCCTTACAGCTTTGTTTTCTTAAAAATATTGAGAGAAAGCATTTTTTATTTCAGCCGATTTGGAGTTTAAATTGCTTTTTCATGCCAGGCTTTGTTTGAAAATCTGCTGATTTCCTGCTTGAGTCACAGGCAGATGCATTGCAGGATCTCGGTGCTGTGCCTGACGTTTGTGTTGTTCCCACATTGTTGCTGTGGCAGTGCTATGCTGCTGCAGTTGTAGACCAACCTCTATTTTCCTGGGAATTGTATGAATCCACAACAAAATAAGGTACCTGCCCCAGAGTTCATATTAGTTCGTGTGTTTAGAAACAGCTTTCGGTACAGAAAAGTGCCAGTCAACTAAGTATTTTTCTGTCACGCTGAGCCCTCCCAGAGTCCTCTCCAGCCACCAGCAGTTCACACTAACCTTAGGGAAGATACAGGTACAGAACTCACAGGAGAAGGTGGATCTCGTGATGCTTGTTTCTCGGTGATGCTCTTTGTTTTAATTAGACTTGAAGGTGTAGCATGTTTACAATCTACGCTTTTCAGAGTGCCTCCCTGGGTGGATGGCAGCGGGCTCGAGAGCAGCCGTTAGCAGCATACGGTTGGTCTTCTTCCCCTTCTGGCGTGTGGTGCTGCCTTGAAGGCTCCCTCCTGTCCGCAGCAGGCGTCTGCCAGCAGGTCAGGCAGGAGAGCCCCCGGCACTGGTCCATGTCACGGCAGCCATGCTGATGGGACACTGCAGGCTTCCTTTCCACTTGGCAGCCAGGTCTCATCTCGAGAAGGACCTCCGGGACGCTCTGAGAGACAGTGTAGACATAATCACCTCATGTATCACATGTGAAGGAAAACATCATTTAAAGGACTGGGTTCCCAGCAGGTGTGAATCAGTCTAGTTCTTATCCCAGTGGAAGAACTGGTGGAGGAAATTCGATATCAAGCTCAGAATAATTACTAGGCTAAGATGACTCACAGATAGTGAAGTCCTAAACAGAAATGCTGTGTCACGCAATGTTGCCGTCCAACCTGTAACAGAGAAATATGTTTCATACAAAAAGTCACCAAGACTATTTTAAAAGAACCTGAAGGCTACCGGGATTGTAAAATGTCATCATACTCATTTCCTACATCAGTTTCTTCTTGCATTTTCCTCCTTGTATAGTTTTCCATCAATTGGACAGTGCTGCTTCTTTTTCCCTGATTTCATTTTGCTTCTTGTTTCAATTAACTTCATGATGCTGTTTATAAACATTTGAAAGCAAAAATGAAATTTACCTTTTTTTCCTTTGTTCTGCCAACTTCTGAGATTAGCTGGTCTGTATTTTCCTTAACAGTTTCCTGGCGTGAACCCTTGGAAACTGGTGAAGCAGTTTCATTTTCAGTGAGAGAATCCACTATTTGAGATATTCTTCTGCTGTTGATAACAGAGGTAGATCGTAGTTGGGGAGGAATGCCTGAACAAAGTCAATAGCTATTTATGAATATGTATTTATTCCTTGGATGAGTGATTTTTGGATTGACGTTTCTTTTATCTTTTAACTTTGTGTCTCAGACAAGAAACAGTAAGGGGTAAATCTTACCCAAAATAACAACATAATGAGTGATTGCACGTGTGATTAATATCATGGTACAATTCAATTCTGCCAAAAGACTTTAAGGAATACAATTATTTTAAGAGTATTCCAAAAAAAGCCCAAACAACACAAAGCCCACCTGGAAAGATTTTCTTTCATTCTTTTCCCCTTCTAAACAAAGTTAGACTGCCATAGTGGTACACAGTAAGAAAGAAATCTATAAAAACATGATCTCAGAACATTCAGCACAGGATTTCTTGATCTGTAGGAAAGTGAAGTGCTTTTATGCTAAACAATACTAAACTAGACAATAGGGTAAGTCATGTGTCATTGATATTGTTTTTAAGAGATATATCGCAGGCATATGCAGTGCTAGTAATTACGAATTAGATCTCCAGTGGCCTGTAGGGAGTTTAACGAAGGCATTAGGAGAAAATCCAGCAATTTCAGTGACTTGCTGGCTATCCTTATTAATTAAGGCTGGTGAGTACATTGTAACTGAAGAAAAGGAAAGCATATTTTCCTTATTTTCCAAGATTCGCTGGCAAATGCTGGAGAAAATGGTCAAGAAGGACAGCAGTTGTTACAAAAGATGCTATTTTGTGGAAGGGAAAACTCACTCGTAGCCAGTCTGTCCTACAGAAGCAGTTATGACCCTCTTGCACAGAGACCTTAGGGATGGTCAATATCGGATTTCTGTTTTACCACAGTCTGATAATGGTGCTAAGCTGTGCATGTCCAAAATTTAAATTAAAACTATTAGCAATGATTCAAATAAACCTTCATCTAAATAATCAGATTGACTGGTGGAAGGACCTCAGATATCGCCTCTGGCTTCTAGTTTGATTCAAACCTTGCATTTGCTGTTAGTATTTCATAGCTCTTTTGCTCAGCCTGCCAAAAAGGAAGTTGTATTTTCCTCTAGTGCATGTGCACTTAAAGTGTACCATGTATTCCCTCTGCAAGTTTAGCTACTGTGTTATTATAGTGATAATATCAACAGCTTTGATTTATGTTCCTTTAGCAATACTACCTAACTTCTTGTTTGCTTTCTTTACTACAACTGGATACTTGGCTAAAGGCTTTAAAAATTTTCTGTAATAACTTCCGATTCCGATGCAGAATCTTTCTTTTAGCTGATATTCTGTCAGTTTGGTTCTTTGTTCCAGGGCTTGTCAGTCTGCATTCATCTACGTTTGCTTTTGGCAAGACCAGGGTCTTAAATGATAGAAATCTTTTCCTCTTCAATTCCAGTTTCCATATGATATGTTGTGGCTCCTCATCTAATAACACTTACAGACTTTGAAATCTTCCCCTTTAACACTGTTGTCAGGTCTTTTAACAGGAGAAAAAGACAAAACAAAAGAGAGAGGAGAAAAGAGGGTATTCAGGGACAAATCTCTGGCTTTTGTAGCATCTTTTTGCTATACTCTTGTTAACCTGTTTATGACCAAAATTTGACCAAAATCTTAAAATGGATATAAATTTCCAGATTGAAACATGCACTTTGTTCACTCGATTATCCATAATTTATTTTTATGCTACTCTTCCTTCACATTAAGGGGCATGTTCTTTGTTGTAAAAAGCACATCTCAGTCAGGTATTATTTTTTGGTCCTAGTTCAACATAACACATAAGTCCCTTCCTAACTGATTAAATGCTGAAATGTGTTTAACATTTCTTGAATTCTGTGGAGTGAATGGACTTGGTTAAAAAGCTGAACATTTGCCTGAAGGTCCTGCTGGTGCCTTATTTGAAGCCTGTTTAGTTTCCTGGCAGAGACACACCGGGGCTGCTCCAGATGTGGGGCATTGGACTGCTCCGGTCCTCTCAAAATCCCCGTGAGGGCAGCGCTAGTGTCCCTGCGTGGGCCAGGTGTCCTGGTGACCAGGGGACACCTGGCCCATGCAGGGGAAGAGGTCTTTGGCTCCGTCAGCCTTGGCACCATTCCTCATCAGACAAAATCTCTTCTGCCAAACAGTGGGATCTGGGGGGTAATATGCCAGGGTGGGAGGCAGAAGCTAACAGATCAGGGAGCTAAACCGCTCTGATTTTCTGAGGAGAGATCAGTGCTTGCTTGGGTTCTTTAACGCTTGTTTTGTGGATGCAGCTTTTATTGCCAGAGCCAGGCTAAACAGAAGTACAAAAAAACAGGTTAATTTTTCACTCTTTGGAGATGTTATCTTTCTTAACACAAGGTGTTAAAAAAGTTTGCTGAATGAAATGCCCAACATCAAGGGCAAGACAACAACTATCCTTAGTTTCTGGGAGGGTATTTTAAACACCTGAGAACAAGAATGGGTATAAACTGTGAAAGGTCTCTTGCTCAAAGATATTTCTGCTTGAATCTTTTGCAGCCCTTCTGATTTCTGCCCTTTGGCCTCCTTCCAGTTCGATGGATGTCCTAGCCCTGCACCAGGGAAAGCTTCACACTGTTCCATCAAACTTTTGTCAAATGATTCTCCAGATAAAATATAACTGACGTTTTTTTCGCGGCCTCTTTTTCACCCTGTCAGAACAGGCAGAGCAGCGATCAAACCATCAAGCCAGTGGTGTGGAAACACACCATGCTGATATTTTTGGTGTGGCCTAGAACATCCTTTTCTAGGGAGACACGTGGAAGTGACATCTAGGGGTACACATTTCTTCCCATCCCTTCCTGGGGAGATGGCGAGAGCATTGCAGGGGCTGCCCACAAATGAGCGTTCAAGTCTCCAGCACGACCTTCACACGGAAAGCCTGTCACAGTTTGGGCCCCTTCCCCATGTTTATCTTCCCCCACTGTGCACCTCATTGTTCACTTTAGATCATCTGCCAGATCACCTCTTAGGGAGAGCTGTTTTCCTCAGTCCTCAGTGGGAGGGTTGAGCAGAGAACGGACAGGGCCCAAGGCCACGTTAGCTTTTTCGATGTTGCCAGTTTGGGCTGGGCATTGGATAGACATTGTCCATCCTGCTTATTCCTTCACTGCCCAGTTTAATCTCCTGTCTGTCACTCTCTGGTGTCACAGGACCACATGGACAGGACTCTCGGGATTGTGGAGGTGTATATGCCACAAAGTCTGTGATGAATTCATTGTTTTGGCTCGTGTCAACATTTGTTCAACATGTGGCGTGTTTTCTACTGGATCTGTTCAGCTTGGTTAACCAAACATGTCTCATTTGTGAGTTTCCTTTGTCATAAAAAGACACCTGCTCCAACTCTTTCTTGCACTTGCAGGGCTTAACTTTTATTTTTAAACTAGACTTGAGGTTACTGTGTTACATGGTGGAGAGCAAAGGGGAGAAGGTAGTTGATAGCTTTTTAACAACCAACGGAGACAGACAGGAAGGTTTTCTCAAGGACTCTAAGAGTCATGTAATCTGTCCTGGCCCAAGATGGGATTAACTGAATCTAAAGCATTCTGGGCCACGTTTGTGCAGGCTGTTCATTCATGAAAACTTGCAGTATTTGGGTTGGCCATCTTTCCTAGGACTTTGCTAGCCTTTATCAGAGAAAATGTTCCTCATGCCAACAAAAGAGGAAGGCAAACAGCAGGGTGGCTTTGGGTAGTTTAGACCGCAATCTGAAACTTTCAGACATGAGCTGAGTACTGAGGTATTTGCTTGACTGAAAAATTATCCCCTTGGTGTGAAGAGATGTTCAGAGGAGGACTGGTTGTGGCCGTAGTTGGATCAGCATGAGAGCTTATGGGTTGTAGGAGTTGGAAAACCGGTGGGATTCCCCTGATGCCTGCATGCCACGGCCCTGCAGGGCGCACTGGGGGTCAAGCGGGGATGAAGTGCTGTTCCTCCACCGCAGTCCCTGCTGCGCAGCACAGCACCGCTACTGCTCCAACCCCTTCGGGTGGAGGTGAGGAGTGCGCCCTTTCTCCACGGACCTGCTCCCCTTTCCCACCAGCCTCTATTTTGAAAAATCAAAGTGGTATAGCTGCATCATATCACTCCTCCTGCTGTTCTGTCTCCTCTGCATTCCGAGGTGTCTTGGGGGAGGGGGTCCTCTACCCCAACAAGGAAGGGATTGCGCAGCTTTTACGCGAATTGCCAGTGGTCTCTGGGTCTCCAAAGAAGTTAGCTGGACGGAGAAGTCCTGGGAAATGTTAAACAGATTTATGCAGCACTAAACTGCCGAATTTTGCAGGATGGGAAGAGCTGGAGGATGAGGGTAAACAAGCTCTTCTCTCACAGTCTGTGTTGTCAGTAAATTTTTATAGAGTTGAGATTTATTCCAGTGTCAACCTTGTGTGGCTGTATATACTGGGGGCAGGATGCAATAGCCTGTTTAAATAAAAGCTGTTTGGCAGTGTGTAAAGCCACCCTTCTTTTTTTAATCCTTAATGAATGTTTTGTCTCTTCATACTGCTCTTTCATTGTTAACCCCTTTCATGCTCTTCTTCATCCGAGCGATGCTGTGCATGTTAATTTTTCATAGAGGGAGAGAGTGGGAGACAAATATTTAGTCAGAACTCCCTTTGTTTGGCAATGTACAGAACCGATGTGTCACTTAAGAGAGAAAAACATTACGACTACCTGTCTCTTGCACATTTTTTTTTTTTTTTTAGTACGGTCTTTGCTAGCTAGATTGATGTTTGTCCCCAAAGGCAGCTAGAGAAAAGCCCACCCAGGCATTAGGGTGCTTGCCTGTTGCTCGGGCGTGCACTGCGACACACTCCCCAGCCCCGACAGCCTGGCCCAGAGGCAGCATCAGGGACCGCTGGGGAGGGAGGCAGAGCAAAATGCCTAATGTGGCATCCCATGGCCGCCAAGCAGCCGTGTGCGGTTCTTTCTCACCGATCACATGAAGCTGTGCAGGGAGCTTCTGCGAGCTGGCAGTTGCAGCACAGACTTCATACAGAGTGCAGCCCTTCTGCTGGTGTACAAACACAGGCTGGGTAAAAGGAAGATGCTTAAGAATTAAGGCAAGCCGGTAGTGCAACAGAGAGCCTTCCTTGTGAAAGCTTATATAGTACTTGAAATAATACAGAGGAAATCCATAAAGCAGCCAGAACTGTCTGACTGGAGAATCGTCAAACAAGGAGTGATGTTTGTACATAATTAAGTCAAATCTGCAATGTCAAATGCAACGGGAGATTTTTATACGAGTTGTAATGCACTAAGTAGAAATCTGAGATTTTGAAATATCTTTGGTTAAAGTAGGACTGCATAGCGTAGACATACTTTGTTTCTCAAGACACTTGGAAATTATGGCATTTTTTTTATGCTTATTTCAGATTCTCTGCAGAGAAATGCTGTAACAGAAGGTAATACATAGTCAAAGAGGAATTTAGTGAGAAAAATAAAAAACATCGAAAGTAGAAGGGCTTGGTATTTTAGTATGAAAATCTAAATATGATACCATTGGGGGAAGGTATGATTTGCCTAGAAGAGGAAAATATATAATTTGTTTAAAAATACAAAAGAAAACAACTTCAAACAGAAATCAGCATTGCGCAAGGCAGAATTGCAAATAGAAAACTGAGAGGAAACATCCTGATCTGTTGAAGTCTGAAAGGAAAGCCATTAGCAAAACCGGCATTACAATGATCTTTTAAATTAGCTGTAGGCTCACATAAACTGAATTATCAGACATGATGTTGAGAAATAAAAATAGCAAGTTCTGATTAACTTGCGTTGGTGCTTTCTCTCAGCCTCACCTCCAGAAAATATCTAGCAGTAGTGTTAGAAGGGATCCTCAGCAAGTGTAACTAATTTGTTTACTCATTTGCATGATCAGAGGATCAGGTCTCACACTATGCGTGTGTGCGGTGTTTGTGTGCATATATAAAGTAACCACTCCTTTTATATGACATTGATTTTTCTCACAGTTTTATAATGATCACAGCTTTTATTCCTAGCAAAAAAAGTCTGCCTTGCAGAAAGTCAGACAGAATAACTGTGTCAAATAAGATTTATTTCAAGGAATATAAATGCAGAGGCCTTTACTCACACAAAAGTAAAGACTTAAAAAAAAAAAAAAAAAAGAAAAGCAGCTTTTATAAACTCCTTTTGCTTGCTTTCTCGCCTGACCAGAGCTCAGAGCCAGCCAAAGACTCCCACTGATTGAAGCAGCTGCAGAGGCTAAATGAAGTTTTTAGGTGAACACTTTAAATTGAAGCTGGCTAGGAGGTTCATGAAGTAATTTGAACTCTCAGTGTGTGCATGTGTAGTACATAGGTAACAGTATTTTACCCATTATCACCTCAGAAAAAAACACTGGGAGTTGTGGAGGTTTGGGAAGTTTCTTCAGAGACGTCCTCACAGAGGGTTAGGGCGTACGTATGTCTGGATTTTCTCGGCTGTGTTCTCTAGAAATCTTGGAACATTTTGAATACTTTATAAATGTGTCTGGGATTTAGGGACACCTGATGACCCTAGCCCATATGCCCCTGCTCCAGCTACTGCCTATCAGTATTTCACAGTAGTCTCATCTGGGGCCCTGGACATAGAAGTGATCTCACTCGGAGCCTCTGTACATGTGTGCTGTGTTGTAGAGCCATGCATTACAAGTTTGACACTTCTGGAAGGTCTTCTGGGCCTGTACCATACAGCTGGTTTATGCAGGTACAATGGTTCCGATCCCTCTCTGAAGCCAAAGGCTTGATGTGCACGTGCTTTGCAGTGCACACACATTTCAAGCCGGGAAATTCGGTATACAGAGGCTTATTCTGTCCCCACTGGAGTCCTCAGACATTGTTGTCAACTTTGAGGGTCGGATTCAAGTACTGTACTTTTCCTGGATAGAAATGTTTTTTTTTCAGGTTAGTCTTTAATTTAGCGTGGCAAGAGAGTCCTGCGGGCTGGGCACTCAAGTTAACAATAGAGTTTTTCAAGGAAATTGTATTCAATATAGCTTGTACTTTTATTTCTGTAACTGGATCATTCTTTCTGGTCAGCACCTTTCAGATGTTCGATCCCCTTTTCTAACATAAAACCGATCTCTTTTTCTGGTATTTTCTCACATGACTTAGGTGCTGCCAATAATAAAAAGCGTTATCTTTTCTTTGCTCAGCCTGTCCTAAGTGGCCTGTCCGTTTTTCTTGACCCGGAAAGGAAATACTGAAATAAAAGTATAATTCTATAATGAGTTAATGTGCTGTAGATTCATTACTAGTTTTGCAAAAATTATTCTCACTTCATTAGCTTGCTCTCCCCTTGCACCCGTTTTTATAAGAATTATTATGGAGCCAGAACTTGATTAGCGCTGCCTTTGTCAATTCAAGTTATTAATGATTAGTTAATTCTCTCAAGGAATCTATTTTTACTGTGGCAGTATTCATTTTAAGCCATTGAATCTCATGTTTAAACATTTTTAGTACTTACTTTTCAATTATGTGGTCCCAGTAGAGTAAAAAAAACTTAAATACTTCCTTAAAGGTGACTTGTGAAACAGGAATGATTTATGTCTGATTTTCACAGCTCTAAAAATAGTGCACAATATATTACACATGGTATGTGATGCAACTCACGAGGCAAACAAGAGAGAAATAAGTGGGATTCTAGTCTTAACTTTGAATATTACTTCTGTAGAGGAACAAGTGACTTCTTACTTAAAAATAAACGCATTATTTCTCCACTAGTAGTGGAAGTGCAAAATTATTAAGGTGATTTTCTTGTTAATAATTTAAGTCTTTTCAACATTTTCTCAGCTTTTCATAGTGATTGAAGAGATCTTTTACTTCCCAAATTTGCAGATAAGGGTGTCAATTGTATTTCTAGAATGACCTGACCTGGTACATAAAAATAACTGTACTGTGCTAAAAATGATGGGAAATTTAAATATGAATCAGTGGGTACAAGATGTAGGACAAAGTAAATAGGACAGTTGCTGGCCGGGCTGTCTTTTTCTTACATCTTTGTGGAACTGCAGTCAAGGATAAATAAGTAATGTGTGCTTTTTGGAAGCTTAAGACTGCCCTATTTGCATTTTGTATACTGTGCGTGGATGTGGAGAAGAGAGAAAAATCGAGCTCCCTGCAGAATGTGTGTGAGAATATGCGTCGGATCTCCAGGGAGCGTTTGTGCGGCTGCAGGAACAAACTGCGTAGTCTGGGGAGGGACGAGGACTGATGTCTCGGGAGAATATTTTCTTACTAAGCCTTTGCAGTGCAGTGAAGAAATACCAGGAGCGTCTCACAGCACCAGCGTAACCAGCCCTTTAAGAGAACGTATAGTTGTACTTGACATATAGCAATGTCTGGGACAGCCTGTGTAAGCCCTACTACCACTTGGGCAACCCGAGAGAGTAAAAGATGAGGAGACAGCACTCACTATGCCTCAGAATCTCCATCCTCTGCCCTTTCTCTGGTTAAGTTAAAGTCTCATCAGAGCTGAAAGTTCTGACTAGGACTCTCTGGAGTCTGTTGGGGCTGCACCCTTTTTTAGCTCACACGGAGAAATTAAATAAGTAATTAAGGGCATATTTTTAGTTGCTTACTTGCAGGATCAGGTAATGAAAGGTTGCACGCTGTTTTAGGAGATTGTCTGCTCGATGCTATTTTTGAAAATACTTGATTTCCACATTTTTTTCAGGGTTTCTCAGATCCTTTCTACAAGTTACGTGCTCACAATTCCATCTCGTAATTTTTCATGAATTAGTACTCAATATTTAGAATATTCTGCTGGGAAGATTTGTTGGTCTGGTAAGGAGTGACTGTGTAAGCGTTCTCCAGACACGGAGAATCAGCCCATTACTCAATGGGCTGATACGCTGCTAATATTTCCTTTCCATTCATTGCTTGCTGACTGCTGATGTCAGCTTTTTGGATATACCAGCCAAATTAACAGAATTCCCTTCTTGCAACAGTTGAACTCCAAGTACTGATGTAATCTTCTGCACCTACTCTTCTGTGTGGTTTGGTTTTTTTTTTTTGCTATTCACATGTAGTGTATCTAATATGAAATTGCATTCATTTTGTCAAATTAAACACTGGGTTTCCCATTCAAAATTTATTAGCCTGCTAGACTCTCTGTACAAGTAGGACTTTCGGTGGTATATTTGTTATAGGATGGTGAAGATATCCAATATGATTTTAAATTTCTGGGGTTTTATGTAAATGCATTAAATACATCTAGGCAAACTTAAATTATGTTGTCAATTTTTGACAACATGGTGTTAAAACCACTGGAACTGGGTTGACTGTTTCCGAAGAATGGTTCCATTACTTAACAGGGCTCTGGAGATTAAATATACTGTGCGGCAAATTCTTTTTCTTTTTCTTTCTTAATTCATTTCTGTTTCATAGTTAAATAGACTATGTGCTATCTGAATCAATTCAGATTTTCCAAGTATTCCCAATATGCTTTTTATCAATAGCTATGCTTTACAAAGTTATCACTGCTTTTTAACTGCTTCATCACTTTCTTTCTAGTTATTAGCTGGGATAAAGTTGTTCCATGTTCAGGATTTGTCTTGATTCTGTCTCCTTTGTAATGGTCTTTGTTTTTTTCCCTAGTCCTATTTTAAATATAATTTCTTCTTCCCATTTCTCCAGGATTAACTTATTTGGCTTTCATTCTCTCTTTTCATTTCTCTTGTGAATATTTCACAACTGTGCGTATCATTGTCTATATAAATCACCAGTTCCCATTTTCAGCAAGGTTTCTTTTAATCCTCAAACCTCCAATCAATCTCTCTGAAGCTGAACTGGCCTTCTTGTTGAGCACTTATAGAGTAAAATCCCGTCCCTATTGAATTCAGTGGGAGTTTTGTCATTCATGTCAATGACTTCAATGCTTCACTCACAGTTAACATGCATTAGGTTTTAATTATAATGCCTTTTAGGCACCTCCAGCCTTCTTCCTGCTTCATGGCTTTTAATTACTTCCCAGTGAGCACACTGTTTACTCCTCCTAATTCCACTCAGCTTGTTTTTTCAAAGCGTACTTTTTCTCATTGCTTATCAGTGTACAGGAGAAGGATGAAAATACAAACATAGCCAAACGGGAATTATGCTAAATGATAAGCATTCCTTTTGCAAATGATTCTGTGAGACAATACGGCTATTCATTTTGGTGGGCTTCCTGGGAAACCTCGACTTCTGCATGATGCCCAGTGAAGGAATGGAGCCTTACAGAACACAATTATCACATCTCAAACACAAAGTGTCAACCCATGTAAGAGTAAAGAAATGGAAAAAAAAATATTGTCTGTGACACACCTTGTGGTCCTAAGATAAGGAACTTGTAAGTTTTTTTGCCCTAGGGAACACACAGTAACAAAAACGATTAGTAGCAATTGCATATCAAAGTAAGACAAACTGAATTTGTGGTCAGCTGCTGTTTATCATTGTGTTGATGACAGTATCATGTTTACCAACGTACTGTGGCTTTTTAGCATTTATTGGCTTGCTTCTTTTTAACCTTTTGAATACTGGTTAGACAACTTTGCTTACTACATTCATATAAAAGTGTTCCATGTCCAAAGAGTTCATGGCCTCATAACTTCTGTAAAGGAAGTAAACCTGAATCATTCTATTGTTTGTGAATTTTACCATGGCTGGTCTACAGTTCTGAAGTTGCAGGTTAATTCACCTAGTAAGACAGAGAAGATGGTTTCCTGTGTTTATCTGCGAGTCTCATGATCATATGGCTTATTTCTTACATGGGACAGTATCTGTCATTTGCTGTGCATTTGTATAACACCTTGAAGAATAAGACCTGGTCTTACTGGTTTCTGAATGCTCTAACCTCCAAAGCTCCTTCTTCTTTGCTGCACGAGACAATACTCTGTTTGGTCATGAAAAGGACAGCAGTAATGGTGCTAAAATTCTTTGAGCAAGATGTTCTACTAAGAAACAGGACTACTGGGAATAGCAGCTCAGTATCATGGCCTCTGGCTCTTTTATATGGCTTGCAAAATGCAACTGGTCGGTAGCATCTATGAAGAAGCTGTATGTGCATCTGCAGACTGAAGAAGGGGAGATGATCACACCGTACTAAGTAAGTGTGTGAGTTTCATGGTGGAAGCATGTGAAGTGGAATACCACATCATCAATCAAATGCTGCATATGTGAGACTTAAAGTGTTGATATGCTTCCTCAGGAATAATTTGAAGTAAATACACTGAGAAAGAGAATGTTGCCTGTAAATGTCTAAGCAGAAGTAATGGTATTGGCTTGTGGTCAGATAATAAGTATAGTAGTCCAATGAGGTTATGTTCTTTTTAGAGAATTGATCAGTTTAAAAAGGTTTTGAAAGGATCAGTCCCAGAGAATGGAAGGGTTATCTGAAATCAACATATATGTTTCAGACTTCAGAATACAGCAAAGTAATTCTTGAAGAAAAGATTCTTGTGCAATGATGAGAGCAACTATCCCCTTGTAGAATTATTTTTTCTCTCTAAAGTATTGCTGGTGACTGGAGTCCCACTGCATGCAGCTATTCCATCACCATGGGCTGTCCTGTCCCTGTCCTGGCCACTCATTGGAAGTAGAAAGTACTCTGACAATCCAGTCTAAAAATAGCTCTGACACAAAACAGGTGAAGACAGCTAACTTAGTAGTGGGCAGGGCAAGAGAGCATTCTCATTTGTTCTTACCGTGGCTGGTGCTCCCAAGCTAATTCATTTTTTAACAAAACTAATCTCCCCTTTGTCTTCTTGTCTTTGCAGAACTAAGATTTTGACAGTCCTGAGCCATACATCAATCATTTTGCTTTTTAAATACTAAAACGTCAACATCAATATTCTGAGATTTCAGCTTTCTCTCTGATGTCTTGTCTTTTTTGATTGGTAACACTAGCTGACTCCTCTGAGTTGAAGTCACTCTGCAGTAACAGCTAGAATCAGGTCACTGCAGAATTTGTAGATACTGTTATTTTGCTGACAATTAAGTATTATTGTTTCTTTTTCCCCCTAGTATTGGTAAAGGTGATTTAGCCTCTTCATTCTTACTCTCAAAACCTAGGAAAGACAATCCTAGTTTGCTGAGACCTGTTTCCTTGTACTGAACCACTGGGAAAGAAGTTTGAAGAAAATATTATGGCAAAGAGTTTATAATTAGCATTGTGGAGTGGTGGTTTCCAAAGCGCTGCTCATCCAGCTCCCCTGTAACTGTCAAGAATATCTTGTAAAGGAAAAAAAACCCACCCTACCAAAAGAATGTCAGAAGGCCCACTCAACAAAACTGCCTCCTGACAGAAAAAAACACTCATGTACTTCCTATCTACTTCGCCATAGCTAGCGCTGGCTGCTTTGGGGAAGCCGTTCTGAGGCTTTGAAATTCCCGTGTTTGCTTCTTGTAAGGTCTTTCTTTTATCTGCCGTTGCTGTGCGGCAAGGGGAATGGCAGATCCACCGTCCTGAACAGCTGTGCCAGGGCTTGAGGGCAACAGGAGGAGACTTAAAGCCTCTGCATGTTGCTTTTTGCTTTAAACAAGTCATCTGGTCCCCCATAGCCAGCTGATGGGGGATGTGCTCTGCATATGGGGGCAGGGGGGAAGCTCGTAGTGCGGTGACTTGTTTTTCAAAGGCTTTGTATGCCCTTTCTAGAGTTCGGAATAACTCACTGCTCTGATTGTTGCCTTCAGGGACCTCAGGACTTCAGAATACTTTCCAACAAGTGGATTGGCTAGAAATCATTCTTAAGAGTGGAAAAAAATGTTCTTCTATTGCAGAGAAGGAATTTGTTATACAAAGGTGAGATAGGGCAGGCGTAGACCAGCTCTGTCATTGAATCTAATCCCCCGCAATTAAGGAGGATTATTACAATTATTACAACAGATGTCTTGTTCAGAGGTTCATGGAACAGCAGCCTCACAGGATCTGATGTTTGCAGAACATCTGCCGCACTGATAGTCACATATCATTGACCACAAAGTGATTTCTGCTGCTCTGTGACGAATGCTAAATCAAGACCAAAGCAGCGAAAGGCCACAAAGGGACAACTACAATGTCGCAGATTGAAGGAGTTGCCCGTGTCCTGTGTCTCTGGGATGACAAGGGTTTTGCCAGCTACAACTCCTGGATGATCCCAAGAGGCAATCACATTGTCAGAAGTCTGGTGACCGCAGCTGATTCTTGTGGAAGAAAAGTTCAAACTCCTTTTGAAGTGAAACCTGAGAGTCATTTGAACTTAGGGTGAGCCGGTAGCACCCATGCTCCTGCGTCCTCTCTGCCTTGCTTTTTCTTGGGGGTAAACTCTGGAGCTTCAGGAAAAAAAATATAATTAAGCTGTCCCTCAAAATGAATCCAAAGTCATACAGGAGTAGTACTCAGCTCCCTTGATGTGCAGTGTTTTAACTTCCCACCATCTCTCTGGTAATATAGCATCCATCTTCATTAGTGTGAGCTATCTGTGGTTGAAAGCTGTCAGAATTACCTTGCAGCACAATTTCATTTGAGAAATTACTAATATCAGCTCTTTTATACTGTTGTTTGGAGTCTAGATCCTTGTTAATGAAATGAGAAACACTTGTTGGTAATGTCCGCACTTTAGTTTGTTTATTACTTGTTTGCATATTTTCCTGAAAATTGTGAAGCACTAAATTCTACTTGCAGAAATGTATTTTCAGAAAATGATCTAGAAGAATATTTTGAAGGAAACAGTCCTGACTAATACCATTTCTTTGCCCAATTATCTGGGACACTACTGCATACATATAATTCCATATGTGCATGTCACTTAACATAATACTTGCTTCAGTATTCAATTTTTCTTTTGCACGGAAACAAAATAGTATATTAAAAGAAGTCTTTCCTGTTTTTTTCATTAAGGTTCTGAAAGTTTAAATACATTGAGGAAGATTTCTTGTAAAGTATACACTGGGGAAGATGTTTAAAATGAAAATAGGCAGTTCTATGGCCAGATGCAGACGTCTTGGTGAAAGTCTGTTCTTTTAGTAAAAATTAGTAAATCCTAATTTTTTTCAAAATCTAGGATTTATTTCTGTTTGTCAAGTTAGCAAAAGAAAGTTGATGGCACAGCAAATGAAATCATGTTGTAGTGAAGTGGCAACTTCGTCCTGTAATGGATTTAGAAATGACAGCTGTGATTAAAAATATTAGGCAAGGTTTTATTCAAGCCCTCAGATGATATTCTGGTATCGGAATAGGAGCTACACTGATGTAAGGCCTCTTACAAGATCTAGGAATAGCTAAAGTTAGTACAACTAATTAATTATGTGTTGGGTTTCTTTTCTAGTAATAGAGGCTCATCAGGTGTTTTGTGTGTATTTTTATAATGTTTGTGATCTTGTTTCTTGTCATATTAATGCCACTCTGTAGTAGGAAGCAAACATTAATTAGTGCATAATTTACAGCAGGAAAAGCAGAGGCTTGCGTAGTTAATAAATTTTAACAGAGGATTTTATCTAGAGCTGTTTGTGCGATTTCCCGGTAGCACATCTTTACGTGGTACGTTTTTACTCTCATCTCAGTTGATGCTGTATTAAAAATGTCCATAAGTAATTATTTCGGTGTCCTTAAAAGTCTGACCTAAGGTATATGAAGCAGTGCACAGAAACTTTAAACAGACAAGTAATATTAAGTTCAGAAGGGTCTTACCATTGCCCAGTTCCAGGTGGATAAGTCACAGAACTCAGTGATTTTAAGGTCCCCAGAGATACCATGTTGCCTAGTATATTAAAAAAATCTTTAGGATAATGTTCTGTCCCAGATTTTTAGGCAGGACCTGGGATTTTTCCTGTCTTCCCCTCTTGAAGCGTGATTATACAACTAACCCATTAGTCATGTTGTCAATGCTTTTGCAGGAAAGAGGGCCACAGGTGCCACTGTTGTGTCTATCAACATGAGAGAGAAATATTCCTGGTTTCTTGTGCTGATAGCACACTGATAGGGTGAGGGGTAATGGCTTCAAACTAGAAGAGAGTAGATTAGATTGGATATCAGGAAGAAATTTTTCACTATGAGGGTGGTGAGGCACTGGAACAGGTTGCCCAGAGAAATTGTAGATGGCCCATCCCTAGAAGTTTTCAAGGCCAGGCTGGATGGGGCTTTGAGCAACATGGTCTAGGTGTCCCTGCCCGTGGCAGGGGCATTGGAACTAGATGGTCTTCAAGGTGCCGTCCAACCTAAACCATTCTATGATGCTTCTATGATTCTTGTCTTTGTGACAGGTCACACAGCCTGATACAAGCTGGGGTCCTGGTGGGCAGCTGAGCATGGACCAGTTAAATGCCCTTGGCAGCAGGGACAGCCAGGAGCCTCCTGGGCTGTATGAGCAGGGGCACAGCCAGCAGGTTAAGAGAAGGGATTCTCTGCCTCTGTTCAGGGCTTCTGAAACTGTATCTAGATCCTGCATCCAGTTTTGGGTCTCCCAATGCAAGAAAGACATGGACAAACTGGAGTGAGTTCAGCAGAGGTCTGTGAAGCTGGTGGGAGGCTGGAGCGCTTGTCCAGGAGGAGAAGATGGGGGAGCTGGGTATGTTCAGCCTGGAGAAGAGATGGCTTCAGGGAGACCTCACAGCAGTCCTCCCATACCTAGGGGTATGTTAACCAGAAGACAAACCCAGGGGCTCTGCATGGTGGGAGGACAGGAAATTATTGATGTAAATTGCAATACCAGGGGTTCAGACTGGATATAAGGAAAGACCGTTCCCATGAGAACAGTCAGGCAGTGGAGCAGGTTGCCCACAGAGGCTTTGCAGTCTCCGTCCTTGGAGGTCTTTAAGACCTGACTGAATATATCTTTGGTCACTGTGATCAATTGCATAAATCCCTCCAATGCCACAAAAAAATCTGTACTCTGAGAGCAAGAGCCTTGTCCCCGAAAAATGGAAATATGTTTGTAATTTCTCAGGCTGCAAAAACCTCTGAACCCATCCACTTCTTGCTGATACCTCCAACTATGAGGCAATATGACTGTCTTCCCACTCAAACAGCAGTTTTTGTATAAAAATGGTTATGGCTTTTTGCTTTGACAAGTTTTCTCCTGTTACTGTGTATTAGACTTGCTGTAGACACTTTGCAGATCACAGCTCCGACAGGAGCATAAACACTGTCTTTGTGGAAGTCCTGCTCCTGCCTTGCAACCTCCATTCCAATTATGACTTTTATATCCTGGATTATTTATGGTAGTTGATAGTCAGCAACGGTCAGGCCCCATTTTCATAAGTGTTGCTGCTTTTGATTGGGAAGGACCCTCTCCAAGAAAATATGCAACGTTCTTAATGTCTTCAGTGAAGATAATCTCCACTTTCAGTGAAGTCACTGAAAGGCAGCTAGCGGTTTACCTGTGTTTTCGGTTGTCAAACGCTGCTCCTGGCTTCAGCCCCTGGGAAATCCGTGGCGCTGTTTGTTTGGCTTGGGGAACAGAATGTCACCATTTACTGAGAAGAAGTATAAGGTAGAAATAGTTTCATTAGAGGGTGTTAAATTTTATAGTTCCTTCATCAAATGTGTCAGATTAATAGGAAGAAAGTGTTTTAAGTGGCTGACTTTAATTAGAAGAACGGTGAAGTCTGCCAACAACAATAATACATTTTTGGTGACCAAGTGTTTAAGTCAGTTAGAAGTTATTCCATTTATTCTTAATTATGTTCTCATTTATTGAAGTTTAATCTATTTGGAACAATACCAGTCCCAATGGTATGCTTCATGGAGCACGAATTATGTTGCAGAATATTTAAAATAATTATTTATTTTCTAGTCTCTCCCTTTTGCTATCACCTTCTGTAATGCTTTTAGCATCATTTGATACATCTGGTCACAGCGTGTCATATTGCTCTTAGATTTACCATTTGGTAAGTATTTGCATCTGTTACAAAAGCTCCTTTTTACGTTCTTTCTATCATTGCCAAGCTGAGACCTTGATCAGCAGTAAAGATACAGAGATGCTGATTAATGCTTTTGTCATCTCAAGGGCTGATTACTGTAATTCACTCTTTTTGGGACTTTCAGCCCATGCTGTTAGGAAATTGCAACTGACACATTATGCTGCCATGAGGGTTCTCTTCAAAATGAGATTATTTGAATGTATTACACTGATTATTAAATTTAAAAAAACCCATGATTTGTTAAGTAGAAAAATTTCATATTAATCGTTTACATGTATTTGGCAGATCTTAGAGCATTACCAGTATGAGTCTATCACATGAGTAATCCTTTTGCTGTTATGATCTTTCCTGTAGATCATCCAATTTACTTAGATGTCCTTATGAAGTCTGTTAAGATTTGTACATTATCAAGAGAGTAAATTATCTATTGATATTCTCTAAGATGAATTTGTGTTGTTTTTCAATCATCGTGGAAATGCTTTGTATTTACTTGAACATCTAAATTGCAGGTTTTCCTATTCCTGTTTTTAATTGGCGAATGTATAATTACAGACTTGTATGAGTCTTCCTGAAAGCTAATTAATTACAGATATTGAAATTCACCAAATGGCAGTCCAGATTCAGTGGTAGTTTTGAATATTCAAATTTCATAGAATACATAAAAAGTGTTATTTTTACAATTTTTCTCCAGCTATTTTAAATTTTGACAGAAAAAGAAGAAATAATTCTACTTCTTTTTCTTTTTCTGAGCATCTCTCTTTTTCGCTGTTACATTGGTGAGAAAATCCTGGGGTTTTAGCTGTCCTAAGCAGAAAAATCAGAGTGGTTTGAGCAACATGGGTAATAGCGCTAACCTGTTTATGTATGCCAGTCAGCACTGTCTAATTAGCAACCTTATGTTAGTGAAGTCTTTTTCCCTCTAAGATGAAGCCTGAACCTCTGAAAAGTCATTTTTAATAGGTCAGTTTCAAAGGAAAAGCAACTTATGCTTTATACTGTAATGACTACATGAAAGCTTTCCATTCTAAGAGATTCTTGCATACCTAGTTTTTGGTCACCTTAAAAAAATAAAGGTCTACAGCAACACTCAGACTTTGGAAAAGTTCAAAAAATCCACTCCAGTGGATCCACTGGATCAAAGATAATTCTGACAATTTAGATTTTAGCCTGGGATGTATAGCATTTCACTTCGATCTACGTGCCTGAAGAAAGCATCTTCCAATGTGTTCTCTTGCTGTCTGAAATGTATTATGTCATCTTCTTGAACAAGCAGAATATACAGGCAGGCAGGCTCCAAAACTTGCTAGGTGAGACCTGGTTTATGCTGAATAACTTTTACCTAGCCGCTTTTTTGACTGCCTCAGATAGTGTGAGGTGAGGAACCAACAGAAAATGGTGGATGTTTATCAAGTATCTTGCCTGTTGAAGAGAAATACGTTATCTGCACTGAAATGGAGAAGGAAGTGAAGTTTAAGATCTGGGTATGTCTTGGAGAAGGAGAAAGAGCACAGGCTCAGAGCCACGCTCAGAAGAGGTGTTGCTGTACAGATTTCTCCTTCAACTTTAGTCTCTGGGACAAGTTAAAGGATTTTCCACGTGCCATGCTAAAATAGCCAAGAAGGGCTCTAGATCTTTCTCTTTTGTAACCCGGCTTCCAGCCTTGCAATTATGAGATCGAAAAGCCTTGTTAAAATAAACACGTTCTATTTTGTAAAGCGCTGTAAGAGCCTCAGTTAGGCTGATAGATGGGACATATTCTCTCTCCAGGGGAAACTAATATAAGTAAAGCAGACTATATAGGCGTTTTCGTCTGCGTGGATGTATCTAAGGACGTTGTGAGCCGCAGGGAGGTCGGAGCCTGGATGTGTCCCCTTGCTGAGCAGGTGTGTGGGGCTGGGGTAGCTGAGCCCGGCTGCGGGGCAGAAGCAGCCCCTGCTGCTGCTCGTTCTGCGAGAGGCTGGCAGCGGCCAGACGAACCCTGAACCACCGCCGTGAGGAAGACAAAATAACTTATTTCGAACCAGATAATCCTCGGAACACAATAGAAGGATTTTCTTCTACCAGACTTATTTAAAACTTAGCGCAGAAAGTAGAAGGGCTCCCTGGGGGACCCTTTGACTAGGTGGTCGCTGCTTCGGTGCTTGTCTGTGTTTATATTTTTGGGCTTTAAATTCTTTAGGGCAGAAGTATTGATTTACATTTAGTTGAGTGCTCTGTGCTTTTTCTGGAGTTTAATTATGATATTTGCAAGAAGTCATCTCTTCACTAGAGAAACCTCCTGTTTTTCAGCCAAGTTAATGTGGAGCTTGGCCTGTGTCAGAGCTGTGGGATTTAAGGTGAGGACATCATATTTTGGTGAATGCAAAGTTTTATTGTCACAGATTTATAATATGAATTATTGATCTTAGATCCACTTTGGTCATTATCTATTTGGAGAAGTTAGTATCACAGAATCACAGAATTTTCAGAGTTGGAAGGGACCTCTAGAGATCATCTAGTCCAACTCCCCTGCTAAAGCAGGATTGCCCAGAGCACATTACTCAGGACTGCATCCAGGCGGGTCTTGAAAATCTCCAGAGAAGGGGACTTTTAATGTCCCTTTAAAAGGTACCTTTTAATGTGTCTGTTTTATTGTTTTCTAATTTAATAGTGTTTCTGAAACCATCAGAGTGGAAATAAAGAAGTTTCCATGTCCCAACCTCTTGAAAAAACTCTCTTTTTTTTCATCTTAACAACTGTTTAAAAAGGCAGGATTAAAATTTGAAAGATTTTCTGCATTATAAAGTTATTTTGTTTTACATTATAAATTTGGAAAGCAACATCCTCAAGTCCTCAGTAAACCTATTATAATTCAAAACATTTAGGTCGCTGAAATCTGTTAATGTTCTATCAAAATTCTGGAAAAAGTTTATCTTGTACAAAATATCTGGCATTGCTCTATTTATTACAAAATATTTCTTAGTGTTCTTCCTGTATTCTATAAATGTAATCTAAGAAAAAGTAACTTTTGAGCTCAAATACTGCAGTATGTGAGAAAGCTTTTTTCCCCTCCCATGAAAAGTTTAGATACTAAAAAAGTATGATCCATTCAAAATTATAATAAATTGATCTGTAGATGATACATACCAAACTGTCTTTCAGCAGTCAGGTCATGTCCTGATACAGTGGTTTAAGTTGCTTTTATACTTTATAGAATAGCAGGTGAAAAAATTTGATTGTATTGGCATTATTTGTCATTTCTTTGGCTTGGAATGGAAATTTTACAGGATAATCATTGTAGAACTAGTTGAAACTTGTCTCTTTATACAGGCAATTTGTAGGTCTGTTAAAATAAACTCTTCTTTGAGATCATATTCCTCGCTACTGGCTGACTTGCTAAGCTTCTTAATCTCTGCTTCTGTTCATTAGACAGCAATGTGTGTTTCCAGTGACGAAAGCCGTAGGGTTGACTCCGGCTGACGGTAGCGGTGTGTCGGTATGTGCCGTTGTCGCTCCTTAGCTAGGTGAATGAGGCAGCTGAAGCAAGAGCAGAGGATTGTGGCCATTAACTTTTCTTTAGTGTGTCCAACTTCTACTGTTTAGTCTTGGTAGAACTTTTTCTACATTGCAGTTTGTAGCACTGAATTAAGGAGATAGGACCTTGCTCCGATATGCTGAATCTCACCATTCTGAATATTGGAAAAAATAGGAAGGGAACTATAATGACGGAAGAGGTATGCTTGCAGCTGCATAACTGAAATAAAATTCCTCTTCAGCTTACGCAGCATCGGTGGTGCTGAGAAATCAGTTTTGTACTGATAAAGATGAAGTTTTCCCCTGGGGAAAAGGGTTACTGTAGTAGATAGTGTGCAGCTGCCCCTTTTTTGGGGGATCCCAGTTTGGGTGGGCTGACTACCTAAGCTGAGGCAGCAAGTGTGGCCCGAATTTTACTTTTCCAGAGTTCGCTGTTTAACTTGGAGGTTGTTCTTCCATCCTCTGAATGTAGAATAATTTTTGTGTAGTCATTGGTGCCTTTGTAGATCTGATAGGAGTCTGTTGTGTTTCACTCAATGTTGAGATTAATTTACAATATGTTCAGAAATTTAGAAAGGTATAGTGTGCAGCAGTGGGCTTCTTAAACAGCATCTGATTCAGCATACATTGTATGAGACTGTTTGACAATATTCAGCTATTAGTTCTAAGAAGTGAGACCACATTTTATTCTAAAATCATACTTTTCAATCCTTGTGCAAAAGTAAGTCGCGTTAGGGACTGGCAAAAGCAGACAAACGGGATCCCTCCTTGTTCCAGTGCAGTGGAGTTGGAATGGCATTCTTCAGCAACAAGATCTCAGGTTTCCCGGTTCACTTGAAGCTGTTGAATTTCAGGGTATGCAGGGTAGGCTAGCTGCTTGTGCAGGTGTATTAAGTGTACAACAGGACAGGAGCCATCCCTGTTCCTGTGGATAGATGGTTTTATGATTTATTTACTCTTGGATTGAGGCTAACAGGGTTATTCTTGTACTATTCTGTTTTTTACAATACTATATTTTAGTTGATCTAACGGCAACTTATTTGACATTAAATATAGCTATAGTTACCATGTTTCTCTAATGCTCTCCAAATATTCCTATATCAAGTAAATACAGCTTTGAAATATCTCCAAAGTTACGTACACATAGCAAAATTGTCACTTAATTGCTATTGAAGTATGAAATAAAAGCCACCAAAGAGTTTAAAAACTCCGTAGTATTTTCTAATATGCTAAACAATCACTTAGATTTCAATGTCCTTGAAGGAATGCTTTTTTACATCCATCACTTTTGCCATTTGTTATACACCAGCATCTAGAGTTGAATCATGGCCGCCTGAGGGCTGTGAATGTCATTGGGACCTATATATGAGGCAATGGGGTTATGAAGCTTGGAATTTTTAATGGAGTTTTACTTTTGTTTTTAATAATAATAAAAAAAAGCAGTGAAGTATATGAGCGAGGTTGTGATTATTACCTATTAAAAGAAAATGAATATAAAATGTTCCTACTGTTAAAGTCCCAGTGCTACAGGGTAGGCCCTGAGTAACATGGTTCTTTCTTAGGACCAGCTCTTCAGAAATTTCTCACATTCCTTTTCTAAGATGATCCTGGTACTGTCTGACCTGTCTTTATTTATCCATTTTTAAAGTTTATTTCAGAAGTTGCAGGAGTGGGTATCCCTGGGAGCGTTCTTGGAGAAAAAAGAAGCTAACATTTTGGGGTGTACAACAGACAAAGCTTCAGAAAATCCTGTTCACTTTTCTTTCTTGAAAAGACATTTAGAGGATGCCTAACCCCTTCTCGAATATTTGTGTGTCAGTTTGTCTTGAATAAAGCAGTTCAGGAAGACATGAGGGTTAATTCTTTTATCGATTATCTTGGATTCACTAACACTCCCTTTTGTAAAATAAATACTAAAAAAGAGTGACTTGTATATCAAGACTTCTGACTGTTCAGCAATCCACTGATTAGTCATAAAACAGCTATCAAACCTGTGACATGGAAAAGATTGGGAGGTCAAAGAGGCATCCAGCTTCTGAGTTAGTCGGCCCGTTATTAGCGAGTGTACAGTAATTTATGATGATGTTTCTATAAATCCCTTAAAATGAATGAAGGCAATCACAACAGGTTTTAAAAAGATGAATGTAACATACTGCTCTTTGAATGGAGAACAGATCCCAGACAAAGAACATGATAGACAATTCTTGCCACTAACTTCATATGACTTTGGATCAAACCCATTGGGTGGTCTGAGGTTGTTCCTGTAGAAATCACTCTCAAGCTTTTCCCTGGGATCAGCAGCATCCATAGACTTTTTTTTTTTTTTTTAAATTTTGGGGATCACAAATAAAACTGGTGTATAATTCTTACATCAGTAAATATCTGCTGCCTTGTGAAAGTCTAAAAATCTAATGATTAGAAAAGCACTGCTATCAAAAATAAAAGCTGTTCAAAATATTTAGTGGGAGGAGTCCATTAAAATGGTTATCTTCTAAATGCTTGCTACAGTTTGACTTTGTGAAGAAAATAACTCTAATCCAAAGGATATGATTTCAAAGCATATGATGAAAATATAAACAAAAAAGGAACACACATAGTATGAGAAATTGTCAAGATTGCTTTTTTATTTCTGACTATATTTTATAAGGAACTCATGTACCTCTCATTTGCAAATCTGAACTTTATGGCTGGAGTTAAACTTTACTTGTATTCTTTGAAATCCTTCATTTGCATCCTCTCCCTGTCTGAGTGTGGGGCTCACGTGGAGGAACCTCTGACTTGTTAGTAGAGTTGACATCTGAGCAGGGGACATAAGAATAGTTACATTTCTTTAAAAGTGCAATTTCTCATGCCCAGTAGTCAGCTTATACTTAGCTTCCAAGTGTAGAATAATAATCATGTTCCAAATACAGTTCTGACTGATCTTTAGTAATTTGCAGTTCACAGAATCACAGAATGGTCAGGGTTGGAAGGGACCTCTGGAGATCATCTAGTCCAACCCCTCTGCCAGGGCAGGGTCACCTACAGCAGGTTGCCCAGGACGGCATCCAGGCTGGTTTTGAATGTCTCCAGCGTGGGAGACTCCACAACCTCTCTGGGCAGCCTGTTCCACTGCTCTGCCACCCTCAAAGTGAAGAAGTTCCTCCTCATGTTAAGATGGAACTTCCTATATTCAAGTTTGTGCCCGTTACCTCTTGTCCTATCACTGGGCACCACTGAAAAAAGACTGTTCCCATCCCCCTGGCACCCTCCCTTTAAGTATTTATAAGCATTGATAAGATCCCCCCCAAATCTCAGTGAATGTTCAAGAGATTGCAGTAAGTTCTTGTTATGATTTTTAAGTCATTGTTATTTACTTCACAGCAGTCAAAAGTGTGAGGTAGACATTTTATACAACAAGGTCCTTGCTTTGGCAAAATCAGCTAAAATTATACCATGAGGTAACTGCAGGGTGTCATAAGGATGAGGGGAAGAAATGCTGAATAAAATGACAGTAAGTTGATTATTGTGATGAAGTAGTCTCCTCTGGAGTTGAGAGCATAAGATATTCTTTGGCTAAAGCACTTGACTGCGACTCAGGAATCAAGCCCAAATCCCCCACATCAACAATTTTATTGTACAGTTCTTAATGGAGGAAAGCAGGACATGAGGGGGGCAAGGGGATCATCGGGCAAGCTCCCCAGTACAGCGTCCTTCCTGTAAGTTGATTCATTGCAAGGAGAATGCCTAATTTCCCTGTTCTTTGACTCCTCAGTTGTAAAATAAGATTAACATTTTCCTTCCTTATAAGAGGAAGGGATGTGGGAGGACACCTTTATTAATTACTGCATTATGCTCAACAGAAGAATAATGAAAGTCAGACCAATAAACAAATTAGTAAGACCTGTTAATAAAAGCTAAGTTCAAACAATTCAGACACATAAAATGTCGTGTCTGACTGTCAGAGTTCTGCATTGTTTGCCTTTTACTGAACTACTGGGTTTGGATGGTAATTTTAAATTCATTCCCGAGTCTTGCTGGGTATTGGCAGTATGAGAACAGCTGTACTGGGTCAATCCAGCCTGAGCTTCCTCGGGGGATGGAGACCTGCGGAAGACCAGAAAACACGACAGGCTTTCCGAGGTCCTGCCGGCTGGTTATGCCCTTGCAGCAGTCTGCATTTAGGGATTTTCTAAAACAGAGGTTGCATCTTTGTGTTTAATAGACTATGATAGTTTTCTTCCGTGGGTTCATCTAACTGAACCCATATGAGCCTTAGATATATACATATCCTGTGACAGTGATTTCCGTAACAGTAGGCTCTGTCCAAATGTTGCTATTTTTATTTATTTTTAACTTTGTCTTATTTCATCTGATACTTCTTAATTAGCATTTAGTAATTATTATTTATTATGAAAAAACAACTGATGATAATTCCCTGTTCACTTCTCCATGCTGCTGCAAGCCCATCATTGTTATATTTTAACTGCTATTTTCCGTAAAATCATGCATTTAATTCCCACTTTCAGTTTCACTGGAGGGAATGGAGCATTCAGGAACTATAAAGACTGTCCTGTTAAGCTGCATAGCTTCTTGACACAACAGAGGAAAATGCAGTTTTAATATTTCAGTAGCTGAAAGGAGACAGTTCAAAGAGTGTGGGCAAACAGTGATGATAATGTGTTGACAATGCATGAAATTTCTGATGTGGCTTGCTTTATAAAATAAAATGATTTTTCAGGGGTGCAAAGGTGACTGTTAAAACCTCCAGTTGTAAGCCCTCAGGAGAAAAAAATCATCCCTTTGGTTTTAGCATTTCTCACCAGGTGAAAGAGTGATGGATGATTTACGATAAACATCTTGTAGTGTGAAGGACCATAACAGAGGCTATCTTGATGTTGGTAATCTGTTCTGTTTTTTTTTCAGGTTCTTTATTCACTCTTTGTACAAAATTAAAATAAAACAGAAGGGGGGATTTTTAGAAGAAAGGAATGGAATTCAGGAAACAGACTGACAAAGTCGATACTTTTTTTACATGGTTGTGTAATATTTGTCACAGAAGAATAGACTATAACAAGAAGAATACAGTATAACAGACTTTTTCTGTGTCCCACTGAAGAATGAATTGTTATCTGTAGAGTGAGAGCCTCCGTGGAAACAATGGACATCTTATATATCATGAAAATCTTATATATTATGCACACCTGAGGCACAAATAAGAAATGAAACAGTTCAGTCTTGTAGACACAGTTCTGCACAGGTTGTGTTGTACTGTGTGCTGTAGGAACACGAGAAAGCACTCTGTCTTGGAAAAGTTGAGGCCAAGTGTTCTGCAATTGTTGAGAGAGGAACAGAGGCACTGAAATCTGTCTGCCGCTCGCTGAGGCCCTGGATGAGGTCTTCTAGCATTGCAGAGACCATGGCCTGTGAGAAAACTTGCTAGTAGGCTTTGGAGGGACAGTTATGTTGCTTCCCGCCTTCTCAGCTACTCAGAAAGTCAGCAACAATGTGTTTTATCATAGTGCGTAACAGTTTTCTCAATGGTCCTCCCATCACCTGGCTGGGAGTCATGGTAAAGATGGATGCACCATCCCAATCAGATTGCTTCTGGCACTTAACAGCTGATGGACAGAATCATAGAATTGTCTAGGTTGGAAGGGACCTATAAATCATCAAGTCCAACCATCAACCGAACACTGCCAAAACCACCACTAAACCATGTCCCTAAGCACCACTTCTCCGTGTCTTTTAAATACCCGCAGGGATTGTGATTCAACCACTTCCCTGGGCAGCCTGTTCCAATGCTTGGCAACCCTTTCTGTGAAGAAATTTTTCCTAATATTTGTGTTCCTTTCGTAGACAGAGTGAAGTGCTCAAATAATGAGCTCTTCTTTACTAAAATAAATAGGCCAGATACTTGAAAGTGCTTTTATGAAAAACAAATACTTGTTATTAAAATAACTGGGAGTTGGTTGCAGTCTTTGACTTGAGCTTATATTTATGGCTGAGTTCCCTAGATGGAGAACTAAGCTGAATGACTTTCTAATCTTCTGGGAACACCTCTGGAAAAATAAAGGACGGACTGATCTCCTTAGAGAATCTGATATTCTGTATGGAATTTGTGAGAAGCCTCTTTGAAATACAGTCACGTGCAAGACCTCACAGTGTAGGAGCCAACACAATCACCCCCCAGCACCTACGACTCCAAATTGGAAATAAATGCCCTGGAAATAATCATGAATGTCAAGACAGTGCTCTGGGAGGAATAGCACTGGTTTTGTTGTGCTTACAAGTAGGCACCAGTCAGGAGTGTGCAGGAATGGTACTGCAGGCATAAGTGTGATATTTGAATGATAGTATCTTTAAAGTAGTAGCAGCACGTGGTCCTGCAAAATTCACTGCTAGTCTCCAGAATTAGATGCATGGAGATGCCATTTCCATTACATATTCATTATTTTGTTAGCACCTGCCTGTTTTTCCACCCCTAAATATTGCTCATTATTTGTAGGATCTGGCTGACGAAAATGATGAGAAATTTTTCTATAGTGTAATGCACAGACAAGCTCTAAACCAGGTATATTACTCAATATGATGTCCTTGTCCACACGAGTTCTTTAAACAATGCCAGCCCTTCAGCAAACATCTCAGAACAAACACAAATACTACAAGGAACTCAGCTCCTGATATTTCTAATGTTAAAAACAAGCACATAAAACATTTGTACCTCTTGGAGATTTGCTTTGCAGCAACCTCAGTTTGCCACCAGAAATGAGTTTGATTTTCTTTTTCTGATTTCTCAGTATTTACAGGTCTACTTCACAATGCATCACATTCGTATCTTAATTGGAAGGTTATATATTAATGGTATTTATATGATCTGCCTTTGTTAACATGGTATCTGAGTGTTTCATAATTTTACTTTATACTGTAACATGATTATTTATCTTACTATACCTTCCAGTTTTATGGATGCTTGTGAGAACACTGACTGGGTTCCATAAGGTCCTGTAGTAGTTTAGAGAACCGAGGCAGGTTTGTCTAAATTTGCAGCTGTTGGCCTAACCACTACATATTCTTTTCTGAAATTTTTGTTGCTCAAGACAAAGGGCATTGAAATGACAGAGCTGTTACAGACCACTGTGCTGTACTGAAATTAATTTACAGGGAAGGATTTGTAACATGTGACTGAAATTATTTCTGTATCATCTCTTGTTCACAAGGATGAAAATATTCTGGCTTGTGATAAGAGACTAGTGAGAACTGTTTCCTTTCAAGAATGCAAACAGACACCAGGCATCCAGTGCCTCTGAAAATACCTGACCAGTGAACACTTCATTATCTGAAGGAAAAGGACATTTCACAAGGTGAGAAAGAATCCAAGTGGCCGGAGCTGGCAAAACCTCTTGCTGAAGAGGTACTGAGCAATCTTCAGGGGGAGGAAATGGGAATTCTTTGAAAGATCTGGATTTCTGTCAAAATTAGACATTATAAAGGGGTGGTGTCCTTCGTATGATACTCTCACTGCAAAGATGGAGAGGCTGGGGAAAGCGTGTGTGCAAGTACGTGTGACAGAGAGAGAGACAGATTGTTAGGTGCAGCAGTAAACTTAATTAAAACGTTGCAGCTGTTCCATTATTATTTCACTTTCAGATATGACTGTATTATATAATGCCTATTTAAAGGAAGCTTATGGCTCTTAGGAGCACAGGGTCACAGATAGTTCAGGTTGGAAGGGACCGTAGAAGGTCAGCCAGTCCCTCCACAGCCTGGGCTGCTGCGAGGGTTCTTCCTTCCCAGGGGCAGTGCTTTGCATTTCTCCTTCTTGAATTTCATGAAGGTCCTTGAAACGCCCGTCAGCCCATTTCTCCAGCCCGCCTGGGTTTCTCTGCATGGCAGGCCTAGCCTCCAGCATACCAGCTGGCTGGCCCCTGCCGCTTGGTGTCATCTGCAAACTTGAAGAGAGCGCACTCCATTGCCTTCTCCAAGTCGCTGCTGTTAAGCAGGACAGGTGCAAGGATAGACCCCTGCAATTCCACTTCCTACTGGCCGCCAGGCAGGGTATGACCCAGTGACCAGTGCTCTCGGAGCCCTATCATCTCAGCAGTTTTTTACCCATTTGGTTTTCCACCCCTTCACACTGTAGCGTTCTAACTTTTATAAAGAAATAAGGCAGGACACAGTGTTGAAAGCCTTCCTAAAGTTGAGGTAAATGACATCCACTGCTCTCACAGTGTACATACGCGGTCATTTTCATCTTCATTCTTTATGAAACTTCAATCAGAAACCAAAACTAAGGTAGATTTAGTATGCACATCTGGACAGACAGACAGAAGCAGTGAGGACGTAGCAACAGGCAGCTCCTTTTGCCGACAGACCAGCATGTTCTGCTGCCTGGCTGCTTCAGTTCAGCTGGAGAAATCACATGTGAGTAACAACACTTAGCACATATTAACTCATCCTTCTGCTCAATCTTACTGGCTTCATGAAGACAATATTGATGTTAGACAATGACCACAAAGTATAATGTTTAGTGCGTGTATGTGCCGAAGACCCAGCAGCAGCTACACAACTTTGTTATGTTGTGGATCAGGTTACAACACTACTGGAGTTGTGGTAGAGAAGAGATAATCCACACTCAGGGAATTGATAAGCTTGTTTATAGCCAGTGTGTGATCTCTGAGTGGCAACTGGTATCACATCAGTTGGTGTAAGCTTGAGGAGCTAACTTGTAATAGTAACCCCCTAGACTAAAAAAAAAAAATAAATTAAATTAAACCCAAGGAAAAATAATAGTTTTCCTGGATTATTGCATACCAAGAAACAAGACATAGAACTTTTAACTAGAACATGGATTTCTCTTAAACAAAAAAGTAGTCATTGAGTAGAGTTGTCTGTGCCACCATATATTGGAATTTCAAAGATGGCTTTTGTTCGGTACCAAGAATTTTCTTCTCAGAAAAGGTGAACCCTTGAATATTTCCCAGAATGTTAAATCCTCCCAAAATAGGATCCATTCAAGACAGATGAATCTGACACCAAGTGCTATGATATTTAACCTTCTCAGACTATTAAAAATAACTGTTGAGTTCTTCATGAAAGGGAATCATCTGAAGGAAGGGATTGTGCCTGCTGATTCATATGATGACCTAGGTTACGACTGAAAGAAGCAAGGGATAATTTCTCCTTCTACCCTCCTACCTGAGGGGCGAAAACGGATGCTCCTTACGAGAACTGGAATGGGATAAGAAGGAAATAGTGGCTTGTTGAAAGCGCTCTGGTTTATAGCATTGGGACCTGGAGATCTCTGCTCAGTGAACAGCAGTGCCGCCTCGGTGTCAGTCCACAGTCACTTTGTGTAATCTATGGAAAATACCTGAGGTTCTCCCAAACTTATTTGTAGCCTTCTATTATTAGCTATCATTTTTATTTTTCCTGGTGCTGCTTTTCTCGTGTGATGCTAATTTGCTGGCTTAAGATAAGCCTTCCATTCAAAACTGGCTCTTATATTATTCTTCACAGCTGACTGCGCATTGCTATGTGTAATAGTATCTTAATTTTAGTACAGGTGGTGTGTTTTGAAAGGGAAAAGGAAACAAAAAGTTATACTTCTGCTTAATCAGCCTGCTGCAAAATTCTGGCTCACTGGGACACGGATGTGTTAAGAATGAGATTAAAATGTACATCCCCTGGGTAATGTGTGAGGGTGGCATTTGGAAACTCTTGTATGCTAGAAGGGTTAGCGCTTATCAGCTGGAAATGTTTTTTATATCCTGATGAAAGCTAAAATGCTGAAGTAGTGACTAGGTTTCTTTTCACTGTGTGTGAAATAAAGAAGATTAAGAAAAAATGTAATGTGGGTTAGTGTATGTGTGGAGAATGTCATTAATTGTCTTGGTGGTGTGCAGACAGTACTTTACAGTAATTCTAGTACCACTAGTAGAATATTAATGACACTCTGCTTTGACCTGCTATCAATCATTGTGATTTGCATATCATTTGCATAATACTTTGCATATCAGTCACATATTACTCACTAGATTTTGTACTGCTAGAACGGCAGATTAACAAAATGATTGTAGTAGCATTACTCCAGAGAAAGGGATCGCCTTCTAAGCTTCTCTTTTTTCTACTATTTTCCAAAATAATTTATCTTTTTTTTTTTTAGAATTTTAATATTATTTTAATCAGAATTAGTAGCAAATCCCATATGGACCATGTCAATACTAACTAACAGTTCCCTGTTAGTCTCTCATCCTTAGTTATTCTACTTTATTTAAACCTATCATGAGAGGTTTACTTTGTGATCAAAGCTGTGTACTTTGACTATGACTATTTAGCGTATTTAGCATTGACAACAGAGACTTTAAATGCAATAGTTGAAAACCCCAAACTAGACATATGCGCTATTTATTTGATATCAATAGTTGAAAGTATTTGAAAAATATTGCAATACAGATCTATTAAATAATGTTATGAAAGCTTCTGACTTGATTGATAGCTGGCACAGCTAGCAGGGAAGGTTTCCAGGTTAAAAAGTGTGTTCAGCGTGCATCTACAGTGGTTCAAAGTGGGTAGGACTCAGACCAGAGCCAAAAGACAGCCATAGAAGTTGTCAAATAAAGTGGGTTATTTCTGGCCAGGAAGAAAACTTGTTGGCTGTATGTATTTCCCAGACAGCTCTGTTGCAGTTCCAGCGCACTATTCAACCACAAGCTGATTATTCTTGAAGTTCATTTTTATTATTTAGTTTTGGCTTTCTGTGAAGTAACCTCTTGGGATAGATCTATGCTCAGAAACAAAGACTGCACTTGAGAGTTTTTAACCTTCTCTGGCTTCCGAGTTGTGGGCACACTGCAGGTCTCTGAACACTGACCCTGAGCTTTGAGCCTGGGCCTGCTGCTCATGGGCTGATCCTTAGTGCACTTGGACATGACCCTGCCTCATCTGCCCAGACCTCATAAATAAGAAACAGAACCTGTTCGAGCTCTGTTTAAGTTCATTCTCTTCCTCTCTCTTGGGTTTTTTTTTTTTGCTTGACAGTAGGAGTGGCTGTTCTTGCGAATGGGTTCAAACGTAAATATAATGGAAAATGTCACCATATCCCTAGAAGTTTGATCTTGAAACATCAACCCAAGAACGGCTTTTACACTGAGTTGAGTGGTGATAGAGTGAAAGCTCTGCGTGTCGTACTTTGCTTTGACCCCATGCATCTAGACTTTTTAGAGATATATTGTGGGTAGGTACTGCATACAAATCCAGAACGGCCACAAATTTCCTTCACCTTCACTATGAGGGAAAATTATTGCTGTCAGTGCGCCCTTCTTCCTAACTTGAAAAGAGTATAATGTACAGCAAGTTTGCGTTTCATTCACTCATAGGTTGTGCCAGGTCAGTGCACCAAGTTCAAAGAACGTATGTGCTGAAGATATCGCCTGTGAAGTATTTGTTTCTTTTTAGGTGAAAGGTTACATACATTTGCATTGACATGGCAGGGTTTAAGTTAATCTAAGTGTTGTTATAATGTCAGTAGACTTTTTTTTTTTCTCTATTTATTTATAGATTCCAAAAGAGCTATTATAATTCTCAGTAGAGCCGTCTCCTAGAGTTCCAGTGACACCGAAGCTGTTTTGTTGTTAATAAGTCTTCCTCAGAGCCAGGCTTTGACATCATGAGGGTTCCCAAAGAACCTTTTTGCTTTCAATGGAGGATGTACCATTATTTCTCCAACTTTTACTTTTTTAACCAAATTTTTCATCTTTGTTTAAAGAAATAATTTTTCACATAACCCAAAAGACCTCTTCTCAAGTAATGTCTCTGCACACTACTTTGACTTCTTGAAAGAGATTTGTTATGTAAAACTTGTGTTGCAGTAGTTGATAAAGAGACATTTACAGTGCATCCAGCTGGTTTTGGTGCCCTGTAATGAAGGCACTTTTAGTAGGCCATATGCGTACTTCTGCTGTCCTTATTCTTAACTGCTCTCAGTTAATTGGGAGCTCACCAACCTCTCACCTGTTGATTTCACACTTTCTGTAACTATTATTGACATAAGAAAAATTCTGGGGGGAAAACAAGTAGATCTAATCCCAATGTATATGTATGAACTGAAATATATGGACTATGCATGAATTATATGAATTCAAATAGCCACTGGCTAAACATAATTTGCAAGAATATTGGATGGTAAAATATTTCTTAGATGGGTTTAATCTAGGTTGTAAGTCACCAATGAAGTTATGATACATATCTGTATAAAACTACCTGTTCTTTGAATGGAGGTTCATCTCAGAAGCTTTAGTATAATTAGGGACTAATATATGTAAGTCATAGAAATTAAAGACCGAATTTCAGTCTTAATTCTAAAATTCTGCATTTTTAATGGAAAACGTATCTTGGAAACTTTTTAATATACTTCCCCATATGCATATACCCCATGTATGAAAACTAGTTCAAAGCAAATATATTTCATCTCTTTAAAAGTTTTTAAAGGAAGTATACTGGACGCTACAATTTTCTGATATATGCCTAAGGGGTGAATGAAAAATATTCCTCACCAAATACACTGTATGGCCCTTCCAGATACCAACTTCTGTTTCCAGGTTTTGCAGTTGTTTCTGTTAAGGAACTGGGGGCTGCTGTGATGGGAGTACGCTGACAGACTGAGGCACCGTGCAAATCTCAAAACTTCAAACAAACCTTTACTTATGTTCAAAAACTAGAAATGAAATATTAGTCAAACAAATCAGCCAACCCTTTGGTACACGATATTGCAAGTCTAACGTTGGTTTGGCCTTGATGGCTGAAGCATTTGGTGGTCCTCAGGTGTCTGAGGTCAAGATGTCCTGACTCAAGAGTTCTTCAGTGAGAGAAACTGGAGCTGAAATGTGTGTCTTTTTTTCCCCCCAAGCTCCACTTGCATCACTGGCATCTGAATAAACATTTTTCATGGATCAGGACAAGTCTGGTCCAAAGGATTACCTCATCTTTCTCCATGTGGGAATGAATCTGACCCAGCTTGTCCAGGCAGGTGTTAGCCCCCAGCACTTGTCTGTCCTGGTCTTTTCAGATGGGTATGCAAGTTTGCAGACTTCTGCAGGTTATCTGATACCTTCAAGTAGTTGTAGATCGGGTGCTGTTATCTTAGTTTCACTATTTTTATACAACTATGCCAAGCAGGCAGACGTTATGAAATAATTCACTTTCTAACCTAAATCAAGTAGTATGTCATACGCCTAGGTACAACACAAACTGGATACGCATCATGTTTTGCTTTAAATCAAGGAGGCTCATAATATAGTGGTAGTGAAAGGAGGATATGTTATGTTTCACAGGTCGGCCCTCTTGCTGCCCAGGACTAGGCTATCGTGCTATATTGATGGTACTGAGCTGAATGTGTCCAGAGAAGGGCTACAAACTGGTGAAGGGTCTGGAGGACAAACCTTATGAGGAACGACTGAGGGATCTGGGGTTGTTTAGCCTGGAGAAGAGGAGGCTGAGGGGAGACCTTATCACCCTCTACAACTACCTGAAAGGAGGTTTTAGAGATGGGAGCTGACCTCTTCTCCCCGGTGACAAGTGATAGGACAAGAGGAAACGGGTTCAAGTTATGTGAGGGCAGGTTTAGATTGGATATTAGGAAGCATTTTTTCACTGAAAGGGTTATTAAACATTGGAATAGGCTGCCCAGAGAGGTGGTGGATTCACCATCCCTGGAGGTGTTTAAGAAAAGGGTAGATGAGGTGCTTAGGGACATGGTTTAGAAGTGGTGGTGTTTTTATCAGGGTAGGTTAATGGTTGGACTTGATGATCTTAAAGGTCCCTTCCAACCTCACTAATTCTATGATCCTATGATTCTATGATTCTATGAATTTGTATTTCCAATCGGACTTTCAGCAATCACACTAAAAAGGAAAAAGAAGGAAAAAGCCATACACCAGTGTATCGGGCAGTGTTTTCTTTATATGCCTACAATTTTGGCAGGGAAAGTGAGATTAAACCTGTTTTTTGGGGTACATCTAAAGAGTAGCAATGAAGAAAATAGGTGCGACAACAGTCAGTTTAACTTCAGAACCCGAACTGTTATTTCAAGATCTGATGCACACAGTGGATATGAAACTTGTACATTCAGAGTATAGTAAAATAGGTATTTTTTAGTATTAAATAAAAAAATCTGATTTTGCATTCAAACAATGATAAGTAGCTTTTTAATTCAGTTCTGAATACCGTAATAGTAGAGATTAAAGTAATATAAAATTGCATTTTAAAAATGTAGAATTTCACAGAATTCACACTATGGATTTGCAGAGCTCTACTTTGCTGAAATAATTAGCTTTAATTCAGATGCAGTATTAACTGAACCAAATGTTATTAACAACACTTTAGAATATAAATGATAATTTAATAAAGAATGACGGATTCATTTAACTCAGCATGGTCATCCTCTTTGCTGAATTTTCTTGTTTGCTTTCAGTGTGCAGAGTCTCATGGCACAAATCAGGAATAGGTCATGCATGGTTGCTTAGTGGTTTCTTAATTAGTATAATAAGCCATTTGCTTTGTTAATAGCTTTGCATTTGCAAGTATCGTATCTCATTTTGCTGAGGAATCATTGTTGCAGCTCTTCAAGAACAGGCCTGTTAAGGAACCAATAGAAAAGAAAGCCCGTATGATCTTGCAAAACATGTTTGTCATGTCCTGTGATCCAAGTGAATGTTTTTTGTTGTAGTTTTCTTGTCTATCGCTCTGTGAAACCTGGTCTGACATACGACCTGACTACTAGACTGTGTCTTTAAAGGTGGTGCTGTCATTCATTGTGACTTTAGCTAGAACGTATTAAATGCAAAAGTTCTTGCTACGTGTAGGCCAAATATATAATCTCCGCTGTTTTTTCATTTCTACTAGAAAAGGAAAACTGTGTGTTACCAGAAAGAAAATGCCTGTAGAATGGAGAGGTCACTGCATTGCTCACTGCTTCAAAGCTTTCTTAAAACGCCTTGCACTGCATTGCTGAGAAATGCAGATGTTGATTTTGCACGGTAGTGAGAAGTTGGAGGTTGTGACACACCGAGGTCATGCATAGGGTGGGCAAACGTTCACTGTGGCTTCATGATGTGCAACTGTGCTGGATCAGTGGGGGCAGTGGTACCGCAGAGCGCTCGGGTGGGCAGGCAGAGCTGACCCCCGTGCTCAGTGCCAAGCGAAGCGGGCCCAGCGAGTCCCTCCCTTCGCTGGCACTCCTGGGCACCGATATGGTGCAGTGAAAGGTGATAGCTATCTACTTCTGAAAATGACAGCCTAGGAACACAGAAGACACAATTACCAGTTTAAATGCTTTACTGTATTTAGGAAGAAATCTGATTTTAACATTAACAATTACCAGTGTTAATAAACACTGGAAGACTAGGGAAAATGATTTAGTTTCCTTTTTTCTTATGAATAAATAGAGTCATGTTGCATGATTTCAACTAATGTCAGTCTTGTTTAATGATTATTCACCAGCTCATGAAAGAGGCTACAGGGTATAACAAAACCAGAGTACACTGGCTCAGCACTTGGTCGAAGGTTTATTTGAAGTTCATGCCGCACAGATGGGTAATAGCTTGAAAGCGCAGATGGAATTTAAGGAACAGCAAGTTCAGTGGGAGAACTACTGTATTGAAGAGAGGGAGAAAACGGAACGAACCAACAGCTTGAGAGAAAAATATTGAGATCCAGCTGGTTATTACACAAATTATTTCAGCTTCTCCTAGCATATAAACTGTGAGGACAAACGGCAAATGTTTTTCAGGAGCTGGCTGCTTCCTCACTATTCTCTTACACAAGAAGTGCCTGTTAAACCTAATTAAAATGCAATATTTTTTTTTGATTCAGTGATGTTTTATAGGGAGTCAGTGGAAGAGAGAGACAAGGATCTATCTAAAAAGCAAGGCAGAGCTAAAGGACATGAGTAGAGCAAAATCAAGTGGCTGGAGATTTTAACCCCTCCACTCTCTTGAGACCCCACCTGGAGTACTGCAGCCAGCTCTGGAGTCCCCAACATAAGAAGGACATGGACCTGCTGGAGCGTGTCCAGAGGAGGGCCACGAGGATGATCCAAGGGCTGGAGCATCTCTCCTATGAGGAGAGGCTGAAAGAGTTGGGGCTGTTCAGCCTGGAGAAGAGAAGGCTCCGGGGAGATCTTATTGCGGCCTTCCAGTACCTAAAGGGGGCCTACAGGAGAGCTGGGGAAGGACTTTTTACGAGGGCATGTAGCGATAGGACGAGGGGGAATGGCTTTAAACTGGAAGAGGGCAGGTTCAGATTAAACATTAGGAAGAAATTTTTCACTTTGAGGGTGGTAAGGCACTGGAACAGGTTGCCCAGAGAGGTTGTTGAGGCCCCATGCCTGGAGGTGTTCAAGGCCAGGCTGGACGTGGCCTTGGGCAACCTGGTCTAGTGAGAGATGTCCCTGCCTACGGCAGGGGGGTTGGAACTCGATGATCTTCAGGGTCCTTTTCAACCTAAACCATTCTATGATTCTATGATTCTAAGATTTTTTTATTCCCAAGAGAAGGATTAAAAAGACAGCCTGGTGAGAAGAGAAGGTCCAGTGGGAATGGCAACTTGCCAAAATTCACCAGTCTGCAGGTTCTGCATGCGTTGAGTGCCTGCCTCTTGGCAAGACTTGTTTCTGTCCGAGTCCTTCAACAGCATTTTCCTTGTGCATCCTCCTGGGAAAGGCAGGGCACAGAAAAAAGTCTTCCTCCTCTTTCCCAAAAAGAGTAAAAGGAAGAATACTCCCAGCTAGGTTTCAGCCACCTGCTTCTTTCCCTGAGTTGTGTCCACTTGTCAATCCTTTTGCATTTGCCTACTTCCCACTAATGCCAAAGTAAGTTGCGTCTGCAGCGATTTAATCTCATGCCAGTGCATTACAGACTTTAGCTCTTGACTCATTTTGTTAACTGGGGATCTGTTTACTCAAAACCTTCCAATCTTAGAGGACCGGTACAGTCTTTCATCATAATCAAGTAACTGAGCCACTCTTTACTTTCTGATTTTCACATCACAGCTTTTCTAAAAAGGTTTCATACAATAAATAAGATCTGATAAGCAAAAAAAGTAAAAATTTGATGAAAACATGTTTTTGTAGAACATTTACATATTTTATATTATTCTTTCCATTCACTGACTTTCTAATATTTCAGGAATAAGTATGCAGAAGATGTTTTTAGCTAAGTTATAAACCAAAGAAAATTATTTTCAAAGTACTAAATTCCATATATATGAAATTCCAAGAAGAATGTGAGATCCATCATTCAGAACAGGAAGAGAAGTCTCAGCAATAAATTCATTCCTTCAAGCGGTGTTTTAAAGAGAGAGAAAAAGAGAAGACTAAAATTATATAATCAGATGAATTAAGACTATAATTTATTGCTGTGCTATGATTTATCTCCTGCTGCTGGATATTGTCTCATAAGTGAAGCCACTATGCTTGAGCATTTAAATTCAAATTTTTTAAAGTCTGAATGTCTTTTTCTTCAAAGTTGTATGTTTCTATATATTTAAATTCTAGTCTATTAAAAAACCATAAAATAACTCAGAGCTTTCAAGGCTATTTGCTGAGTATAACTAATTTTCTATGCAATTTTCATAACAAAGATATATAATAATTGTAAAAGCTCCAAAGAAATAATTCTGCATCATAGTTTGGCAATTTAAAATAAACCTCCTTCTTCATGACAATGTATCTGTGGAGCCTTGCTGTAGGAGTTGGGAGTATTTCTTCATAAATAAAAGGAAATAAGTAGTAAGTTGTTATTGATTTTTGTGTGTGTTTATTGGATCCAATACTCAGGAAGTAAAAACATTTCTGGTTTCTCTCTTTCCACGAGCTGGGCTATTTCTTCCAGAAGCACATTGATATTTACTGTGCTTTCTTATAATTCTTTTGGTTCTTTAATTTTATCAACAGTGTTGGTTGTTTTTTTCAGTTTTTGAAGTAATACTATTTTTGTGGGTTTGGTCTATTGGTAGCATCAGTGCCCTAATTGATCTCTGATGGAAAAAAAAGAAGTATTTTTAAATATCATTTTTTAACACATTTAGAAAGGACCCTTTCTTTCTTTTTCCAGTCTGTTGAGGATGTTTTTTTTTCATGGAGTTTATACTTCCTAGCAGACAGTAAAGAAAGTGAAGGATGTTTGTCTTCTTTTTGAAGGAAATCTTGATGCTAACAGGATCAGTGAAGAGCTGCTTTTTGAAGGAATCGCAGCATGTGATTGTACCTTCCAGCTAAGAGTTTATGATTGAAAACAACTGGAGAGGACCTTGCAAGGTCGTCTGAAAGGATTTAATAGGGGAAGATCCAAGCATTTATATCAAAGATCTGTTGATTCGTTTTCTGGACATAAGATAATAGTGGTGTTTTCAGCCCTCACATATGAAGAGTCCTCTGAGCCTCTAGCAGGACTCTGAAAATGAAAAAGAAGTGCTAGCACCATTCAAGGAAAGAATACTCATTCTCCAAGGTTAGCAAGTCATGCCTTGTAAAGACATTTATATAAAGCAGTAAATTGCCATGCAGATGTGCCCAAAAGGTGCCAGTAGCCATACAGTAAGTGTGTTTCACTGCCCAGCTAGTCAGCTGTACTGAGAAATTGGGTATAATAACTCATGGAGTGCCGCGCTGAGGGAGTTATGTGCCTGCTAGTATCTAGGCTAGGTTTGTCCACGCTAACCTGAGCCCCTCTGTGTGGGACTGCTCAGAGCTGTGCAGACATACCTTTGGTTAGTGAAGACAGCTTCCTTGGATACTTAGAGACACTAGAACTCTCTGGAGCTAAACATGGACAGCATTAGACCCCGCTGTCTCCTACTCCCTCTAAGTGTTACTTTCTGTACTGGTCCAAGATGGACTCACTGGGCTTTCAGTGGTTTTGGTTGCACTTTGAAAGAAGACCTGACACTGGGTGGTGGTTCTGATAACTCAAGACAGAAGTGGTTTTATCTTGAAGATTATTGTACCTTGCAGAGTAATGTATGAAGGACCCACAGTGGGAATCTACATCAGCCTGATGGTTAGAGCGCAGACACTTGCAAATAACATTCTTTAGCAGAAGGTGACTGACATGTTAGTATTGTTAGGTAGCACCATCGTTGATCAATTCCAGTCATCCGCTCATAAGGAAATACCAAGAAATTTCTACCTATGAGAAGGTGACTGAAAGTGACTTCCCACTTTGATAGCGCCTGAAGCACCAGCTTTATAAATAGAGAAAGTGGTTTCCACAGACCTCTGCTATATGTATGTCATGGTTTAACCCTGGCCAGCAAGTAGGACCATGTAGACGCTCACTCCCCCTTCCTCCTGTCCCCCTGTAGGGTGGGGGGAAGAGGGAGAAAAAAAAAAAGAAATAAACCTCTTGGGTTGAGATAAAGACAGTTTAATAGATCTGTAACAGAAGAGGAAAATAATAATACTAATAGTAGTAGTAGTAATAACAGCAACAACGACAATGACAATAATAAAAAAAAAAATAATAATGATGGTAAAAGAATACACAAAATAAAGGGCTACAACACAAGTTGCTCTCGCTACCTGGTGATTGGTTACCCAGCCCGTCCTGAGCAGTGATTGCAGTTTCCTGCCCCCTGGCCAACCCCCATTTATATACTGAGCATGTCATCTGTGCTATGGAATATTCCTTTGGCCAGCTTGTCTTGTCTATGTTCCTTCTCAGCTTACGTGGGAAGCCGAAAAAGTCCTTGACTAATACAAACATTACTTAGCAACAACTAAACCAATGTGTGTTATCAGCATTATTCTCATACTAAATCCAAACCACAGCAGCTACTAGAAAGAAAATTAACTCTGTCCCAGCTGAAACCAGGACAATGTAGCCAACTGTAAGAAGGGGATTTAATTGAATGAGGTTAAAACCTCTGGCAATGAGTTTATGTTGCTGGGCTTTTAGCACATCAGGTTCCCTGTATAGCTGGTGGGAAGAGTTAAGGAGCTCATGAGGAGAGGAGAAAGCGCTGATGCTGGTTAGCCATGGGGCTTCCACCCTTGGTGCCAGGGACTGCAAAGCACCAACCTTCTCTTTTGGTCATGCAGCTCTTTTCAGGAGCCCAATATTCGACAGCATGGATGAACAGAGTTGTTTCTGTCTTGCCTGCTACAAACACAGCACTTGTGACCGCAGCTCCTTTGCTTTGCAGGTATATTGGCCACCAATGATGATCAGTGGCTCTTTCTGTAAACCACACAGCCTTCCTGACTTCTGGGATTGTTTATGAATTTTATTTCTTTTTTTTTATGAAGAAGAGAATATCATGAGCAGTTTCTCTTCTTTTTCTGGCTTTTCACTTCAGATTTTAAATATCCTCTTCTTTTTTTCACAGTCTTTTCCAATAGTGGAAGACTGACAAAAGAAAAATGGTTATGCATGAAATATAAAGGTACATTTTTTGACCTTTTCCCCTCGATGGTACAGTATCTCCTAGTTTAATTTCTGAAGTCCTGTTTTCTCCTTGCTCTCTCAATCCACAAACAGAAAATAAAAGTTTGTGCTTTCAGCACAGATTTGATCTGCCCTTAAGGCCTACTAGTGCAGAGCAGTGCAATTTAAAAGTCATAATTCTTACTAGTTTTCTTTAAGAGTAGGAAGAAATGGCCTTGGCTCCCCAAACTGTGTAAATTAACAGTTAACAGGGCATGTGAAAAGCCTGGAGGTTGGCTTTTCCTTGTCCTTTCAACCAAACGAGCAGTTTCTGTCACATTCAGTTCAGACTTAAGGGCTGTGGAGAGGCCTCCAATGGAGGACAAGGCAGGGCTCCCATTTTTGAGAGCCTTCCCAAGCAGTGTCAAAATGCTGCCACTTCAATGGTCTTGTCTTTGCTAATGTCCCCCTTGAGTACCAAGTCCTTTGAGAGGGGACTTCTCTGTGGGCCTGTAGATTTTTGTCCTTTCCTCCTGTGTTTTTCAAAGGGGTGTGAGGGAAACACTATGCATCTTCTGTCAAATCTATTTTATTATTTAGTCTGAGTAACTCAAAACTTGTGCTATGTGGTGTCAAGCTTCTGCCAAGGCACGGAGAAAAAGATTAAAACCAAAAGAGCAAACTTTCAGTCCTCATCTTCTCTGATAGAAACGCCAACCTTCTCATCAGTAAAGGTTTTGTAATTGAGTGTTTTAAGAAGAAGAAAAGGGTATATATTATTTGAAGTAATTTGATAAATCAAGGAGGATGAGGGTTTTAAATATAAGCTTTGAGGAGGTCATTAGGGATTTTACCGAAGATAGTTCTAGTAGAGTGCAAACAGCAGATGATGCAACTGAAAGGGGTTATACAAGGATAACTTCATACGCTCAATGTCCCTGAAAATAAGATTTTAAAAAATATATTGGCGATAAAATGATGAAATGTGAAAATCATAGCAGAGAATTAAGTATTTTAATAAGATCAGCAATCCATAGGTAAATATATGTAAAATAAAATAAAATGTGTTAAAAAGCTGGCAACTTGTTCTTTTAAGACTAAACTCAAATCAACGCTTACCTTTGCAATGGAAATTCATTTATCTGCCTGTATTTACAGCGTTCTTAAGCTTCTGCTGTCTTGTCACTGAAATACTTGAGTTTTTATCATATTCTGTTCAACTGATGATTACATAAAGAACTTTTACAAAATGGTTTCATTTCTGCCTGGTTTTGGGAAGGAGCAATGGATAGATGGCTCTAGTGCAATCTGCTTTCCTGCTTTTAAAAAATTTTACCATGTAAATGTTTTTGCCACCAAACCTATAAAAGTTTTAAAACATTGTTTGTTTTTTTCTTGATCTTTATGATGTTTCTGAAACTTCAAATCATTATAGTGCTTATTGATATTTATCATTTAAGCTCCCTTGTCTGTGAGGAGTTTGATTAAGCAGTAGTTTTCATTAATGGCAAATCCTTCATAAATCCCAACTTTCTGTAGTATTAGAGATTACTGGGAGTTTCGTGTGAGAGAGCTCAGCTTTTCACTGTTTATGGCAGAAAATTTTTGTCCCTTTGTAACAAATCTCACCACTGATGTGGTAGGCACGTCATAGCTGGAAGTATTGCACTGTCCAACACTACTAAAAAAAATATGGGCCAAATAGCGTTTGACCAATTTATGCCACCATTTGCTGTTCTGTGGTAATCCCAGAAGTTACAAGAAAGTTTACAAAATGAAAATTACAACATAATTAACAAAATTAACACCATTATTACAATTATTTATATGACTCTTCTGCCAGGTACTGATTTACCATAGCAAAGACCAGATTCAAGGGATTGTTGAAACACTTGTGCTCTACAAAACCATGCAATGCTGACACCTGGGAAACCGAGCAACACTACGCAAGGGTTTGGTGAGACATGCTTTCCCAAATCACTCAGGCTTACACAACCAATATTTTATTGGCTAGAGAGAAAAAGGAAACATGAAATCGTACTGTCTTAGAATGCTCCAAAAGATAAAGTGAATCCTCTGCCAAGGAATATGCAGTAATTCTGCCCCATCTTCCTCCGCAGTGGGGGTGGCTGCTGCCTTACTGAGCAGTCAGGATCCTGCTGCTCTGCAGACCTGGGCTTGGGAGAGTCCAGCTTGTGGTTTTGGAGTGGTCTAAGCTAGTAATCCCTGCATACCTTTAGTTGATGGTGAAAAACAGGCAGTTCCAGAGAATGGCTCACCTGGCCTAATTTGAAATTATATTTCCCCCTGGTCTGGCTATTTTTCTCCACTGGTGGGTTTTGCTGGTTCTATCTTGATTACATCTGATGTCCATTACTGACCCCTTTCTTTCGCCAGCCTTTTGAGTATTTCACATGTTCTAAATCTACTCCTACAGTGAATCTGTGCTACTCTGTGGAAAGGGATGTAAGTATCACGGGACCGAGACCAAGTCAGTAGCCCAGCAATGAAGGCCATTTGTGTAGAGGGGAGGTACTCTAGGATTCAGTTCCTGCTTCTTGTAAAGTTTACACATGAAACTATTCCTGAGTAATACACATTGAAAGCTGAGACTCACAATGGGATGGCAGGAATTTAGATGCAGGAATTTTGTAGGTGGCCCATTTTGACTAAGTTGATTAAACAGTGTCTAAGTCCAATTGTTGACATAGTCACCAGCCCTTTGGAAGACTCAAGTAGGCATTTCCCTGCAGGCTGTCTGTGTTTTTAGGTAATTAATCTTCTTAAAACCTTATATGCCTATTTCAAATCTTGCAAGGAAAATAGTAAATGACACACCTTTTTCTGTTCAACTTGTGGATATATATTTGAAAGACACTTTCTGTAAAAAAATTTAGCTACAAATTCCTAGTTTCCTGCAAATACCTTCTGGCTAATGCGATAAAAGTTATAACTCCACCCTCTAATCATTGAATCGCTCTGACAAAAAAAGGGTTGTGTGTCCAGAAATGACGTCTCAAGATCATCCAGTCTGCATTTCAGGACACCTGTATATGTGTTGAGTTCAGTATAGTAACTGCTGACAGTAAAGCAAAATGTATTTATCTTCATGCTCAACCTAATTCTGCTAGTCCATCTTTAGATTATTCATTTGATTGACTCAATTTTACTTACACAAATAAGATCCTCATGAACTTTTTTGGCATGATTCTTTATGAACTACTGTAAATAAGATTCATTTTTTGAATTGCAACCCCTAGGAAAAAAGTTTTGAAACAATTTCTGTGAACTTTATTATTTTAAAAGAATGAAGAAAATCATAGCTTTTATGTAGACTAATTTATTTATAATCAGAAACAGTTTTCCTAATCAAAGAGCAGCTTTACTTCTTACTGCAGTTTTTAAGTGTGTTTTTGACTCGTAAAATATGTTATAGGAGATAATAAACTATCTCGCGTCTTAATCTTATGGCACAAGAAAACTACTTAGAAAAAAAAAAGTGTAATTTGCCAGTTGGAGACATGAGAAAGCCAATAACTTGTATGCACATTTCTCTCTGCAACCAAAAGAAAATTGCCACATTTCTCAAATGTAGTTTTGAGAAATGTACAAAATCCAAATGTTTCATAAACTCTCTGAACTGATAGCAGCTTAGTTTTTACTAATAAATATAAATAGTCTCTCACATTTCTGATTTATTTGTTCATTCCATGTCACCTAAAAATAATCATGGAAGAACCTATTCCTAAAAATATTTTTACTGTTGTTGTAAGACACCACTTGCTCGACCATCTTGAAGTTGCTTTGGACAGGATATCAGGTATGACTTAACAGGAGGAGGTCGAAAGCACGATAACTTGTGCTGTGCAGATGTAAAATTTGTATGACCAAGATACTTAAGAGACCGTTAGTAATAATAGTTTTTTATCAGTAAGGTGGTAATTCTTGCATGTTAATAATGCCTTTCTACCTGTTTGAGAGCAGTTCTCAGAGCCTCTGTTTCTCTCATTCTCTTGGAGGTGGGGTAGCGATGGTTGGCAGCTCAGTATCTTGTCATCCTACTAAGGCAAACTTTTAAAAAATCTGCTTGGTAGTAGAGTGGAATTAATGTTTTGGTCTGCTGTAAAGTAGTTGCTCAGAAGCCACAATTATGCAGAGTAATGTGCATGTCTCTCATCTTTCTTGAGTTGTTTATTTCTGTTGACTTTTTATTTTCATTTACACAGAAGCAAACTTAGGTCAGAATTCTGCCATTGGTGTTTTCAAAATGTCAAACATCTAACAAAATAGTCTCTAATCATTGCTCAGGTACAACTAAGAGACAAATAGCTCATACTCCGTTTGCTGAATATGCAGTGCAATTCAGTTTTTGGTATTTCTTCTATTTAACTCTGCACTGTGACCTCTGTGTAAACCCGTAAATGGCTCTCCTGTGTCTATGGAGATTTGCCTTGTACAAGCCACCTTTGCAGCACTGTATATTGCTTTTGTACCCTGATTGTTTAAAATACCTTTCCCAAAATAAAACTAGAAGAAAGAAACGTCTGACAAATCCTTGCCCTAGAAAGGTTAGAAACCTATATTCATTCAATTTTCTTAGCATGCCTTATCCTGACTGGATTGTGCAAATGGTTCTTGCTGACTCCAGGGTGCCAGTGTGACAAAACAATATACCAAGACTTAATCTCTTTTTATTATTATGAAACAGTTATAGCTACTGCACAGTTAGGGTTGAAGCTAGCTTCCATTACAAGCCTGATCTACAACTCCCATCAACCACTTGTCCCCGAAACAAGCCATTCCCTGTGAAATTTCACATGTCGTGTCTCATGCAGAGTTAAATGTTTCTATGGAGGCTAAGGCAAGAATACAGAAAAGGACTTTTAAAGTTACAAAGCTCGATTCTCTGCTGCCATGAACTACTTTTAGTCATCATAAACAATGGACGTGTCATACACTGCGTATGTGTGTATATTATTAATGGGATTGCTAGCCCTGCCTATTGTCAGATTCCCTAATAAGTCCTGTCATAGGACCCCATTTTCAGTTTCTTATAGCTTTGATAAATGTTTACTGTCTTGGGATTTTATTTCAGCCTGATGTTTATGTTGATGCACGCGGGTATGTGTAAAACGTCGTCCAGCTCAACGCAGTTATTGAGAAGACACTTGTGCAGCAAATCAGTCCTTAGTTGTCTGTAAAATATTAAACTCTGTGTTCTAGCTTACAAAATGAAATGTAAATGAGCCAAAAAAATTGCAAAATGAGATCTCAAGAACGGTTTTAGAAGAGGAAGAAATGGATAGTGATCCTCAGGTTTGTGGGTAATGTCCTGTGTTGGCACTGGCAGAGAATGAGCATTGTGTTCCGCCTGGTGAAGCTGATGGCAGATTTCAAAAGGCCCGAATACATACCTGGAGGAAAACTAGCTTCAATAATTGTTCAAAATGTTCAAAGCTTTGTAATGGTTTTGTGTTTAACTATCACAGTTCCATGGTATGATAATAAGTTGCAGACAAATGTACGTGCTACCCCCTCTCTCCCTACAGTATGTATTCTCAATGTTAAACTACATTTTTTCTACTGCTTGATCATGTTATTCTTTTGATTGGATTAGGAATCAGTTGTGCTGATTTCAAAATGTAGTCAAATGTAAAAAAATGCATTTTAAAATTCTTGCTCTTCCTTATAAAATAATTTGCTTTTGTAGTATAATTGACTTATGCCTTGAATTCAAAATTTTCAATATCCATGTTAATAAGCTTGACTTTTTTATAAAGACAGAATCTAAATATAAAAGCAGAAGAAACATTTTAATATTTGTCAAATTCAAACAAATATTGTGTAAAAAGTGTTAGACCTGTTCACTTGGTCTTAGATGACTTACAAGGTGCCCCACGGCAGGGGGGTTGGAACGAGATGATCTTTAGGGTCCCTTCCAACCTAAACCATTCTATGATTCCGTGAACATTTTTTGCTTCCTTTTGTAAGTCATTAGACAGAGCTTATTGACAATTGTGAGGTGTTTCTTTTCTGTAGGAGTTTCCCACGTAACTGACAGTTTTTCCCTGGAATAACCTTTTGTTTCAGTGAGATGTATCTACAGAGCAGTCTATCAGTTGTGACAAATCGATGTTTTCTTCTGAAGTTCACAGACTTGCTTTGGATTAGCTGCATGAGAACAGTAAAGCTCATTTTCAGTCCTGACTTAAGCTCAGTACCAAAGAACTTTTGCACTTAACCCTCTGCGTCACCTATCTTATCATGAACAACTTTTCTGTAATGAACATATGAATAAGTCTCAATTTCATTCTTCAAAATCTATTCCATGTTGAACTAGCAGAGTTCTCAGCTTTTAGCTACCCAAGAAATATCAAATATCTATCATCTTTATACTTTTAATAACGCATGCAGTTATTTTGCACTAAGGAATGAAATAAATCACATCTTATATTGTAGTACTGATGAAAAAAAAATAGCAGAAGCTATGTCTCCTTGTGTGCTTGGAATGGATACATCGTGAAAATGATCTAAACCAAATAACAATAAATACACCAAATTAGTCTTTCACACAACTCAATATACGGATATACTGTGGGAGTCTAATTACTGTGATTGATAATAGCAGCCATTTATGGCACATCTTAGGACAGCTGTACAATGTGTAGTGCTTGAATTTTGGTTGGCCATATTAATTATTAAGTAGAGTTCCCCATTGATTTCTTTGCACTGTTCTATTTAAAAATTGATGGTGTGAAAGGAGATGGTCTTATGAGGGCTGAGATAAAACTGGAGCTTATAACTTCGTTTAAAATTGTGAGGTGTAACAGACTGTGTGATCTTCTCGGGATGAGACCTCTGTCAAATAAATGTCTAACTGTAGTTCCTTGCCTGGGAAATTAAGAAACCTGAGTTTTTTCCATTAACTTTACTATTCATGTACATTAGAGTGGAGTGGTATGTTTTTAACAGTGGAAACACCTCTTTTTTTGGGTATTCTTTACAATTATTGAACTAATTTCTATCTTAAGAAATGTTTTACCATGAAAAATTCTTTTTTCACTATTAAATTGAACTGTGAGGATATAATAAATGATACGTGGGAGTACGAATCTCGATTTCCTTAGTGCATTCAGAAATCAATGTATCTTCCTCAAGATTTCGAAAGTTTGAATTAATTCAGAGTTTTCTTATAAATTGTAATCTTGGTTAATTTATTGTCCTGTGTTTTCATTGCTGTTTGTAGCAGATAGTCCCAGTGAAGCCGGTAGGTGTCTGACAGTGAAATGCAAACATTCAACAATAGGCTTAATTTGCTTGACAGCATCTTTAGATAATCTAAACATTTCCTTTCAGAACATGCATAACTTTAACGGTGGGGCCACGAAAGCCTCCTGGGCAGAGAATTAATTTTCAACATTGTAATAAAAAAGCAGTGTGTGTGTCAAGGGTATGCAGTTCTTTTGTTAACTGGGAAAATTTTACTGCAGTGTCTGTCTGCAGCAGTATACTTGCAAATCTGTTCTGCAGTGAAGGTACAACCCTCTCTTCAGAGCACAGATTGGAAGGATTTTTTTTTCAGACTCTCACAGATGTGATGAAGAGGAATTTTAAAAATACCTTTCTAAAACAGAACTCAGGGTCTTTGTTTATTTTTCAATAGTTGGGGAACCTCTCATAGTCTTCAGTAAAGCACTTTATCTAAGGGAAGCTGAAGAAGAGGGGACTCATACAGAGCCACTGAAGAATGACATAAATACAGCTGGTTCCCTCTTTGGGCAGAGAGAACACCCAGTGACTTTTTAGTCTTGTCTCTTCTGTGAAAAATGGAACATTTCCCAGTCAGATCTGGGTCAAGATTTGTCTTTGTAATGATTTGAGGTTTGACTCTTTCAGTATTTAGATAAGATTATTTCAGTAGTTTTGGAAAAGAAAAATACAGGTGAGGCTGTCATTGGTTTTGGTATAGTGAAAGCTGTAGTCGTTGGTCTGAGAGGCATCCAGATGAATCTAGACAAGAATGCAGTTTAAAGGGTACAGTATAAATTAAAGGAAATTCCTTCACATTTATTTTTTTTTCCATATCTGTAAGCTGGAAACAACATGTGAACTGACCTAATTTTAAATGATTTTCAAGTGTCTGTATGCATCAAATAGAGAGAATACATACATACATACGTATAGAGGCTCATATATATATATATATAAATCTTTAGTCCAGATACAGTCTCGTTTTTGAAGATTATGTTTGAGAATTTGTGAATGTGGAGTAATGTTAGCATCTCAGTTCCTAATGTTTAGGCATATAAACCATGCCTTTTTCTATGAAGATATTTTGCTGTGGCCTAAAAGTTTTTCATACGCATCTAACAAAGAGTACTTTTAAATTCATTCATTCAGCAGAGTTCAGCTACTCAGTGCCAGAGGAGATTGGCCCCAAAATGTGATCCCAAAATAATGAGGGCTCAGTTTAGTTGCCCTTTTGCTGCTTCGTCTCTTTTCCTCCGTGCAAAAGAAGAAATGTTAATGCTGACTGAGCATTTCCACATTTAGCAAATAAAAGGCAACTTGTATTAGTCAGCTTCATCATGCCGTGCATAAGAATGTGATAGAGTGGTGATTGCTGCTTGATCCATCTGCGTGTGTTATGATTCACGCTAATGGAACATGCAAATGCCCTGATGAAGAGGAACTTAGTGCAAAGAAGTAATTTAAAAGGTATCTTCCAAAAGTCTCCCGTTCTTTCAGTCCTTGAATATTTTTGTTTGACTCAAACGGTGAGTCAAGTTCAAAGTCAGCTGCCCAGCTGGGACAAGTCAACTGACAGCAATATACCAAGCCATAGTAACAAATGATCAGGATTCTGACAAATGTCATTATTAGAATTTGCATAAGATAGTTAAATTGTTTGACATAGCATTATGCTAGAAACAGTTAATAAAATTGTTGTGCATGAGATATAGAAAAGATAATATCAGCGATGGGATTATTTCAGAAGCATAGTTACCTAATCGTACTCTTTTCCTATACATTTTCCCAAATCCACGTCTGTAAAAATGAAACATTTTGAAAAAAAATCCAAGATACTCCAAATTTTTTTGTGCAGTTTGAAAACATTTGGGTGGTATTAAAGTGAAAAAAAAAAAAAGTGTGGAAATTGCCTGGTTTGTGATAAAATTCTAAGTGAAGTAAGAGATTTTCAGAAGAACAGATGAAAATCAGAGATCGGAGTTTCATATCTGAAAACTTGGGCAGTTTTCTTCTTCTCTTTTGTTGTTCCTACACTCTGTCTTTAAGAATGTTTATAGCACTTTTGAATTCAATCAAGGAAATGCCAATGGCTGTTAAAAACGTATTTCTATATTCATGGCTTATAGGTAATGTGGTAATAGTAGTCTCGCATTCAGTAGCGCACATTGATACAGCTGAAATCCTCTTATTTTCTCTAGGGCTTCTGGATCCTCCCTTCCTTTCAAAAAGTATTACCCTTTTAGTAATTTATCCTAATACTTATCCTGTCCTATTGATCTTAATGTCTTCTAGGACATTATCCTAATAGATACCTCCTAAATATTCGAGGCAGTTGTTTATATATAAAAGGCAATTATTTATATAAAAATTTTGATTAACCGGCTTGGGAATGCTGATGTGTCTCCAAGCAAGTATTAAAACCAAAATTGAAACGTGCAGCTTCTGCGTGCACAGTTGCACCATCGCATGTGCAAAAGAGCTGTGGTTGCTGGGGGGTCCTGGTGTGAGAGGGAGAAAAGCTGCCCTGCTGCCAGGCACTGTGCGAGGGGTCCTGGCTGCTCTCTCCAGGATCCTGCGGAGCCTTTTGCTCTTGGCATGAACTAAAGAACCAGAGAGGAACAAGGTGGAAGGTGGAAAGGCTGTTAGCTGATTCTGAGCTCTTACATGCCCACCCCTGCCAGCAGCACACAAGTGACTGTTGCTACAGCGGAGGTCTGGAAATGCAAATTCTTTTAAACGCAAACGGTAGTCACTGATTATATTGATAAAAATGCCTTGCCGTATACTAGAATAATGCTACTTTCTGTCGCATGGTCAATTTGATTTGACATTCTAGTTCTGGAATTATTTTGCAATATTTCAAATTTCCTTTCTTTTTTTTTTTTATTAACTAGTAATAATATTTTAAAATGTTATACAAATAATATAAACAGTCGCCTTATCGTGTTTTTACAAGGCACACAAATTAGTGGATCTTCCTTACCTTTATTTTATTTGATTGGTTGACTGTTGTTCTTTGAGCTTATCAAAGCAGCAAGTCCTTAACGAAGAAGAAATGGGGTGGTGGATAATTTGGACTATGCAGAGGAACAAGGAATGCTTGGCAAGAGGTGTGGTCTTGGTTGACTAGGGCTACTGAAAATATAAAATGTGTTGGAAGAATCACAAACCAAAATATTGTGGGTTTGAAGTAAAAATTAAAAGCTATGGTGTTTGGAATCAAAAGGAAATACTTTGATTTTTGGATGTTTTTAAACTTAAAAAAAAGGATATTTCTGTAAATGCATTTTGAAGTGAAATAGTCTTTAAAATAATACAAATTGAAGCTAACGTTTGTTTAAAACATTTTGATTGATTCAATGTGAATTCACGAATTGGTTGGTTTTCTGCTTAGGGAATGCTCTGCAAAAAAAAAAAAAAAAAAAAGTTTTCCTGGAAAGTTTCATTTCATGGAGCTGTAGTTATGCTACAGTGCATTTTTCATCCTGTGTACAGCACATATAGCTGTCACGTTCCAAAGCTCATGGTAAGAATTGACTCAGTCTAAATAAAGTGATGAGATTTTTATAGCTGCCATTAATTTTTGTGAACTCTTTTTGTTGTTGGATGGCCAAATATTTCTTTCTGTATTGATACGTGCAGACAATCTTAATAAGCTGACCAGTACAGGATGCTAAAGGATTTGTGAAAATGGGTTCTTCAATCTAGGTTGCGTTATTGTCTCTGTATTTACAACTCCCAAGGATCCTTAGGATGGAAGAATGGATTGTTTAGTGAAATAGTAACAGGATTTGAAGACTTTCACCTCTAGGGCATTGATTTACGTCCCAGGCTGGGTTGGCACTGTCTGAATGGAGTTATCACCTGAGAGCTTTTGTTTGGCCTATGTGAAATGAAAGTCTTAAATTTGTAGTGGAAAGGTGTCCAAATCACAAAAATACCATCTTGTTTTGCACTAATTATGGTCTTTCAAGTTCCAATAAAGAGACAAGGATTAAGAAGACATTAAAACATCCCTCATATCCCTGGTGAGCGATCTTTGTTAAGGCGCTTTGTCAGGATATCCCTGACAGTCAGATGCTGCTGTCACCAGGCCAAATACCTGTTTAATCAGTAATGAAAAAAACCTTCAAGACTTGAGCAACCAAAACACTAACTTAAAAAAGCCATAGAAAAGGTTCAGTCTGAGAATGTCTACTGTATAGAAAACTGTTACTCCTCAAAGTCTTGGGGAGCCAGCGATCTCAAACTCACAGTCACCTCAATGCATTGATTATCGTGTGTCTGATTTCAGTGAGGAAACAATAAAAAGTTGCACGTATGCGTAACATTTATGTTTTGGTATCTGCCGCACTACAGACTGGCAGAAAATAGAAGGTTCATTGGATAGAAGCAATTCATGCTGAAATATGGGGAAAGTTCTACACCCAACTGGCCAAGCAGAATAATAAACACAAGAATAGTACCTGGCCCACTGAAGAAGGCTTTGCATCTTGTCCCAGCTAGTTCATTACTTACCTGGAGGAATATTAAAACGTTGTTCCAGATTGGCTAAAGATGAATCAGCTTGGGGAGAGTGAAATTGAATCTGACTGGAGCACTCTGTGAGAAAGGGTAATTACTGTATAGCGATAGAAAAGATAGAAAAGACAGAAACTCCTCCTGGAGATGCACAGTGGCAGGATGAGAGGCAATGGATGCGGCTTACAACATGGGAAATAGAGCTTAGATAGGAAGAATTTTTTTTTTTTCTCCCAGAAGGACGGTCTAACAGTGCAACAGATACCTAAGCAATGGGTGGCTTCAAATGTCAGGATGTTCCCAAACCAAAAGATAGCAATCCCTAAAGCCCAGCTGCTGCAAGACTAGAAAGCACCCAGACCCTCAGGATGTGCAGTTTGAGGAAATCTGAAAGGGAATGGGCTATGTCTCCATGGGAGCTACATAGGTCAGATCTTGTATATGAGAACTCACGAATGACAAAAGTGGCTTCCAGGGACAAGCATGAATCAGGAAGATTCTCTGAAATACATCAAGTAAGAGAGGAGAATCCTTGACTTTGGGTTTCTAAGGCATCATCTGACAAATCCAGAAGACTCTAGATAATTAAAAGCTCATCCATTTATCTTTAAGATCATAGCAGCTCCATGCCCTCCCTAATCCTTGCTGATAAAGTACATGCCAACCTACGTACTTGTGGCCATGTAGCTGCACAGTCCCCTTCACTGTTTGTAGGAAATTCATAAGATTCAGTGTGAGATCTTGTGAAAGAGGAAGGTGGGTTTATTTTAAACAACGCTGTTTTAAGTCATTCATTCTGTCACAGATTTCACTCGTTCCTACTCTCAGCCCCATGTACCCAAGAGCACTGAGACAGGTCTCTTGAAGGGGTTTGGCCAAGATGACTCGGTGTGACACAAAGGACATGGGATGCTGGCTGCTGAATCCTCATCACAGCACTTGGGTTTTCTTGACTCGTGAGGGCAAACGGGGTTTTGAGCAGGGCTTTTATATCCTTCAGGATTCAGCTGTTACTATGGCATGATTTTTTTTGCCTCAGAATTTTGCTTGCTTTAGCTGTTGTAAATTTTAGGCAAGGTTACTGGACATTGTTTATGTTTCCTGATTTCAGGTATCTCAGAGTTGTCACTTGTCCTCCTGTTGGGCTTGCAAGAAGAGGAACATCTAATCTGATGTGCTGTAACCTTGCTGTCCTCCTGCTTTCATCAAAGTCTAGGGTCTTCCACTCTTTGGGTCATCTGTCCTGTGATCTTAACAGAGCACAGACCCCAGTCTTCATGGAAACATCACATCCCTGAGTGTTTCATTGCTGTTGTCTGTGTCCTTGGTCGTCAGCACAGGCCATTCTTCTTTTAACCCTATTCTGCTGTTTCCTTTAGTGCTTTCTCACGTATATTTGTAATCCACTGAACATTTGCATTCAATATAATAATGCCGTTCAGGACACATCAATTTTGTTGGGCAAGAAGGCAAAATAGGGGAAACAATAGGGAAACACAAACTTCTGAGAGGTCTAGCTTTAAATTTTGTATGTGCCTGTGATACTTAGAAAGAGATTTTTACACTGTGAACAAGAATAGTGAGCATTTACTGAGTACAGGTCTGGGGCAAAACACTCATTAGTGCTCTGCAAGGTGAATTGGTTACATATTGGGATTGGGATATTTGGGATTTGACAGACTTCCAGTGGACATCAGTGACGTTCTTCCAGTAGAATGGGAACAGAATAGCAATAATGTTTCACGTTACAAACCAGAAAGGAGACCTTCTCCCTAAACTTGAAAAATGCTGGATTTTTTACAGTCTTTTCTCTAGTTGATTCATTTTACCAATTAAATCACATCTTGTAGATGCAGCTACACTATATTTACATCACCATCTCTTTTTATTATGTAAGCTACTAAACTGACGATAGGTTCTTTGAAATTAATTGTTTATTACCCCATTTGGGTATTTTTTCTTCATCTTTCTTATTTGCCAAGTCAACAAATTGCCTCATTTTCACGAAAGCCAGATTTTAACATAGGCTGGTTTGTTGGTATCATTAAATAAAAGACGTTAAATGATTACTGCAGTTGTAGGGAGCTATACAGTGTAATTTCAACCTTTAGTGACTAAAACTTACTACATTTGCAAAATTTTGCTACTGAAATCTGTTACTAGCTTCATCAGCTGGCAAAGCAGTATACTAGAAAAAAAAAGTAATTCTCTTGGAGTAGTGCAGTGATAAAGTACGCGGCATTGTCTTTTGCAAAAAACAATGCTCAAAGGGAAATACACCGTGGCTTGTGTTGCCCTTGGTTCTTTTTTCCTTTCTGGTTTCTTCCAGGTTCAGTGTTGAATGCTCAAGTGGTTGTTTATTTAAAAATGCCTCGAGGATCTTTTTAGCTCTGCGTTTTGTATAGATCTAAATGGATTTTCCCCCGCAGATTTCTTCTTCCGTAGGAGCTTTCCCCCTCCCACCCCCCCGACTGAGAAACCTCTTTTTAGAGGCAATGCAGGAGGTGGCGGGGCCGAGTGGGGATAGAGAAAATGGTTGCTGCAGCAACAAAATAGACTTGGCCAGGCAGCTGGGGCTCCTCTAAGTTGTATTTCAGAGGCAGCTGGGCTGGGCGAGTCCCCCAGGGCACTGGTTTGCACAGGTGAGGGGCAGCTCCTGCAGGTGCCACCTTATGGGGCCATGTCCAGGCTGACACCGCCACCCGTGGTCTGGGCTGCCCTGGGATGTGCTGGGAGGGAGCAGTGGAGTAAGAGAAGGGGCAGAGCTGTGGTCCTTTGGCTCGATTAAAGCAGGAGGGATCCACTGCCTGCCTGCTGCTTGCTGAGCAGGCACAAGCTGCTCTGTGTGTGCATGTGAAGGGTGTAACACTAGGACTGAACCAACGCGTCCCATTTCTCCATAGGGCTGGTTAAGAAGATTTGTCAGTAGGAAAACTGTCCACAGCGTCTGGCTGGAGAGCCTGCATAGAGCATGAGCATGGCCAGCCCTTGCCTGCTGGCAAAATAGGTGTTTCCCTTACTGAGCTTACTGAAGGAGGGCTTACCTATTTTGCAGGCAGAGAAAAGACCTTAATCTCCTCCCAGAGTTGTTGTCAGAGCGTTTCCTGATTACACAGAGGTACCTTAGAATAACTGTTAATCATGTTCAGCTCTCAGGATGGGCTCTGTGCCGCTCCTGTCAGATTAAGGGCTAACAAGATGATTGCTTTCTCCCTGAGCTACTCATTGGACTGTGCTTATTGAGACTGCCATTGCCACTTCATTTGATAGCCTTAAGCAAGTCTTTGAGCTGCCGTTCGCACCCATCTTTGGATTGCCTGGGCCAGCAGGCGCGAGGGCAGGGGCTGGAGCTGGTTCTGTGGGTGCTGCTGTTGTGGCCGCAGCAGGGCAAGTGGCAGTTCGACAGGCACAGCGGCTGCTCCAACCCTGCCATAAATAAGGTATTTTGTTGGGCAGACAGCTATTGCAAGAGGTTCAGTTCCTCCTCCTGGTGGTGGTCGCAGTCATCAGTTTTAGCAAGGTGTCTATATCCATATTAATTTAATGAGGAGAAGTGCCCAGCGCTGCCCCTGGGAAGGAAGCACCCCTGCAGCAGCCCAGGTTGGGGGGGACAGGCTGGGGAGCAGCTCCTGGGGGCCCTGGTGGGCTACTGAGCATGGGGCAGCCCTGTGCCCCGGCAGCAAGGATGGCCAGCAGCCTCCTGGGCTGCACAGACAGGGTCACAAGCAGTAGGTTGAGGGAAGGGATCATCCTCCCTTATTCAGCCCTCATTAGACCTTGTCTCACTGTGTCCAGTTTTGGGCCCCCCTAAGAAAGACATAAACTGCAGCATCTTCAGCAGAGGGTCCCCATAATGGTCAAGCCTTGACCATTTGCCTTGCAAGGAGAGACGAAGGCACCAGGGCTTGTTCACTGCCTGGTGGAAAGGTGGCACTGGGGGGACCTAACAACGGTTTACTGGTACCTACGTGGGCGTTAATGAGAAGATGGAGCCAGGGTCTTTGGGGGACTAATGTGCATAAGCTGAAAGAGGAGATTTACAGACTGGATATAAGCAAACCTTTTTTTTTTACCACAAGGCTTCACAGGGTGGTTGTGCCCTCTGTCCTTGGGCGTTTTCAAGACCCAACTGGATCAAGACGTGAGGAACCTGGTCTGAGCTCAGAAGTGACCCTGCTTTGAGCAGGGAGCTGCACAAGAGACCTCCTGCCTCCCCCTGTCAGATTTAGTCAGCCTTGCCTGACTAAAATAATGTTTCCTTCTCTGGTGGGAAAAGAAGTGGACGAAGGAAGATGAAGAGAGAAACTGTGCTTGTATATTCCATTTTTTTGCCTAGGCCACCAGATACGGCTTTGACATGGTATTGCCATTGCCTGTGGCTTGTACTATTCTGCTCGTCTGCTAGACCGATGCATTCACAAGGGATTAACCCTGCGACGGGTTCTGTGAAACTCTATTTCTCGGAGGATTATTGACAATCCAGAGGAAACCAGGCACTAATGGACTAATATAAAACATGACACGCGTTTTTTACTTGTATCCTGCATTAGTGTTGCGACCTTCAGGTCAAGCAGCATTTGCAGGAGAGGCTGGCTCTTGTCATGCCGGGGACCCGCCGTCTCTGTGGCTTTGCCGCAAAGAGGGTGGTGTTTTTTCCATGCAAGAATTTGCCTCCAAGTCAGACTATGCTTTTGTTCTGTTGTTTTATTACCTGCCTGTGCTGTATTCTATTCATTATGTGAAACATTTTTGTTCTCCAATATGTTCTTTTGCAAGCCTGTGGCTCAAAAATATACCTTTTACTCGATCAAATACTTCTTAGCAGTTCCTTTAATGCTTATGGGTCATGGAACATTAGGCACCAAATAAGGGCTGTCGCTAATAGTGCAGAATGAATGGTCCCCCTGCTGCAAGGCCTCACTTATCACTGTCATAAAAGAAGCAAAACAATACAGCGTGGTGGGCACTGGTTTTTGCTGCTCAAAGAAATCAGCAAGGCGCTTGGAGAGAGCCTTGCAGCTGTGTCACAGGTGTTGCGGACTATGTGAAGAATTGCAGCTCTTTTTGCAGGGAAATGTGAGGACAAGGCTTGGGTGCCTGTATCCTTGTGAAACCTCAGCTGCTTTCGCTAAAGGCCAGGATGAAAAAACCCAAGAGGCCAGGGAAGGAGGTGGCTTTATTTTTTATTACATGAAATCTCTCTGCCCAGGAGCCTTTTGGCTTTGATAAAAGAAGAGCTCATCACTTGTAGAGTGCTGTCCTGAAATTCAGAAAATAAAGTAATAGGTTAGATTTATTTTGTGGGCCTTTAATCTAGTAACGTTTTCAACAATCCTAGGAAACAGGTTATGCCATCACATGGATTTGCACTAGAGGATACGGAGTTTATTTGCTCATGTTCCAAATGTCTAGCTTGTAAATAACGTTCTCTAACTTTGACAATCTACATACAGAGCAGAGGAATAAAAAAAAATAATTTACAATCGTGAGTTTGCATCTCAGTGTTCATTGAACCTAGCGTAGAAACCGATGCAATTTTTTGGTGATCAGTTGACCAGATTAACTCATAGACAACCAGCAATATCTACTTATGAACTGTAGTAGTGTTTCCTTCAGATTGCTTTCATACTGTTTTTTAAAACAATTTCATTTGGAAAAGGTTTTGTCAATACACATCAAGTTAAATGCAAGTGGCACTGTACACAACATTTTTTCTTTAATTTAAATTAATTTTGCTTATATAAAACAGAAATGAAATACCCTTATCTCAACAAAAATTCTGTTTTTATCAAAATTAAATTTCAGCAATGAAAAGGTTAGTTGGAATTGCCACCTGCTTAGTCCGAAAGATTTTCTGCTGTTACTTACTGTGTTTCTGTAGACATGTGTTCACACACCTACCCACACACACACTTCATATATTCTGTCCAGACTCCATTAGCAAGAGTTTACAGGCTAAAGACCTGATATTGGATGGTGCTAACTTCCCGATTTGTCTGGATTTGGAGTTGATCCTTTTGTAGGATCTGATTTTCAGTAGAACATTTGTTACAGTTCTAAGCTTTGGCTCAGTTCTCCAAAGCACTAGTGTTACCTGCTGAGCTTTCGCCAAACATGGGATATGAAGTGTAATAAAGAATGAATCTTCTACCGTTTCTCAGTATTTTAAGTGTAAAGCTCACTGCCTTTGGTTTTAGAAGTAAGGTTTGAAAACGTTGAACTCTGAGTATCACCTTCTCTTGGAGAAATAATGCAATTAGAAGCCTAATATAAGATTCACATTGTGTTCTAGTACATAGCAAAAAAATACCATCATTTGCTAAGTGTTATACACATCAAAATAAGAATTAGTTATCTGAAAGACAATGATATTGCGTATGAAACTCAGTTATGACTGTACCCTGGCCCATGGATTGTGCATGTGATGAAAAGAAAGTATTTGCATTTTAATCAGTAAAGTAAGTACTTGAATTAATATAAAATTTTTAGAACAAACAAACTGGAAAAAATCACATAAGAAGACATATATCAAAACATCATCAATAATGTATAAGATGGAGTAGATCAGAGTAATTTTTGATGAAACAGTTTTTAGTTGGAAAACATTGATGGGACTGAACTTTGCTTGTGGAAAATAACTTTTTTGATTAGTTTCCTAGTTTAAAATTGTTTTGAAGAGGTTTCAAAATTGTGGAAACATCCCATTTTGCCTTTTTCCAAACGAAGACTTTAGTCTTTCTTAAGAGAAGCAATTGTTTTGAAATGTTCATTTGTTACATAGTAATATCAGCAATGGCACGAGACTTTAAAATATTTTGACTTGCCAAAGTATGTCTTCTGTTGGCTTTTTTAAGTTGCAAAAGGCTTGAAATGTTGGCCTTTATTTGCCTGTGTATGGTAAAAGAAAGCTGTTGAAATCATGAACATTTTTGTGTGGTAGGAAATTAGTTTCCCACTAAGATCTGTTGCAGTACATGAAAAGAGACAGTATGCAGCTGCCCTAAGGAATCCACTGGGTGCATAAATATGAGTGGAGCATGAGGCATATGTGGTCAAGAGAGGAAATGGCCTTCCCAAACTCCTTGATGCTTCCCATTTTAATGTGCCTAGATTATCCCTTGAGCAAATGTAAGGAGAATAGGCAACTGATGATGGGAAACAACCAGTGGAACACACACACACCACACACACCCCCTCTCCCCCCCCAGGGTTTGAGGATCAAGGGGTCTAAAATAGATTGAGTGGGCTCAGTAAGAAGGCATGGAATAGAACATGCCTGAGAGAGCCTATTGCTTCCAGAAGACATTTGGTGGTGATTTGCTCAGAGAGATGAGCCAATGAAGGATCCTTGCCATTATTTCCTTCGTCCCGGTGTAGTTAATGACCAGCATGCCAGAGCCAGAAGAAAGTGGACAAGGGGGTGTGATCAGTTGGGGGCGGGGGGGGCTAAGAGAGAACATAAGAGGAAGAGGTAAGGAGACCTGTGCATCCAGAGTACCAGCAAGAAGATCTGGAGGAGCTGGAAAGGGACACTGACCTGGAGCTCTTGCAGTACACGTGTGCCTGGGTCTTCATTTCACCAGTGAAGGCACGTGAATCAGGAATCTATGAACCATGCCACAAACAGCAAGTCTGTGCCTGCTGCCTTCGGAGGATTTGCCAGATGTTGTTCTGACATGCCATGGGAGGAGGTCTGAGCAGAGGCTGGCCCTCCCAGGGAATTACAGTAGAGGGGAAGTTATGATAAATCAGTATAGTTTGGAAAACAGAAATGTAGAAAGTTAGAACTCTCACAGTGGGAGAAGCTAGAGGATATGCCAGGAGAGAAACATATTGCAATATAGAAAAAAGTGAGGAAGGTGAGGACACTGTAGCAGGGAAGAGAGATGAGAAATGAGCAACAGAGATATTAAAGCTAGGGCAGAACCCTCTAGACCTACTTGGTAAAGTACAGAATAATAGAAAATAAGAACCAAAAGAAGTCTACTAATCAAAACCTTGGCTTCAGTGCAAGGTTGCTATCTAACCATGCATCCTTAACTCACTTATGCTACCGTATTTCTGGTATGATTTCATGAGAAGCATTCAGCGTCATTTTAACAAGTACTGTATTGCCTCAGGGGCCTTTCTCCTTGAAGAGGCACAGAATAACTACCTTCAGACATTGGTTTTGGCTTGTCTTGCAGCAGCCTCCAAAATTATCTCTCCAAGTGAAAGTGAAATTAAAACAAACAAATATCAAATTCCTTCAGTAAAATCCTGAGAAAGAATACTTGTTCGATATAATATCTAGAGAATTTAAGCTGTGTAAGTGATCTAAGTGAATAACTGAGAGAGCAAAGAGGATTATACAACAACAGAAGTATAAATGCATATACTGTTTAGAATGAATTTGCTCCGGCAGAATATTACTGTTTGTTGGAAAAGAACTTTTCCTTCTTTCTGCTTTTTATTTTGTTTTGAGTATTTCCGCTTTTCAGATTTGATCTTCATCAAATGAATTAATATGGTCTTTATAAAGAAACAGGAAACATTATCAAGTTGCATTGTTATATACTCCAGAGAGATGAATCAATGGTTATTACAATTTCCAGATTAATTTGCATTCTTCCACTGACTTGGTCTTTGGAGGAACAGCAGATTAGCCCTTGATTACTAGGGGGGGAACAATTCACAGTGAATAGCTTATTTGGCAAATAATTTATGACTTAGAATAATTTATTTCCCTAAATGAATTCATTGTATGTTGTACAGGGCTTTTAGGTGAACGATTTTCATTCTATAGATTATTCATAATTCGTGATACAATTTCCATAATTACATACATTTATATACAGGAAACAAGATAGCAGACCAAGTTCTCTCAGTCACTTTACCCTGTTACTGGATGCCCTCCTATGGCAGAGGTTAAGCAAAACTGGAAATCTGCAACAATCAATAGGAATTCTGCAATTTGGGGCCAAATTACACAATTTTCATTGACTTCTTGCTATTCCAAGTATGTATTTTTGCTAGCAAACATTACTTTCAACTTGTATCTGGTCAGCATGGACAAATGTTTATTGCAACTATGGAGCTGTCTGGGTGATATATTTGTTGTTTATCTGCAGAGGGCTTAAGCGCAATGTTTACTACCGGTATCGAACAGCTTTTCCAGTAGTTTTGGCAGCTGCTTGTAGTGGCTGAAGTAGCAGTAGAGTGACAGAGAGAAAGGACAGCATCTGGAAGAGGAGCACACATAACAACTGTATCTGAAAGATTGTGTCTTAAATCAGTTTTATTCAAGGCAAAATACAGGCCTGGAGGCAAGCATGGACTGGTGGGTGTCAATAATGGTGAAGATCTGGAATGAGCATCAGTGGCTTGATAGAATGGTGCAGATCTGGGATGATTATGAGTGGCTTGATAGAAACTTAAGAGTAACAAAGACTACTTCTTTGGTATTTATGGCAGCCATATACCACTATGAGCGCTCTTAAACTATTTAGTAGTATGTGGTAACGCTGCCCAGAATTGCTACCATTCGTATGAGTCTCTAGGTAGCAGTTAAAGTATGGGTAGATAGACTTTTTAAGCTCCTGGGAAGGATATACGTACACTGATAGAGAACCCAGGTCTCAGGCACTAGCTCAGGCATTTGAAGATTTGAGAACGCGGGATTTCAAAATTACAGTAGCTGCTGATAAAATCCATATTTGTCTTTGCTTCTGCACCAGACACCTGAGTTTTTGAACAGAAAGAAGTAATTTTCCATTGAGCTGCAACATCCAGCTGATCACAGTAGAAGACTGTGATTGTTGCCTGGTGGTTGTTGGTTTTGTTTGTCGGTTTGTGTTTTTTTGTTTGGAAGGAACTCAATTCTCTGCTTGGTGGACATTAAAGCGGTGCGATTATTGCTGCTGTCTTGGGAGACTCAGTTCACCTTTCACTATCCTAATTGAGACACTCTCTGGTTACACAATTGGATTGAGGAAAAGGGTTATTTAACTGTTACTGCACCCTGTGCGTTTGGGAGACTGTAAGGGAAATGGTGCTATCTCCTGACAAAGATAGGGTTGGCTGAACAATAATTCCTGGAATTAGGGCTGTCTGATGTGTGCTGCAAACTATCTGGCAGTGCAGAGAAAGCCTTACTGCAATTTACGAAATAATATTTGGAGACTTTCCAAGATTTACAAGTGGTCAGTAAGATATTGATGCAAAATTACAATCTCTAGGGATATCTCATCAGAGATATTTTGTATTCCTATTTTGAGAAAATAAGATGATTTAAAAAAATTAAGTAAAATGTCTTTTTTTTATAGTTCAGATTATTGAAAGTTTCAGGGATCAGTTCATGAGTGCTTCATGGACTATATCATAAATTGTTCACTTGTCACTGAAATATTTAAATAAGAGCACAATGACAGAATGGGAATTAGCATAGGTCACACTTAACGGCTGTATTCATACTGTCATCTTTACCCTTTACAGGACATGAAAGAGAACCAAAGATGATCATGAGATGTTGCACAGTTTGGGATAGGAGCTCATCTTCCCACTTAAAACTTTGTTTATTTTTAGAATGTTTTGTATAATTTTTCCTGCTTTACTCATGAATATTTAGTGAAAAAAAAAAATCAAGGGACATTTCATATACCTTTAAATGATTTTAAAATGAAAATTCTTTAATATGGGATTGTATTTCCCTTCTTGGGGATTTTTAATGGCACTTTTTACAGATTGTATGGAAGTTTTATTAGATTATTCTTCTTCAAAGTAAACTTGAAGCCAAAAGTAAAAATGAAAATACTGTCTTAGGAATCTATGCAAATGTACTGAATTAGAATCGGAAGAAAAAACTGTGACATCAGGGATACAAGTTAAACAACAAATGTCTACTAAAAAGGTTTGAAACTAGCAGTCGGACACTCAGAGACAGAATCGGACTTGCAGGTCTGAAGACTTTCAGTTCACAGCAAGGAGTTCCCACACGCTCTGCGCTTGACTGCCTCTGGAGAAACTGAAGGTCCAAACCGCGTTTAGGTGGGATGGCTGCTGATGCTGAGGAGAGTTGCTTGGAAGAGTCTGCCCAGGTTACTGATTATATTTTGGAAATTTGCCTGCATTCAGCAGTACAGGACCTGAAAGCAGTGCTGGCACAAAGCAGAAGAGTGAACTTTAATGATCGTTTCCTTCAGTTCATGACACTTTTCAAAGTTTCATCGTTGCATTACCTCCTTTTACTTCCTCAACCCTGAGACCCTGTCCCCCCATCCTCACCTCTCCATGCTTCAGCGTGGTCTAGCCTTGTTTCTTTAAGAATTTGAGGAGTTCACCCCTTTTCATGCCTTTTCTGTTTTTCTCTTTCTTCTTCTAAAACTGGCCAGATACTGGGAGTTTAGGCGCCATGTCTTTGGAGTTCTGGCTTACTTTGCTGCAGTTCCTCTGGAAAGCACGAGAAACAGAAATGAAGCAAGTTTGCTATCTGTCCTGTTCCATCTGACTAAAAATATCCCTCCCTCCTCCTTTTTTGCTATTTTTTTAGTGTACACTTTCAGTTTCCACTGTCTACACCCTTTTGAATGTTGTTCAGGTGAGTTACTGGTGGGTTTTTTTCTGAACTGAAGTTTAGTGAAAGGGTGTCCTGCCCATGGTAGGGGGGTTGGAACTAGATGATCTTCAAGGTCCCTTCCAACCCAAACCATTCTATGATTCTACGATTCTACCCTGAGGGGCATGGTTCATTTTTATATTGAGAAAACTGAGCAGTTAAGGTCACTGGTGGTTTGAGGGGAACAGGTGAATAATTGCACTTGAACGTTCCAGTATTTGATATTTTGGACAATGTGTAGCTAATCCCTGTGGTCTGAAAGCAAAGGGAAGCTCAGGCACTGATACCATTAACTGGAACAGTTTTTCCATCTTCTCTTTGTAGTTGGAAAGACTATCTGTTCTGGACTGAGTGACAAGGTTAGTTTGCCCTGTAGTGATTCGAACACTACAGAATAATTTCTGTCGCTAAAAGTCCTGAATTTACTGTGAAGGGACTGTCTTGCAGCAACTGCTGAAGTTAGATATTTGCCTCGTTACGAAGAGTGCAAGAGAGCAAGCTGACTGAGCTCAATTTGTTTATTGATTGGGACTATAAAGTCTGTGACCAAGCCGGGACATAAAGGTGTGTTACCAATTCATCTTTCCTTTGTGATGGGTCAGTGACTGAAATAGAGAAACCTCTGCATCCAGTTTTACAAATCATATTTATATCTTGTCTGTAAAACGTACCACTACAGTTTCCAGCCTTCTTCGGCTGCTTATCTGAAAAGCAAAAGCACAAAGTATTACATTCACAGATCACCCATGTTTGTTATCTCTTTGGCAATCTTGAAAGGGTAAATATGAAAGCACAACGTGTACAAATCCTCTGGCTAGTACCCAATGGAAAAACTAAACATTTTTAAAAAATCGGGAAGAATAACGGTCATAGGAAGTTCAGCTAAATCTCTTGAGAGAAATCCTTTAGTGTTGTGGGGTTCGTGTTCATAATGTGCCAGCATAGTCTTATAAATGTTTGAATTGTACTGAATTAAAATATTAAAATAAGTAAAATAAAAAGAAAGCGGTGCAATACTATTGAAATTAATTGCTAGGATACAAAAAGAACCACAAGTAATTTTTATCCTATTCAGCCAGCGCAGCTATTGGCCAGTGTGATTCAGCCATTTACTTCCAACTAGCTGCATTATTTGGCCATCATAAGAAAGAAACAGAAAATGTCTAACTAACTGACATATGATTTCTATCTAGGAACAGGAAAAAAATAATTGAAAATTATTATTCTTATTAACACACAATGAAACCAGGAGGGATTATTTGATCCTGTATTTTGAATTGTTTAAATGCCCTAATTGCCACAATGCACAAAACTATACCGGAAGATCATTCTGAGGCAGTAAAGTAAGCAAGAAGAAAACAAAAATGAAAATTATCATAAAAATATTTAATCAACTTATGTAATTTTATGGAAAATTTCATTTGGCCAAAAAATCAGAAAATGAAATTCAAATTCACAAATAAATTTACTTTCACCAACATCACAGAAAATATTTGCAAATTATTTCTCATTTGCATTCTGAAGAGGTTTCTGGGAAGATTGTTAATCAAAGCCAGTGAAAAATTAAGCTGCAATGAAATAAGGGCGCAGATCTTCTCTTAGACTAATAAATGGTAGGAAAAAAAAAAGAAATTATATTCTTTTTCGGTAGGGAAAGATCATTGGTGGAGTTCAGAAGAATCTGTGCTAAGCCTGTCTGTTCAAGATGCTCATAAATGATCTGGAAAAAGAGGTGAATAGTGAGGTGACAAAGTGTGCTGATACTAATCTATTCAGTGAAGTGAAAATGGAAATTAACTGAGGGGAGTTACAAAAGATTTCACAATACAGAGGGACTGTGTGATAAGGTGCCAGATGAAATTCGGTGTTGATAGATGTATAGTGATGCACATTGGGAGAAAAAGCTAACTTTACATACATAATGATGGGGTCCAAATGAGATATTTCCACTCAAGGAAGAAATCTTGGAATTATAATAGATCGTTCTATGAAAAAGTCATCTCAGTGCTTAGAAATAGCCATGGATTCAACAGTGCACAAAGGCGGCACTTAAATGAAAAGAATTGCTAGGAAAGGAATAGAGAACAAAGCAGGCAACATCATTACGGCATTGTACAAATCTCTGGTCTGTCTTCACCCTTAATGATTTGTACACTTCTAGGGTTCTAGGCCTGAAAACCATACAGAAGAATTAGAAAAGATAAAGAGAAAGAAGATGTGATTCATAAAAGGTGTGTAATGACGTTTTTAAATACACGGAGCGTGACTCTCTATGCCAGTGTACTTCAGCCTGAAAAAGAGAGGTTTGACTAGCCCAGCACTGAAGATTTCTATAGGTAGGGAGAGTTCGTAACGGAATTACCATTACGTGCTTTATTTTATACTGTTCCTTAGGTATCATTATTCACCATTGCCAGAGAGAGTATATTGAGTTATATGAACATTTGATCTGGCATATATGCCTCTTCTCCTTTTGTTATGTCTTGTTACTATGAAGAGAAACAAAATGAAACATTTTCTTGTGATTCCGCGTTCACTTCTCAACTAAGAGTGGACCAGTATTTTGGACTGAAAAAAGAATGATATGTCTTTCTGTCTGTCTATCTGTCTATATACCTGCACAATAGTTATCTTGACCTTGCCTGTGTAATCTGTATAATCAGTATCGTCTATTGTATTCTTGAAAGGGAGACTTTTCTCCTCCAAGTATGACCTGATAATAGCACATACTAGGGACGGAAAGCCAATGAAGTCCATGTATAATTTTATATTTTACTCAACATCTGGAAGATAGTTTGAAATGTGGTGTTCATAGTATAAACGTACACCTCCATTTTATTTGCCTACCGCTTCACTATTTTATATGATTAGTTGCAGTTTGACCAGTTCACTGTTGTAATTGAGATTTGCATTTGAGATTTCCATTCAATTAGGAGATGCAGCGTAAATAACTATTGCACAACTTGAATTAGGATGAGGACAAAGGAGATATACTCACACAGCCTTAATTTTTTGCAAGCAGACAGCAGTCTATATGAAGCCTATTTTAGTGTCAGTAGAGTGTTTAATTACATGAAATGAGTAACGCTGTGTTTAATTTGTGTAAATTCTCAGAGAAAAGTAAAACCAGCTGTCATTGAATATTTATGAGCTAAGGAAATTAAGAATTTGGCTGATGAGAGGTATTTCTGAAAAGTCCAGTCTTTCTGATTAACGCCATATATATATATATATACACACTCTTTTGGAAAGAAACCATTTTGTAAAAAGTTCTTCTTGTTTTAGAATAAGAAGATACACACACGGAATTAATCTGATATAGTTAATATCTTTTAAATAAACACCTTTTCCCAGTTAACGTTTGTCCCTGGCTTTTGGAATAACTATTTCATAATTTTGTACTTACTTTGAGTAATCAGAAATACAGTGATATTCCGTACACCTCCCTGTGTATGTTTTCCAGGTTCAATTCCACCTCTACATTTCAAGTCTGAACCCCAAATGGAGAAATTAAAATGGCTATTTTTAAATGAGCATATTGCTATAAAAGGCATCTCTGAAGAAAAATGGAGAGAAGATAATTAGAGAGACACGTATTGCTGGGGTAGGAAGTAAATAGAAACGACACACTAAGTCATGATGTGGATGGGTGGGAACATTAAGTCTTGTAAGGTATCTTTGTTACAGTAAATCACAGATTTGCGGGAGGCTGACGTGGCATGCCTAAATATGGAAAGGTTTGTTATACTGCGTTACTGAACACCTAGCCTAAATGCTGATGGTGAATTCCATAGCCTGAAGAAATACTGGATGAAGAGGGTCCTCCCCATTGCCTGTTGTCAAGTTTCTGCTCGGCAGTTTCACACGGATGTCTGTAGGTCTTGTACTGAAAGAGACAGTAAATGGGTATTCCCTAGAAGAATAATCAGGGACCGGAGAATTTGTGAAAGCAGAAACCACAATAATGTTTAGAGATCACAGTTGACTCCAAATATGTTGTCCAAAACCACCTAAAATTTCCACTGTACCTTTTAACATTGAAAAGATGGATTGTGAGAAAGATGAAGTGTAAAGAAGCTAATTGAAGGGAGCAGCAGTACGGACAAAATGGCTTGCAGGTACCCTTGATACATTTAAATAAACTATAAAATTAAGTATTAGAAGGAGAATACTTTCAAAATACTGAAAACATGTTAAACTGCAACCAGAAAGTGTTAGAACTCATAGACATGCATGTCATGTCCAAATGAGGAAGGCGGAAATAAATGTAAACTTGGCAGTTTAAATGTAAAATTGGAATGAAACAAGCCAAAACACATTCTGAGGGACAACTTGCTAATGGAAACCTACAAATAACCCCTGCCCCCCACCCCCATCGGAATTGGGAAGACTGCCAGAGAATCTTGGAGATAGCTAGGTAGGTAATGAAAGTCATTGGGTGTAATAAGGCCGTTGTGCAGAAAATCTGAATTAATTGTACGCATTTGTGTTCACTGCAGAGAGGGTCAGGAAAACACCTACTCCAGAGTAATTGTTTATGGATGATAAATCTGAGGAACTATCTCAAATTAAAATGTCAATAAAAGATGTTTTGGAGCAAGTCAATAAAATGAATAATATCAAATCACCATGATCTAATGGCTTTCATCCAAATGTTTGAAGGAACTTGAAGGAAGTTGCTGAGCTACTAATAGTAATATGCAACCTACAATTTTGAATGAGTAGAAGATAAAAAATGGGATTCCAGTGTTTAAAATGGGGTCTCAGGATGATCCTGTGAATTACACACCAAGAAATCTGACATTTGCCATTAGCAATTTGATAGACGTTATAAAGAGTAGAATTAGTGGGCACATAGATAAATATATAAATATATGCAAAAAGCACCAAAATGGCTTGGAAACTAGAAGGATGTAATGAATAAAAAATCTAGAGTTCTTTCAATGTGTCAGTAAACATAGGATAAAGATGATCCAGATGATACAATGCAGTTAGAACTGTGAGTTTATGACAAATTCCTTCAACAAAGACCCACATTGCCACCTTAGTAAAAGACTGCTAGTTAGAAATCAGTGTTTTTTTCAGTAGTTACAAATAAAGTCCTGCAGAAGTCTGAGCCTCTGCTGTTGAGCATATTCATAAATTTGAATTTCACAAACTCATAAATTATTCAGAAAATGATATGAGTATTGTAGCAACAAAGTTTGCAGACAAAATAAAATAATGCCTAGTATTTAAAACAGTCTGTGATGAGATTTTGATGGTACAATACTGAGTTACTGGGTGATAAGATGGCAAATGAAATTCAGTGTCAATAAATACCAAGTGATGCATGCAGAGGAAATGGTCTTAACTACACATACAGAATAATGACCTCAAAATTACCATTTCTATTATCATTTAGCAATATTAGAATCACAGCAGATATCTCATACAGAATGTCACCTCCATGCTGAACACTGAAAAAGAGAAGTAGATATTGAAAATTTAGAGATAAAGTTTTGAGAACAAACACTGGAACTTCATTAATCTACTGCAATTACATGTTGCACAGGCTTGTTTGAATACTACACACATGATTCATTCATTCCATCACAGAAAGGTGTAGCTGAACTAGAAAGGGTACAGGGAATTTAGCCAAATATGGACCAGAGGGGTGGAGCAGCTATGCTACTAGAAAAGGCAATGTAAATTAGGACTCTTCCCTTTGGAAAACAGCTGTGAAGAAATGTGAAAACATGCACAAAATCATAAATAGTCACTATTTTTGTTATGCTACAACTAAGGAACACCAACTTAACGTAGCAGTTTAAGACAAAGAAATGGAAGTGCTTTTTCATACAAATGATAAGTAAATTCTAACACTCACCACTACAGGATATTTTGAAAGGCAAACACAGAGATGATTTCTGAAAGCGATGAAAGTAAATTATGGAAAATAGGCCATTTTTAGTTATTATTTTTCTTGGTCTCGGTATGATATCAGACCCAGTGAATCCCTACACTGCTGGCTGTCATATGAGGGAAAGATTTGGTGTGATCTCTGTCCTCTGTTGGTGATTTTTCAATACAGGACAGTGGCCAGACCGAGAAGTTTGAAAGCTGACGTCTCAAAGTTCACGAATGAACATGGAGGACCTCATTCTCAACAGCTTTGTGCAGACTTTCCCATGCGGTTGTCAGCACTTATGCAAAGAACATCTAATGTAGTGCCACTCTTCTTTGGAAATGTACCTTTTTTTTTTTTTTTTTTGGCTGGAATAGTGTTAATTTTGTTCACAGTAGCTTGTAAGTTGTGTTTTGGATTTTTGATGAAAACCGTGTTGACAACACAGGGATGTTTTCGTTATTACTGAACAGTGCTTACACAGTGTTCAGAAGCTTTTGGGCTTCTCCTGCTGCCCTGCCAGCGAGGAGGCTGGGGGGCACAAGAAGTTGGGAGGGGGCACAGCTGGAACAGCTGGCCCCAGCTGACCAAAGGGATACCATGTGATGTGCTCAGCAGTAAAACCTGGGCGAAAGAAGGAGCAAGGGGGGGTGTTCGGAGTTATGGAATTTGCCTTCCCAAGTAACCGCTATGCGTGGTGGAGCCCTGCTTTCCTGGAGATGGGAAGCAGCGTAAGAATTCCTTGCTTTGCTTTGCTTGTGCAATCAGCTCTTGCTTTACCTGTGAAACCGTCTTTATCTCTGTCCTGGTTTGAGGTAAAACAGAACCAATTTTGTTCAGTAACTTCGCTTCTTAGCTGAAGAACCCATGAGCTTTCTCCTTTTAGCCTTCTGATTCTCTTTGCCATCCCACTGCGGGGGAGCGAGTGAGTGGCTGCGTGGGGCTGAGCTGCTGGCTGGGGTTAAGCCACCACAGGCGGTTTTACAGTACTGACACACATGTCATGATGTTTCCAAACAGCAGCCTTGAGTCCAGTATCTTGTTTTCTGTGATGATCCAGGTATTTAATATGTTCATTGCATAGGAATCCCTTCACTCATGAATCCTTTGAGCATTGTGCAAATTTTTTTTTTTGATGGCTCATTGTGCTGAAGAGTAAACAAATGTGTTTTAACCAAAAATGTCTGATGGCATAGTATAGCTTCAGATTCGGTGTGCATTTTGCAATTTTACTCCAGCTAACAGAATGTATAGAAGGGAATGCTTTCTCGCGCGTTGCGGAGATATCACGTACGTATTGTTTACTTATAGGGTAATATTAATACTTAATTATGTGTGAAGCAGTGACAAAGCTGGGTAATTATGCTGAAAGGACAATGTAATTATCCAGGCTCGGCCCTCTCCTCCCTTTGAGGAAAGGAAGGGAATAGAAAAACTGGAAAGTTTGTGGTCTGACAGCTGTATTTTATCTGCAAGGAATTTCCTCTGTGCTTGGACTCTCTTTAAAGTAACCAGGGGACTTGGCCTTCGGTCTCCTTTGTGCAATGTAGAGATACTTAATCTCCTGCTAAATGAACTAACTGGAATAACAGAAGCAGTGCAGCTGCAGGGGCACGGAGCTATATTTAGGCTGGCTGCTCCATTACATACCAAGCACAGGTCTGTCCCGAGCACCAGCATTGCTAGTTCCAGAGAGACAAGTGAGACTATAGGCAAGGCAATTTTTTTTTATTTTTTTTTTTTTTTGAGTGCTGCTTCAGCAGAGCAAAGTTTTCACTATATGTTGTTTATAAATTATAGGAATCATCACCGGGATACATATTTGGAAATACATGACATTTAAAAGGAAAATACTACGTTTAGAACCAACTGCGTTTAAAGAAAAGTATTTCATTCTTTTATCCTTACGTGTATCCAAAGCTTTGGCATTCTGGAGCTCTTCTGGAAGGATATCTAAATTACACATTCCAAGCAAGGAAGGGATGAGGCTGGGAGGAGGGGAACATGCAGGTGGAATGCTTCACATCACCACCACTATGTGGGGTTTTGTCCATTAGAAGTCAATTATGCCTGCTGTATCCATGTGCGGGCAGTTAGATTAATTTCAGTAGAAGTTTTATAAAGTAGATTATGTGAAAGAGAGGTTTTTCCTAATAATAATTTCAGAATCAAGATTTCCAATTCATACACACTGGGGAAAGAAGATGCTTAATTTCACACCTGAAGCCCAAGTGAAATAAAAACCGCATATGCATCTGTCAGTGTTACAAATTGTCATAAAATATCTAGGAACCAGGACTGATTTCCATGTGGGTGCTATTTTGCATTGCTTCTGTCTCTGAGTAAGAGGGAAGGTGAATTAATTGAATACTGCTCTTGAAAAAAACAAAGTTGTTTATAGTAGCAAATGAAGCTCTTCTAGATAATGAAACCCGCTGTGTTTTTAAATCATAATGTTATCTAGCCTAAAAACCAGAAAGAATATTGCAGTGCATTTTTCTTCTTTGATTAGGTTCAGGTCTGTATTCCTGGAAGTAGTGTCTCGGTCTGTAGAACTTGCTGGCGCTGGCAACTCACTCCTCCTGGATTTTGTCAAAGTAGAATCAGTGATGTTTACTAGTTTAGTGAATAAGATCAACCTTATTCTTACAGAGTAAAATGCATCTTTCTTTAATATGCTGAATATCTGCAAAATGGAAGTCAACATTTAAGAAAAGCAATATATAACTGACCGAGTCCTCTCTCTAGAAGTGTCTGATTTGTCTCCCAAATGATATGTTCAGCTCCTGTAGACAGATTTCCTTCAGCTGTGTGCATTTTTATCGTGATCATTATTGTGGGAAATAAAAAGAAAGCGTTACCTGCCAGACTGTTTCCATTGATAGCCATGAGAACTGGAGGAGTCCTGGCTCGTCTGCGTATTCTCTGTGTGTCCTGAGGGCAGGAGAGGAGGATGGCTAGATCTAACCGTGTTTCTGGAGAGAACCGATTGAGTTCCCTCAACATTTTGGATGTCGTGTTTTTGACCTTCCAGTAGAGAATCATAGCATCATAGAATCATAGGATCACAGCATCACAGAATCTTCTAGGTTGGAAGGGACCTTTAAGATTATCGAGTCCAACCTCACATTGCCAAAAACACCAATAAACGAAGCCCCTAAGCACCACATCTACCTGTCTTTTAAATGATACCTCCAGGGATGGTGATTCAACCACTTCCCTGGGCAGCCTGTTCCAACGCTCGACAAACCTTCCTGTGAAGAAATTTTTGCTAATATCCATCCTAAACCTCCCCTGGAATAATCAAGACTAACTGAAATGTTCAGATTTATTGGTCAGACATAGGACTGGTCCATACCCATTATAGCTCCAGCGCAGTGTTATGATGGTACTGAAAGAACAATACTGAGAATGAGAATGCAGTTTTCCCTGTGAGACTGAAGTATTGTCATATGAATTCTCAAAACTGTGAACTGAGGATTGAACTGAAATCTGACATAACAGACTAATTTCCATGTTGTGTCACACCATGGACAGCTTTAATTTCTGTGTAACTGGAGGAGACCTGAGTCTAGGCAGAAGATATGTTTTTGTTTCCCGTTCAGGCTGCAGAAGTAAAGATTTCACAGTTTGAACTGGAGATGGTGTATTTTCGCCCAGTGTAAACCTGCATGAATTTCTTTGCACTTAATTATTTAGGCAGTGTCTTTGATTCTTTTTCCCTCTAATTTTAATGTTGGGATTTCACCTAGATATCACTGATGCTGATATTTTTCTCTTCGATACCAGTTCTTACTTTACAGTGTTTAATTCCTAAAGCAGAAGTAGAAGTTCAATTATATATTAAAATCAAGGATTTTTTTCATTTAACTGTCAAAATTATTTTTTTATTAAGCCTTTCGTTTTTTATATATATATATTTTTTGTAGGTTACAATCTTTTGAGCCAGCCACAAGCCCGAAGAACTGTTCTGAGCACTTAGGAAGGAACCAGTACAGCCCTTTCACTGATTTGCTCTGCCTGTTTTTGTAGTAAAGGCCAAATTTTAGGCATCTGCTTAACTTCCTGCCCAATGAATACCTTCAGTGAAACTGCTAGGGACTGGTTATTAAAATCCATCCCACAGGTTGGAAATTCTGTGGCAGTTCCCCCAAATGTAGAAGAAAGCAACCTCTGGTATTGCTGCGCTGAAAGGCTGACAGAGCCTGCGTGTCCCAAACGCTGCCATCCTCTGCTGCCCAAGCGGGGCAGGTACCACTTCTGCGACAGTTTAATCGTACTGTTTAGATGACAATGGAGCTTGACTTTGTAAATAACAGGTTTGTAGTGTTCTGTGGTTAACAGGCAGATGAAAGCAGGTATCATTTCACTTGAAATCCATACCTGACAGTTTTGAAGACTGCAAGTCTTTTTCAGGCAAATTATTTTGATATCCTGTTCCCTCTGGATGTTCGTATGTAAAGACGCGCCGTAGCTGAGGCAGCATTGTGCTCTGGACATATAGGCATTGGCCGCAATCTGGCATTCATCAGATCTCCTGACAGGCTTATGCACGGCTGTTTACCTTTACAGGACCTAATGCGTCCTGAACATTTAATTGGCTGTGGGGATGTTCTGTCTTTAGCATTATTTTCATATGCAGCTTTCTGTTTGACAGAATATTGCTATTGTAACTGCTAGGGAAATTAACCGGTAATAACTGATGCTATTACCAGGCAGTTAATCTGCAAAAGGCCAAGAATTAAGAGTTTTGCTATTTATGTGGCACACTAATTTTTCTGCAAAAGGAAATCCGCATTGATGAATAATTTAAATCCCAGTCTCCCTGCAAGTCTATAATCACGTGCCCTACAGAGACTGGAGTACATTCTACTGTGAGCATTGTGCAAAAGATTAGTAGCTCCGTGGTGGCAATGCTGCTATAACAGTGTGAATTGCACTTTTAATTTGTCTTCCCATCTGACAGAGCATCTCATTATACTTTACAAAATCTATTTTAAATTATACTTTTAAAATTCTCAGTTGAAGAATATTTACATAAAAAAGGTGAAGATTAAATAAATTGTTTTAAGTCATATCAGCAAATCATTTTAATGAGGATTTCCTTTCTTCTTGCATTTGGAAAAGAATGTACATTTTATTCTCACCATGTTTAGTTCCAATCAGTCAAAACCAGCAATGACTGGATACAATTTTTTTACAATACAGTCTAGATGTGAAATGTGTGATAAGCCCTACTTTGTGTCATAAAATTATGCAGACTCTCTAATAACTAACTTGTTAGATATCTTGAGGCTGAAAAGCATTTTATACAAAATCTTATATAAGATGAAAACCTGTTTTTTTTTGTTTTGTTTTGTTTTTTTTTTTCCCAAGTAGCAATGAGCAGAAAATTATTACTTTCTGTTAATCAGATTAAATTGTGAAGGAGTATACATACAAGGTCCTTAGGCACGCTTTTTAAATAACAACATTACTTTTCTTTTACTCCTCCTTTTTGCGCTTTTTCAACTACATTATTGAAATTTAGAAAGCATAATAGCCAATCTATTTAATGGCACATAATTACCTTCCCATAACATAATGCATACTATTCATTCTCTCATATTATTCATTAATCCATTATATTTATTCTCTCCTAGCCTTTGTGTAACTATGTAAGGAATCAGACTTTCACTGTACAAATGAATAACATTTTGCAGTATTCAAAGACCCCAATTAATATCAGTGACCTGTTAATTTGATGCTTCAGTTGTTGGTAGGATTTCGTGTTACTTGGACACTATTTGTTACAGCTCTGGTTTCTCTGGGCACCAGCTGTTAAGAGTACTGTGTTAGTACAGCCCAGTGCAGAAGCTGTGGGTCGACAGTCTCAAAAATGTCACAAACTCACTGAAAATAAGAGTGATTTGTTAACTACCAGTGGACATTTATGTAAGACTTCTGTGTGAATAGTGTTATATTTATGTGAAACAATTGTATTTAATACTTCCCTTACAAAATATATGGGCCAGGTCCTGCGAGGTAAGGGGAGGTTTAGGAGGCTGCTGCCAGGGCACTTTGCTTCTCGCAATCCTTTTCCAGCAGGACACACCTCGTGGGCCATAGCTGCTGATGAAGGCTCGGCTGAGGGCTGCCGTGCCTGGGTGGGGTGGCAGGAGCTCACTCTGTTGGGGAAAACAGCCCTGAGATCAGGTCAGGGCAGACAGGCGGCTCCAACTCACATCCCTAGCTGGAAGAAATTTTTCACTCTGAGGATTGTGAGGCAATGGAACAGGTTGCCCAGAGAAGTTGTAGAGGCCCCATCCCTGGAGGTGTTCAAGGCCAGGCTGGATGGGGCTATGAGCAACCTGGTCTAGTGGGCGGTGTCCCTGCCTATGGCAGGGGGGTTGGAACTCGATGATCTTCAAGGTCCCTCCCAACCCAACCCATTCTATGATTCTATGATTCTATGATTACAGTTATTAATGATTGTTAAGGCACAGTCTTTGGGTTCCGATCCAGATTTGAACTGCAGAGAAAGCCGGGAGACATTTCGACCTACTTTTCTGATTTATGTCACCTACTGTGCTTTTTCATATTTCTCATTTGCCAAACTACAAAAAATAAGTTTATGTAAATCCTTTATTTTTATACTTTTTTTTTTCCAGTCACTCTTCATTTTGCAGCACCCAAAGATCTAGCTTGGCAGGTAAAGCAGAATTCATTTAAAAGTGAGTTTTTATTGTATACCTTTTCAACCTGTATTGCTGTAAATTACCCATATTTATAACTAATAAGAGAAGATATGTATAATGAAAAGGAAAATAATAAAGTCCAAAGTAGACACCACTGTTTACTGAGACCTCATGTCTCCCAGGGACTGAAGCTATAGTCCCATTTCCACAGATACTGGACCATGTGCTGAGTTTTAGATACTAAAAGTTGTCGCAGTGCAGTTCTAGGATAGAGTGCTCACCACTTTGCATATTTGGCCCTTAACTGCATGCATGCTTATAAGCTGATCTTCTATGTGTGTACTGAACAGCAATTAGACTTCATAAAGCTATGCAAGCATTTTGGAAAAGAAGTCTCACTACAGTTTTAAAAACAACTTCCACCATCTGCTTGGGAAAAGCAGTGGGTCGGTTTCTTGTGAACTTGGCAATTAAATATGCTAAAATATAGTAGTAGCAGAATAAAATGTTTGCCATACCTATTAAGAACAAAAACTAAAACCCAGCTAAATAACACCAAAACCTCAGAGAAAGAGCTGCCATCTGGTTACCAGGTAAAAACAAAACTCTTGATACTCGTAAAACACCCTAATTCAAATAGATTTTTAGTGAGGAACTTTAAAGCAACAGGAGTTAAGTTCTGATTAGAAAAGCAAATTTCTTATTTGAAGTCTTTAAAAGGCTGTAAAATATGTACGACTATATATTATGTGCTCTTTTACTTAGACTGCATTTTTCTGGCTCTAAGGAGAGAACAGCAAAAACTGCAGAAATTTCAGCAGCTCTCTGATCTTACACAGATTGAGATCTACACAGAGACACAGTAGCCTTAGTGCTCCAGCTCTTGGGATAATGAAATCACAGCTTTCACTGAGTGAAATGTCATTTCTGCTCCTTACAGTAATAAAGGAAAGCCAGCAAACATAGAATACCTTTTAAGGATATGTCAGGACTTCAGATATTCTGGAAAATGGTGTTGGGGAATAGACTCACCTCTAAATCTCAGTGGGTTGTTCAATTTCCAGAGTCAGTGCCTTGGAGTATTCCATCAAGAATAATTTCAGTGGAGAACTCTGTGTATGGCAGAGGAAGAATACGGTGAATATAATGCTCTCCAACAAGTACCTCTCAGTAGTTGGCGTAGGTTTGCAGTTCATTGCTGCTGCTCTTACCAGGAGGAGGTAGTTGTTGTAATTGTGCCAAAGGAGGAGATCGCAGCTGTTTAATATACTCTTGCTGGGTAAGTAACGGACTCCGTGAGCGGGCTTCATTTCATCTAGCCTTAGACTTCTACAAGGCAGATGTGTCTGTCTACACTAGTTTCTCTAACTCCCTTTATAATGAGCGGAGAGAAACTTGCAATTGCAGGGATGATTCAGCAGCCCTTAGATACCTGTATCTGTCTTTCCCCCTCCACCAACTATAAGAGAAATGTAGACATTTAGGTCCCGTATCTTTAAAATGCTTTAGCTAGAACAGGTGAATCCCAGCTCATGTGGCTAAAACTATGTTGGCTCTGTGCTAAGAGCAGACTGGGGCGTGGAGTGGCTGAGGCTGCAGCTACCTTTCCAGCACTGTTTCCAAATGCCCCTTCCAAAATTTTCTTTCCTGAATGATGTTTAATTGCTGTGATTAATAGGGCAAAGGTTACTTGTACATACCTCAACTTGGTGATGTCCTTAAGTGTCCTGAACCAGTTTGCCAATTCTAAGCTGCTGATCCTTTTTGGTGGTGTGACCCTCATAGTCTTAGTCCCTCAGGGAAGAAGGTGGAGGAATCTGTTGTTAAACTCAGATTTTCTTCTGGATGTTCAGCCCTTTAAATATACTTCTACAGTCTCTGGAGTGCTGGATGGGTCTGCAGTTACAGTACTGCCTTTGCTCTGACTTAACAGATTCTGATGTGACACTGATCAAATCCCTGAGCTTGACTTTGCTGGGAGAAAGTGGCAATCTTTGCAGTCAAAATGTTACTCATCACGGTCAAGTGTGTCAGCTACTGAACTGAAGCTCAGTAGCTGACACACTTGACCGTGATGAGTCCCTGATAATTTCTCTTGGGTTTTAGAGTTTATTTGCATTTTCTCATCGGATTCAGAAATGGTTTTGTTGCCCACAATCAGCAACAGATCTCATTTCTTTACTTAGAGATTTCTTCAGTGGTTTTGATATTGTTCTCTGGTTTGCTTTTCAGTTTAGCTGAGCCAAATGTCTTATATATACATCTAACTGCGTATTTACAAGCACGGCATCAGTCTACTTTAGTGAAGGCACACTGGAAATTTTGATATTTTAAAAGTTACCGTTTCCATGTTGCTTGATATACCATGCAAAGGAGGTCACAGCTGTAAACCTCAACTAGATCTTTAATGATCTTTGATAGAAGAGCTGCTTCCAGTAGAATAAACTTGCAAATAATGTCTGGGTACTTATTTCGAACCTTCAGTGTGTGTCTGCCATGTAGATTCTCTGCAGCCTTCTGGACAGTAATTTTTCTCTCATCTCATGAGGTGTTGAAAATTTCTGCGATTTTCATAAAAAGGTGACAGGCTCGTAGCCACTGGGTATGTTTTCAGTTTGTGTTAATACTACTCCGACACTCAACGGCACAATCAAAAGCAGTGATTCAGTTTCCCAAAGTCAAACCACTATCTACAAAATATCTAGATGGACTTTCTGCGAAATGATAAACATATACATCAACCATTATGGCACATTCAAAGATTTGTCGTAAATATCCTCTCCTTGCTCAATGGATCTACAGAGTAAAATTTAAAAGTAAAATCAGGTCGAGGTATTTGCAGAAAAGTTGAAAAGTTCAGATTTATTTAAAGCATATTGACAGCACTTATGTATTATCCTGGAGAAATAAGGGACCATAGGTCTGAATGTTCTTTTCTGCAAATTGTGAAAATCCAGTATTTTGTATGAAAAATAAATTTTGCCTGCCAGAGGAAGGCTATGTATGCAGTTAAAATTTAACATGAGGGATACCACAATTCTGCACAGCATGGTCATCAGAGGTTTACATTACAAGATGCCAACTGGTATGAACAGAATATCTGGTTAATGAGGACTCTTTAAGTCCATGAAGAAAAGTCTCATTTGCTCCGTGCCCTATACACCCTGGTAGTTATTATGGTGGAAGCAGGATCAACGTTCTACTCTTTCCTGGTTATGATGTTCATAAATTCTGAGCCATTCTGCATTGTACTGAAGGAGTGGGTACATTTAAGAGGGCAGGTAGATATGCATGACTCAGACTTCTTTTTACTAAGTCTAAACACTTGGCTCACTTTTGGTTGCTTCTGGAAAGCCTTTATTTAAAAAAAAATAGGCACAGATCTTTCCTCTCATACTACTGAAAAAAAATTGCTAAAGGGATAAGAAATCTGATGAGTTTTAAAGTTGTTTCTCTCACTTTTTTAATATAATGGCCATTATAAGCTTAAATACTTTTTGTAATCACACTGAATATTTTTCAAGAATCAGAGTTTGAAGAGACATTGAGTAGATTTTAAATCAGCATTGCACAGCATACCAGCTGTATCATAGGCTCATAAATAGAGAGATGAATTATCTCCTTGATTCTTGGATTATAATGGCATTTTGGTGTGGTGTCTTCTTTGATGAAATACAGCTAGGTGATTCTTTTTCTGATGAACTGTGAGGTAGGCAGTTGCTTTCTACTGATTCTTCTATTGATAGAAAAATAGTACTTTTGGCAATGTCAATTTGAATAATTTCTGATCTTTCTGATACTTTGATTTTTGGGCATGCATTATTGAACATGTAGTTAAGGGACATTTTTCACACCTTTTTTTTTTACTGTGTAGCTGAAACAACTTTTCTTAGTACTTGAAGTGTGCTGTGCACTGACTTTTAAATTGTATCTATCTCTAAAATTTGCATTAGCTGTAGCCAACTAATTCATAATTCTACAGGTACTCTTGAATTCTGCAAAAATAGGGGAAACTGCCTATGGGATATTACAGGAACTAGATTCATATGTATAGGGTATTGTCCACTGAGCAGAATGGTCAAAAATTAGCAGCTAGATCCTACTCTTTGGGTCTCCTTCCAAGACATTGCATTCATGCAGTGGCTTCTTTCAGCACAATCTACTGCTTGCACAACATGGGTATGTCCCACCTTCTTCCTCGCATGTGCTCGGATACAGTGGCCATAGCTAAGGTTATCTGTAGACAGTAGATTGCTCACCAGAAGTGCTGAGCAAAGGAAGTAGGACGGATGAAAGTAGGACAGATAAAGAATCCTGCAAGACGTTCATCATAAAGGTCCCTGGTTGGACCATGTGGATTAGGGCTTTTCTCCAGTTATGCAGGACGATTTTCCTCTTCTACCTAAAGGGATTTGAGTTCACTTTTGCATGATTGTGTCATTATCCTAATGACTGCAGCACATAGTTTTCACTTCTATCTTGCATGAGGCAGATTTGAGCCAAGTCTTTTACCTGAGGTCAGTGTCATAACCACTGGAGCAGAGGGTCTTCTCAGATAAATCTCCTGCAGTATGTCCTCATGGAGTTAGTACACTACATATATATTAAATAGACTTTGAATCAAGGAATAGGAATGGCTCTTTAGTGCGATGGCTGCCTCACTCAATTCATTCAGCTTTCAGTGGAATACAGGTCTTTTCTGTCTGTTCTGATGAATATTTAATCATCTCCTCAAATTGGAACACCTTCAACCAGAGAACTTACAAAACTGCTATAATTCAAGAACAGATTAGAACCAAAAGCTGAACATGAAGCAAACCCATGTTTTATTTCTAAAATTCACTTCTTCCAATATGTAGAAACCATATTCTGCAGTATATGAGGATGTTCACATATGACTCCAAGATAACTGAAACTAAGGCACAGCTTCGATGACAATATTTTATAATCACTTTTTCTGTGTAGATTTCGAATAATGTGGTCTTCGTGAATAGCCTTAAAGTTGAATTTCACCTGCATTGAAAAATACTACTTTTGGAGTTATAAGAGCTTAATGTTTTGTATTTAGATAATTTTCAAAATCAAGAATTTAGATGCAAAGCATTAAAAGAAGGTGTGGAAATTCCAAAACAGTTTCAGGTTGTTGGCAGTCTATCTCCTTGCCTCACCAGCTGTGTTGCCCCATTGAGACTTTTCCCTGTCATTCCATTCTACCCTCTGATTTGCACTTTTTCTCCCTATCTGCATTACACTATTTCCACGGGACTGAACAATCATTATGTCTTGTGGGAATATTCTATCTCCGATTGCCAAGAGTCTAAAGGAAAATGTGCTGGTGGAGGCAGTGACCACTACACATCCAGGGCGATGGAGATGTAGATATATACAGCAGAAAGTGCAGAAAAGGTGATGTTCTGTGGAAGTTCAAGATCTCAAGATATCATTTGATTTACATCAAATTTTCATTTGATAAAACCTAAATGAAAGTGTTTTTCTGTTTTGCTGTTGCTGAAATACTTTTTTGGGTTTTGGTGCATTTTGTGTTTTCATTGAACAAAATATTTGACCAAAAGAAAACATCTTATTTCTTTTACAGACAGTATAAAATAGCAAATAACAAAGCAATAGCCTTAGTCCTCAAAAATGAGAAGAAACAGCTACTACTGTACAAAATTCCTTGAAGACATAGGTCACCTGTGTTTAGAGCTCTCTTTTTACCTGGAGAAATTTGATCATGCAGTTAAGGTGTGAATGGCTCGCCCCAAAGATTATCCCTTGATGCTTTTTCTGTTTTGTATCAAACATAATTATTCAGAGAAAGAGTGAGTGCAGTCTGGTGGGTGGGACATTCACCTAGGAGGTGAAATATATATTTTTGATATGGCAATGAATAATAAAGGTTTCCAGGGGCAGCATTAGCTAAAGAACCGGAGAGTACCATACACTGCTGCATACTCATCAGGATATTTTTCTGGAAGATGAAGGTTCATATTCCTTCAGCTGCCTTCAAGGACCTGAACGTGGATTTTTCCATATTCTGGATGAATGACTTATGCAGTATTATTAAATTAAAAATTCTGTTGCTCTATCCTTAATTTTGTGTACTTAGTTTAATTTATTTTTTTCGTCCTCACAGCTGTCTAGGTGAGCTCAGTGCAAATTTCTACATAATTTTTAATCAATGAAACCGTATTTTTTCAGCAAGTAAGATATAAAACTTTCCTTCTGCTATAAAGAAATAAATTCCATCCCTTTTTTAATGCATTTCACAATCTGAAAATAAGAATTAGGATGTTTTTTAAGTTAATTTGGACTAAAATTCTCCTCTGGATTTGAACTTTGCGAAAGCACTGTTGTTCTCAGATCTCAAGTCTCAATGTGGGCCCATCTTTATTTTGATCCCCTACTTTTCAAATCATTAATGCATATCTGCCCACTAGCATGACACAAGCAAGAAGACAACAATAATAAAACATAGGATTTACATAGCATTTTCATTTTTTAACAGTATTTGACAGCAATCGTGTTTAGAGGAATGGGTCAAAATAGAAAAATCTACTGAGACTCAGAGAAGAACTTTTTTTGGTGAGGAGGCGCCTTCCCATACTGCCTGCAGATAAGTATTCCTGAATTAGAGCAGTCATGAGAAATGTCCCGTTTATCTTTTGCCTTACGTAAAAGGTTTTCATTGTAGCTGAATAAAGAATTGATATTTGATGAGCTTAATCTTGCTGACAGTACACTGCAAATATACAGCGGTTTATATTTATTGCAGCAATACATTTTGGGTGAGTTTCTTTCCCACTACATTTCATTGTTTGTTCATGTATATGCTTTGCACATCTTGCAGTTAATGAGATGATGAATAGTTTGAGGTGACTGGTAAACTTTCGGGTCATGGCATACAACTTAGGTTCATCAGCTCTATTTTATCTGAGGCGAAGTACAATGAAAACATAGGATTGGAAAATGGCACGGGTCTCATTTTGTGTGCAAAGAAGTGTCCTTTAGACATCTATTTTCTTTCAAAGAGATTTTGGTCCTCCTTGCTCTACTGAAAAAGCTTGAATTGCTAATATAAAATACAAGGTATTAGAGCGGATATGGAAGAGCAACCCAGCTATCACTAAAAATACCTAAAGACAGTAACTCTGCAAATTCATGACTTCTTTTTTTTTTTTTTCCCAGAAATGCGGTTATGAGAATTCATCCTCATTCCTACCACTTACAGGAGACAGAGTCTTAGCAGCATTTGGGTTTGACAGTGAAAACAAAAGATGCATTGCTGTGATACCAGCAAAAAAAGGAAGGGGCACCTATTGTCATCTATTAAAAAGCAGAAGAAAATGAAAGAAGCAGTCTTATTTAATATTTTTTTCTTTTATTTTGGTTATTCCATTTATCATAATAGGTTTTTGTTAAAGATGTGTATTTCTGCGGTAAGTAATTTAATTAGGCAGCATTTTTTAATTCACTTGTGGGCTAACCCATCTTGAACTTGAAATCTCAATTTCATTTTACTCTGTGAAATTTCAAAACGTACATAGGGAAATGAGGAGAAAATTCCCCTTCCCAGAATTTGTGACTTGTTTCATGCAAATTTTTTATATTCCTAGATGGGCATTTATATTAATTAGACATGAACAACAATGATGTAAGTGAATTTATCAAAGTTAATGTAGCTATTCAGAATAAATTTCCATACAGCGTCTGTAGATAATTTGAAAAAAGAAGCATAAAATAAACACATAACCTCCACTGGATATTTCCAAACCAAAAATTTGGCAATACTTGCCAAATCTGATTGTCCCAAAATGTGGGTTCATCTTTCTTAAGTTCTCAAGGCTTTAATACATGAAAATATTTCTTTTTGTTTTACAGCCTGTAGAAACCACATTTTCTCTGCAACTACAAAGGATAATTAAAATTGCAGTTCTTATCTAATTATTTGACTCTGGAAGCTTTCAGAGAAACACCAAATATCAAGAAAACACTGGGGGAGCTCTTCTTGCTTCACTGTGCAATAGGGTACTGAAATGGAGGCCCGTTGTTAGCAATCACAACTGCAAGTTATGGGGGGAGGAATATAAAAAGAGCAAACATCCTTTACTGGATCAGCATCATAAGAACAGTTTTCACCTTTTACTGGTAAGGATTTTGGAAAATGCAAGGCAGATAGCTGTTAAAATAAAACAGAATCAATTGCTGCAGAAGGAAATACACGTTTCCTTAGACTGTGCTTTGTTTCTCTTCAAGTTATGAAAGCTGCAGCGATTTTCCAAAATTATAACAACATATAATGAACTGCTGATCTCAGTATCATACATATAGTTTCCCACAATTCTGGCAAACACATAATTATTTCCTTTGGTGGTGATGGCAGTTTAGTATCTATAATTACGACTGAAATGATATGGAAATATTATTATATCAGTTTTTTCTTAGTAAGTAACATAAGTACAGTATTATACCTGTGCTCTAGTAAATTATAATGCTCCCTTAGTAAAATTAAATCATGATTTCACGGAAATGACATTCCAAACCTTTCTATGTCATCCTTTATCTTTAGAAGTTTGGGTAATTTTCTGATGGCTTTCATTTATGGCTGCTCCTATGCTGTGCTAGCTAATTCTCATTCTTATCTAAAGACTCTTTTCAAGTCTTGCACATTTAGAGAATAATGCTGTCTTAGTATAGAAGATGCATGGAAAGCCTTTGTAAGACAGGAGTAAAAGAATTGTAGTGGACTGTAGGGCTCTTGTATGTTCCTGACAGCAGAATAGGCATTATTTGGCTTACTTCCTAGACAGTTCCAATTAATTATTATAAAATGAAGAATGAAAAAAAGCTCTCTGTCATATAAGCACTACAAACACTGGGTGTAACCCCTTCTTTTGAAACAAAATGCATGGAATGCTCAACATCCTTGTGTCTAATACTGATGCTGTTAATGCAATTGTTATGGAAATATAATGACATAACCCTCTTTAATCATGAAATACAAATAAAAGTAAATAATTTTTTTGTTCGACTGAGCATGCATAAGAATGTAAATGAAGAGTTTGTTAGAAACAGTTAATCCTGTTGTAAATATGGTAACATCTGAGGATTTTCTCAGCCAAATCTGTATTAGGGAACAGAAAACATCTTGAGTCAGATTTAATTTACTCTAACAAACTTCTCATAAACTGTAATAAACTAAAAAAAAAAATCTAATTATGAACATGACCTTTATTTTTTTTAGATAAAATCCACCAAAATGTACTTAGGCTCAGTCTTAACTCAAGTCCTGTCTGCCAGGGCAACAAGAAGCCAATGCCTTCCCTCTGGGCCAAGGGATGTAGTGGGTCCTCATGGGGTGGGCAGGGCAGGTCCTTCCTAGCCAGGGCCTGTCCCACCTCCAGTCAGTAATTTTGTAGGCTTTCCCTTTTGGCCTGTCGTTTTCTGCTGTTCAGCTAGAAGGGTCAACCTACGCACCTTAAAAGTGCGGTTATTGGTAGCTTCGCTACCACACTCAGGGAAAAACTGTCAATAATCCAATGCCTGAGAACGGCAGGTATGGAGCCAGTAAAGCATCCAGTTTGACAGTTTTACAATGAGTTGTACTTTCCTTTGACAGTAGAGTTGCTTGTAAATTAGGTGGTACTCAGTGTGCAAAAAGACAGCAAAGCTCTTGTCTTTAATTTTCTGCATTGAAAGACAAGGGATTTGCTGTTTCACAAAAAAGGAACAATTCACTGAGTAATTTGAGGTAATTTATTCTGTACTCTATGCTCTAAATTAGGGGGGTGTACTGCAGGTAGCTGTTGCCTGATTTTGGCACACAGGCTGTCGTTCCCTTTGCTGTGGTGTCGCGGTAGGAATAATGACCCTAAAATGCAGATCAGAACTTGTTTGAGGGCCTCTTGAGTGACAGGTCCCTTTCAACATGCTGTTGAGGTTTGCTGAGGATCTGGAAATGCTTTTCAGATTAATCACAACCAAGAGGGCATTTTATCCAAGTATAAAATAATGATGATAATTATCACCTTCCTCATGAGATTATAGGGCTGCGTCTATATTAGCAAATAGTTTATCCCTCCAGAAGTGATTTTGTAGACCCGAACTGTCATTGCTGAGGGCACGATGTCCACATTATATTCATTTAGTGTTTCGACTAGCTCTCGTCCCCTGAACTGAACCCCCCTAAACTGTTGGAGTGCATTAGGTGCACTCTCAGGCTCATCTTCTGCTTTATTTTCGCATAAAAGGGGTTAACTTCATATCCTCCGGAATCATTCCATAATGTGATCCAGATCATAGTAAATGGAGACAGCTCAAAAATTTGTTTGAAAAGTGAAGTCAAGCTCCAAACTTAAATGCTAACATATTTGCACCTCCTAAAGATCTCTGATCCAGGGCACTAGAGGAAGTGACCGCTATTCATTTGTTTTGTCATTCATCCCCCTGTTGTGCTCTACCTGCAAACCCAATACTCCATATCATGCAGCAGGAAGGTGGGTATAAATTTGCGGGAAGTGCGGGTTATGCCTGGCTATTTAATGAGGTCCCGGCCATCTTAGAATGCCACTGCAAGGCCTGGCATAGTACGTGCCAAAGTGAGTGCATTGTTTCTGGAGGTACATTCACTTGGATGAAACTCAGAATTGTATGGTCAATACGGCTCTTATAGAGCTGCTGTTACCCTTTGAAAGAGGGTGTTTGAAAAGGGGCTGGGAAATTGATTTGATTTTTCAAGGAAGTCTGGGTGCCATTGAGATACTTCAGCCATCGTCAAGCAAATCGTGACCTGACTTGAGTCCATTCCTAGCAAGCCATCACAGGAATACCCCGATTTTTTTTTTCTCAGTGTGAGCTGGTTATTAATAATTTCTTACTGTTTCAGAACACCGATGAGGAAATAGAGTCTGAGAGGAGACTTCAAAATTGTGTGGCATATAGCATGATTCTTAAGACAGCATTATTTATTATAGTATATGTGTCAGATTACGTAGCATGCCAGGGCCAAAAAAACAATATTTGATAAAATCCTGTGCGTAGGCAGAAAAGACGTTGTACTTTTCTAGGAATGAGTTAAAAATTCGGATTTTCCTGAACTTTGTGCTGCTGAACTTTGTGTTCTACTTCCCAACGGGTTAGCTGAAGGTTGGTTGTGCAGCCTGGCTTCCTTTCTTTAGCACCTCTCAGAGTGAAAGAAGTCTTTTCCTATGCGTTAGCTCAGGAATAGAGATTTGGATTATATGTACCAGATCCACATTTTGGAAGAGCCCTGGTCTAATATTGGTCTCAGTCTTTTTTCCCCTGGAAGTGGTGCCTATGATGGCTATGATGAATGAGCATGTGTTAGGACTTGACACTAAAAGAGTGGAGGAATGTGTTCCAATTGTGTTTCAACTAGTTTACTCCCAGTCGACAACTCTCCTATCATCCTAGCGTGTTATGTCAGCTCGTAGAGCTATTTTGGTCATTGCACGAGTAAGCTTCATATTTTTCTGTGATTTGAGCAACCTGTCATTTTTTTATTTACACTTGAACCCTTGTTTTCAGGTGTGGCCCAAAATGTGTAGGAGTCAGGTATAAAACACACACTGGGCTCAGACCTACCTATTATTTGTCAAAAGTGCTACTTTGCCTATTGACAGATGTAATTGTCATGAAAATAGCAGGAGGGAACTTAGTCTGAGTCCTGCTTCCCCGTTCATCTGCAGTGTTATTTTCCAGAAGAATTCTTTGGAAAAACAAAATTTAACATTCAGTAGGGAAGTCATGCAGTAGAATCTGAATGGTTCCTGTGAACATACTAAATTCCAGGTCTGGCAGGGTCGTGTAATACAACCATATTCTTAAATCCATGTAAGAATCCCAGAATTAGTCCTCCAGTATTGCTTGAAAGACATTATGTTTAAGATGGTAGTTGCTTTAAAAGAATTTAATAATAACAGAAATTTTTAAATTCGTGTATTCACACTCTTAAAATACTTCCAATTATATTGTTTCTTCTGTTTTTATCTTAAAATGCTTAATTAATTTTTGAAAGTACATAGTTTTTGTTTTCTACATTTGGACTCTTGAGGAAAACAAAACTCCTTCATATCTTGACAATTGTGATGCTTGCCAGTTTTATGTTTCCGTGATGGCAATGTTAAAAACATGATGGCAACAGGAAGATTTTCAATTTTAAGAAAGAGTGATAGAAAAGAGAGTGAGTTCTAAAGAAAGTGAGGCAGTGTGAATCATAGAATGGTCACGCATGTTCAACAGTATGACTTTGATTCACTGAAGTTACTGAAAAAACAATTTTAGTACTGAATCGTCCACCAATACAGTACTGTGACTGTTTGTGTTAAATATTATAGAATCATAGAATCTGTGACACAGAGATGGCAATTATGCCTTGAAGATGTTGGAAAATATGGAGGAATATTAATCAGATGTTCAACAGCATGGTTAATTTTATCTGGAATCCAACGTGGATTCAGGTCATTAGTGAGGACTGTCATGTTTTTTTTCACATAGGATATCACAGAGAGAGATGTTGTGACTTTTGTTTTTTTGAGGATAATTAAATGACTCCGGAAAAAAAGCCACTACACTAATGCATTTGGAAAGAACCTGCTTACAGTTTTCATCATGAAAAAAAATAGCCCTTGACTTCCTGCACTAATGTACAAAAAGGGATCATGATATTGATGTAGCGACAAGACTGGAAGAGACTTCCTGAATCACAAAGCTGAGCATCTTGATCCTGTCTGCTGGCAAGATATCATCTAATCCATTTCTTATGGATATGTGTCTTGCCCTCACTGTCTTTATTTCCTTTCCTCGATCTCTGTTTGCCGTCAGCCTTTGCTTTGCTCCTTTGCTTTGCTCCACAAACCAAGCTCTTTCAAACTCCTGCTGTGGTAGGGTCTTCATTCCTGCAACCATCATAGAAGACTGTTCCCATATGTTGTGTGGGTTCAGTTTTTTTTCGTGAAGATGTTTGGTCAGAATTGTATAGACTATTCTGGGTGATACTTTAAGAAAATGCATACTCATCCTTCTGTGTCTTTATTAGAAATATCTAATTTAGTAATTTATAGGATTTGCCTTTTTCACAGCCACCTCATGTCACATTGATGCTGATGTACTCTGAGTGATCAGCTGAAATAAAGTAGCTGTTTTTTACACCTCATGTTTCGAATGACGGATTCCCAACTTGTAGCAGAAATGCTATTAATCCCCGATACTTCCTTTCACTACTACTTGCTGTTATCACACCTGGATCCACCTTTCAATTCTTGTGGTAATCCACAGAGTCTCTGGCTTAATGTGTAAGTTCCAGAGTGACACCGTAGTAAATGCTTTATCTAAATCCAGACAAATTATATCTACTTCATTTCTTTGTCTGGAAAATCAGTTATCTTATCAAAAAAGCTGTCAAGTTAGTCTGGCACAATCTACCCTTAGTAACACTGCTACATTTTATCCTATGTTCTATTTACTTCTCTGTCTTTAATTTATCTTTTTCCTCAAAGCCTGTTCTAAGCTCTTGCAAACTGAAGAGGTCAGACTAAAAGGCTTACGCTTGCCCAGATCATTTTCGTCCTTGCTTTTAAATATGAGCACTTCAGTTGCCATTCTCCGCTAATATTTGATGCTTTCTGTGCCTCGATAGATTTGGAGGCTTATCTCTGCCACTGCAATGGCCTTTATGAAATCACAGTATACCTAGTGATTCCGGTCTCAGTGAGACTTTTTGTTCAAAGCCCGTTGAACCATTATCCTTTTTTTCCAGTTAAACTTTTGATTGGTTAGTGAGATGTGAATAAAGAAAATTTAAATAACCATCTGCAAGAGGATCCCATGTAAGATGTAAGCAAATACTACTGCCGTGATGATTAAGTGAATAGAGAGCCCCCCCCTACGACGTAAAGCTCCCTTAAGCACTGAAACTGGGAGAGAAAGAGTTTAAAGTGGCATAATATTATTAGAGAAAATGATGTGAATTGGAGCCTAAGTACCTTCTAATACTGAACACTTAACTGTGAGAGCTTATTTCACAAAGGTGTAGGACATCATTGGGCAGATTAAAGATATTAGAATATCTTGGATGTTTAAATATTCTATACTGTTTTATGTTAGCACTTAAAAATACAGTGAATGGGATGTGCAGGTCTAATGCTAGATTATTACTATTGGGTTTATATTTTCATAAATACATAGAAGTACAGAACTTAACCCCACCAAAATTCATGACATTTTCTTTCTGTGTACTTAGTAATGTCTCAGCATCAATGTTCATCAGGTGAACACTCTTTTGCTGGTCCTGATGAAATGACCCAGAAAGAAATTTAATATATACACAGTTAAATACAGTTGTATTGTTTGAGTTGAAGCTGGCTAGAAGGACAGTGCATTTCTTGTTTACTCTTTGCTTTCTTTATTGCTTTCAGTTAGGTGTTGCATCTGAAAATTAATGAAGGTGAAAATTACAATCAATTGTGTCTACAAAGAGCTGGTGCTAATCTGGAAGCAGGGGAGATTAACATTGATAGCAGTTTAGAGGCAAGGCCGTTCATCAGTATCATCTGAGCTTTCAAGGCGGTATCATCACAACCATACATACCCTTTTGGAAGAAAAACAGGTTTCCCCATACTCTCTCAGAGTCTTTAGCTGTGAGGTGGCACGCAGCTCGGTGGCGAAAGCATTTTATACCTCTGGCAATTTAAGCATCCATGCTCATCAGATTTTGGAAACAATAATATATATGTAAATTTCACGTCCAAGTGCTATAAGATACTGCAGGCAAATGTAATTACCTGTATGTGCCTCTGTCTTCAGGTTCCTGCTCCTGGGAAACTAATTGCAGTATGTAAAGAAAAATGTTTTTTGGTTTCTTGCATATTTGCAGATATTTGAGATATTTCCTTTTCTTGAAACTGTCTCTTCTTATAAAAGCTTACTTGCTAATAATTTCTCAAGAACTCACGTTGTGTACATACATTTCTGTTTGGGAAAGTATGTGCTTAAATGTAAGTATGTGCTTAAGTCACACTGGTTTAAATAAAAGACAAGTATGGGCATGCAAGTCAATCATATGCATAAGTACTTTGGGGAAGAAGAATTCATTTGCCTCAGTGACTTAAGTCTTTGCACAGCAGCCTTTCAAAAACCCTCCTTATTGCATTAAGCCTAAAATTCTTCAATCTGCTTCCACCAGTACACTTCAGCTGAAAGTCAGGGTGACAACCTTGCTGTATTGATCTGCCAGCAATGCTTTAACTATTTCCGAATATTTCTCAATAGGGGGGCTAAGCTCTGTGGGGCTACGTATTCTGCTATTAAAAGATCCATACCGGAAATGGGCAACTTTTTGAAAAAAAAAAAAACAAAAAAAAACAAAAAACAAAACCACAAAACAACCAAACCAAACCAAACCCAACAAACCCCACCCCTTTTGCTTTGCATACAGAGATTTCCCGTGTGACTCCCCTACGTAAGACCTGCGTGCTTTGCTAGGCTAAATGCCGGCTCTTTCTTTCCTTGCCCACCTCGATCAGAGAAAGAAAGTAGCTTATGGGAACAGGTCTGTGTTTTTCCCCCAGCTGCGTTTCAGAATCAGAATGCACTTTGGGTCTGTTACGGGCTGTGATGTATGAAGCAGAAAGAAGATTGATTTTCACAAGCTACCTTGTACCTGAAGTAATGAGAGTGGCAAATTACTTGTTCACTGAGCAAACATGACAGGAATGTCATAGAGGGAATTTATATATATGCAAACACACAGGGGTCACATCGGTGTTACTTTCACAAAGTGACCTTATCCACCAGAGGGGCATTTTTAAATCTGCATTAGCTTACACAGGAAAGGCTAAATAAAACTGCAAATACCTGCATGGCGTGGGATGTAGAAACTAACACAACTAATAAATAATGTAAGATTCCACATGGTGCAGAACACAATTTAAATGGCTGCATTATTTCTGTACAAGAGACTTGGGGTCAGAAGTGATTTCTACTACTCATTTAGGGTTTCTCTGAAGTAGCAAATAAAATATTTGTCCTAAAAACCAAAAGTAAGAGAACGTGGGACTAATTTTCTATCAGGTTTTTGTCTCAAACTTTTCATCAGGACTGAGTAGAGAAATGGGCTTGCTCTTCTCTAGGAACACTTGCATTCACAGGGTGGGTGTGTTTGCAAAAGACAAATGGATCTTACTGACACTGAAAGCTTCTACATATGTAAAGCAGGAATGAATGAATTTTGAACAGCTTCACAGAAGCTGATGTTTGTAGAGAAAAGAAAGAAAAGGAGCAACAAAGAGAAATTCTGTTACTCCTAGGAAACAGATGGGAATTTTATTTGTGTATGAGCTCTTTGATGAAGAATGAAAGCTATTATTTCCTTATGTTTTTTTCTCCTCAATAATAAAGATTACATGAGGTTACACTTCTCTTAAAATAGGAGAGCAAGGCTATTTAGCACTGGCCATACAATGTAAGGCAATTCCCATGTGATTCTTCTCTATTTCTGAACTGTTGGAAAGGTGCTGATCTCAAGCCCAGAAGCAAAAAGGAAGAAAGTAGAAACCCAAAACCTTATGGATGCTACATTGCTGCAGTGAAATTGAAAATACACATCTGCACATGGCAGTTTCAGTGCAGCTGAACAGTTTGACCACATCTGCTGTTGGGAGGGGGCTGAGAGTGAGA